>NC_045608.1:488532-1095198 GCF_009762305.2 Zalophus californianus
CTGTATCTTACTCAATGAGTAACATTTTAGAAATGTCTAATTGTGTGTGCACGCGGGAATATGTGATTTACATAGCTCTGTTAACCGTGGCCAAACAGCATAGATGCCCCCCAGTGGGGGGAGTGTGCGTTAGCCCGTGATACTTTGATACATTGACGTATTATGTGTTTATTAAATATGATAAACATTAGATATTAGCTGTACTTTATAACAAAGTGACATCATGAAGTGAAAGCACAGGTTACAAACGAGGTTGCAAGCCCTTTACGTCCACGTGGAATGCGTGTACGCTGGTGAGCACTGTGACGGGAGTCGGGGAGAGTCTTGTGTTGGTGACTTTTGTGCCTTTCTTCGCCCAGGGCCATCCCGCTTGCCATTTTCCAGGCAGAGCCCATGGTGAGGAAGCACTTTCTCCGGAAATGGCTTAAGAGTTCTTCCCTCCAAGACTTTGATATTCGGACGGTGAGTACTGACTTTGTTACCTTGAGGAGTTTAGGAGGAAGAGTTGACAGCAGAGTATCCCTGGCTCGGGTCTGGAGTCTTCACTCTTGACGCCCTCCTTTCTGACACGTAATGGGCAAGGGGGTGTTACGCTTTAGGGCAAAACTGGAAAAGCTCAGTGCTGGGGAGGGCTTGGATTCTGGCACAGTGTCCTTGTGCTGGCTCGGCCACTAAGTCTGGGATCCTGGGAGTCATTTAAGTGCTCTGCCTCAGTTTCCTTCTCTGTGAAATGGGTATGTTTTGTCCCAGAATTTCTAGGTGGGTTACAAGTAGGACACAGGAAGCATTCAGCACAGTGCTTGGCATAGAGCGGGGCATAGCGCTGCTGCTGGTCTTCTCTCTCTTACACCTTGTTGTGGTCTCCTACCCGCTGCCCAGGTTCTGGATTGGGACTACTACATCGAGCGTCTGGGGAGTGCCATACAGAAGATCATCACAATCCCTGCGGCTCTGCAGCAGGTGAGGCCTGCCAGCGCAGACAGGGCCCCATCTGGCTCAGTAGCCACGGAAACCTGGGCCTGGCCCGTGCTAGCAGAGTCAGACGAGTGATCCGTGTCCCCTTTGTGTAGGTGAAGAACCCAGTGCCACGCGTCAAGCACCCTGACTGGCTGCACAAGAAACTTCTGGAGAAGAATGATGTCTGCAAGCAGAAGAAGATCAGTGAGCTCTTTGTCCTCGAGGGCAGGAGACAGGTAGTGAGCCTGCGACCGTGGGGGCCCCTGCTGCTGCCATTCAAGTGTCTATAGAGTATTTCTTTTCTTTGTTAAAAATGTGCCTGGCAGTCGACTCTTTATTTCCTGCTGGGGATTTTCTGGGATAGGACACACTTGGTCGTCTGTTAAGGAGAAGGAGTGTCCTCTATGTGAATAGGGTGGTAACTGGACTCAGGGATTCTGTGAATCCCTGTGCCAGAGACTTCAGTTTTCTAAACTAGAAAATAAAAACCTGTAGAAACCCTAGAAAATACTGAAGGGTGTAATGAAGGGCTTAGCTAAAATCAGAAAAGACAAAAAATTTTCCAGTGCTGAAAATGAATAGTGAACTTATTTTTTTTATTACTGATTTTTTTCCTCTACTCCCCTGAAAAGTGAACTTTAAACCAGAGCAATATATAAACTTACCTGCAAAAAAACAGATTCTCAGGTTGGACTTTTAAAATCTAACTTTATCTTTATTACAAGAGCTATCCCTAGAAGGCCAGGGCACAGAGGGATTAAAGGGTGGAAAGCACACAGTCAGGCAAATACTAACTGAAACAAAGCTGATATGGCTATATTAATGCCAGCAAAATGATCCTTAAGCCAAAAAGTATTAGTAGGGTTAGGATGGTTATTAAATCATACTGAAAGGGGTGGGGTGGGGGGATGGGTTAGCCTGGCGATGGGTATTAAGGAGGGCACATTCTGCATGGAGCACTGGGTGTTGTGCACAAACAATCATGGACCACTACATCAAAAACTAATGATGTAATGTATGGGGATTAACATAACAAAAAAATTTAAAGAAAATAAAAATCATACTGAAAGTCACAGTTCACCAGAAACATGTAATTCTGATAGTTTAGTTTTAAATTAAATAATGTAAAAATTTACCTAATTAGTAGAAGAAATTGACATCTAGTCAAGTTTGAGAGATTTTAATAAATCCCTCTCAATTGAAAGATCGAGCAGACCAAAAACCAGTACGAATATGTAAGGCTGGGGGCTCCTGGGTGGCTCAGTCGTTGGGCGTCTGCCTTCGGCTCAGGTCAGGATCCCAGGGTCCTGGGATTGAGCCCTGCATTGGGCTCCCTGCTCCACGGGGAGCCTGCTTCTCCCTCTCCCACTCCCCCTGCTTGTGCTCCCTCTCTCGCTGTGTCTTTCTCTTTCAAATAAATAAAATCTTTAAGAGAAAAAAAAAAGAATATGTAAGGTTGGAGGACTCTAATCAGATTCAGTGAATAAATATAACCTTGTACTCAGTAATCAGGGATTACACATTCTTCTCAAGAACATGTACAATCATGACCGTGTGCATGCAACAGATTCTAAATAGTTTATATATAGACCATTTTGTTTGGAAATTTAAAAAAAAAGTACATTTGTAAATAACTTCTGGATCAAAGAAGTCATAATGGGGGCACCTGGGTGGCTCAGTTGGATACACGTCTGCCTTTGGCTCAGGTCATGATCCCAGGGTCCTGGGATCGAGTTCCACATCGGGCTCCCTGCTCAGCGAGGAGCCTGCTTCTCTCTCTGCACCTCCCCCCTGTTCATGATCTCTTTGAAATAAGTGAAATCTTAAAAAGTCATGATGGGAATTAGAAATACTTAATGAAAGGACTAATCCTATCAAAATTTGTGGTATGCAGCTAAAGAGCACTTACATGCACACTGCACAGATAGATATTAGCAAAAAAAAAACAAGTAGGAAATCAAATAAGCTTTCAACTGAAGAGTCAGCAGCAGAGTGAGCCGTGGAGGGAGAAAGATGGAAGTTACAAGTGGAAGAGCAGGAATGAGGGAAATAAACAGTAAATCCCGAACCTCAGTGTTCGAAAAGACTTAGGAAATAGGCAAATCTTTGTCAAGATAGATCAATCTTTGGGCTTTATTTTAGTGAAAACAGACACAATTGCAGACATGGAAAACCCTAAAACAACATAAGGAACCACTTTTCTCTACCAAACAAGCGGAAGCTTAGATGGACTGGACCGAATTGTTCAGACTGACCTGAAAACCCGAATAGAAGTTAAACCATTAAAACACTGAATCACAGTGGAAACAAACCAAGTGGTTTTTCAAAGGAATTTTACCAAAGTTTTTAAACAGATTATTTCAGAGAATAAGAAAAGAGGAAAAGCCTTCTTAGTGCACTGGAATGGACCGTGTCTGCGTCGCCAGTAGGGGTCAATCTCAGAAATACGTGAACGAGTGGGAAAAGCAGGTTGCCGTGGGATGTGTGGTGTGGGACTGTAACACCGCAGCTTGAGGGAGGGTGCACATTCGTGGGCGTGGAGTAGAAGCGCATGGTGCGTGGGGAGTGACAGGTGCTGTGCTGAGGGCTGGGAGGGAGAGAGAAGGGACCTGTCCTTTGCAATATTTTATTTCTTATGAAAAGCTGAGCCGTGGAGCAAATGTGGAAAGATGTAAGTGTTCTCTTCATAGTCGTGGTGCTTGAGTGACATTTTGTTGGATCTTCACTATTAGAAGTTGGAAGTAAATCAGTCAGTCAGTGCACACTGTTGTGTACAAGTATTTTATCCCATTCAGTTGACACCCATATGGTGTATTTCTAGAGGTGGAGTTATCTGAGAGGTTGTGGTATTCTAAGTCTCCTTTGGGTCTTTGCAGGTGGGCACAGCCCAGGCTCCAGAAGGCACACAGAGCCTTGGTGCTCCTGACATGGAGGATTTTGGCCTTGTGAAGCCACCGCACGCGGCAGTTCCTGTTGCAACTAAGAGGAAGCGTGTCCTCTGGGAGAGCCAGGAGGAGTCACAGGACCTGGAGCTGACGGTGCCCTGGCAGGAAATCCTGGGGCAGCCCCCGGCCCTCGGAAGCACCCAGGTGAGAAGCCTCAGAGCCTGGGGTGGCCAGTGGGAGGAGGGAGCAAGGACAGCAGTCAGGCCCGAGCTGGGGCCCACTGTCTTCCGTGGAGTCTGCTAAGTAGCTTCGGGGCCCCAGCATGGGTCTTGACCTCTGCAGTGGCTGGGAAGAGACATCCAGTCCTTACAAGAGCTACCCAGACTCGGAAGCCACGTGATGTAGTTGCTGAGGAAGGCTGTTTCTGTTTTACTGCGTGCTCCTTGGTTGTGTTTACTGTGTTCTCTTTCTGACCTGTTCCACCACGTGTCCTAGGAAGAGTGGCTGGTCTGGCTCCGGTTCCACAAGAAGAAGTGGCAGCTGCAGGCCCGACAGCGCCTGGCCCGCAAGAAGAGGCGGCGTCTGGAGGTGGCAGAAGGCAACCCTCTGCCTGGGGCCATCCGAGACAGGCCCGCCACCGGGTTGGGGAGCTTCTTGCGAAGGACTGCCCGCAGCATCTTGGACCTTCCGTGGCAGATTGTACAGGTGTGGACTGGGATCAGTGGGGGGTCGGGGGGATGGGATGCCTCCAAGGGCAGCAGCACAGCCAGTGGGAAGGTCCTGGGGACCCTCCCGTGGTCCAGCGTGGAGGGGAAGGGCAGGCCTTTGCTGGAGAGCACCTGGGAGGCGAGTGCTTCCTGTGACAAGGTGACACATACTGCTGTATGCTCTTTCCTTTTCAGATCAGTGAAACCAGCCAGGCGGGTCTGTTCAGGCTGTGGGCTGTCATCAGCAGTGACTTGTACTGCATCCGGCTGAACATCCCCCGTGTGTTCTATGTCAACCAGCGGGTGGCTAAAGCCGAGGAGGGGCCTTCATATCGCAAGGTACGGGCCTCAGGTGTTGCTGGTCTCTGGTCCACTGCCTGCTCAGTCTCAAGGTGTTCTCTGCCCCGATGGAGGGGCCGCATAAAGAATGGGGCCTTGTGAATACAAAGCCTAGTGAGCCAGGTGACCCTAAGCGAGGTGTGCTGGAGCCTCTCTCTCCCGAGAGCTCTCTTGGGGGTGCTGTAAGAATCGAAACGGTGTCTGTGGACTGCTCAGTGACCGGAGTTGCCCATGTTGTCCTGGTGCACCATCCTCTTGGGTCCGATGTCCATGGAGCAGGGGAGGGACTAGGTGGATGTCCGTCAGGGGCTCTTCTGATGGAAACAGCTTTGCTGGGATAGACCTCACACGCCACATCCTTCACTCATTTAAAGTGTGCATTTCAGTGGCTTTTCGTGTGTATTGGTCACGCAGCCTCTGCCACAGTCTTATAACATTTTTATTACCCTCAAAAGACACCCAGACCCTTAGTGGTCTCTCCCCTCCCCCAGCCCTCGGTAACCACCGGTCCCTGTTCTGCCTTTGGATTAGCCTGTTGTGGACGTTTCATGTAAATGGAATCCACATAATGCAGTTCCACCCAAAGCTCCTTTACTGAGGCTGTCGGTGCACATCTCTCAGTTGGGCGCCCACAAGCTGACGTCTAGTTGAGGAAACGAGATGTGTGTGTTTGTAACTGGGAACTACACTGTGGAGGCTTTCTGGAGAAGGTGAGACTCAGTTCTGACCAGAGGATTCAGCAGGTTGTGAACCCGGAAAGGGCAGCAGAGAACAGATGGTCTGGAATTCCTGTAGCTTTCTCCGATGTGGTGGGCTTGGTAACTTCGAAGGAGATCATCTTTGGGGGGATATTTTCCTGTTCAGTGCCCTCTCCTGCTCCCCTCCCCGGGATTCCTCCACACTCTGTGGCTCCCCCAGACCAGTAGATAGCAGGACAATAAACTGGGCACCCCTGCTGCCCTTGCCCTCTGAGAGCCCCTCTGCTTCTCAGAAGCCCCAGGCTGCTTCTCAAAGTCCCAGCAGAGCTTTCAGTTTTATTCACGAGGAGAGATGGACTCTAGAGGGTTCACCCAGTGGCTGTGGGACTGTTCCAGTGATGTGTGTCGTGTTTAACAGACATCACCACTTAAGCCACATGATGAGCTCACCACCCTGTTGTCACCAGGTCAGCCGCGTCCTTCCTCGCTCCAACATGGTCTACAATCTCTATGAGTACTCGGTGCCTGAGGACATGTACCAGGAGCACATCAACGAGATCAACACTGAGTTGTCGGCCCCAGACATTGAGGGCGTGTATGAGACTCAGGTAACTATCTTCCCAGCTCAACTGAGCAGGGATCCAACTGGATGGGAAAACTCCATATGGGATGGACAGGCTAGCAGCACAACTATGGGCGCCCCCCAAGGCAGTGAATTTCAGCAGCAAGTCTGCTGAAGAGACACAGGCAGCGGCCCTCACCCTGCCTGTCTGCCTCTGCCCCCAGGTCCCATTATTGTTCCGGGCCCTGGTGCAGCTGGGCTGTGTGTGTGTGGTCAGTAAACAGCCGGTGAAGCACCTTTCAGGCTGGGAGGCAGAAACCTTTGCTCTCGAGCACCTGGAGATGCGCTCTTTGGCCCAGTTCAGCTACCTGGAACCAGGTACGATGCATGCCAGCTACCCTCGCCTGGCAGGCTCCCACACACCTTGGGGTGACGGCCGTGTTCTCCTGCAGGCAGCATCCGCCACCTCTACCTGTATCATCACGCGCAGGGCCACAAAGCACTGTTCGGCTTGTTCGTGCCCTCCCAGCGCAGAGCGTCTGTGTTTGTGCTGGACACCGTGAGTTCCTGGCAAGGGGCAGGACAAGCCTTTACCCCCCAGTGCCTGTGGTGATTGTGCTGGAGCCGTAGAGGGGATGCCCTGCTGCCCACACCTGCGCAGGGAGAGGGCTGATGTGGCCTCTTGTTGGTCTAGGTGCGAAGCAACCAAATGCCCAGTCTCAGTGCTCTCTACTCAGCCGAGCATAGCCTCCTGATGGAGAAAGTGGGTCCCGAGCTCCTGCCTCCGCCCAAACACACTTTTGAAGTTCGGGCCGAAACGGACATGAAGACCATCTGTAGGGCCATCCAGCGCTTCTTGCTGGCCTACAAAGTGAGTGCGGTGGGGCTTCTGTGTGCGAGCCCATCCCCCAGCCCGGGTCCCCCTAGCTGCTTTCTTACCTAATGCCCAGGAGGAGCGCCGTGGGCCCACACTCATTGCTGTTCAGTCGAACTGGGAGCTGAAGAGGCTGGTTGGCGAGGTCCCCGTCTTGGAGGAGTTCCCACTAGTGCCTGTCCGCGTGGCCGATAAGATCAGCTATGGCGTCCTGGACTGGCAGCGCCTTGGAGCCCGGCGCATGATCCGCCACTACCTCAACCTGGACACCTGTCTGTCACAGGCCTTCGAGATGAGCAGGTGAACGGAATGGAGGGGTTTCTTGGTGTTTCCGTGCTCTGGCCATCGTGGTTGTTGCTGGCCTCTTCCCCATTTGCTTGTCCACTTCCTGGGGCTGACCCCATGTCCCCGTGCAGGTACTTCCACATCCCCATTGGTAATCTGCCTGAGGACATCTCCACCTTTGGCTCCGACCTCTTCTTTGCCCGCCACCTCCAGCGCCACAGCCACCTGCTGTGGCTGTCCCCTACCTCACGCCCTGACCTGGGCGGCAAGGAGGCTGATGACAATCGCCTCATCATGGAGTTCGATGACCAGGCCAGTGTGGAGATCAACTATCCAGGCTGCTACTCCACGGGTGGGTGCTCAAGGCACATGGGGTCCCCGCCTGCTGGGGTTTCTGCCATTTATTGCATTTCTGTGGTGGCGGGAACACCGAGTGGTAGCTACACAGCGCTTGTTTGTGCCAGTGTGGGAAGTGAGCCTGTAGGAGCCTCCGCAGCTGCGGGATGAGCAAGGGTGGGCCCTGCAGTCTGCTCAGTGACAGTCTCGTCGGCCACCCCGGCTGCCCTGGATAGCAGTACCTTTTCTGAGACAGCGCTTGCTGCAGTCAGACTGCAGACACAAGAGGGTTTTTGTGGCACGAATGGTGGTTTCTCTGTGCAGTGTGCGTGGAGCTGGACATCCAGAACCTGGCTGTCAACACCATCCTGCAGTCCCACCATATCAATGACATGGAAGGGGCTGACAGCGTGGGCATCAGCTTCGATGTGGTCCAGCAGGCCTCCCTGGAGGACATGATCACCGGCAATCAGGCCGCCAGCACCCTGGCCAGCTATGACGAGACAGCGCTCTGCTCCAGCACCTTCAGGTACCCGGGAACCTGCGTCCCTGAGAACATCACCCTGACCTGATATTTTGTCCCGTCCTCTCCCTAGGCAGAATAGCTGAGTTTGGGATCTAGAAGGAACATGAGAAGCTTTTTTATCCTCTGCCCTTGTTTTGGAAAACTAAGAGCTAAGACACTGTCACTGGGGCTTCTTCCCCCCATGGGCGGCAGAACCAGAAACTCACATGGGTCCAGGCTCTTTCCTCTGCTCGCTGGGCTTTGCTGCCCTCTGGGCACTGTGCTCTGGCCTCCTTCCTGTGGCCAGAGGCATGCTGTAGGTGTTGAGTGCAGAGGGAGGCCTGAGGGTGCAGATGAGGGCCCAGCAATGAGGTTTGGACAGTGATAGAGGTGATAGAACAGGGGGAAGCTGGTGCTGGCAACAAAGGGGACTCCCTTTGCACCTCTCTTCCAGGATCCTGAAGAGCATGGTGGTGGGCTGGGTGAAAGAGATCACACAGTACCGAAACATCTATGCTGACAACCAGGTGATGCACTTCTACCGCTGGCTGCGGTCCCCATCCTCACTGCTCCATGACCCTGCTCTGCACCGCACACTCCACAACATGATGAAGAAGCTCTTTCTGCAGTGAGTGCTACCAGGGGCTTGCTCCAGGCCACACGGACCCCTCAAGTCCCCAGAACCAGACAGATGGTCAGCCAGCATCTCTGGAATCAGCAGCCCACTTTTGGGCTGCTGGTCCATGGCGGTAAAGGTCCTGGGGAAGGCTTAGCTGCTCCCGTAGTCTGTGCAACGTCCTTCAGAGCTGTGCTGTGTGGTACAGTCTTTCTGTCTCCTTTTGGCGCAAGTCATCTTGCCTTGTGTTTGCTGTTCTTAATCTCTAGTTAAGAGTGGACCTTGGAGACCCATGTGTGCATGTGTCCTACTGGGCGCTCAGGCTGCTGCCAGAACTTAGGCTGTTACAGATCACCAAGCCAGAACAGCCTTGTACCCAAGGTCATGCGGATATATCTGCAGAATAATCTCCAGCAAGCAGTGCTGATGCGGGCTTGATAGCTGTTGTAACTAGAGAGGAAATGCTAATCTGATGGACAGTGACAGAACACTCTCTGTGGGAGTTGTACAGCTGATTGATTGAGAATGTGTGTCCCCAGCCCACCGACACAGCAGACGCTGGTACCAGCCTGGTGCAGTAAAATGCTATCTGGGTGTACTCGTAGTTTGCAATCCTCGTTATAAATGATTTTGAACTTTCTTTTCGTGTCCTTTACCCATTTCTCTGTAGTTGTGATTTTTTTCCTCATTGATATATAGGAGTTCTTTCTACATAAAAGCCATTTTTGTGTGATACAAGTTGCATGCTTTCTCCTGTCTGTGGTTATCTTTGGTTTTGTTTATGGTGGGTTTTGCCTTGCAGAAATCTTCCTTCATTGTTGCTTCTGGATTTCAGGCATATTTAGGATAGCTTTTTAGTTCAGGATATCGGCTTGTTTCTCATGGTGTCTTGTGGTTTCTCTGTGGTGTCATGACCGGTGGTTCTAACCTTGGTCTACAGGCTCATCGCCGAGTTCAAGCGCTTGGGGTCATCTGTCATCTATGCCAACTTCAACCGCATCATCCTCTGCACGAAAAAGCGGCGGATTGAAGATGCCATTGCCTACGTGGAGTACATCACCAGCAGGTGTTCATATTTCTAGGATTCTGCTTCCCCTTGTGTTCTTCTTTGATATCATTTAACTTCTGCTGAGGGACATTCCTGTCAATAGCTTGTAGCACGAATCTGTTCATAATGAATTCTTTCTGCCATTGGATATGCCAAAGAAGCCTTTATTTAACTTTCTTTTTTGAAAGATATTTTTGCTGGTATAGAATTATGGGTACATCTGTTTTGAAGGTTTTTTTTTATTTCTGTCTGTATTTCTTTTTGGATAATTTCCTCCACCGTGTCTTTGAACTCGCTCATCGTCTCCTGCGGGGTTTAGTGTGCCGTTCATCCCATCCAGGGGAGTTTCCAGCCTAGAAGCCTGCGGGGTCTTACATGTCCTAGAGCCTATTCAGCATGTTTTGTCTTTGTTCTGGCTTTGAGATTACATCGAGTTCAGGTTTAATAACCTTTCCAGTGTCCTGTTCTGCCCAGAATAACACTTGTGTCAGCTCTGATTTGTATTCAATTGACAGGTTTTTCTCCCGATTCCGTGTTGTATTTCTCTGCCTCTTTGCAGAGCTTGTGATACTGGATCAGATGCCAGCAATTGTGAATCCGTGTGAATGCCTGTCTGTTGGATGCTTTTGCGTTTTGTTCTTTTGTAAATATTCTAGAGCTTTGTTATTACGAAACAAATGGATCCTTTCGGGCATTTTTTGGGATTTGTAGGCAGGATCAAAGCTGTATTTAGTCCAGCTCATTATTCCTCTGTTGAAGCAAGACTTGCAAGCACAGCCCCTGATGCCTCGTGGGTTACGTGGCCCTCAGACAGTGGTGGGAGCAGGCACTCAGTCGTCCTTGCCCCGGCTTCCTGCAGTCTTGCACACGCTTGCTCCGTGCTCTGTGGTGTGCTCGGGGCACACTTGGGGAGGTCTCGGGGTCTTCTGCAGCTCTCGCTTCTCCGGTCCCCTCAGCACCAGCTCCTGCCACGCTTTCCTGGTGGGTGCAGAAGTCTCCCTAGTGTTGTGTTTCTCTTGTTCTCCGGAAATTGTGAGGGGTGCTGTAATCTGAATCCACCTTAAGTTTGTTTTTAAGGAAGTGGAGGATAAGCAGGTATGAAAATAAAAAGGAAAGTGGAGAAAAAGAGAAAAACTGTTGATTTTACTTAAGCAATTTCTGTTTTGCTTCTTTTTAGCATCCATTCCAAAGAGATCTTTCATTCCTTGACAATTTCTTACTCTCGGTGCTGGGAATTTCTTCTCTGGATGGATCCCTCCAACTATGGTGGAATCAAAGGAAATGTTCCATCTCATACTCACTGTGGACAGGTAGGGCATAACCGTCTTGGAGAGCTGAGGCTGGAGTCTGAAAGGACTTTGGGGTCCCTATTTGTCCCTTTGCACACATTTGGTGGTCATGGGCTGAGTGCCTGGCATGGCTGTAGGCCGCATTCCACAGCAGCACACCCGAGAGCCCCTGCTCCTGCAGAGTCTGAGAGAAGAGATGAGCAGGTGTGGGACGTGCGGCCCCAGCAGTGGGAAGGGCTCAGGTTATCCCAAAGCAGGGAAGAGCAGAGAGCAACCGTGGGGCAGGGGCTGATTTAGACGGGAAGTTTGTGCAGGCATCAGGCAGGGATGGAAGAGGGGGGCCAGGGGCTAGTGTCAGATGGCCGTGACAGTGGGGCAGGGCTGGGGCGGTGGTCACAGGTGCAGCACAGAGCAGCTGGGACCAGGCCACTTGGGACCAAAGGCCGAGTTGGAGATTTGGCTTCTAGTGATGGAGAGATGCTGCGTGGGGACATGTCAGGGTCTGACTTCCACTAGGACCCCATGTTGTAGACAACACCGGAGGAGGTCAGGGCTAGCATTGGCCCAGGGGAGGGTGCAGGGCAGGGTGGACTTAGGGAGATGGACTCGGGAGGGGTTTGAAGGTGGAGGGAATGGGCCAGTGGAACGGATATATAGGTGACACCTGGGGGTGTGGGCGGCACCAGGAGTGTGAGGCCGTGTGTCTTATTGCAAGATGGGTGGGGGAGGAGGGCCAGTGTGGGGTGGGGGGCCGTGCTTGGCCAAGGCGTGTGGTGGGCACAAGGTCAGCCTGCCCTCGGTGCTGAGAGTGGGTGGGAGATGGGCCACCCTCTGTACTAAGGGTGGGTGGGAGATGGCCGCCCTCCTCGCTGGGGTAGCAGGTGCCGTGGGCAGGAGGTGTGTGGAGACCTCAGTGGGGAGTAAAGTGTAGGCATCGTAGCTGGATTGAGAGAAGGCAGTGGTTGCTGCTCTAAAGGCACGGGGGGTTGCCAGGGTGGACACGTTCTTGAGATGAAAGCCCTCTTGAGGGGCGAATCTGGTCACACAGGAGAGTTCTGCAGTAGGGCTGATAGGATCGTCACCATCTCAGGAGATCTGGGATTCAGACAAGAGAACTAGTCACCTGAGGTCGCCTGCTTGTGAATCTCCCCTCCCTGGGAGGAGGGGTTGAAGAATTTTAAAGTGAGCTCTCTGGAAGAACCAAAGGCAGATCCGCATCACCCTGTGTGGAGTGCTTCTGCACACAAGTGACCTCATCCTCAGAGCCGCCCTGCGGGGGTCTTCTCAGGCCCAGGCACATGGAGTGACTGGATGAGCGTCACCCTGGGCAGAAGGGGTCTGGCGAGCCAGGTGTGGGGCGACCGTGTGCCTCCTGCTGCTCCGGCAGAGACACAGCTGGGGTGGTGTCTGTGTTGCAGCGAGACTCCCCAGAGGAGGGCAGGGAGGAGCGGGAGCAGGACGACGCAGGAGCACTGGAACCTGACGTGGAGGACATGCTGGAGAACAGCTGGAACATCGTGCAGTTCCTGCCACAGGCAGCCTCGTGCCAGAGCTACTTCCTCATGATCGTGTCAGGTGAGCCGCCCTGCCGGCCCCGCGGCCCAGGTGTGCATGGGGCCACCTGCTGCACATGCAGCGCAGGGCAGTCAACAGCACCCCGGCCCCTGGGGCCCCCACAGTGTCCTCCGCCCGGGGCCTCGGCCTCCCCACTGTGCGCGGCTGTGTGCGCTCATTGTTCCTCCCCTCCCCCCGGGATCGGCCCGGCCTCTGGAGTCGTCGCGGGGAGCCCGGCTCTGGGTCTGCGGTGGGCCGGCCTGTGTCCCTGCCCGGCCTGCAGCCCCCGGTCTTCCCAGCCAAGCCCGGCCCCGCCAGGGCAGCAGGCAGACCCTCAAGGCCCCCTCTCCCCCAGCATATGTCGTGGCCGTGTACCACAGCATGAAGGAGGAGCTGCGGCGCAGTGCCCCGGGGGCCACGCCGCTGAGACGCCGGGGGCCCAGCCAGCTGTCACAGGACGCCCTGGCAGCCGGTGCCCTTCCTGGTGAGCACGCCCTCGCCGTGTCCCGGGGTCCCCTGGGTCCCCCGGGCCTGCCCTCCGCGCCCCGTTGCGGCACAGGGGGGAACACAGCTGCGTCTCTGCCCTCCCAGGAATGATCACCTTCTCGCAAGACTACGTGGCCAACGAGCTCACGCAGAGCTTCTTCACCATCACTCAGAAGATTCAGAAGAAGGTCACGGGCTCACGGAACTCGGCCGAGCTGTCCAGCATGTTTCCTGTGCTCCCGGGTTCCCACCTGCTGCTCAACAACCCTGCGCTGGAGTTCATCAAGTATGTGTGCAAGGTGAGGCTGCGACCCACGTGTACAGGTCACGGGCACCCACGCTAGTGTGCGCAGGCCCCGGAGGGGTTCGGGGCTGGGAGGGCGTCCGTGAGGAGTGGGCACACTCATGCCCGTGTGCATGGGAGGCACAGGTGTCCGGAGTACATGCTCGTTCACTCCCATCATCACTCGCCGCCCCTTCAGAGCAGCCGCTGTGGGAGGCGTTTGGGGTGAGAAGGGGAGGAGACAGGACAGACCCCCGTTGTCGTCGTGAAGCCTGCACTCCAGTGAGGGGAGGACAAGTCAATGAGGGGCGGGTGGGCTCGGAGGAGCAGGGCAGGGCCAGTGAGGAAGATGGGGCCCCTGGCGAGACCCAGTTGACCCTCAGGGCCTGGCCTAGGGAGGAGGTCAGGATGCAAAGGGTGGGAGGGAGAGGCGCGAGTGGAGCAGTGAAACGGCGGGTGCTTGCAGTCTCGCGGCTGGTGGGACCCGGGACGAGCTCCTGCAGGGGCAGGCTGTGATGCAGCCGCGGGGGAGAGCTTGCTGGGCTGCTAAACGCCTCTCTGGGCGAGGCAGGCCGAGTCATCAACGGGATAGTGTTACCGGATGGCCCTCAGGCGTCACCTCTTCCAGAGAGAGCACTTTGCTGCGTGTCAGGTTACCTCCCCGCGAAGTGCTTTTCAGGGACAGGGTGCTTCAGGCTCAGGTGGCCTCTGCTGACGGTGAAGGGGGAGTTCAGTGTGCTGTCTGACCGGTGCGGTAGACTTCACCATGTCCAACATCTGTTTTTAATTCCGGGATAACTCACCTACAGTGAGATCTCACCATTGTTCATCTGTGTCTTGTGCGTTTTGGCAAAGGCTCCCAGTCACGTGTCTGCATATGGTCAGGATGCAGAACATTCTGTCATCCCGAGAACAGTGCACCCACCTTGGCCTGCGCTGATCTGTCCTGTCTCTTCTGCCTCCCTGTACTTCCTGAAATGCACACACAGTAGGATC
Source organism: Zalophus californianus (assembly GCF_009762305.2). Taxonomy (NCBI): domain Eukaryota; kingdom Metazoa; phylum Chordata; class Mammalia; order Carnivora; family Otariidae; genus Zalophus; species Zalophus californianus. The sequence continues at coordinate 502,953 of NC_045608.1, forward strand.
GCTCTGGGGGGTGCAGTTGTTGGAGCATTCAGAGTGCTGAAGCCCCTGACAGCAGGGTTCAAACAGGCACCCCCCCCGGGTCGGCTACCCTGCACTGTCTCTGGCCTGGAACCACGGATCATGCACGGTCATGTTGCCGTTTAGGTCTGGCTTCTTTGGCTCAGCAAAATGGGTCTGTGCTGCTTCTTGGGTGTTGCAGGTTTCAGTGCTTTTGTTCCTTCCTACAGCTGAGTGGCAGCCTATTGTGCAGAAGAACCACGGTCTTGGTTGTGCCCTGGTTGAAGTACATCTGGGTTTTTATTTTTGGATTTTTAATACAGTTGCTATAAACTTTTTTTTTGGTAAGATTTTATTTGAGAGAGAGAGCTCGACCTGGGAGGAGAGGGAGAAGCAGTTTCCTTGAGAGCAGGGAGTCCCAACACAGGGCATGATCCCAGGACCACAACCTGAGCCAAAGGCAGACACTTCACCCACTGACCCCCCAGGCACCCCTGCTGTAAACATTCTTACGTAGGTTTTTGTGTGAACGTGTCATTTTATTTTATTTTATTTTATTATTTTTTAAAGATTTTATTTACTTATTTGACAGACATAACGAGAGAGGGAACACAAGCAGGGGGCATGGGAGAGGGAGAAGCAAGCTCCTGCTGAGCAGGGAGCCCGATGTGGGGCTCAATCCCAGGAGCCTGGGACCATGACCTGAGCCGAAGGCAGATGCTTAACGACTGAGCCACCCACGCACCCCTATCAGTTTTTTTTTCTCTTGGGAGGGGAAGAGAGAATCTTAAGCAGGGCGTGGAGCCCGATGCAGGGCTGGATCGATGGGGGCTGGATTGCACAACCCTGAGATGATGACCTGAGCCAAAATCAAGAGTTGGAAGCCTAACCGACTGAACCACTCAGACACTCTTTAATTTATCGATTTTTTTTTAATGGGTTGAGCTTTTGATGTCATATCTAAGAGTCGGGGAGGGGCAGAAGGAGAGAATCTTCAAGCAGAGCACGGAGCCCAATTTATGGTGGGGGAGGCGTGCCTCGATCCCACGGCCCATGAGATCACAACCGGAGCCAAAACCAAGAGTCAGAGGCTTAACTGACTGAGCCACCTAGGCACCCTTGAGTTAATTTTTATACGGTGTGCATGTTGCAGATTGAGGTTTGTATTTCTGCATAAGTGTGTTTAATTATCCCAGTACTGTTTATTTGAAAAGGTTGTCCTTTCTCCATTGAATAGTCTTTGTATCTGTTTCAAAACTTAACTGGTCATATACATGTGTGGGTCTTTTTCTGGATCTCTATCAATCTCGTCTGTTTTCCAGCACCACGTTGTCTCGATTTACATAACTTTATCAGTAAGTCTTGAAACCAGATGGTGTGAATGCCTCAACTTTATTTTTTTTTTAAATTGCTCTGACTATTCTATCTAGTTCCTTTGCTTTTCATATAAATTTCTGAATCAGCGTATCAGTTTCTACCCAGAAAAAAAAATCTTTTTAGGGTGTTGATTGGAGTCATTTTAATCTATAGATTATTTTAGAGAGAATTAACATCTTAGTGCTGAGACTCTTAATTCGTGAACCAGTGTATCTTTCCATTTATTTGGTTCATCTTTGGTTTTCTTCGTCAGTGTTTTGGGGTTTTCAGCATATAAATATTGCACACATTTGCCCCTAAGGTTTTCAGATTGTTTGATGCTATTGTGAGGGCACTTTTCTAAACTTTAGTTTCCAGTTGTTCACTGCTACTGTATAGAGATATGTATATAATATTTGTGTATATATATATCTTAAGGATTTTATTTATTTGACAGAGAGAGAGACAGCAAGAGCAGGAACACAAGCAGGGGGAGTGGGAGAGGGAGAAGCAGGCTTCCTGCCGAGCAGGGAGCCGGATGTGGGACTCGATCCCAGGACCCTGGGATCATGACCTGAGCTGAAGGCAGACGCTTCACGACTGAGCCACCCAGGTGCCCCCAATATTTGTATATTGACCTTGTATCTTGCATCACATCTTTTTTATCCATTCGTCAGTGGACACTTGGGTTGCTTCCATAATGTGGCTATTGTAAATAATGCCACAGTAAATATAGGGGTGCATGTATCTTTTTCAATTAGTGTTTTCGTTTTTTTAAGTAAATACCTAGTAGTGGAATTACTGAATCTTAAGGTAGCTCTATTTTTAATTTTTTGAGGAACCTTCATACTGTTTCCACAATGGCTGCACCAGTTTGCATTTCCATCAACTCCACATCCTTACCAACACCTGTTATTTCTTGTGTTTTTTATTTTAAATATTCTGATAGGTGTGAGGTGGTATCTCATTGTGGTTTTGATTTGCATTTCCTTGGTGATGAGTGAGGTTGAGCATCTTTTCATGTGTCTGTTTTGCCATCTGGATATGGCACTGATTTTTGAATATTGATCCAGCCTTGCATTCCTGGGGTAAATCCCACTTGGTCAGGATGTGCTATCCTTTGTGTGTATTGGTGGGTTTGGTTTGCTGGTGTATCATTGGGGATTTTTGAGCGCACATGAGGGCCGTTGGTGTGCCGTTTTCTTGTACTGTCTTTGTCTGGTATCAGGGTGATGTTAGTCTCATAAAATGAGTTTAGATGTGTTTCCCTTTTGTGTTTCCTAGAAGATATTACGTAGAATATTGTTTTTTCCTTAACATTTGGTAATTCACTAGTGCATCTCTTTTCATTTTTTTCTCTTTAATTCAATCCAGTTTTTTCAATCAGAAGTAGGTAATCTATATGTTTTTAAGCCTAACAGGTTGTTGATCCTCATTGTACATACTTGCAGATTTACCTGCTTGCGTCACTGGATAGGGTGGTGGGCTTCAAATTTGACTATAAACAGTTCTCTCAAAAATGCCTTCTAAGTGGTGTTAGGTTCTGTGGTGCTTTTGGCACCGAGCTGGGTGCGGGAGGGGTCTCCGAAGATGTCTGTCCAGTCCTTGCCTCTCCTTCAGGGACGGGGGTTAGATGCCTCATCTGTGGCTCTGCACGTACCATGAGAGCCAGACTTCCCAGCACCAGCTGCACAGGCTCTAGCATGAGGTTGAAGAGGCTTCTGTAGGCTGGCATGGGGATCCCCCCATCATTGGGGGTAGAAATCACCCACCCTACAGATGAGATTGTCAAGTTCCATCGATTTAGGACTGCCGTCAGTGAGGAGGAGGAGTCAGTAAGGAGGACGGGTAGAGCATGTGAGTATGCCCCAGAGTCCTCTGGAGCTGTCGGAGACCACGAGACTTGGGATCGGGGCAGGGCCTCTGCGCGGAGGGCCCCACACTGAGGAACCATTGGTGTAGACGCTGCGGCTCCCCTCCTCTGACACATCCAGCAGGAAAAGGGAGGGGTGAGGTGATGCCGAGGAACTGCAGCTTTAAGAGTCCCCCACAGGCTTTTCCGGTCCTGACAGAGCAGGGAAGCCCAGAGAGCCATCCCTGATGCAGGCTCTGTTCTCTGAAGGTTCTGTCTCTGGACACGAACATCACAAACCAGGTGAACAAGTTGAACCGGGATCTGCTGCGCCTGGTGGACGTGGGCGAGTTCTCGGAGGAGGCCCAGTTCCGAGACCCCTGTCGTTCCTACGTGCTCCCTGAGGTCATCTGCCGCAGCTGTAACTTCTGCCGGGACCTGGACCTGTGCAAAGAGTCCTTCTCTCAGGTGGGCGGCTGCCGAGTTGGGGATAACCCTAATCCTCACGGCGCCGGGTCCTTGGGGCCACTGGGTCCTCCGGCGGAGTCAGGATGGAGGTGCTACAGCGCCCCCTCGTGAGCTTCCCTGCGAGTTCTGATGTAAAAGGCACTCGCTGCCATGGACCAGAGCGATGTCCTTGTAAACACGCCTGGCGGTGACCTCGGTGTGGGCCAGCAGCCCCCGCCTCCCCCGCTCGCTCCACCCAGTCCCTCCCCAGCCCTGGGGAAGGCTGAGTAGAAGGCTGATCAGAGAACTGACCAGGCCCCTCCTCCTCTGCCTAGGACGGGGCTGCGCTGCCTCAGTGGCTCTGCTCCAACTGTCAGGTGGCCTATGACACCTCAGTCATCGAGATGGCTCTGGTGGAAGCCCTGCAGAAGAAACTGATGGCCTTCACTCTGCAGGACCTGGTGAGCAGTGGGCCTGGCACTGGGGACTGCCCTCCAGTGGGCAGAGCCTTCTGGATAAGCGATTTGCACCCAGGAGAAGCTACGGGTGTGCACACTTATCAAGTCACGACCTGGTCCTCTGAGGTGACCACCCCTTGGTTCAGGCGCCGTCCTTCTGACTCATTCTTACAGCATCTCTGGGGTTCCTACAGGGGCCGGATGCTGGCTTCATGGATCTTTCATTGTAGTGAGAGGGGATAGACTGGGAGCAGACAGGGTGTGTAAGTCATGGTGAGCGTGAAGAGAATGGGCGGGGAAGAGAGAGAGAGAGACAGGGAAGTTTTCAGCAGTGGATGGAGGGATATTCCCACTGAGTGGGGACATCTGAGCAGAGATCTGAGGAGCTGTGATGGAATGGGGAGACCCGAGGACGGAGCAGGGGTGAGGAGCTCCCAGGACTCAAGAGTCAAGGGTGCAGTGCTCACACTGAGGGTGTTAGGAAGCACCTGGCACGTTTGGATAAATCCTGTTGCAAAGTCTCGCATTTTATTCATAGTTGAGCTGAAGGCCATGGCAGTGGAAGGTAGGGAGGGCCCGTCGAAGGAATGTGCTGAGCAGCTGTGACCGACCACTCCTGGCCGCGACCGGCCTGGGCAGGGGAGACTCCTGACCAGGGCTGCTCCTCATTGCAGATCTGCCTGAAGTGCCGGGGTGTGAAGGAGACCAACATGCCTGTGTACTGCAGCTGTGCGGGGGGCTTTGCCCTTACCATCCACACCAAGGTGGGGCTCCCACAGCCAGCCGGCCCTGCTGCCCTTTCCCATCTGCCCACATCTGCTTCTATGCCTACACGCCGGGGCCTCCTCTGGAACCGGGTCTCACTGTGACTTCTCATCTCTGCAGGTCTTCATGGAGCAGATTGGAATCTTCCAGAACATTGCCCGGCACTATGGCATGTCATACCTCATGGAGACCCTGGAGTGGCTGCTGCAGAAGAACCCTCAGCTGGGCCATTAGCAACTTGAGCAGCGTCCCTCTTCTCTGCCCTGACCTCCCAAACTTGTGGCCATGTCCAGGATGGAGCACCAAGGAACCACCAGTCTCAGGGAGCTTTGGGGAGGGTCACAGGGCCCAGGAGAGAACTTACCTCTGGGTTCCCTGGGTCTCCAGCTGTGGGCAGGGCAGCCCACTCTGGGCCTGAGCAGTGTTCCCAGGGAGGGGCCCCAGGACTGTGTCTTGCTGACTAAACAGCCCTCCCTGCTGCTCAGGGGGGTCTCTGGGCAGAGTCCCTGAGGGTAGCCTAGTGGGAGTTTGCGTCCCTGGTTTTTGATCACTTGTTACCACAGAGAACACGTCTGATAGCTTGACACCAGCAGGATTTGGGCCATTTCCAGGGAATCCAGAGCTGAACCCCGTGGGGACCTGGGCGTCTTTCACATGATGAGTTCCCGGGACTTGGGCTTCTTGTGTGGAAACTTCCTGGTCAGAGTAGGGTCTGCAGGGGTGGGGGCTCACATGACAACAGTTCTCCTGTCTGCAGCAGTGAGACTGGAATCCAGGGTGTGGCGCCCCCTCTGCCCTCTGACCCGCCTGTGCTGTGAGGAGCCCCCCCCCAGGTACACGTGCCGGTCTCAGCAGTGGGGAGCCCGAGGCCCAGGGGAGGGACGGTGCACACCACCTATCAGACTCTCGTGTCATGTCTTGTGCCTGGGTTTGAGGAAAGCATTTCTTCACGTGCAAGGTTTTAGGTTTTCCCTTCAGTTCTGAGGGGTCTGCGTCTTAGGGAGAGACAGAAACAGCATCAGCAGCTTTGTTGGGGTTGCGTGGTTCTGTTCTGCCTGCTCAGCGTCAGGGCTGGTCCAAGCCCTCTGACCCTGGTGGGGCCTGCCCGACCTCCAAAGGCCAAGCGGGGCATGCAAGCCCTGGGCCTGCTGCCCTCACCTGCCCACGGCAGAGCCGGTTAGAGCTGTGGCCTCCTTAATGCCGCACACCTGCCACCAGTGTATTCGGAGCTGGGTGAGGCCAGAGACGTGGGGCCTGGCCCTTAGCTCTCCCTGCGGGCTGGGCTGGGCAAGGAGAGAGGCCCAGGCCTTTGGGGGACTTGCCTTTCAGTGACCTCGGGAAGACTGCTGAGCAGCTGCTTCCGCTGTTCTCTCGGCGGCCCCAGAAGACTGACTCCACACTTGGTTTCAACTAAATGGGACCGGAAGCAGAAAAGGAATGGCCGAGTTCGCAAGGTGACAGGCAGGCTCACTGAATCCTACATGCAGACCCCAAATGGGTGGCCTCAGGGGAAGCCCTATGTGAGCCCTCCGCCGCTGTGGGCTCTGGAGCCCGGCTTAAATTCATCCTTGTTGCCTAACTTCTCAGTATTATACTGTGAACTTCATTTTATTTGAATTTTACATTTTTTGAGATTTTTACGTGTATATGCAAGGTGTCTCAGTCTCTACACAGAAGGAAGGAGGAGTAGCTAACATCGGTCCAGCTGGGTGCGTTGGCCCCTGGGTACTGCGATTTGGGTGTGTCTAGGCCCCGTGGCCACGAGAAACCCAACACTGGCTGGAAGGTGGATAGAGCCTGCATCAGCCCCCAGATGGAGATCAAATCAAATTAGGGCTGGGTGGGGGAGGAGGGGGCTAAGCAGACTTCCTGGAAGGGGAGCCGGAGACGTCCCAGAGGGGTTGGGGTGGGGCTGAGGGCCTGCACACCTCACCCGGTTACACTGCACACCCGCCTGCACTCCCAGTCCCTGCAGCAGGGTAGCTCCTGCAGAGGCCAGCTTAGGGCCTGGGGCATTTGGGGCAGCTGAGGGCCCCAGGGTCACTCTCCTGCTTGGGAATGGGAAACCTGAACCCCTGGCCATGGTCCTTGAGCTTCCATCCACCCCAACTGGAAAAGCCAGTTTCTCCAAAACCAGAGCTCAGTGTCAGCAAGCCAGACACCTAGGATGTTGCGGGCACTTGGGTGACGGTGGGGTCCTCACCCCGGGGATGGGAGGGTCTGGAGAGGGGGCCGGGTGGGGGCTTCTCAGGTGTGTGTTATTGCTGGCCTAGGTGGGTGTGGGCAGGTGGGGGGGCTGGCCCTGGCCACCTGCCAGTGTCACTTGGACTTGGGGACTCGGGGGCTGGGCAGGGTCTGAGCCCTCACTGGACCTTGGAAGTGGGATCCTAGCCGAGGTGATCTGTGCAAAGCATATGCCCGTCTGCCTCAGACCTGTGTTTGCCGTCCCCGTTGCTAGGGGAACCACCATCCAGCCAAGTTCTGGCAACTCCTCAAGGGGGGGCCTGGCCAGACAGGCACCAGGCCGAGTCGCTGGATGTAATGACCACTGTGGCATCTCTGGGCGTGCTAGCCAATTATCTGCGTTCCTGACTCGCTGGTGCCAGCCTGTGCGCCTCCTCAGCCTGGCCCTGAGCTGTCCATCCCCATCCCCAGCACCAAATTCCTGCCCTGCCCGCCCTGCCGTAGGTGGGGCCTGGGATGCTTGCACGGGTTTGGAGCAAGAGCCAGTGTCTTCCTTAGTACGACTTCGCCTGCTCTCTGGCTCCCTTCTCCAGAGTCCCCATCCTGTCCCATATTTTGAGGCTTAGGTTTGGGGTGACACCCCCACCCCCAGGAAGCTGGTAAGCTAACTGCAGGGCAGGTGCTGGGACAAGTTCTGTCAGTCTCTGCCCACCCCTGCGGCCCCCTGGTCAGATGTCACCACGACCTGGCTGGACATGGTAAGTGTGCCTGTGCAACTCTGCACCCAGGCTGGTTGGAGGAGAGACAGGACCAAGGGTGCCCACAGCTCCCACACGCAAGGACCTTCTACATGTTTGTCTTCAGGGCCTCCAGATGCTTTTCCTGAAAAATGAGGCCAGAGGTTCTGGTCACACGTTTATTGGATTCTGGGTATGTGGTTTCTTGGCTCTGAAGCAAGCAAGGGGTGTGGGCGGGGAGGGGTGGGAAGCCGGGGAAGAGGAGGCAGGAGTTTGCCCCTCCCTTCCTTCAAACCTGGGGGAAGTTGGGGGGCCAGCCAGGGTCAGGGGGCCACCCACTTTGTGTCGGCCCATTGCCCGGTTGCATGGGGGTCTTGTTCCCAGGTTCTCACTGTTGAGGTGCGAGGGCAGGGCCCCAGGTGCACCGTGCAGGTCTCTGTGGGCTGCCAGGGGAGCTGGGGCTCGGTGTCTTGGGACCACAGACTTCAGGACCCTACCAGGTGGAGCCTTTGAGACATGATGGATGGTGTGTGGTGGGCTCAGAGCTGGGCCAAACCTCGGGGGTCTGTGAATGTGGAGTCCTGCCGGGAAGGTTCGGAGGTGGACAGCTCTGGTTCTGCGGTCTGCTCTGGAGGGTCCACCATCTGCTCGGGTGGGGCAGAGGTGGGGCAAAGCCATGGGGGCGGGGCAGCCGCAGCCAGAGCTTGTGGGTCTGCAGTGCAGGGATGGGGTGGGGGAGGGGCCTGGCCCAACACAAAAGCGAGAGTCACAGGCCAGCTACCAGGGGAGCGTCTTGGCGTGCACACCTTGTCGAATTTCTTACGGCTGTACACCTTGTGTTTGTTCATAAATGTCAGCAAGATCCAGTCACACAGGAAGGAGCCCTGGGCCGGCAAGACCCACATGTGAGGGCCCAGGAGACACCACCCCTCCCACCCCCACTACCAAGTACACCCCCCGCCTCCCCCCCCCACCCCCCCCGCCAATGACCAGCATGCATTTCCTTACCACCCCGATGGAGGTCAGTGCTGTGGCCAGATTAATGATGGTGGGAATCAGGCTGAACTTCCCGGCCTTGGGAGGGGAGGCGGCCTTAGATGGTTGCGGGGTCTGGGGCAAGTGGGGCTCAAGGGAGGGTGGGGGAGATGGGGCTGTGCCAGCTCAGTCCTGGGCCTGCCTGAATCCCTGGTAGGCAGAGTGGGCTGGTTTACCTGTCCGTGCACGATGACGTCGATGCGGATCCCATAGGCCTTGATGAGTGTGCGGGTGGTGCTGCCGTTTATCTTGTAGTATTTGGCAAACCTGGGTAAGAATGACTATGGAGCATGGTGGTGGGTGCTCACGCCATCACCCGAGATGGGACGCTCCAAAACTCCACCAAGCCCTGGGCCCCTGAACCTTTGAGCGCCTGCCCTGTCATCTTGGAGCCCCCGCAGCCAGGGCAGACGAGAACCCAGGCATCCCAAGGCCAAGGTACCTGAAGTTGTAACCAGATGAGGCTGGGACATGCTTGGGGTCAAGCCTCCGGAAGGAGTACTTGGGATTGCACTTTGATGCTGACAGGTCCAGGTCACAGTCCCAGTTGATAATGACCCCAATGACGCCACCCTGCCCAGAGTAGGCACAGAGATGGGTGTCAGGGAGGGCACACAGAGGACCCTCAAGGGCTGTGGGGTCCTGCCTTGAGACTGCATATGGGGTGCTCATCTCGGGGCACCTGGGACAGCTCAAGGCTGAGAGCCGGGGTGCTTGGGGAGTGCCCTGCTTCTGAAGCATGAGGGGACGCTGGTGGCCAGCTGTGTGACTAGGAGTCAATAATTTAGCAGGAGCCATGCGTGCCCAGATGGGTTGGCTGATCGTGTTTCTCCATCTGCCTGAGCAGGGCCAGGGTTGGCCAAGACTCTGCAAAGGGGGTTGGCAGAGCCTTCGTCTGCAAGTAGGGGCCAGCATCTGAAAGGAGAGCCGGCTCCCCCACTGTCCCTTGGCTGCCCCCTCACCGTGTGTGCCAGCTCTGTGAAGTTCTCCCCTGCCTGTTCCACAATGAAGCCCAGCTTGAAAATGGGACAGTAGAGGTCAGAGACCTTGTCAAACGTACAGCGTTTCAGGTAGCCGTCCTTCCGGTGCTCTATGTTGCCCCTGCGGACAGGACCCAGCAACGTCAGGGGCTCTGGACCCACCAACAGCACGCTCCCTGGAGGTAGCTCCCATCCCTAGCCCACTGTCACCATACCCTAGTGGCTCTTACTTGGAGAACTGGAATTTAGGGTAGTGGATGCTGTTCTTGATGAGGATGGTGAAATTTGGGGCCATCTTGCCGAGAAATTGGCTGAAGAGGCACAGACTGGATGTGTTTAGTCTTCCCGCCCCAGTCCCCCTCCCCGGCACATCCCGGCTCTGCTCAGTGAGGAAAGGGAAACAGAGTCGTGCTGGGGTGTCAGCTGGGGCCCGGGTAGGTGGGGTCACCGGGGGTGCACACCTGACAGAGGCCCCGTCTTCCACCGGGCACCAGCCCGACACCTCGCAGGTCTTGGCCGAGCCTTGGTAGTAGGGCACGCAGCGCCCGGTCCGCAGGCCTGCGGGCAGACGTGCACTCAGGGGGCGAGGGGCGCTGCCCGGTCCCACCCCCCCGCTGGCGGGCACTGACCGTTTCCCAGCATGTCCAGCTGCCCGGCCACGCAGTCCTCGTCTGAGTCACAGGTGGCGTTGCTGACCCTCATACTCTAGGGAGGAACCGGCTTGGACAGGAGCCCCACACCTTCTGGGGCAGGCACAGCTGGGTCCCCTCCCTCCGCCCCAGCTCTGCCCTCCCCCTGGCCTCACCTCTGGGCAGGTTCCGAGGGTCTGGGAGGGTGTGACCTCAATCCTGGTGATGATGCTGAACACGCTGCCTCCCTGGGCTCAGAAAGAGGGGACGGTCGGCCGAGGCGGGCAGCGCAGGCACCCCTCGCTCCTTCCCGGGGGCGCGCGGGGCGGGCAGGCGCACCTCGGGGGGCTTCACGTACTCCTCCACGTCCCACACTTTGTGTTCGGAGAAGGTGATACCCTTGACCTTGGTGATGACGGAGCTCTCGGGGCCCGTCTCGCTGTCCTGGTAACTCTTCTGCACGATGAACACGTACCTGCAGGACGGGCAGGGCCGCTCTGGAGGCGACCCGGGGCCCTCCCCCGCCGCTCCCCGTGGCTCCTGGCCCCGGCGCCCCCGCGCCCCCGGCCCAGTCGCACCCACCACACGAAGTAGAGCAGGATGAGCAGCTGCACCGCGCGGTACACGACGCCCAGGCGCCGGTTCTTCACCACGATCACCTTGGGCGTCTCGTAGTCCCAGAACGCCGACCAGCAGCCCCGGGCCAGACGCCTGGCCGCCTCCGCCCTCGCGGGGGGCTTGGGCTCGGCTACCGCCATGGCCCGGAGCTCCGCCAGGGGCGCGACGCGGCGCGCACCCTGCCGACTAGGGGCGCGGACAGGGGCGCCCCACTGCACCGCCCCGGGGCGTGGCCTGGAGCGCCCCGCCCCCACCCCTCCAGGGTCGGGGCCTGGGGCGCGCGGGGGCGCACCTGGCAAGTGCCGCCAGGCGGGCCCGGGGCCGGCAGAGCCGAGGCGGCAGCCTGCGCCCCACCGCGCCCGCGGGGGGCCCGAGGATGAACCGGGGCCCGCACGTCCCTGGGGAGGACACAGAGCCACCGGGGGACTTGGTTGAGATGCGGGAGGAGGACGCGGCCAGGCTCCGCCGGTCTCCTCGCGTCTCCAGCGGCGTCTGACCGCTGCGCGCGCCCAACCCTAAGGGCCGTCCCTGTTTGATACAGTTTTCCCCGCTTTATCGAGATACAATTGACTTATAACGTGATGTGCATGGTGTGAGTTTAAGGTGTACGAGGAGGTGATTTCCGAAGGGCCGTCCTTGGTGCCTGCCCCGCTGCCCATCAAGGACACCCTCCCGGCCGGGTTCACGCAAACCCTGGGGCCCTTGCTTTGCCCAAACAGCCCCTTTGCTGGGACTACGGACGCGCTCAGAGCCGCTCACCTCGAGCCCCCTCCTCCGCCGGATAGCCCAGCCCTCGCGTCTGTCCTGGACTTTGGCTATGGCTCCCAACTCTGCTTTTATCCACTTCCAATCCATTTCTGTTTTCTTTGCAAACCAAAGTTGTTTTTTTTCCCTTAAGACTTTTTATATCTTCACCTCATTTCATTATTTTGGAGCAAATCCCAGACATCATAGTATTTCACAAAATGATAAATTTCTTACACCTTTATTTAGGTGAAATTCACTTAGCATCTAATTAACCATTTTAACGAACAGATTGTTTAATGAACAATTAAACAGAGCGTTGTACAACCACCATTATCTACTTCCAAAACATTCTTATCATCCCCAAATAAACTCCCTGTTTTCTCCCCCTCCCACCAATCTCCTTTCTGTGGATTTCTCTCTTTTGGATATTTCATATAATGGAATCATACGGTATTTTTCGTTTTGTGTCTGCCTTCCTTCACTAGGCATAATGTTTCCAAGGTCCATCCAGGTTGTAGCATGTATCGATACTTAATTCCTTTTTATGGAAGAAGAATATTCCTGTGAGTGATTATTCCACAATGTATCTACTCGTCTTTGGATAGATGTTTGGGTGTTTCCACCGTTTGGCTCTTGTGACTAGTGCTGTTATGAATGTTTGTGTACAAGTATTAGTTTGAACACCCGTTTAAAATTCTTTGGGTAGGGCGCCTGGGTGGCTCAGATGGTTAAGCGTCTGCCTTCGGCTCCGGTCATGATCCCAGGGTCCTGGGATCGAGTCCCGCATCGGGCTCCCTGCTCCTTGGGAGCCTGCTTCTCCCTCTGCTTCTCTCTCTCTCTATCCCTCTGTCTCTCATGAATGAATAAATAAAATCTTTAAAAAAAATAAAAATAAAATTCTTTGGGTATATAGGAGTGGAGTTTCTGGGTCACATGGTAATTCTGTGTTTCACTTTTTGAGGAATCCCTATACGGTTTTCCAAGCAGCTGAACCACTTTCATTCCAATCAGCCGTGTATGAGGGTTCCAATCTCTGCACATCCCTGTCAAGATTTGTTAGTTTCAGCTCATTTACTCATTGCCATTCTAGTAGGGGAAGTGGTATAACTTGTTTGGATAAACATCTATTTCGGGGCTCCTGAGTGGCTCAGTCGTTGGGCGTCTGCCTTCGGCTCAGGTCATGATCCCGGGGTCCTGGGATGGAGCCCCGCATCGGGCTCCCTGCTCAGCGGAGAGCCTGCTTCTCCCTCTCCCACTCCCCCTGCTTGTGTTCCCTCTCTCACTGTGTCCCTCCCTGTCAAATAAATAACTAAAATCTTTTTTAAAACTGTCTATTTAATCTTTTGCCGATTTTAAAATTGGGTTTGCCTTTTTGTTGTTGGTTTGTAACAATTCTCTATATATTCGGAACACTAGGCCCTTGTCAGATTTTTCTCCCATTGCAGGTTATCTTCTCACTGTCTTGGTAATATCCTTTGATGCACAAAAGTCTTTAATTTCAATTAAATCAGTTTGCCTTTTTTTTTCTTTTGTTGTTTGTTCCTCTGGTGTCATTTGTAAGAATCTACTATCTATTACTAAATCCAAATTTATCTATAGCTTCAGCACAATCCCTACCAAAGTCCCAGGTGCAGAAATGGATAAGCTGACCCTAAAATTCATATGGGAATGCAAGGGACCCAGAGCTGCCAAAATAATCTTGATAAAGAAGAGCAGGTTGGAGGACTCACACTTTCCAAGTTCAAACCTCACTACAAAGTTATAGTGATCAAGACAAGTTACTGTAGGACCCAGCAATTCCATCCTCACTTACTGACACAAGGATAGAAATGCAGATTTATGGAATTGAATTGAGAACTGAGAAGTAAAATATAAATATGTAAAATAGAATAAAATAAATTGATTTTTCACAAGTGCCAAAATACCAAAATAATTTAATGGGAAAGAGTAGTCTGTCAACAAATGGTCCTGGGGAACTGGCATCCACATGCAAAAGAATGAAGTTAGACCCCCTACCTCATATCATATATGGAAACTAACTCAAAATGCATCAAGGACCTAAATGTAAAAACTAAAACCTTAAAACTCTTAGAAGAAAACCTGGGAGTAAACATTTGTGTCCTTAGATTTGGCAATGTATTCTTATAAATTACAACAAAGATATAAGCAAAAAAAGAAAAAAAATAGATAAACTGGACTTCACCAAAATTGAAAACTTCTGTGCTTCAAAGGATGCCATTGAGAAAGAGAAAGGATAACCCACAGAATGGGAGAAAATATTTGTAAATCACATATGTGATAGGGATTTGTATCTTAAAAAAATAAACTATAGCAACTTATAACAAGATGACAAATAACAGATTTTAAAAATGGGCAAAATGTCTGAATAGCAGTTTTTCCAAAGAAGATACAGAAATGGCCAGTCAGTACATGAAAAAACTCTCAATATCATCAGTTGGAAGGGAGATATCACTTCATACCACCAGGAAAGACATGACAAATGTTGGCAAGGGGGGGCGCCGGGGTGGCTCAGTCGTTAAGCGTCTGCCTTCGGCTCAGGTCATGGTCCCAGGGTCCTGGGGTCGAGCCCCACATCGGGCTCCCTGCTCGGCGGGAAGCCTGCTTCTCCCTCTCCCACTCCCCCTGCTTGTGTTCCCTCTCTCACTGTGTCTCTCTCTGTCAAATGAATAAATAAAATCTTTAAAAAAAAATGTTGGCAAGGATGTGGGAAAATCACACCCTTCTTACATCTGGTGAGACTGTCAAAATGGGGCAGCCACTTTGGAAAGCCACATGGCAGCATATCAAAAGGTTTGAACTTATCACAGGATCCACAATTCCACCTCTAGATGGAATATACCCCAAAGAAATGAAAACCTGTTTTCACACAGAAACTTGTACATAAATGTTCATAGTATTATACATCATGGCTGAGATTAGAAATAGCCCAAATGTCTATCAACTGATGGATTAATAAATAATATGTGGTATATCCATACAAGGGGATAGAATTCTTCAATAAATGGAAAAAAGTACCTTATATGTTCCGTACATTACAACGTAGGTGAACCTAGAAAACATTAAGCTAAGTGAAAGAAGCTAGTCCCTGAAGGCCACCTGTTGTATGAGTCCATTTATATAAAATCTCCAAAACAGGTCAATCCACTGAGAGGAAAGCAGATCAGTGGTGCCAGGGCATGGGTGAAGGGGGTGGGTCCTGCTGCTGCCTGGGTGCTGGGTGGGATGAGCCACTGCTCCCTGTTGCCTGTGGCCGGGGGATGACAGGAACCCTGCGGATGACAGGAACCCTGCCCTCGGGTGTTGCCCTGTCCCCGGGCCTGCTGGTGCTGGAGTTGGCAGAGAGGGTCTCTGTGTCTTAGAGGGGAGGGGCTGGTGAGTCTGTCCACCATGGGTTACAGGAGCATAGAGCACATGGCTTTCCCACTGGCCAGGGGCTGGTCACTGCATGTATCCGATGCAGTGGCGAGCCTGATCCCGCCAACTGGGAGGGGCACGCAACCTCACTCATCATCTGGCACACTGACCCCACCAACAGAAGCTTCAACCAGAGGCAAGGCAGTGTGCTTAGGGTATTACAAACTCTTCTGGATCCCATCGTGGTTCAGGTAGGTGAGCTGAAAGAGAACAGCTCGTCCAGGAGGCCGAGTGGAGGGAACACTCCAACTCTCAGCAGAGCACTGCACGGGGGCGGGGGGGCGGTCCAGAGCGAGAGGACAGTCGGGGTGTGCAGGATGGTCGGGAGCCTGGGGCACAGAGTTCAAGAAAGGGAAGACAAGAAGTGATGAATAACTGAAGAAAATGATCTGATTTGAGCAAAGACTTGCGTCCGCAGGTGGGTATGGCTTATTGGGTCCCAGGCATGAAGACTTTTAGGAAATGTGCCTGAACAGTCTGGGAGAGACGGTTGAATTCCAGTGATGAAGACAGATGCACAGAAAGAGCATGTCCAAGCTGCAGGTCACGTCCAGGCTGGCGAGGCTTGGCCCTGGCAGCCGTGAGTGCATTTTGTCTTCTGCATGCATGCAGTGGGTCTTCCTTCTCTTTTCTCGGAAGAAAAGGTGTACTATATAATCTTGCATTTGTCCCAGAATTTATTGATTTCTGTTCTTGAGATGAGTCTCCTGCCCTGGGTCATTAGGGATGCACAGCAAGCTGCCAGGAGAGCACGAGGGCCCCTGGGAAGGTTCCAGTTACTAGAACAAATTTAGTGTGGAGTCTATGTTTGATTGGGTTCGGGAGACTCCAAACACTTACTGGGAAGTTTATATGAGGTGTCCGGAAGTCTGCTGGAAAGAAAATGAAGAAGTCAAATGGGAGCGGCTGGCTGGCTTGGTGAGTAGAGCACGTGACTCTTGATCTTGAGCTTGTGAGTTCAAGCCTCACGTTGGGCTTAATTAAAAAAAAAAGAAAAAGGAATGAAAGAAAAGAAAAAAACCTGTTTAATGAAAAAAATAAATAAAATGAGAACACTTAATGCAAACTCCCCAGGCTGGGAGAAAAGCAGTATGGATCCTAGTCTTGGAACTTGTAAGGACAGTCACAGTGTCCATTAAAACTTATGATTTGCATAATGCTTTAAAAATTTTTATTTATTTATTTGAGAGAGAGAGAGAGCATGTGAAAGGGGGAAAGGCAGAGGGAGAAGGCAGTGCCCCGCACTGAGCAGGTGCAGGGCTGGATCCCAGGACCCCAGGATCATGACCTGAGCCAAAGGCAGACGCTTAACCGACTTCGCCCCCAGGCGCCCACGTAATACTTTCAAATAAGTTAAAGAAATTAGTCTTAGGAGGACTGAGTCTCATAATAGTTTTTCAAGTGAAAAAGTTTACAAGTGAAAAAATTAAGTTATTCAATTGAATTCTAAAACCTTTGGTTAACAGGAAATATTACTCTATGGCAAGAATAGAATAAAAATATAACAATGTAAAAACAACCAAGTTATAAGTAAAAGTTCAAAATAAAATAAAAGCAAAAATAGATTTCCTTTTCTAAACAGCTTTATTGAGATCAAATTCACATGCCATATGATTTACCCATTTGGAGTGTGGAACTCGTTGTTTCTAGTATCCTCACAGGGTTGTGCAAACATCACAACCTGACTTTAGAAAGCTGGCCGCCCCTAAGAGAAGCCCCATACCCATCACAGCCCCCGACCCCCAACTGCGCCTGGACCCCACCCCCGGACCCCCTGGACCCCGCGCGTTCCTGCGTCTTTACGACGCCCCGGCGCGCGCGGCCCGGCTGCCGGGCTCCGGGCTGGGGCACAGAGCCGCTCCGACCCTGCGGGGACTCGGACCCGGGAGAGAACCGCCTCCTGGGCGCGGCCAACCCACAGGGCCTGAGAGAAGAAAGGGACAAACGGCCCTTTCGGGCCCCTGAGTTTGGGGCGCGTTGTTAGGTTGCGCAGAGGCGGGCTCGTGGCGCCCCAGTCCCTCTGGGTTCCTGCTCCAGCCCCGACCCTGCCCCGCGTCCCGGAGCCCCTCCCGAGCCGCTGCGGGGCGGGCTCTCCCGGCCTGAGCCTCCCACGCGGGGCCTCCTGTTCTCCGCTCGCTAACCGCGTCCTCGCTCCGGCTCCCGGGACCCCCACCTCGCCCTGCACGTATCTACCTCATTCCGCGTCATCTATTTGTGGGCAAGACCATGTCCCAGACCAGACCAAGCACTCCTAGGAGGCGGGGGCACGCAGTCCTTTCCTCTCGGAGTCTAGCGCCTACTCAATAATGAGTAAGTCAGGAAACGTTTATCGGATGAACAGTGTCTGCAGAAATAAAGACCCCCCCCCCCCATGAGGACAAACGGGCCATTTATCCAGAGCTTGGGAGTCAGCCCCCGGGGGAGATAGGCAGACCCACAGGTGGGGATGCTGGCGGCAGAGAAGGTGGTGCAGGTGCCCAGAGGGGAGTGGGGGGCGTCCTACCTGATTGCTTAGGGGGCATATTTGGCTGGTCCTGACTTGGAAGTGGGGAGAGCCCAGGGAAGCTGGGGTCACTGACCCAGTGCTGGCTGTCCGGCGGGTTGCTGCAGGGGCTGTGGTCAGCGTCCCCCGCTCCCGTGTGGCCCCGCCATGCCCACTCACATGCCCTCCCTCCTGCAGGCTGGTGAAAGTCTCTGGCGGGGGCGGGGTGGAGGTAGGAGGGGAGTTCCACTGACTCTGCCCTGGGCTCCCTTGGCCTCAGCCCTCCTGATTCCCCCTCGGGGTTGGAGTCTTTTCTGGAATTACGGCTTGACTGGTCTCACTTTTACACAGAGGAGCCGGTGGGGCCCAGGATACAAAGGCAGGACCACTGAACACTTGAGCGCTTACCAACGGCCAGGAGGAGATTTTCTGCAAGAACTGTGCAGTCCGGCGCACGTGCCCGTGTGGCCGGCTTCTCTGTGTGGAGGTGTGCGGAGGCCTCCTGCCCTGGGGCCAGGGCCCTGGTTGGGGGCACGTGGCCTTGTCTCAGAGATGGCAAAAGTTGCAGGGTGGGGAAGTCCCCAAAATATGGCAGTCATGGTTCAGGGAATAGTATATTGGGATCTGTAATCTTGGGCAAGGTTTGGCATCAAGCTTTTATTTGCCAGATTGAGATACTATGGAATCACACCTGATGTTGAGGTTTGGAAGGAAAGACTGTGAACAGATGGACAGATGTCTGGTCTGAGACATTGATAAACAAATATCCAAGAAAAGAGACTCCATTTATAAAAGAATATATATATATATATTTTAAAGATTTTATTTATTTATTCATGAAAGACAGAGAGAGAGAGAGAGAGGCAGAGGGAGAAGCAGGCTCCCAAGGAGCAGGGAGCCCGATGCGGGACTCGATCCCAGGACCCCGAGATCATGACCTGAGCCGAAGGCAGATGCTTAACCATCTGAGCCACCCAGGTGCCCAAGAATATATATTTTTAAAGATTTTATTTATTTATTTGAGAGAGAGAATGTGCGTGCACGAGTGGCAGGGGTGGCAGAGGGAGCAGACTCCCCGCTGAGCAGGGAGCCCGATGCGGGACTCGATCCCAGGACCCCGAGATCATGACCTGAGCCGAAGGCAGACATTTAACCAACTGAGCCACCCAGGCGCCGCCATAAAAGAATATTTTAACATAAGTGGGGGTTGTGAATGCCAGTTCTTCAAGTTCAGGAGCAACTCTGCCTCCAGGGCTGGTGAGGAGGGCCTGTGCCTCGGCCCCCATCCCCCCACCCCAGAAAACAGAGGGGGAGTGGCCAGCAGAACGGGATGCCGCCCAGCTCCTCAGTACAGCACAGGGAGCCCATGTGTCCACACCCCAGGAAAGGGGCCTCAGAAGGGATGGCCCTGCCCACACCTGGGTCTGGACATCCAGCCTCCAGGACGGTGAGGGACGAATGTCCATGGTTGGGCCGCCCACCGTGTGGTATTTGTTGCGAAGCTCTAGTGGACTGGTATAGATGTCTTGCGTGAGTGGTTAGGCGGCATATGTGGTGTCTCAGGCTGGTCCTGAGTTGGGGAAGCTGTTGTCGTCGGCTTAGGGCTGGTCATCCAGGGCCAGCTGAGAGACTGGAGTTGGCTTCTGCAGTCTGGGGGCCAGAGTTCCACCTTCATGGACCGTCTGGCAATCGTCTGTTTGGATGTTCCGTCATCCAGGACCAAAAGGTGGGTCTTGGGTTGCACCATGGAGATACTTGGCCACCCCGTGAGAGCTGTTTCTGAATGGTGTGAACAAGAGCCTGACCTCGGGGGCCTGGGGGTCTGGGAAGTGCTGGTGGGAGCCTCCAGGTGGGCGGCCTCAGTGGCCCCCAGAACATGGGGGGGCCGCCCTGGAAGGCCGTGCTCACGCCCGCCATGTGCTATGTTGGGCAGCAAGTGGCCCCCCCCCCAACACTCACACATCGCCATCTGCCAGGAGGTGAGACCCCCACGTAGACTTTGCCACTGCTTCTCTGGGGGGGGGGGAGTATTTAAACACCATTACCACCCACACTGAAATAGACTGTGAAGTGCTTTTTCACAGGTGAAAAGTGAACGCACAATGGCGCGGCCTGTGCCTCGCCCAGCGGCTTCCCTGCTCTCTGCCTCCCTGTCTGTCCATCTTCAACAGCAGATCAAATAGGCTCCCAGTTTATGCATCTCTTTGGAAACCAATTAGCAAAACTTGTGAATGAAATGCTCTAGCAGTGCTTTTGTCGCGTATGAGCCACAGTTTGTTGCAGATAAACTGAACTAGAAAATGACAGAAAACCCAAAACGCAGACAGGTGGTGTATCCTATGACTTGCTATTTTTGTTAAGCGAACTAAAAACAGAGCAAAACTCCTCTAGCCTCTCTGAGATGTCTGTGTTGCTGAATTTGTCCTTGTGGGAATCTGCATTTCACACTGGCAGCAGGTAATTTCTGGATACTTCTGTGAGGTGAACTGATACTGTGCTGACACGTGTTGTAGGTGCTCTGGGGAAAATGCCGCCTTGGTCTTCAGATCAGCGGGTGTTCCTGTTGATGTGAGTTGAGCAGCAGGTCAATCAGAGCCGCCAGGGCCCCCTCCCTGCCCCAACACCTCGCTCTGGCTGCAGCGTCTCCTCATGACCTTCCTGACTGGCAGCCTGCCCCCAGCTAGGCGTCGCCGGGCAGCCCTGTGCTGGCTCCACCATCCACAGTCGTGCTCGGTGCCCGGGCCCTCCTCCGCCATCTGCGTCCCCTCCAAGCACGCCGGCCACCGTGTGTCTGCCTTTCTCCCTGGGGGGTTTCTGTGTTTCTAAATTCCTGGCGCCCAGCACGGACCAGCCCCGTGGGGAGGACTCATCTTGCAGTCCGGAGTGCTCCCCGCCTCGGGACCTTGAGCAATCTGGGAAGCTTGGCAAACAGAATTCCACCATGCTTTTCAGCACAGGTGACCCCAGTAAGGGACAAAGGGGTGAGGTGAGCATGGCTTCCCTGGAATCCTCTGGAAACCAGAGGTTCAGGGGACACGGAAGGGACAGGGGGAGCCCACCCTTCCCCTCACAGACAGGGAAACAAGGTCCCAGAAAGGCTCAGCTGTCCTCCCAAGACCCTGCAGCAAATAGAGGGAACCTGGGATGGGAACCCAAGGCAGGTCTGAGTTTAAGGCTCGTGGGCCCTGGGTCAGGGGCTGGCAGTCCTGAGGGGAGCCCTGCCAAGGGTGCAGAAAGACAAATTCGAGGAGAGGTCTGGAACATGGACGAGGAGGGGATGGAGAGCAAGCAGGAAACACAGGCCTGGGGCTAGAGGTTCAGAGCTGAGTGGGGGGACACGTCCTCCTGTGCCCGCAGGGCTTTGGAAGACAGCGTGTTGGGGTTTGAGGCCTCAGTGTCAGACTGCTCCCCACAGGCTCTGACCTCCGGAAGACACCAAAAAGAACAGGGAGTGAAGGCTGATGGACTCCGGGTTGTGCTATGGGACGACAGAATGTTCTGGAACTAGATAGAGGAAGTGGTTGCACAACATTAAGAATGCACTAAATAGGGGCACCTGGGGGTCTCAGTCGGTTGAACATCCAACTCTTAGTTTTGGCTGAGGTCAGGACCCCAGGGTCATGGGATTGGGTCCCCGAGCTGGGCTCTGCACTCAGTGGGGAGTCTGCTTGAGATTCTCTCTCCCTCTGCTCCTCCCCTCGCTCGGGCTCACGTGCTCTCTCTCTAATCCTTTTTAAAAAGTGCACTAAATGCCCCTGAATTGTTCACTTTCTTATTTAAATTTTTAAAAAAGATTTTATGTATTTATTTGAGAGCGGACGCCTGAGAGAGCGCAAGCCGGGGAAAGGGCAGGCAGAGGGACAAGCAGACTTCCCGCCGAGCAGGGAGCCTGATGTGGGACTCGATCCCAGGACCCTGAGATCATGACCTGAGCCGAAGGCAGACACTTAACCCCCTGAGCCACCCAGATGCCCCAATATCACCTTATTTAAAAAAATAAAAGAACTAGGGGCAAAATTGAGGGCCAAACTGTCAGCTTTATGAATGGCCAGCCAGGCAACCAGCCAAATACCCGAATGCAGGTGGGGGCAGCTCAGGCTTAGATCTGAGGCTAAGCTGGGACTCCTCCCAGATCCAGGACTGGAGAGTCACCTGTGCCTGGGGGCTGCTGTGCCCACTTCCCCAAACTGCAGGGGCTGCACCCCAGAGTGTGGGCGGGGTCGGCTGGGCCCCGTGTTGTCCTGCCCGCCTGGGGGACATAGGAGCTGGACTGAGCAGGGGGGCTCAGCAGTTAGGGTCCCACAGGTGCTCTCTAACAGCAGAGAGGCTCCTGTTTAACTCAGAGAGGCACAGTCATTCCCCAGAGAAAGGGGTGTTGAATATTCGTTTCCCACTCAGTGATAAAAAGAGTTTGGCTATCAAGTCATAGAAGACCCGCGGGGGGAACTTAAATGAGTCTTAGGGAGTGAAGGAAGCAGTCTGGAAAGGCTGCATTTGTAGGGTTCCAATTCTAGGACATTGGCGAAAAGGCACAATGATGGAACCAAAAAAGATCCCCCAAAAGATCCATGGCTGCCAGGTTTTCGTGGGCAAAGAAGAACAGGTGGAGCCTAAGGGTTTCAGGGCAGTGAAAACACTGTGTGCTAACGTGGTGGCATTTGTCCAACCCACAGAACATCCAGCACCAGCAGTGCGCCCTAAGGAAGCTGTGGACTCCCGGCTGTAATAACGTATCAATCAATATCAGCTGACCAGTTGTAACAAGGCCACCGTGCCCACACGAGTTAGTAATAGGGAAACACGCAGGGGAAGCGGGGCTATGTGGGAACTCTCTGTACTTGCTGCACGATTTTTCTGGAAACCTAAAACTGCTCTAGAAAATAATGTCTATTAATTAAAAAAAAATCTATCTTGCAAGGGAGACCTGGGGCGGGGGAAGGAAGCAGGTGCCCATGCAGGTGCTGTGGGGGCAGGGATGGCCTTCTTGGGCACTGACAAGCCGCGAGCCCAATGGCGAGTGCCGGGCATCTGCTACTGCTGTCGTCACTGCTGTCCGTGTCCTTGGCCTGGAGGACCAAGAGCTTTTTCCTGTTCCATAAGGTCAGTGTGCACCCTGCGGCGTTGCACCCATGGAGGCGGCCCCCACTCGGGCTCTCTGGGGCTCAGCTCCTTTCCTGCAGGTGCCTGCTCCCACAAGTCTTGTCTGGGCTCCTGGAAAGGAGGGTGCCTGGGAGCACAGCCTCCTCCCCAGGCACTGGGGCCCCCAGTTTGGCTGATTCTGGCGCCCGGGGTCCCAGTACCAAATCCAGGCCGGAGGGCAGCACGGTGGGGGTGGGGTGGGGGCAGAGCGAAGCGTCTCTGCTGGGAGGGGTATGGGCAGCGTGAGAGTGCCTGTCCTGGCGTCCACTCTTCACCTTCCTAACGCACAAGGCCCCCAGCGTCCCGGCACCCACTGCATCCTAGAGGCTCCCTCGGTGCCCCAGGGCGGGAGTGACCTTCCTCCTCTGGCCGCTTCTCACCTGCAAGGCCGCCTCACTGGGCTCCAGGCCCCGGTATCCGAGCGCCTTCCCAGCTTCAATTTTATGTCAGTAAGATCTTCAAACCCAAACCAAAGTTCTCACTGTGAAAACCCGTGACCGAGTCTCCAGCGTGGAAGCATCAGCCCCGAGTGCTCCAGGACCCCGCGGTCCGTGGGCCGGCTCGGGGACCCCCTGCACTCGGTTGGCTCCTGCTGGTTGTGTGTGAGGCTCTGCCCTGCACCTCCCTCCCCCGGGGGCGCAGGTGGCATCTCCCAGGACTCGGGACCCCCGACCCCCTACAGTCCCGAGTCGGGGGAAGCCAGGCGGGAAGCGCCGGCCCAGGGCAGAACGCGCCACTCTGCACTCAGCGTTTTGTTTTACTTCGGGAAATATACCCATTTTTCATAAAAAGTTGTTATTTATGTTAACATGGTACAGGGATCCTATTTTAAATAGGTTTATGCATAAATAGGTAAAACTTCTCTCAGAGTTAGTGCCCACGCTGGGAAAGTCATTAGCTAGAACCCACACCCACATCAGCTTTGGGCACCTTAGTAAGTTTTTGAGTTTGCAAAGGAGTTTTCAGACCAAAGGTTTGAGAACTTGGATCAAAGGCCTCGAGAGCAGGCGGCCTCCCGTGGGTGGGGTGGGACCCCAGCCACAGCTCCGGGCTGGCTCTGTGACCCCGGGAGGCACTTGCCCTCTCTGAGCCGGTGCCTCGGTTCACCCTCCTGTCCACGTGGCTCACGACAGGCACAGACCTCCTTAGCTCCCTCCCCCTCTTTCCTCTGGCTCCCCCGGCCATCGGACCCACCAGGTCTGGGACTATTCCAGGAACCTTCAAGGTTCGCAGGAGGAAGGGGAGGTGTTCCTGAATGGAGACGCCCTAGCAGGAAGCTGGGTCTGCCGTGAGGGCCTGTAAACGGCGCCCGGCTTTGCAGAGGATGGGAGAGGCCTGCTCTGACCACGCCGAGTGCCGGAGCCGCTGCTGCGTCACCAGCAGCCTGGACCCGCAGACGTTCTGCACGCGCAAGACCATCTTCCTCAAATGTCTGCCTGGCAGAAGGTGCGTCCGCACCGGTGGCCGGCCGGGGCGGGGGGGGGGGGGGGGGGGTGGTGGCACCGCCGCCCGGAGCCACCGCCCGCGGAGGGGGAGGGGCCGCTCCAGAGCTCGCGCTCGGTGCGTGGCAGCCCCAACAGTACGCATGCTCTGACCACGCCGAGTGCCGGAGCCGCTGCTGCGTCACCAACAGCCTGGACCCGCAGACGTTCTGCACGCCCAGGACCATCTTCCTACAGTGTGTGCCTTGGCGCAAGGTGAGAGGGCGAGACGCGGCCGGGGTCGGGGCGCGAGGGGCGGGAGGCGGGTGCCAGGCTCCCGCTCTGCGTCCCCAGCCCAACGGGGCCTATTGCACCCACCACAAGGAGTGCCGGAAGCCAGTGCTGCATCAAGCTCAAGGAGGCCGGCCACTACCGCTGCACCCGCCCGAGCGGGCTCCTGGCCCAGTGCCTGCCCTTGGTGAGCCCCTCCCCGTGGGACGGAGGTGCCTCCGGCACGGAAGGTCCTGGATGTGCCTGAGGTCCTGCAGCCGCTGAATGTGGCTGTCTCCAAACCCAGTGGGCGTCCCGTTCCGGGAGAGGCTCACACCTGCTGTCTGGAGACTGGCCTCCAGGTCCGTTTCGCGCGGACGAGGCCTCAGGAAAGGAAAGAGGTAACGGGCAGGATGGGGTCTGCGGTCAGGGTCCCTGTAGGAAGCAGGGTGCCATGTGCCTGGTGAAGGGCCATCAGATGTGTGGCTGGGTGGTGAACCCCAAGCACAGGCGCATCAGGATTCGCAACAGTGGGGCTGAGGGAGGGGAGGGGGACAGACAGGCCCAAGGGAGACCTCTCCGGAGCTGCTCTCTCCTTCCACCCTCTCCTTCTGGACCCTTGTGATAGCTGAACAGTAACTGCAAAACCAGAAGGGCAGAGGTCAAGTGACACAGCCCCAGAGGGTCAGCCTCCTAGGGCACAAGATGTGCTCAGTGCCCTGGAGACAGTGGGGGCACATGGGGACATGGGCAGATGGAGACCAGGGTGGGGATCAGAGACAGGGTGGTTGGGGTGGAGACGTGGGGGACAAAGATGGGGGACAGAGATGGGGCAGAGATGGGGACAGAGATGGGGACAGAGATGGACAGAGTTGGGGACAGAGATGGGGGGACAGAGATGGGGGTGGGTATTGAGACAAGGGAGTGGACGGTTGGAGATGGGGGGCCACAGCAACTGGAGCAGGGCTTCGGGGTTGTGGAGAGAACACGCGGGTGCCGTGTGTGGGTGTTTAGGTTACTAGCTTGAGGCTGGGATTGGTAACTTCTGTCTGATCATGAAGGGGTCTCTGCTCCCACAGGTAAGGACCACATTTTTGAGCACAGAACCACATCTTGCTAACTGCGCTGTCATCAACTCCTAGAGTAGCCACCGGGCACAGCGGGGGCTCACAGAAATGTGTTCACTGCTGGATTCCCACTGCTGCCTTTGCCCCCGAGGAGCCGATTATCCAATCTGTGAGGGTGGGAGGGCTGCAAGGCACCTGTCTCTGCCTGTGCATTTCTCACTGTTTCTCACTTTGTCCTTCAGTGACAGGGAAGAAAAAGCTGCAAGGGGGAACCAGCACGGACTTCGCAGAAGCTCACCTGGATCTTGTGCCTGAGTTTGGCTGGGAGCTTGGCTCGTGGGTCCATGCTGCTCTTTCTGGGCTGTGAAAACCTGTGAGGCATTAGACACATCTGTCCCTTCTCCTATCAGTGAACTCCTGAGGCTGATTGTGAGCGTCTGAGAACAAACCGCAGCTACTGGAATCTTCACATCAATAAACACCTGCTGATTGACCCAACGTGTTTTGTCACATCCTTTTTTTTTTTTTCAGACAACAAAGGTAAGAGCAATCTGGGGAAGTTGAGTAGTGGAGCCTGCTCAGGTCAAGTACAAGGTTGCCTTCCTGAGGATGCGCGTCTAATCAGAGATCAAGTCTTACCTGGAAGGGAAAGGGCCAGAGCTGGAGCATTTAAGATGCACGGCGGCAAGCCCTCCCTATGCACAAATGCCTCTTGTCCTTGCAAGTAGAAATAATCAGTCGATTGTTTCAAACTGAAAAGGGTCCGCTAGCTTGGGGCTGGGATCGGTAACTTCTGTCTGATCATGAAGGGGTCTGACGGACACGAAACACAATGTATAAGAGAGGAACGGAGCTGGGACGCACTGGAGGGGCACCTGCTTCTCCGGGTCATTCCTCCTCACCACTCTGGCCCCAGTCCCTGCAGCATCTCTTGGAGCAGATGCCCCGGCTGACTCAGAGCCTGTCCCCACCAGCGGCTTCTTGCTGTTCCCAGAGTGCAGCTCCTTAGGCACCTGGATGACTGTCTTCTGGGGTTTCCATTACCCACACCTGCTGACACTAGGCTTCTTTTCTGGGCTCCGTTAAAAATAATTCCCCTCAATTCTCTCCTCCTCCTTAGCCTGGGCTAAGATGATCCTTGCAGAGAAAGTCGGGAAAAGCCATTGCTTCTATCCTAGTAAGAAGAACAGCTCAGGTGAACCACAAAGCATAGTTAAAAAACAAAAAGGGAACAGATCTAAATGTAAAACATAAGATGTAAAGCATTTAGGAGAAAGACAGGATAGGGGTGCGTGGGTGGTGCAGTGTGTTGAGTGTCCGACTCTTGGTTTTGGCTCAGGTCGTGATCTCATGGTTGTGGGATCGAGCCCCTGTGTCGGGCTCTGCGCTCAGCAGGGAATCTGCCGGAGATTCTCTCTCTCCCTCTGCCCCCCGCCCCAGTAAATAAATAAATCTTTAAAAAAAAAAGGATATTTTCTTGACCTTGTATTCAACAGAGTTCTTAGATGTGACCGCATGTCACTCATAAGAGAAAAAGTAGATAAACCACTAAAATAACTTCTGTTCTATGACAGATACTGTTTTAATGATTTTATTTATTTTTATTTTTTATTGTTATGTTAATCACCATACATCATTAGTTTTTGATGTAGTTCCATGATTCATTGTTTGTGCATAACACCCAGTGCTCCACGCAGAACGTGCCCTCTTTAATACCCATCACCAGGCTAACCCATCCCCCCACCCCCTCCCCTCTAGAACCCTCAGTTTGTTTTTCAGAGTCCATCGTCTCTCATGGTTCGTCTCCCCCCTCCGATATCCCCCCCTTCATTTTTCCCTTCCTGCTTTTTTTTTAATATATAATGTATTATTTGTTTCAGAGGTACAGATCTGTGATTCAACAGTCTTGCACAATTCACAGCGCTCACCATAGCACATACCCTCCCCAATGTCTATCACCCAGCCACCCCATCCCTCCCACCCCCCACCACTCCAGCAACCCTCAGTTTGTTTTCCTGAGATTAAGAATTCCTCATATCAGTGAGGTCATATGATACATGTTTTCTCTGATTGACTTATTTCACTCAGCAAAACATCCTCCAGTTCCATCCACGTCGTTGCAAATGGCAAGATCTCATTCCTTTTGATGGCTGCATAATATTCCATTGTGTATATATACCACCTCTTCTTTATCCATTCATCTGTCGATGGACATCTTGGCTCTTTCCAGTTTGGCTATTGTGGACTAATGATTTTATTTTTTATTTTTACATAACCTCTACACCCAATGTGGAGCTCGAACTCATGACGTCAAGGTCAAGCATCACATGCTCTACCCACCAAGGCAGCCAGGCACCCCTAGGGTAGACGCTGTTAAGAGAATGAAAATGTCTAACAAAGGACTTGTATCCAGGATATATAAAAAACTCTTGGAACTTAACGGTTTACTGAACAACCCAGGCAGAAAGTAGATGAAAGACTTGCACAGACAGTTCACCGAGGAGATCCAGAGATGGCAGAGAATCGCGTGACAACGTGTTGGCCGTCTCCAGATGTCAGGGCAGATGGTGGAATGGCTGGGACAGTCCTGCCCCCAACGCTTACGCCAGATTCACCAGATTCACACCCACATCCCTGACCCAAGTCATTTCCACGCCTGTGTTTCTGGCAGCTAAACATAGTTCCTGAATTGTATCATCCAAAAGACAAGTTCCCTTTTAAGATTTGGAAGAGATTTCTCTGTCTTTATTTTTATTATTATTTTTTAAATACAAGGAAATACCATTTATTTTTTTTAACTATTTTATTTAAGAGAGAGAGAACATGAGCAAAGAGAGGGAGAAGCAGACTCCCCACTGAGCAGGGAGCCCCACACGGGGCTCGGTCCCGGGGATCATGACCTGAGCCGAAGGCAGATGCTTAACCGACTGAGCTGCCCAGGCGCCCCAAGATTTCTGCTGCGGCTAAGAATGAGCAGGTAGCTCAGGCCCAAGGGGAAGGCCTGGACCTGAAACAGGGGCCCTTAGGTAAAGCCCGGGCCGCTGAGCAGGTTCCTGGGGAAGCAGGTCTGACACCGATATCCTTCCAGGGACCACGGGCAAGGTCGCCAGGAGCCAACTTGATGCAGGTGCAGCTGGAGGCCCACAGACCGTGAGCCAGGTGCGTGTGCGCAGGCGCCACAGGCCTGGGATGCTCAGACCTAAAGGGGCAGCGGGTGCCGAACCCGGGCCTGGGAGCTGGTGCTCAGAGACGCTTGGCATCGGCGGATCCAAGTTGTATCCCGCACGACGGCGCCTATGGCCCCTGAAGCCCGAGCTGGACAATCTGGACTGCTGCTCAGCAAGGGTCGAGAGGGACGGTCGGGCTGCCCTCCAGAGGGACACCTGGGAGCCTCTTTGGCTGAAGAGGCCCGGGAGCCCATCGGGCAGGCAGTCCCCCCGGGGGGTTCAATGTACCACCTCAGAGACCGTCCCGGGTGGGGTGCCTCCACTCTGAGGCTGGTCAGGTGCTCTGAGGGGGCTGGAGCTCCACGGGACTGGGGTGCCCCCTGGAGCTCAAGGTGGGCTAGCCAGGGGCAGAGGGCACAGTGCAGGCCGCGCAGGGGGAACAGCGGCGGGACCAGGAACAGCGCAGCCGTGGGAAGAGGCCGGGTCACAGGAGGAGACTATTTGGGGTTACTGGAATCGGCCTCGTTCAAAGCCTGTGACACAGAGGCACATATGCCCCCTGAAGGCCCATCTAGAGACAAGTGCACTACCTTTCCAGCGATGGGTGGAGGCCGGAGGGCCGATGAATCCTCCCGCAAAAGACCCCGGGGAGCCTTGAAGCCTCGGGAAGCCGGGGACGCATGGGGTCGACAGGCCGGATGGAGACCGACGGCGGCCGCATGCAAGCCGCCAGCTCAGAAAGAGTCTCGGGGTTGGGATACCTCCGCCCGGAAGGCTCTCCGGTGGTTCCGGTGCGGGCCGAGATCCACGGGTAGAGAGACACCCGGCTTCCGCCGCACAGGTGAGGGGCGCCTAGCGCGCATGCGTGAGCCGCGCAGGGGCGGGCAGCCAGGGGCCCAGAAGAGCGCGAGCGGGCAGAGCGGCGGGGGAGGGGGCGGGCCCCCGGGGCTCCAATCCTCTGCCTCATTCCCAGCCCTAGGCTACTCACCTGGGCCTACTTCGCCCCCAGAGGTGAAGCTGGAGGAGCGGGGTCTGCCTTGGTCGCAGGGGCCCGGGAGGCTGGCGGGGTGTTTTTCCAGCAACAGACACCTGGGAGCCTCGATGCCTGGTCAGCCCGGGACCCCGTCGGGCAGGCAGCCGGTTGCAGGGGGACTGCCTGTACCGTTGCAAGCTGCCCCCTGACAAGGGGTGTGGGGGTGCCCGTTTTATTCGGGAGGCTGCTGGGGTGATCCCGGCTGTCCCGAATCTCCACCGGTTTCCAGGGCCTCGGGCTGGCTGACAGGTGCGTCTGGCGCTTTTAGGAGCCGCCCGTGTCAGGGGGAGCCCGGGGCGCGGCTGGTGTGGGGTGTGGCAGCGACCCCAGGCTGGGCT
The DNA here is from genome assembly GCF_009762305.2 of Zalophus californianus. Classification (NCBI taxonomy): domain Eukaryota; kingdom Metazoa; phylum Chordata; class Mammalia; order Carnivora; family Otariidae; genus Zalophus; species Zalophus californianus. Next base: position 533,110 of record NC_045608.1, read on the forward strand.
GGGCGGCCCACATGCTCGACCTACTTGCAAGCCTGCACCTGCGCACGTGGGCGTGTGTTTCCCTTTCAGCCGGAGCTGGGGGAGCCGGGCCTGTGTTGCCAGGGGGCCTGAGTCCCCTGACTGCGCTGTCCTTCTGTGAGAGACCCCTGAGGGCCCTGAGTTCAGGAGAAGGCGGGGGCTTCATCAGGCAGCCAGTCCGACGGGGGACGGAGCTGGGCCCCTGGAAAGGTGCCTCTAAGAAAGATTGGGGGGGGGGTGGCTCCCTCCAGCCTGGAGGCTGTGCATGTGGTTCCAGACCGTCGGGAGCTGGGCAGGCTCAGATGACCCCAGCCACCCTCTGCGGGCTGACGCGGTGCTTACTGAGCATGCTCCAGCCGCACAGGTGCGTGGAGCCAAGGATCTGCTCCCCGGCCAGGGTCTGGAGGGCGGCTTGCTTCACGGCAGTAGCCTGGTGGGATACATGGCATCTGCCTGTTTCCAAGTGCGAATCCACACAAATGCCTGTGTTTCCCCTGAAGGCAGAGCGGAGGGATCTGGGAGCCTTGCAAGACCTGACTGCGGCGTGCTGACCGTGGTACCCTCAATGAGCGGCACCTGGGAGCCTGGTTTGCTGCAGAAACCCGGGCCTTCCAAACAGTGAGTGCACCTGGGGGACTGGACTCGCCCCCATTTCCGGGGCTGCCTCCAAAGGAATTTCAGGGGTGGGCTCCCTCCATGGTGGACACAACGCAGAGGTGGCCGGAGATGGGTCCTGGCTCCCAGGGCAGTGACAGGGTGAGTACGGTGCAGGTGTGAGCCTCCCAGGTCAGGGGAGCCCGGGCCGGGAACAGGGGAGGTCGGGCGAGGTCGGGACACAGGAGCAGACCTGTGTGCACCTGCACCTGCCTAAGTCCAAGCCCAAACCTGCACAAACACACTTGTGTCCCCCTGAGGTCTGTGGGGTTTTGGGGGCCAGCAATGCTCAGACTGATTGTCGTCCCTGTGTTTTGTTGTTGCTGTTGTTTGCTTGATACATTTTTTAAAGATTTAATTCCAGTGTCATTAACATGCGATTTTTTAAAAGATTTTATTTATTTATTTGAGAGAGAGAGAGAATAAGAGATAGCACGAGAGGGAAGAGGGTCAGAGGGAGAAGCAGACTCCCCGCTGAGCAGGGAGCCCGATGTGGGACTCGATCCCAGGACTCCAGGATCATGACCTAAGCCGAAGGCAGTCGCTTAACCAACTGAGCCACCCAGGCACCCAACATGCGATGTTGTCTTAGTTTCGGGCGTGCAGTGTAGGGATTCAGCACTTCCACACATCACTCTGTGCTCCTCACGGTAAGTGTACACCTAGTCCCCTGGACCTGGTTCACTCCTCCCCACCCTCCTCCCCTCTGCTAAACACCAGTGCTCTGTAGTTAAGAGTGTGTTTTTGGATTGTTTCTTGTTTTGTTCTACATTTCCACATATGAGTGAGATCCTATGGTATTTGTCTTTCTCTGACTTAACTTCACTTATCATAATACCCTCTAGGTCCATCCATGTTGTTGCAAATGGCAAGATTCATTCCTTTCTATGGCTGAGTAATAGTCCATTGTGTGTACACACCACATCTTTATCCTTTGATCGGTCCATGGGCACTTGGGCTGCTTCTATAATTAAGCTATTGTAGATAATGCTGCTATAACAGGGGTGCATGTATCCCTTTGAATTAGTTTGTATCCTTTGGGTAAATGCCTAGTAGTGCAATTGCTAGATGGTAGGGTAATTCTATTTTTAACTTTTTGAGGAACCTCCATACTGTTCTCCAGAGTGGCTGCACTAGTTTGCATTCCCACCAACAGTGTAGGAGGGTTTCCCTCTTTCTGCATCCTCGACAACATCTGTCATTTCCTGACTTGTTACTTTTAGAGATTCTAACTGGTGTGAGGTGGTATCTCATTATGGTTTTGATTTGCATTTCCCTGATGATGAGTGATGTTGAGCATCTTCTCATGTGTCTGTTGTCCATCTGGATGTCTTCTCTGGAAAAGAGTCCATTCATGTCTTCTGCCCATTTTTAGATTATTTATTTTTTGGGTGTTGAGTTGGATCAGTTCTTTATATATTTGGGATACTAACCCTTTATCAGATATGTCACTTGCAAATATCTTCTCTTACTCGGTAGGTTGCCTTTTAGTTTTGTTGACTGTTTTCTTCACTGTGCAGAAGCTTTTTATTTTCATGGGGTCCCAATAGTTCATTTTTGCTTTTGTTTCCCTTGCATCAGGGTGTGCCTAGAAAGAAGTTGCTGTGGCCAATGTGAGAGAAATTTCTGTGTTCTCCTCTAGGATTTTGATGAATTCTTGTCTCACATTTAGGTCTTTCATCCATTCTGAGTCTATTTTTTCTGTGTGGAATAAGAAAATGGTCCAGTGTCATTCTTCTGCATGTGGCTGTCCAATTTTCCCAACACTATTTGTTGAAGAGACTTTTTTTTCCGCATTGGATATTCCTGCCTCCTTTGTTGAAGATTAGTTGACCATAGAGTTGAGGGTCCATTTCTGGGTTCTCTATTCTGTTCCATTGATCTGTATCTGTTTTTGTGCCAGTAACATACTGTCTTGATGATCACAGCTTTGTAATAGAGCTTGAGGTCCAGCATTGTGATGTTACCAGCTTTGGTTTCTTTTACAATATTCTTTTGCCTATTCAAGGTCTTTTGTGGTTCCATACAGATTTTAGGATTGTTTGTTTTAGCTCTGTGAAAACTGTTGTTGGTAGTTTGATAGGGATTGCATTATATATGTAGATGGTCTTGGGTAAAAGAGACATTTTAACAATATTTGTTCATCCAGCTCATGAACATGGAACGTCTTGAATTTCTTTCATCAGTGTTTTATGGTTTTCAGAGTACAGGTCTTTTACCTCTTTGGTTAAATTTATTCCTAGATGTTTTACTGGTTTTTTTGTGCAATTGTAAATGCTACTGTTAAAATCATTTTCTGGTGCTTCGTTATTGGTTATAGGAAAGCAACAGGTTTCTGTGTATTTATTTTGTATCCTGCAACTTCACTGAACTCAGGTATCAGTTCTAGTCATGTTTTGGGGAATCTAAGGTGTCCCCTTTCTGTCAAAGTCTGGACATATCGTCCATGGAACAATGGTTAATGATCTAATCAGTGACTTATGGTCTGCAGCTCCTTGGGAGCGTCCCAGATGTACTGTGAAACAGGCCACTGCTCTGAGGACAGAGACCAAAGAAAGGGACAGGCCACTGCAGATCGGTAGGTGGCAGTTTGAGAAGCAAGGGAACTCACATCCGTGGCTTGTCTTGGGCAGCAGCAAGAGGAGTAGATCTCCACACCCACCTGCCACCTCTTAGAGGTTTATGTGGAGGCCGTAACTGGGCTCAGTCACGTAGAGCATCCAGATGGTCTCGACACCACATCACTGTCTCAAGACCTCATCCCTGGAGCAGCGTCTGGGAGCGGGGAAGGCAAGGGAAACCCACATTCCAAGGGCAGGGGAGGGTGGGGAGCCTCTGATTGCCTGGGTCCAGGTCACGGCAAGTGGTGGTCATGGCCTCTCATCCACCTTCTCCAGCAACCCACCCCTCGTGCCCGGCTCTTACAACCTCCCGTGAACCTCTGTTCTGCGTGTGCCCTGAGGGGTCAGGAAGGGGTTTCACTAGCCCGGGGATGCCTCCTGTGGCAGTTGTCCCGCTGTGCTGGAGGCAGAGGCCACAGCAGTGACACAGGTGTGTACAAGAGAAAGCACAGGTGAAGACAACAGTTCCCCAGATGAGCAGCAACTTTTTCCACCAAGAGGCCCCTGATCCCAACCACTGAGTTATGAAATCCCCAAGGCTGGGGGTCGGATCACTCAGGGCGCCCCCCGCGTCCTCCTGAGACCCGAGAAACATGATACAGTAGCAGGCTCGTCAGGTACGGACACAGAATTCTGGCTGGATGACGGCACAGGTGCCTCCTTGTGCCGCAGCAGGTGTCCAAGGCCATCGTGTTCTGGGGCACAGCTGGTCTCATTGAAGACACTGGGTGTCCAGTAGGGACAGACTTTTTGGCCATCCCTCAAGGCTCACTGAGTGAATCCAGTCAGGGCTGCAAGGTCTGCGAACCGATGGAGCGAACAGAGAGCAGCCAGACAACCGTGCCGACAAAGTCAGAGTGTGTCCATCTGGCCTTCAGGAGAGGGAGCTTGTCAACAGTTGTTCCCACAGGACAGGTTCTCCCCTGGCCCAGGGGAACCCCAGGGTACCGCAGCCCAACCACCCAGGTGGGAGCCACGACCAAAGGTTCGTGCCACAAAGCCATGGAGGCCCACTGGGGTCGCCCACTGGATACCCGAGTGGTGGGACCAGTCCCTGCCAACCAGTGACTCTCCCTTCATGTGACAGGGTGGATGCAGTCCAGGGGTGTCCATCCCACCTTTCTGGTACAACTGGGTTGGTTTTGTTTAGAGTGACTTTTCTGTTCCCAACATAGGGGTGACTGGGTGTGCAAATGTCCTTAACCCAGAGTAAGCCCCATAAATCCATTCCAATTCTGAGCACAGCCAGCCAAGGCTCTGATGGAGGACTTTCTAGAACCTTCCAGTGAGCTATTCGATGGGATGCCTCTATACTGTGTTTGACAGAAAAACACATACCCATGCCGGTGTTATGGACACGCTATTGGTAATACCAGACGAACAGAGTGCTAGTCCTCGCTTGTTCTGAATGCCTTCCAACTTCTCCCCTGGAGGGGCGATACCCCCCATTATCATCCTGACCATCTGGAGAGGGCAGCCCACATACCCAACAGTGGGACAGATTTCCTTGCCGGGCCTAGGATGGGGCCACAGTAGGAAGGTCCATCCTGCAGGTGCCCGTCCTGACTCTGGACGCCACAGGGGCAGCAGAGCCTCAGGTCAGAACAGAGAGGAGTAGGAACTTGCCTGGGGAGGTCTTCCCCTTCTACAAGAATGATCCTGAGACCCGCACTTTAGATGTGAGTGTGGCTGCATCTTTAGGAATGTGACCAGGGTGTGCGTACCGACCATGTTGGCCCCAGGAGGCAGCCCTGGCTGAGTGGACTGTGCTGACTCGTTCCTGTTTTCATCCAGATGGTCCATTGTTGGCTGAGTGGTGACTACAGTCCGGGTGGTGGACTGCATTGATCAGACCCCTTTTTCGGGCATCAGACAGTATTTCCCCGCTCCCTCTGCACAGGCTATAGTGATGTCCCAGGGAGAGGGGCCAGGATATCTGGAGCATCTACACAGTCCGCGGGGCCCAGTAGTGCCCACGGTAGGCTGGTGAACAGGGTGCCCCTCTGCTGCAAATGAGCGTGACCCCTCGTCACAGTGGGGTTTCAGCCACAGCAGGGGGTGGATCGAGGGGACATACCCTCACCCCTCTCGTGGACGGGCAGGGAAGTTCTTGCACAGCGTGCTGTTCCTTAGTGAGAGGCTCTACTTGGAGGAGCGCTGTCTGCCCTGCTCGGAGCTGGTGGTCTGTGGGAGGGTGTCGGCTTTCTGCTCCTTCCAGATCTGAGACCAAAGTCCACGGGGACTCTCTGTTTTTCTCGTTTCTGCCGCATGGCCAGCTCATGTCATCTGGAGTCTCAGACACGTCTAATTCAGATGTAACACTGTGTGGGAGACGCCCAAGGCAATAACCTGCTTCACTAGTAGTTTTGCTTCTGAAAGGTGCTTGCTGCCTGATCCGCAGTCCCGCAGGTACCCTTTCTCTCCCAGGTGATCTGAGGGAGCAAGCACTGTGCCAGTGAGGGACAAAAGTCCTCCAAAGTCCCCAAATCCCTATGAAGTCCGTGTCCTGTCCACATTCTTAATGGTTGGCTGGCCTTGCACATCCTCTGTCACACCTTTTAGGACAACAAAGACTTACTCGACCAGACAGCTCCCAAAATCTATGGCCGTGTAGGCTTTGAACTTTCTGTGCCCACTGCCCATCCTCTGCCCTGCAGATGCCCCGGGAGGCTTACAGGCTGTCGTGCGGCAGAGACAGAGTTCCACGTGTTAATGTTATATCGTCAGGATAATGGGCAGGTGGGCAGGAAAGAGGGGCAGGTCTCGGGCTGACATGTGGTATGACTGGGCAGTAAGCTGTGGAAGCCCTCGAAAGGTCCATGGGTGCCCCTTCCAAGTAAAGCAAAATTGACCGTGTGACTGTGTAGCCAGTGGTACGCCAAAAAAGCATTGCTGAGTGCAGCTGAGCACGGTACGTGGCTAGGACCAAGGGCAAGGTATCCAAGATGGCGGCACTGTAGGGCAGAGCCTCATGGGTGGGGGGCAATACCTTGTCCGCCATCATCTGCCATGAGCCAACTGGCTCTTTAGTGGCCACACCAGGCTACTGAAACTACTGTGGGCAGGGCATTCGGTAGCCCCTCGACGCAGTCCTAGGACGGCTTCCCCAATCTCCCCGGGACCCCCAGGCAACTTCTGTTGTGGGACGGTTTCCACGCTTATCTGTTCCCGGTTCCCGTGTCCCTTCTGTCTACGGCTTTGATCACTGTAACCTGGAGGTGGAATCCACACACAGATTTGCAGAGTTTGGCCCTGGAGGAGATCGATGCTCATATGTTCTCTGGTCCTAGAGAAAAACGCCGTGTTCTCAGGGTTGGTGGGGAAGGCCACACGGCAGCTTCAGAGGGCCTTCCTGACAATAACTGCTTGCCCTCTGTAGCCATCAGTGGCCCTGAGGGGTCAGGAAACTCATGAGGGCCACCGTTCAGCCTCAGTGCCCACCGGTGCGGACCCCACTGTTGATTTCTGGAGGACCGGTGAACAGTGAGCTCACCTCTGGTGGTCCCCCGTGGCCCTCACCTGGAGGCAGTCTTGGGCTGCATCCTGTACCCAGGGAAGGGAGGCACCCACCCTGCATAGCACTGCACCTCTGAGGCCTTTCTGGAGGAGGCGAGGCATCAGGGAAGCGGGGGCAAATCTGAACTGTACAGTTTTTGAGGGTTTCCACAGGCTGACCAGCCCTGTTGAGTGTCAGTCTGTCCATCCTGGAGGGAAAGGGTCCCAGCAGCGATGTGGTCAAGCCTCACTTACTACCGGGTTATTTCTTCCAGATGCTTTACAACCAACTGGGATAGACTTTTGCCTTTTTGAGCCTCTTTTCATGTCCGGTCTTCCCATGGCGTGTACCCATTCCTGGGATTTGTCCGATCCTCCAGATCAGCAATGCCTTGCACAACGTGGTAAACGTCCTCTCTGCAGCTGGCTCGGCGTGGATATCAGCAGCCCACGGCAGGTCCCGTGGGTGGACTGGACGGCGTCGGCTCTCATTCCTGCAGCGAGTGCGGCTCTCAGGACCTTCAGACACAGGAATGGAGGACGTCTGCCTCATTCCCCACTCCCTCAGAATTTGCTAAACCTCCTCCGTAGATTTTCAGCATCCCGGCTGCCCACGGAGGTCCTCCTGCAGGACGGGGTGATCCGATCCAGAAGGGACTGAGTCCCTTGGCCCCCAGCGCCACGCAGGAGCAGCCGGAGGGCAGGGTGTGTGGTGCTGTTGCTCCTTCTCTGGGCCTCCTGTCCACTCGGAGAAACGCCACCGCCGCCGCCCCCCCCGTGTCCCATAGCTGCACATGCAGCACCTGGGTATTCCTGGCCTTTTGCTGGAACGTGGCAGCTGTCGTAACGAGCTGGATGGCAGTGTGTTCTGTCCTCACGAACGCCCTCCAGCGCCATGCTGCCCACCGGCTGGGGGTGCGGTTTTGTGGCTTCTGGTTCCTTTGTGTTCCGCGCCGGGCAGTGTGGGGCTGTGTTACAAGCTCTAATCCTATTATTTTCTTTACTTTGATGTAATACACTTTTTACTTCAGTCGCCCGCAGGTGTTATTAGCGGCAGGTGCTGTGGTTTCCCCAGTAGTGTGTGTATGGGTCATTATCACTATACTTTCGATTAACACGTTTCCTTTTCATTTAGATTCTGGGGTGCTTTCTGCTAATTCTTATCTCTGTGGGTACCTGCGGTAATCATTCAGTGGAAGTTTGCCCACCCTTTCTGTATATGTGGTTTAGAGGTCTTACCGCCTCCCAGGTCAGGTTAGCCCAAGCTTTAATATCTAGATGGTTGGTAAGCAACCCAGAATTTGCTGGAGCGAGCCTCCATGCCTTTCAGTTCAAGCAGAGGCAGTTGGATTGTAGGGTAAGGGGGAGATGCACATTCTGGCTTGTTCCTTAGCCCATTCTTGTGTTTGCTTCCCTGTGACTTGGGTGCCCATCTGATTCGATGATAGTTGGGGTACCGTAGCAAACAACCCAGATTTCCAGTGCTCAGATGGCCGATGGTGTAAAATCATTTTCTGGCATGGTCAGGGGAAGCCTGTTCCTGACCATGTGTCTACAGTGGTCCATGCATATAGTCTGTACTCTCACATAGACAGGGGTCTCTTATGCCCCATGTGTGTAACTTGGGAGAGCCTGTCAGCTTTGACCTTGTCTGGAGTGTTCATTAGTGACCTCTGAGCTTTGGCTCTGCCCGTTCTCTCATGCGTTTATGAGACTGGAGGTGTCTGGTGGGGATACACATGTCCCTCTTCTCTCACAGCATGTTCTCCTGTGCATCCCATGTGACCTGTGGCTGAGGCGCCCATGCGTGCTCCCAGTCGTCCTTCCGACGTGCAGGGACGTGTGTAATGAAGGTGGGGATGACAGCCCATGCTCTGTTCTGCCGTACGTCCTCACCCCACGTTTTATTTCCCATTGTGCGGTCATTTCCCTGCCGCGTTCCGTACCAAAGAGCTGTGTCCCAGCTCTTGCCCGTGAGTCTGAGAACAGACGTACCGATTCTGGTTTCCCTTAGCAGACTCTTCCATCGCCAATTTCATGGCTCTTTGTTCACATTGTGCTGATTCTCCTGTTCCTGAGGCTGCCAGGGTTAGACCATCATCGGCTCTCAGGGCAGCAGCTTGGCACGTACTCTGGTTGGTGCCACGGAGGCGAATCTGTTTGGAAAGGATGCGTTGTGTTCCGTGCACCAGAGTGGTCCCCAGTACGGACTGCTCGAGCGTGGACACGCGCCCTGCCGGCAAGTTCCCTCAGGTCCGCCATTGGCACAGCTGGGATCTCCTCCGCTAATGCCGAGGGCCGACCCCCCATCTCTGTGTCCTGCTCAGAAACGTACGGTTTCCCTGGTGGGACTTCTGGTCGAGGTCGTTCCCCTCCGTCAGGGCTCTGCTCTGCCTGCTCCAGAATAGGCCCCTGGAGCTGCCGGACCAGGTTTGTTTTCTCTTAGTGGCCCTGCTGTCTGTAGGCCTCAGAGAGCCCAGCTGAGCCTTTCAGGCAGTTGGCATCTGTTCTCAGAACACGGGAACGTCTCAGTCCAAAACCCGCTCTGGTGAAACTTGGGGCCCTGCAGTGTTTTTAGTCCCCGGTGACCATGTCGGTGACCCTGTCGCAAACCCTTGTGAGTGAAGACACTCTCGTGTGTGTTCAGCGTCCTCATCAGCTGCCGCCAACGTATCACAGGTTCTGACGGCGCTTTCCCAGTAGGTCAAGCCTGCACCTGGAGTCGCTGTTCTCCTACGGTCCCTGCTCTTCCTAGTTATTTCACAAGTGTGTTTTAATATGATCCCCACATGTGGTTCGGACTGTGTCCTCTGTCCCATCTGTTTCTGACGTTCTTCCTCTGTGGTAGGGTCGGTATGCAAGCTATGATGTCTGCGAGGCTGTGTGGTAGTTTTCTGCCTTCAGAAGACCACGTCAGGCCTAGAAATGTTACTGTAGTGTGAGATGTGTGGCCCTTACCTGGGTCGATTGTCCATCCCCTGAATGTAAGGAGTTCCATGAACTCTATGGGGATGTTAGTCTATTCTCCAAGTTGTCACCAGAAATAAGGGTGTCGGCATTGTAGGAAATGCGAGTGTGTGTGTGCACGCATGTGTGTATGTGTATGTAGTGTGTCTATGAAATGCCTGGATGTCTTGGGCTAGAAGGTTGCGGGCTCTTTCTGGGCTGCTAAGGTAGCTCTGTGGTTACCTGGTGAACTGATAATGTCTGCCTTCCCGTGTGAATGTGGTCATGGGTTGGCTCTCTGCATCCATGGGAAGAGCAAAGAACAGGTCAGATAAGTTGACCAGTGTGTACTGAGTCTCAGATTCACTGATGATATGGCTTACGATAGTGTTTCTATCTGAAAGTATTCCCCCAATTTTCTGCAATGTTAGTTTAAATACCTATAACCTATTATAAATCTATAGGACTTGTGGCACTTTTAACCCACCAGATTGGTCTATTATGTGAAATAGTATGACAATTTGTTCCTTTAGGAGTTTTTTAACTTTTTCCCTAATTTGAATATGTCCTATTTCATCCATTCCAAGAATGTTTTCCCAATGGGGACATTTAAGGTACTTACCCTTTTTTTAAATTATTTTTTTAAAGATTTTATTTATTTATTTGAGAGAGAGAGCAAAGCCAAGGAGGGGCAGAGAAGCAGACTCTCTGCTGAGCAGGGAGCCCGATGCGGGACTCGATCCCAGGACCCTGGGATCATGACCTGGGCTGAAGGCAGACGCTTAACCAACTGAGCCACCCAGGCGCCCATTACTTCCATTAATGGCTGGTCTCTCACCAACTGTTAGGAATCTAGTTACCCATGTCCCTGGGCTTAATTTTCCTCATAATCCTTTAAATAGCTGCCATATCAGAAAGATATTTGGGGTGAGCTTCCTCTGCCCTGGAGGCTACGCAGGTTGTTGGGGACTGGCCAGAGCACTCCAGTCCTGGAGGCCCCAGATGCTCAAGGGGAATTGATGGGCTGTGTACTCTGGGTGTGAGGTGTGCAGGTCAAGGAAGCCAGGGACCTAGGACCTACAGGTGTCTGAGAGTCCAGGTGCCAGGGGTGAGGTCTTGGGGGTCCACATATCTGCCTAAATTTGTCCCCTCCTACACAGATGTACTTATTCCTCCTGAACATAAAGCTAGATAAACCTACGCTGTCTTTCCAGGGTAAATTTCATTAAGTGACACCTGGGAACCTTGACTACTGGTTCAGGGGAGGAAAACATTTTTTCTGTATTTCAAGATTCTTCTAGCTGGTTTAACTTGCCTTTTTTTAAAGATTTTATTTATTTGTCAGAGAGCACGTCCAAGCACAAGCAGGGGGAGTGGCAGGCAGTGGGAGAAACAGGCTCCTTACAGAGCAAGGAGCCCAGTGTGGGAATTTGTCCCAGGACCCTGAGATCATGACCTGAGCAGAAGGCAGACAAAAACAACTAGAGAGCCACTTAGCCTTCCCAACTTGACATGATTAACAGGAGGAAAAAAAAAAGTTTTATTGCATGTGCATGGAGGCCTAATGATGAAATCGAGACACAGAGAATGACCAAGGCAGGCAGATTTTGTATATTTTGGATAAAGAAGCATAACTCTGTGAGAAATTTGCAGGACAATTAAGAGGCATTTCTATGGAAAGAAAAAGAAGTGGTTAATGAGTGGAGCAAATAATACATCAGTTTCTGAGTTCTGAGGGTGGCAGTCGAGAGGATTTCTAGATGTCGGGGTCAAAGCATCTTTAGATGGAGTGAAGGCAGGCAATGGCAATTGGAGAGCTTTCCCTAGTTTGCAGCCGGAATGTCTCTGGTGATCCCTGTGAGTGGCCCACACAGCAACAGGCTCGGAGATTGTCTGCATATGAGCTAATATAGTGGTTTCTCTGAAGTATACATCCAGTCGTTCATATTCAGTTGGCAAGGCTTCAGGAAAAGGGGCAGTTTCAGTGTTCAGTGATTTCAAGTCAAAGAGATGGAAGAAAATTGGAAATGTTAGTTTGGAGAGTTGTAGTCTGATATTGGAGGAATCTGGAAGAATTCAGGATCCAGAGTAGTTTACAGATAGAAATCAAAACCTCAAAACAATGAACAGAACTAGAATCTAATACCCAAAAGTACGTATTGTAGTTACAGTGGAATCATAATGTTTCTCTCAACAATTACTCCCATTTCTAGCAAAAGTAACCACAGTAAAACTAATTTGTTTGCTAATTAGATCAAGTTTCAGTAAACTTGGCTTCATTATTCACATCAGTGCAGTAAGAATAGCAATTGACAATATAGAATCTTTTAAATCTGTTTTGCTGGAACTTTTCATAAGGAATCACAGGTTGAGGTTGTTGAAAATTTTATTTTTGAAGTATAGTTGATACACAATATTACTTTAGTTTCTAGATCACTAGAATATAGTGATTCAACAAGTCTACACAATATGCAATGCCATGATAAGTGTCATTAACATCTGTCACCATATACTATTATTACAATGTCACTGACTATATTCTCTATGCTGGACCTTTCCTCCCTACGACTCACTTATTTTATAACTGGAACGTTGTACCTCTTAACCCTCTTCCCCTATTTGGCATATAGTCCCACCCCCTTCCTTCTGCATGCGAGACTTTATTCTATTTATGAGTCTGGTTTTGGTTTGGGTTTATTTTCTTTTGTGTTTTAGATACCGTATACAAGTAAATCTGTATGGTTTTGTTTTCCTCTATCCAACTTATTTCACTTAGCATAAAGCCCTGTAGATCTGTCTGTGTTGTTACAATTGGCAAGATTTCTTTCTTTTTTATGGCAGAGTACTATTTCGTTGTGTATATATATTACATCTTTATCCATTCATCTATCATTGGACGTGTAGGTCGCTTTTATATCTTGGCTATTGTAAATAGTGTTGCAATGAGCATAGGGGTTCATATATCTTTTTGAATTAGTGTTTTCTTTTTCTTTGGGTAAATACCCATTGCAGAAATTCCATACGATCCAGTAGTTCTATTTTTAACTTTTTGAGGAACCTCCATACTGTGTTCCTCAGTGGTGGCACCAGCTTGCATTCCCTTTCTCCACATCATCGCCAACACTTGCCATTTCTTGTCTGTCTGACACTAGCCATTCTGAGAGGTAGGAGGTGATATCTCATTATGCTTTTGATTTCAGTTTTCCTGATGATGATGAGTGATGTTGAGTATTTTTTTCATGTGGCTGTTGGCCATTTCTCTGTGTCTTCTTTGGAAAAAGTGTCTACTCAGGGCCTTTACCTTTTTAAAAATTGGATTATTTGGTGAGATTTCTGTGTGTGTGTGTGTGTGTGTGTGTGGTTGTAGGAGTTCTTTGTATATTTGGATACTAACTCTTTATTGATATGTCATCTGCAAATATCTTCTCCCATTCATTTTCATTTTGTTGATGGTCTCCTTCACTAGGCAAACCTTTCCAGTTTGGTGTAGTCTCTATAGTCTATTTTGCTTTTGTTTATTTTACACATGAGAAGGGTGTTGCTAAGGCTGATATGCAAGGTTTTACCTCTTTTTTCTTAGGAGTTTTATGGTTTCAGGGCTCACACTTGGGTCTTTAATCCATTTTGAGTTCGTCTTTGTGGACGGTGTAAGCACGTGGTCCCATTTCAGTCTTTTGCACGGGGCTGTCCATTCTTCCCAGCACCATGTATTGAAGAGACTGTCTTCTCCCCACTGCATATTCTGGCCTCCTTTGGTGTAGATAAATTGACCATAAAAGCATGGGTGTATTTCTGGGCTCTCTGCCCTGCTCCATTGATCTAGCAGCCCCATACTGCTTTCATCACTACAGCTTCATGGTATCTCTTGAAATCTGGGATTGCTTTGTTCTTCCTTCTCAAGATTGCTTTGGCTGTGCAGGGTCTTTGTGATTCCATACACATTTTAGGATTACTTGTTCTAGTTCTGTGAAAAATACTATAGGTATTTTCATAGGGATTGCATTGAACATGGAGACTCCTTTGGGTAGTATGGATATTTTAACAACATTAATTCTTCCATTCCATGAGCTTAGTGTAGCTTTCTATCTGTTAGTGTCGTCTTCAATGTCTTTCATCCATATTTTATAGTTTTCAGAGTACAAGTGTTTCACTTCCCTGGTTAAATTTATTCCTAGGTATTTTATTCCTTTTGATACAATCATAAATGGGATTGTTTTCTTAATTTCTCTTTCTGCTACTCTGATATCAGTGTATAGAAACACAACACATTTCTGTATATTAACTTGGTATCCTATGATTTTACTGACTTCATTTATTGGTTGTAATAGATTCTTGGTGGAGTCTTCAAGGTTTTCTACTTATAATATCATGCTGTTTGCAAATAGTGACAGTTTTACCTCTTCCTTACCAATCTAGATGCCTTTTATCTCTCTCTCTTGTCTGGTTGCCAGGGCTAGGTCTTCCAGTACCACGGTGAACAAAAGTGGCACAAGTGGGCATCTTGTCTTGTCCCTGATCCTAGAGGAAAAGCTCTCAGTTTTTCACCATTGACTTTGATGGGCGCTCAGGGTTGCTGCAATATGGCCTTTATCATTTGAGGTATGTTTCCTCCATTGCCACTTTGTTGAGGGTTTTATTATGAACAGATGTTGTCAAATGTTTTTTCTGCATCTGTTGAGATGAACACATGGTTATCCTTCATTTTGTTAATGTGATGTGTCACCATGATTCCAGCATTGAACCATCCTTTCATCTCTGGAATGAATCCCACTTCACTCTGGTGAATAATCCTTCTAATGTATTGTTGAACTTGGTTTGCAAATAGTTTGTTGAGGGGTATTTTTGCATCTATGTTCATCAGGGATACTGGCCTGTAGTTCTTTTTTGTGGTATCTTTTTCTGGTTTTGGTAAAATGGCAATGCTGGCCTCACAGAATGAATCTGAAAGTTTTCCTTCTTTTTCTGCTTTTGAATTGGTTTGAGAAGAATAGTTCTTAACTCTTGTTTCAAGGTTGGGTAAAACTCACCTGTGAAAAACTCACCATCTGGTCCTGGACTTTCGTTTGTTGGGAGGTTTTTTTGTTTTTTGTTTTTTTGGTTACTGATTCAATTTTGTTACTAGTAATCAGTCTGTTCAGGTTTGCTAATTCTTCCTGATTCAGTTTTGGAAGATTGGATGTTTCTAGCAATTTATCTATTTCTTCTGGATTATCCAGTTTGTTGGTGTGTAATTTTTCATGACATTCTCTCATAATCTTTTGTGTTTCTGTGCTATTATTTCTCTTATTTCTAATTTTATTTGAAAATTTTTTCATAGAGTCTAGCTAAATGTTTATCAATTTTGTTTCTTTTCAAAGAACCAGCTCTTCATTTTTATTTATCTTTTCTGTTTTTTTTAGTCTCTATTTAATTTCTTTTCACTCTGATCTTTACTATTTCCTCTCTTCTGCCAACTTTGGGCCTTGTTTGTTGTTGTTCTTCTAGTTCCTTGAGGCATGAGGTTAGATTATTTGAGATTTTTCTTGTTTCTAGAGGGAGGCTGGTATCACTATACACTGCCCTCTTACAACTTCTGCTGCTTCCCAAAGATTTTACGATGTTGTGTTTGCATTTTCATTTGTCTCCAGGTATTTCAGTTTATTCTTTGATGACACGTTTGTTATTTAGTAGCATGTGTTCAGCCTCCACATGTGTTTTTTCCATTTTTTTCTTGTCACCAATTTCTAGTTTCATGTGGTTTAAAAAGATGCTTGATGAGATTTCAGTCTTCAGTTTGCTGAGACTTGGTCTGTGGCCCAACCTGTGATCAGCTCCAGAGAACGCTCCACATGCACTTGAGATGAATGTGTATTCTGCTGTCTGGGACGGCTTGTTCTGTGTGTATCTGTTACGTCCATCTGGACTCATGTGTTGTCAAGGTCAATGCGTCTTTCTGTCTGGATGATCTGTCCACAGAGGTAAGTGGGGGGTTACAGTCCTCTCCTGCTACCATATCACTGTGGACATCTCCCTTTATGTCTGCTAATATCAGTGAATAACTTGTGTACTTGGGTGTTTCTGTGCCAGGTGCACAGATAACTTAAAAACTGTCCTTTTCTCTTGTTAGATTGATCCCTTTATCACTAGGTAATGCATTTCTAGGTCTCTGGTTACAGTCTATTTTTTCTAATAGAAAGATTGCTACCCTGGATTTCTTTCTTTCTTTCTTTTTTATTTGCTTCGATCTCTTTCTATCCCTTTACTTTCAGTCTGCGTGTGTCTATAGGTCTGAGTGAGTCTTGTAAACAGCACATGGATGGGTCTTGTTTTTTAATCCATTCAGTCACCCTCTGTTTTTTGGAGTATTTATGCCATTTGCATTTAAGGTAATTAGTGATACATATGTGTTTATTGATATGTGCTTATTGCCATCTTGTTAAATTCCCTCTGGTTGGGTTTTTTCCTTTCTTCTTGTTCTCGTCCTTTACAATTGATGACTTTGTTTCGTGTTATGCTTGGACCTTTCAATTCATTTTTTGGTATCAGTTACAGGTTTTTGGTTTGTGGCTACCATGAAGTTCATATATAACATCCTAACTATACAGCAGTCTATATCAAGCTGGTGGTCGCTTAAGTTCAAACATTCTGAAAGCCCTACGTTTTTATTCCCCCTTTCAAGTTATATGTCTATGATGTCATATTTCACATCTTTGATTTTGTGAGTTCTTTATGATTGATTTTACTACTTTTATCTTTTAACCTTCATACTGGCTTTGTAAGTGATTGATTTACTACCTTTAGTGTATGTTTTCTTTTCCTGATAATTTTCCTTTCATAATTTCCTTCTAATTATAGCCTTTCCTTTGCTACTTCAGGAAGTCCTGTTAACATTTCTTGTAACCCTAGTTCAGTGGTGATGAACTCCTTCAGCTTCTGCTTGTCTGGGATATGCTTTCTCTTTTCTTCAGTTCTGACTGATACAGTATACTTGGTTATAGGTTTTTTCCTTCCGCACTTTGAATAGATCACCACTCCCTCTTGCCTGCAAAGTTTCTGCTGAAAAACTGGCTGATCGCCTTTTGGGGTTTCCCTTGTGGGCAACTAGTTGCTTTTCTCCTGCTGCTCTTAAGATTGTCATTATCTTTAATCTTTGACATCTGGATTATTATCTGTCTTGGGTGGACTTCCTAGGGTTCATCTTCTTTGGGGCTCTCTGTGCTTCTTGATCTTGGATCTCTATTTCCCCAGGTTAGGGAAGTTTTTGGCTATTATCTCTTCAAGTAACTTTTCTGCCCCTTTCTCCTCTTCAGGGACCCTTACAATATGAATGTTGGTATATTTGATGTTGTCCCAGACCTTTCTTAACCTATCCTTTTATTTATGCACATCTTCCTTCCTTCCCTCTCTGCTGCTCAGAGTGAGTGCTTTCCATGACCCTGTCTTCCAGATTGTTGATCCGTCCTTCTGTAGCCTCTAATCTGTTGATTCCCTCACATGTACTCTTCACTGAAGTTACCGTATTCAACTCTGATTCTTTCTTATATTTGCTCTCTCTCTGTGGAAGTTCTCACTGAGCTCGTCTAGTTCTCTCAAGTCCAGTGAGCACCTTATGACCTCTACTTTGAAGTCTTTATCGGGTAGATTGCTTATCTGTCTCACATGGTTGTTTTTCTGAAGCTTTGTCTTGTTCTTTCATTGGGAGCATATTCCTGTTTCCTCATTTTGTTTCTGTTTCTGTAAAGTAGGTGGAACAACTGTAGCTCCTTATCTTGAAGGAATGGCCTTATATAGGAACATTCCCTGTGTGGACTGCATGTGCCTGGTGGCTTTGGCAGGCTAGCTGGCTGGGTAGAGGCTGTGGGTCTCAGTGCACTCCAACCCAGGGCCACCCTGCTGGGACCGCTGGAGCTGAAGTGGGAGTGGGCCTGGGGATCCCTGGGTGCTCTGTGCAGAGGGTGCTCTGCTGAAACAGGTAGAGGTAAGGTTGCTACAGCCCAGGAAGTCCCAGTACATTCAGTGCAGGGGGCACCCTAGCAGGACCCCTGGAGCTGAAGTAGCCATGGGCTACATGGGGACCCAAGTGGCTGCACAGGGGCTTTCATGATGGGATGGATGGCATGAGCCAAAGTGGGTGTGGACCCAGATGTCCTGGGGGACTCCACATAGGGGGTTTCCTGGAAAGTTGTGTGGAGCAGACACAGGTACAGGCAGCTCCCAGGGTGCTTTGTGCCCGTGTCACCCTGGAGAGATGGCTGGAGCTGTATTGGGTACTGTCTGGGAGTGTCTGCTGTGTCCTGCACTGGGGTTGCCTTGGTTGACTGGGGTCAGCTAGGGGCCCAGGGTTTGCTAAGGCAGCAGGCTGGCAAGGAAGCCCAGCCCCCCCCCCCCCATCTGCATTAGGAAGGTGAAGGGAGAATGGAAACCATGGTGGGGACCAGCACCTCTGACCCCAGAGAGCATTACAGCAGGTCCCCCACCATTGGGCAGGTGCTCTAGGATCATTCCCTTCTATTCTAGCTGCCCCTTAACACCGTGGCTTGTGTTCTGTGCCCCGGTCGGATGAATCTGCTCCCAGGCCCTCCACCCTATCTGTCCCCACTGATCCCCTGGTAAGGCCCTGGGACCCTGTAAACAGGCATCAGGCTGACATTCCCCAGGGGCTTTACTGGCTCCATAAAGTCCACCTCAGTTCTGAGTCGATGTAGATCATTCTAGTCAAAGCCTTGGTGACGTCATCTGTGTTGCCCACTGTGTCCGTTAAAAGCAGAACCGATTCTCCGTGGACTTCTGCAAATACGTGGCCAAGAAGAATACTCAGGGAGAGCTGCTGACTCTGGAGGCATCAGGCAGGGGCACAAAATGGAAGGTTCCACTCTGTTGACGAAGGTGTAATTTCCGAACTGCCATCAGTCACAAAGAGGAAAGATGTTCTTACATGATGATGAACAAAGTCATAAAAGCTTATTCAGGCCCAGGTAAGGAACTGTGGTCGCTCTTGCTCTTTGTCATGGTTTCCTGAAGCCAGCGGGTTCTCCCTCAGAGTTCTGTGAATCTGCACGCAGGTCAAAGGTCTTCAATTATTGGAGATCCGTATCTCGGAGTCTGGGTCTGTCCTCACCTGAGTCCCCTTGAGGAGGGGGCACTTGTGCAAAAGCTTCAGAATAACACGATAACCACCTGTCAGTGAGAAAAGGAGGCAGATGACATGAAAGGTAAAGTAAAATGTTTACAATTCCTTATAAAAAGCAGACCAGTAATCCTAGAAAAGGAGAAAAACCAAATTTTAATTTTGTGTGAGCTTGCTTTTGATATTAAAACTTGTTTTTAAATTTAAGCCAGTTTGACCACACATTTTTAGATTTTTTATTCACTTATTTGACAGAAAGAGCACGAGCAGGGGGAGTGGCAGGCGGAAGGAGAGGCAGGCTCCCCGCTGAGCAAGGAGCCTGACGGGGCACTCCATCCCACGGTCCTGGGATCGAGCCTCCCAATCAGATTTTGTCCTAAGTTTTTCCCCCTAAAATAACCAGTCTTACATTAGGACAAAATTACTTTTCCTCAACACAAAAAATACATTTTTTACCAAAAGCACATATTCTACTTTTCTTGCATACAGAGATGCTTCCCTTAATATTTTTAGTGTCTTTAACCACCTATATTAAGTAGAATGTTGAACGCTTACGACCTGAATGTCCAGTGGGCACTAAGTAGTGGGCTTGTGAACTGTTAGGCCAGCGTTCTTCCTGTTGGCGAAGTGATGACCACATTTCATAATTCCTACAAACCTGTGTTTCTTCAGAGCACAGTCTTTCCATAGGGCCTGAGAAAGGTTTACTAACAGACCCAAATATATCTTTAGTTTTTCTGTACTAAGGAACCCCACAGTAGTCAACCTAAGAGACCAATACTTTGTGATTTTACCTTATTTGGAGTGACCTAGGTGCACAGCTAGGTCCTCGGGCTCTCCAAGCAGTAGACGCCCAGCAGGAATTCCAGACACGGCTTCTCTGGGGCTGACGCCCGAGCACCAGGGACCAGGGAGCCAGCACAGAGCGCCAGTGTCCTAGGCCAGGGAAAGGGTGACGCCTGAGCACGTGGGGGCAGGGAGAGGCCGGGGGCACAGTGCCCAGAACGTGCTTCTGCATACATCACGTGTCTCGTTGGCATGTTCGACCCCTGGGCGTGATTTACTAGGAGAACCGGGGGGAGGTAGGTAGAGTGGGGCACCGGGCTCCATCTTGGCACAGGCTGGTTTGGTCCCGTCTTCACCAGCCTTCAGAGTCCCTCCATCGCCTGCAGGATGTGCCGTCCAAGGGCACAGCGTTCTGGCTTTCCTGGGAGCCCCACCACTCGGGGGCGCTGCCGATCCGGGATACTGGAGCTGGGGGTTGGAGCGGGGGGCCCGAGTCTAGTCCCTGCTCTGTCTCCTAGGCTTTCGACAGATTTAACTCATCACTTAGCAAAATGTCAATGTTTCAGGTTACCAAAAATATGGAGGGGAATTATTTCTACCTACCTATTCAGGTAATGCGCTCTCAACAGCCACGTGTCCATCAGCCACGAAAACTGCACGAGCTGTCTGTCCAGCAAAGTCCACCATTCTCTCCAGCTGTGGTGGTGGTGTTGAGAAATTCTGGAACCTAGATAACATAAAACTTTTATTTTTCCTGGGTTTACTGAAAGTCCAATGAGTTTAATTCTAAGGCTCATAACTCTGAAGATGGAAAACTTTTAATTAAACCCACAACCTTAAATTTGTCTTACTATCAAATATTTTCCCAGATCATGTGAACTGGAAATTCATTTGGATTTAGTTTCTATTTTATTTTTGAGAATTTTTATGAATACTAAGTGTATGTAAATGCTCAATTTTCTTTAAGCCCATTAAACAGAGCCCTTTTACAAATTAATTTTGGCAATAATACCTTATCTGTCACATACCTCCACATCCACATAGACGAACACGGAGCTCTTGCAGCTTCTGTTTAAAAATAAACGTTGGAATAAATTGAATTAAAAATAACCGTTGGAATAAATGGAAATTACTGGCTGCATGGCTTAAAGCCTTTCAGGGTTTGTGGACGAGATTGTAAGGTTTGTCCCTGGACACAGTCCTAGGAAGGCTGGGGTCTGGGGCGGGGGCAGAGCCCTTCTGCAGGTTTCGATGTTTAAAAAGGTCTCTTTCCCTCCTTTGGTTCTCACTCTCAGGCAGGTGTGGGCTGTGTTCACACTTCAGAGACATGGTAAGATGTATAACTCTAAGGGACAGAGAATGAATGTAAGTTTTACGGTTCTAAGCGTTTGGGTGTAATTGCTTTTCAGATTTTCCTTCCTTCCCGACACGTGATTTTGTTCCAGTGTCCCCTCCCATTTCTTCCTATATCTGCACACCTCTGAGAGGAACAGCTGAGGTGTCAGGATTGGCAAAGGCAGGTGGGCTTTGACTTGCTTCTCGATTTGCATTTCTGGTTTTGTAGGGGTTTGGGAGATGGTGGTGTCTGCACCCCCGAGGAGCTGGGTGACAGCCTGGGTGTCTCGGGCCCGGCCGCCTTCGGGACCTCGCTTGGCTTCTTCACATCAGGACGAACGCCAGCCAAGCCGGAATCAAAACCTTTATACCTTTGTGAAGTCTGTATAAAGCGTGACAAAGTCTTCTGAGTCCACATTCAACCTTGGCTCCGATCAGCCCTGGGATACGGCCTTTAGCCGGTCATTCGTAGGAAGGCCTCGGGGCGACACTGGTCCTCTGCTTCCTCTAGGGGGGACAGTGGGTGTCGACAGGCACTCCTCTTTCTCATTCCTCCCCACAGCTGGAAGATCGGGAAGCGGAGGTAGACGGGCTTTATAAAGGATCTGCTGCTGCGCTGGGGACCGGACTTTGGCGTGGTGGGGCGGGGTGGGCTAGGGTCCATCTGCAGAGGACACTGCACGGGTCTGCCTGAGGCCGGCAGAGCCTGAGGACAGAGCCTGGACCGAGCCAGGAATTGCAAACCTCACTGCCAGCTCCGAGCATATGGACACGGCTGCCCTGTCGGCCGGGGGCCCAGAGATTGGGCCCGAGGGCCCTCTGCAAACCGTGTCAGGGACGGCACGTCCCAAGAGGCAGACGGGGGCCGGATGCTGAGCGCGGGAGCTGAGCTCGGAGGACATCCACTTCTGTCCTAATTCTAATGTCTGTTATGTTGTCCAGGGAGTCCCTGAGGCTAACCCTTGCACTCCTCAGAAAACGGGGAACTCGCTACAGAGAAGTCGCTCTCTCTCAAACAGAGCCAATTGAAAGAGTCCATCATGGGGCCAGTGACCAGTAGGAGCTTATTAATCTGAACAGGGACTCAAAGCAATAAGGTTCTTTAGGGAAAGATGCGGAGGCAGTGTTCCAGGCTCACCATGGACACGGGTGTTGCAGCCCCCACGACCCGAAAGTTTACTCCCCGAAACAGTCTACGAAAGGGCCTTCGTACGCAGGGAGTGAGGACAGGTGCCGAGCGTGGGGTCTCCCGCAAATGTGAGCGGCCTCCAGCCCGAGTCCTGCTCACCCGTGACAGTGGGCAGGTGTCCTGGCAGGGATTCTTCCGGCGCTAACACACGGCAAGGGCTGAGAGGACGGAGCTCCCTCGCGTGCCGGCGCCTCTCGTGCCAGACCCCGCGGGGAGCTGGAGGGTTCCGTGTCGCCGGACCCTGGTCCGTGGGTTCTGTGACGGGCCACCGAGGGTCACCCCGGAAGCGCCCCCTCCCACAGCGGAGGCAGAGAAGATCCTCGCCACTCACGAAGCCAGGCGCTCAGGACCCAAGAACATGAAAGCACACGCCTCGCCCGGTTTCCACGCGGGGCACCCAGAGCACGGTGTGAACGCGCCCGTCGAGGCCGGCTTGAACCGCAGGCTTGCAGGCCCAAGGGCTGTGTTCTCCCTGCGGTGAGTCCTCTTCGTGACAAAGACAAACGGCCACCATCTCTGGGAGGACGTGGGTGAATCTGCCAAGAGAAGCTACCAAATTCACCAGAGTCGCTAAGCGCAAGGAACTGGTTCTGCAAGTATTTCCTCCCGCTGCTCTGAGCTTAGAAAGTGAGGAAAGGGACCCACGCTCTTGCTCCCATGCGGCCCCGAGGCTGACTCGGGAGGGATTCTCGCACTGGCTGCGTCGGGAGTCAGGTTAATCGAAAGTGATCAACATCCCAATGTGGCACATTTAGGGGGCCCTGCCCCCCAATAGGCATTGATGCCGGTGAGAGTCTGGAATTATCTGAATTCCTTGGACCCATGATGGCCCCTTCTGGGTCCCAGCCTCTCGGGACACTGGCCCCATCGCGGGTCGCTGGCTACACAGATCGGCGAGGCCCTCCCTGGTGCCGCCACCCTTGGCAGCCAGGACACCCCAGCCTGTGGAGCTCATGCCAGTTCCCACCAACGGCACCACCTCCAAGGTGGGGGAGACACCCGGAAAAATCTGCCTGACACGGCAGCTTTAAATTGATGACCGTCATTCCCCATGTGGATGGACGTATTTTTGGAGGGTAGCCTCCAGGACCATTTCCTCCAGCTCTGCCTGCACGGGGAATACGCAGATTTGTGGGGTTCGGGCTTGAAATAGGCAGAGGCCTCGTGTGGCCAACAGCCGGTTCCCAGGACCAGGCTCCCACTGTAGCAGGTCCCTGGCCACCCCGAGTGTCCATGCAAGGGTTGGCCAACCACAGGCAACTGGGACATGCATGGCCCCAGGGTGGAGGGAGCACAGCCCCCCAAACCTTTCCGAGGCATTAGCTTTAAACTGGGAAAAGTCAGCCACTCTTTCAAGTGGCTGTTTGATGGGGTCCTGGGCTTAGCGCTCATCAGGCCTCCGGGTGTCTCTTTGTGAAGGGAACCCCAGCAGCCAGACAGGCCCCTTCCTGGCCCCCACAGCCCAGGCTCCTCCCCTTTACCCTCAGCGGGAGACGGGCGCCTGTGGAGAGTAAGGCCTGGGAGACGCAGATGTCTCTTACCCCAAACGCCAGGACCCAAGACCCAGCTTCTCCCGGCCCTTGCCCCGTTCCAGGGCAGGAGATGCAGATAAAACATGAGACAAAATTCAACACCAATTCATGATAAAAACCCAGCAATCTGGGAATAAGGGGAAACTCCCTCAACTTAATAAACAGCAGTTAACATTATACTTAATGGTGAGAAACTCAACATTTTCTCACTAGGATCAGGAACAAGGCAAAGATGTCCCCTCTTGCCATTGCTCTTCAGCAAAATGAGACAGGACATTTTGGAAGAGGGAAAGTGGGCAGGTGATAACTGACTCCATGGAGAGAAAGCCCCAGCTACTACACCTAGACAAGAAAATCCCAAATTCTCAGCAGGTTAATTGGTGGATATCAACAAATGGATTCTAAAGTTTATATGGAGAGCCGGAGATCCAGAATAGCCAGCTAAATTTTTTTAAAGATTTTATTCATTTTTTGAGAGCGAGCGAGCATATGCCAATGAGTGGGGGGGCAGGGAGAGAGAATCTGAAGCAGACTCCACGCTGAGCACAGAGCCCCATGTGGGGCTCGAGCCAACAACCACAAGATCACGACCTGAGCCGAAACCAAGAAGTGGACCCTTAACCAACTGAGCCACCCAGGTGCCCCTCGCCAGCTCAGCTCTGAAGGACAAGAACAAAGCAAGAGGACTGGCCCTGTGACCCCACCCAATGTCCAGACCCACTGGGAAGCCACAGGGATGGAGACAGGGAGGTCCTGCTGAAAGAACTGGTCAATGGGACAGAAAATGACCCACATCAACACAGTCCATTGATCACCACCAAAGGAGTAAAGACCCTACAACAAAGATAGGCTCTTCCATCAACGGTGGGACAACAGGGCGTCCATGGGCAAAAAAATTAAAAACCACCAAGACAGAGACCTTACTCCCTTTACAAAATTAACTCTAACTGGAACACAGACCTAAATGTAAAACACAGAGCAACAGGCATAGTGCGTGTTGTTCTGCTTTGTAGATACTGCGTTTTCTACACATTGAAGGTGTGGGGCGACCCTATGGCACCAAGGCCATCGGGGACACTATTTCTACAGCATTTATTCACTTCTTGTCTCTGGTCCCATTTCAGTAATGCTCAGCTTATGCCAGATGTTTCCGCTGTGGCTGTTAGATCTTCGATGTTACCACTATAATTGGGGCACCGGGACCGACGCTGGTGAGCTTCTCAGTACATGTTGCGTGTGTTGTGACTGATCCATCGACCGGCGCTCCCGTCTCCCTCCCTCTCCTCGGGCCTCCCTCGTCCCTGAGACACAACAGTGCTGAAGCCAGCACAGCTCCTAACGCTACAGTGGCCTCTAGGTGTGCAAGTGTAAGAGTCACACACCTGCTGATGTAAATCAGAAGCTGGAAATAATGAAGCTCAGCAAGGAAAGCGTGTTGAAAGTGAGACGGGCCCGAAGCTACACCTCTTGTACCAAACAGACCAGTGGTGAATGCAAAGGAACGTTCCGGAAGGAACTGAAAAGAGCTCTCCAGTGAGCACACGAAGGAGAAACGAAACAGCCTTACTACCGATACGGACAAAGTCTGAGTGGTCTGGATGGAAGCTCAGACCAGCCACAAACGTTCCCTTCAGCCAAAGCCTCACCCAGAGCAAGGCCCTGACTCTGTTCAACTCTGAGGTTGAGGGAGGGGAGGAAGCTGCAGAAGATAAGTCTGAGGCCAGCAGAGGCTGGTCATGAGGTTTAAGGAAGGACACCATCTCCATAACATCAAGGCACAAGGTGAAGCAGCCCGTGATCCAGGAGACATAGCTGAGCTCACTGGAGTTGGTTCCACTAAACAGCAGGTTTTCAGTGTAGACGCAACAGCCCTCTGTTGGAAGATGCCGTCTAGGACCCTCACAGGCAGAGAGGAGAAGTCAATGCCTGGCTTCAGAGCTTCAAGGAACAGGCGGACTCTCTCACGGGCTAATGCAGCTGGTGATTCCAAGTTGAAGCCAAGGCTCACTGACCATCCTGAAAATCCCAGGGCCCTTGAGAATCGTGCTCCATCTACTCTGCGCTCTGGCAACGGAACAACGGAGCCTGGATGACAGCCCATCTCCTTACAACATGGTCGGCTGAGTAATTTAAGCCCACTCTTGAACCTACTGCTGAGAAAAAAAAGATTCCTTTCAAAATGTTATTTCTCACTGACAACACACCTGGTCACCCAGGAGCTCTGATGGGGATGAATAACGAGACCCGTGTTCTCGCTGCAGCTAACACAACATCCATTCTGCCGCCCATGGAGCAAGGAGCCCTTTCGACTTTCACGTCATCTTTTTAAAGAAATACGTTTTGTGAGGCTGCAGCTGCCGTGGTGATTCCTCTGAGGGACCTGGACAAAGTCAACAGGAAGGGATTCACCATCCCAGATGCCATAGGAACATTCCCGATTCACGGGGAGAGGTCAGACTATCAACATGAACAGGAATTGGAGGAGGTTGATTCCAACCCTCATGCACGACGGTGAGGAGGTGGAGACCAGTGGAAGAAGTCACCGCAGATGGGGTGGAAACAGCAAGAGAACCAGAATGAGAGCTGGAGCCTGAAGATGGGGCCGACTCCCTGCATCTCAGGATAAAACTCGAAGGGACGAGGAGGTGCTTCTTGTGGAGGGGCAAAGAGTGTGGGTTCTTGAGATGGAATCTACTCCTGGTGAAGGTGCGGTGCAGACTCGTGGAGTGACACAGGGGAGGGGACTTAGAACATCACATAGACGGAGCAGCAGGTTTGAGAGGATGGACTCCGATATGGAAAGACGGTCTGCTGTGGGTAAAATTCGATCAAACAGCACCACCTGCTGCAGAGAAATCACGTGTGAAAGGAAGAGTCCATGGACGGGACAAACGTCATTCTTGTCTTAGCTGAAGGAACTGGCATGGCCACCCCCACCTTCCACCAGCGCCATCCTGGTGGCCAGCAGCCATTGGCATCGCGAGGAGACCCTCCACCAGAACACAGATCACAAGTCACTGAAAATTTGGATGATGGCTAGCATTTTTTACAACGAAGCATTTGCAAATTAAGGTGTGAACACTGTTTTCATGGACGTGCTGCGCACTCAGTAGACTACAATATAGGAGAAACATTTCTGGGCAGGGAATCCAAACGCTCACTGGACTCGCGTGGCTGTGGTGTCTGTGTTGCTGCAGTGGTCTGGGGCCAAACCCGCCCTCTCTCCGAGGTACACCCATGGAAGAAACTAACAAATATGGAACCAGTCTGTCCCTGAAGTGAGAACTGACACCGGAACGGAAATGACAAAAATTGGAATAGAATTCCAACAAACTGATGTGGCCACAGAAACCCAATGGCTATTAGATGGATGGACCAAAGGAGGAACACATCTGATCCTCCAGGAGCAGAGACTGTGCAGCTCGGTCCATGACTGCCTCAACTTAATCAAAACCTTAGAGCACGTGGAGAAAATCATTCTCACTGACCAACATCTTTGTTTGCCTGGCTGGCAGCAACCTGGACCCTCAGAGGGCCTGTGGCTGACACAGTATATCCTATAAAACATCTCCAGGGAGAACAGCAGGGCACGCTCTGATGACAGAGTGAGAACACTTCACGGTCATCTGTCATGGGGACAGACACCTCGCTGGTACACGCAGAAGCCACTGAAAATTCAGGTCATCCGCAAAGCTGCGCCCCCGAGGACGGAACAGTATTACGTTCAGTATTTGCAGGTGACGGGACACAGGAGAACTGGCTGACTTGCTAAGAGCTTCTGAGGAAATGATCAGACAATCACGCAGAAGGCACAACAGGCTGGCCCGTGATGTGAATGGACCCAATGCCAGTGGACCATGGAGACCTAAATCGGCACAGCCCTACTGGCCCCCTAAGCTGTTCAGACCACCACTCTGTAAACTAGTTTAACAACAGAACCCAGACAGAAACCCCAGAAACCACTCAGACTGGCAGAGAAACAGAAACCACCCACCTTCTAAAGTCAATGTACCTACAGGAAGGAAACCCACACATAGACCACACTGAATCATTCACTGTAAATATTTACCTCTTTATAAAACATAATCCCACTAATAGACAAGCCGCCGAGGGACGCCTGGGTGGCTCAGATAGTTCAGCGTCTGCCTTCAGCTCAAGTCATGATCTCAGGGTCCTGGGATGGAGCCCCACATCGGGCTCCTTGCTTAGCAAGGAGCCTGCTTCCCCCTCTGCCTGCCGCTCCCCGTGCTTGTACTCTCCCTCTCTCTGACAAATAAATAAATAAAACTTTAATAAAAATAAACAAGCCACCGATACCCGAACAAGAGGAAATCCCACGAGGCCCCCAAAGGGACTCAGAGTCCAGAGTGCTAACCATTACACCATGAAACCTAAATGGAAAGAGCCGTCCCTGGGTGGGCTCGAACCACCAACCTTTTGGTTAACAGCCGAATGCGCTAACCGATTGCACCACAGAGACAGAGGCCCCCAAAGGGACTCGATAGTCTCCATCATTGGTCCCAAGTCAGAGACAGTCACACTTGGGTCACACTGGTTATATCAATAAAAACCCCTTTGGGAAATAAAAATACGTAACCACTGTGTTTTCAGGTAAACAATCCCAGGTAACAGTGACACACATGTGTGCTACTGATTTAGAAAACTTTACAGTAATAACAACTCTGCCTGGACTGTTAAGAGGCCAGGCAGGTCCCGTAGACTTAAAGTAGGTTATAGGAATTGAAACAAACACGCCCAAAAATCGAGATGGTTTTCCTGAATACGGGCACCATCATAGTATCCCCCTGGATCTGACACTCAGTACACACTGGTCGACTTATCTGACCTGTTCTTTGCTCTTCCCAAGGATGCAGAGAGCCAACCCATGACCACATTCACATGGGAAGGCAGACATTATCAGTTCACCAGGTAACCACAGAGCTACCTTAGCAGCCCAGAAAGAGCCCACAACCTTCTAGCCCAAGACATCCAGGCATTTCATAGACACACCACACATACCCCACACCCCCACATTTCCTTCAATGATGACACCCTTATTTCTGGTGACAACTTGGAGAATAGACTAACGTCCACCTAGAGTTCATGGAACTCCTTACATTCAGGGGATGGACAATCGACCCAGGTAAGGGCCACACATCTCACACTACAGTAACATTTCTAGGCCTGACGTGGTCTTCTGAAGGCAGAACACTACCACACAGCCTCGCAGACATCATAGCTTGCATACCGACCCTACCACAGAGGAAGAACGTCAGAAACAGATGGGACAGAGGACACAGTCCGAACCACATGTGGGGATCATATTAAAACACACTTGTGAAATAACTAGGAAGAGCAGGGACCGTAGGAGAACAGCGACTCCAGGTGCAGGCTTGACCTACTGGGAAAGCGCCGTCAGAACCTGTGATACGTTGGCGGCAGCTGATGAGGACGCTGAACACACACGAGAGTGTCTTCACTCACAAGGGTTTGCGACAGGGTCACCGACATGGTCACCGGGGACTAAAAACACTGCAGGGCCCCAAGTTTCACCAGAGCGGGTTTTGGACTGAGACGTTCCCGTGTTCTGAGAACAGATGCCAACTGCCTGAAAGGCTCAGCTGGGCTCTCTGAGGCCTACAGACAGCAGGGCCACTAAGAGAAAACAAACCTGGTCCGGCAGCTCCAGGGGCCTATTCTGGAGCAGGCAGAGCAGAGCCCTGACGGAGGGGAACGACCTCGACCAGAAGTCCCACCAGGGAAACCGTACGTTTCTGAGCAGGACATGGGGGGTCGGCCCTCGGCATTAGCGGAGGAGATCCCAGCTGTGCCAATGGCGGACCTGAGGGAACTTGCCGGCAGGGCGCGTGTCCACGCTCGAGCAGTCCGTACTGGGGACCGTCTGCTCGCTGGGAAACCCCCAATCGCTGGAGAAACGGGCTATGCAGGGGTGCGTGAGCGGAACCCTCCCCTTGACTCTCCACCAGGACCAGTGAAGCTCCAGAGCAGCCCTGTCTTCCACACGGACCTGCAGGGAGAAGACTGGCCTGAGCCACTAACGGGCACTTGGTATGCGAACCCAGGAAATGTGCCAAGATGACCAGGTACCGACTTCTGTCCCTTTCCCTTGTCTTATCCGACCAAATTCAATGTAGCAGTGGGCACAAGGCAGAGACTCTGCAAACAGCCCCAATGTATTCCTGATTTACGTTGTGTGTTAGCATTTCATTGTGGAAGAGCAGCTGCTGAATCTGCATAACGGACCATTAGATCTTTAAACAGAAATAAGCAAAAAAAAATTTTTTTTGATCATTTATTACACTCCCAACTGGCAACATTTAATCCATAGTCACCAATTACAACATTCATAATAGATCCATGGACAAGAAGTCCAGACTTTAAAAGAACAGGAACACCTTGTAAGGTGCATAGAGGACACATGGAATTGTAGCCCACAACACCCATCACCACCCCCATTGGTGTGCCTCAGGGTTCAATCTCACACCACAGATTTCTACCCCAAGAACATGGGAACCTATGTTAATAAAACCCCTCACAGACATATTAGAACCTACAATATGGGCCATGCCTCCAAATTGAATACACAGGACTTTCAGACCAGATATATGTCCCCAGGTGGTGCTCAGTGTTTTCCATCTTTCTCTGTGCCTGACTTAAAACCTGTATCAAAAACAGACTTGCAGGGGCACCTGGGTGGTTCAGTCGGTTAAGCGGCTGCCTTTGGCTCAGATCATGATCTCCGGGTCCTCGGATTGAGACTGTATTGGGCTTCCTGCTCAGCGGGGAGTCTGCTTCTCTCTTTCCCTCTACCCCTCCCCACCACTTGTTCTCTCTCAAATAAATATTTTTTAAAAAAATATTTAAAGAGGGCGCCTGGGTGGCTCAGATGGTTAAGCGTCTGCCTTCGGCTCAGGTCATGATCCCAGGGTCCTGGGATCGAGTCCCGCATCGGGCTCCCTGATCCTTGGGAGCCTGTTTCTCTCTCTGCTTCTCTCTCTCTCTCTCTCTCTCTCTCCCCCTCTGTCTCTCATGAATGAATAAATAAAATCTTTAAAAAAAATATTTAAAGAAAACAGATTTGCCAAAAGGAAGGAAACAGTTCCTGTTCAGTGGTAGGAGTTTCAATTGGAGGAATTTTAACAGCTGCTTTTTCTTTACACCAAATCATTCAAATCACACTTAAAAATTTTTTTAAACCAAATCTCAGTATAAACACAGACCATGGCAGCTTGGTCATCCTTGGGCACACAGATGGACAAAACTAGCCATGTATCACAGAACAGAAATAAATTTCACACTGAAGTAAACAGGGCAATGGAAATTCGACATGAAGCTGTTGGAGAAATCACTAGAAGTAACAACACACTAAAAAATGACATGAAAGGTATTTCTCTTACTGTAGACTGACAGTTGTTGCAATAAGATGGGTTAATACGGGGAATATTCTTAGAACAGCTATAATCTTGGGGGCAATCCTGGTTGTCCAGATGCTAGACAACTCAGCCAGAAGTGAAGGAGACACCACACATCCTTGAGTCAGGATTCCTTGGGATCCTGTGAAATTAGATTATTGGCACTTCCTGGAGGAAACATGACACTGGCTCACTGCACTTTTGCAGTTCCCCAATATGAGAAGAGAGTGCGGAGTGAGCCTACAGGCCACAGAGGGCCTCCTTATGACAGAAGGGAAACATGTTCCTACTCTGAAAACTATGAAATATGGATGAAAAAAATTGAAGACAACACAAACAAATGGAAAGCTACACTAAGCTCATGGAATAGAAGCACTAATGTTGTTAAAATGTCCACACTACCCCCAAGAGTCTCCACATTCAATGCAATCCCTATGAAAATACCAATAGTATTTTTCACAGAACTAGAACAAGAAATCCTAAAATGCGTATGGAACCACAAAGACCCCGCACAGCCAAAGCAATCCTGAGAAGGAAGAACAAAGCTGGAGGCATCACAATCCCAGATTCCAACATATACCACAAAGCTGCAGTGATCAACGCGGTATGGCACTGGCACAAAAACAGACCTAGATCAATGGAGCAGGGCAGAGAGCCCAGGAATACAGCCATGCTTTTATGGTCAATTTATCTACGACAAAGGAGGCCAGAATATGCAGTGGGGAGAAGACAGTCTCTTCAATACATGGTGCCGGGAAGAGTGGAGAGCCACGTGCCAAAGATCGACAGGGCAACACTTTCTTATGCCATCCACCGAAATAGACTCCAGTGGATTAAAGACCTAAGTGTGAGCCCTGACACCATAAAACTCTAAAAGAAAACATAGGCAGTAATTTCTTAGACATCAACCTTAGCAATATTTTTCTAGATCAGTATCTTCAAACAAGGAAAACATATTGAAAACTAACCTATTGGGACTACACTGAAGTAACAACCTTCTGCAGAGGAAAGGAAATCATCCACAAAATTAAAAGAAAACCTGAGAAGATATTTGCAAATGACATCTCTGATAAAGGGTTAGTATCCAAAATATATGAAGAACTTATAAAACTCAACACCCAAAAAACAAATGATCCAATTTAAAAATGGGCAGAAGACATGAACAGACATTTTTCCAAAGAAGACATCGAGGTGGCCAACAGACACATGAAAAGATGTTCAACATCACTCATCATCAGGGAAATGCGAATCAAAACCACAACGAGGTATCACCTCACACCTGTCAGAATGGCTAGTATCAAAAAGACAAGAAATAACCAATGTTGGTGAGGATGTGGAGAAAAGGGAACCCTCTTGCCCTATTGGTGGGAATGCAAACTGGTGCAGCCACTCTGGAGAACAGTATGGAGGGTCCTCCAAAAACCAAAAACAGAAATATCGTATGATCCAGTAATTGCACTGCTGGGCATTTACCCAAAGAAAATGAAAACACGAATTTGAAAAGATACATGCACCCCCCCATGTTTATTACAGCATTATTTACAATAGGCAAATTATCAAAGCAGCCTAAGTATCCCTTGAGAGATGAGTGGAAGAAGATATGGTGTGTGTATATATATAATATATATATTATTATATGGAATATACAACGGAATACTACACGGTCTTAAAAATGAATGAAATCCTGTCATTTGTAACAATATGGATGAAACTGGAAGGTGTTAAGTGAAATAAGTCAGACAGAAAAAGACAAATACCATATAATTTCACTTATTGTGGAATCAAACAAGCCAAAAAAGAATAAACCAGAAACAAACTCATAAATACAGACAGGAAACTTGTAGGCAAAGGGAAGGGGATGGGAGGGTTGGGAGAACTACGGGGAAAAGAGGTGCAAACCTACAGTTACAATAAGTCACAAGGATGAAAAGTACAGCAGAGGGAATATAGTTAATGATATTGTAATGTTTATGGTGGCAGATGATAACTACACTGATCGTGGTGAGCACCATGTACAGAACTGTCCAATCACTATGTTGTACACCTAAATTTAACAACATTATATGTTAGCTACAATAAAAAATTTGAAGACTTTTTATATCTGAGACTATTTATGAAAACTTCCAGCAAAGCAGATTTAAAAGAGCCTATATGATCAACTGCTATTCTTGCTTCACTGACGTGAATAATGAAGCCAAGTTTATTGAAACTTGATCTAATTTGCAAACAAATTAGTCTTACTGTGGTTACTGTTGATAGAAATGGGAGTGATTGTTGAGAGAAATATTATGATTCCACTGTAACTACAATACGTAATTTTGGGTATTAGATTCTAGTTCTGTTCATTGTTTTGAGGTTTTGATTCTAGTTCTGTTCATTGTTTTGAGGTTTTGAATTCTATCTATAAACTACTCTGGATCCTGAATTCTTCCAGATTCCTCCAGTGTCAGACTACAACTCTCCGAACTAACATTGCCAATTTTCTTCCATCTTTTTGACTTGAAATCACTGAACACTGAAACTGCCCCTTTTCCTGAAGCCTTGAAAACTGAATATGAACGACTGGATGTATACTTCAGAGAAACCACTACATTAGCTCATATGCAGACAGTCTCCAAATCTGTTGCTGTGTGGGCCACTCACAGGGATCACCAGAGACATTCCGGCTGCAAACTAGGGAAAGCTCTCCAATTGCCATTGCCTGCCTTCACTCCATCTAAAGATGCTTTGACCCCGACGTCTAGAAATCCTCTCGACTGCCACCCTCAGAACTCAGAAGCTGGTGTATCATTGGCTCCACTCATTAACCACTGGTTTTGTTTCCATAGAAATACCACGTATTTAATACCTGGTTACTTGATTAATTGTCCTGCAAATTTCTCACAGATTTATGCTTTTTTTGTCTAAAACGTACAAAATCTGCCTGCCTTGGTCATTCTCTGTGTCTTAATTTCATCATTGGACCTTCTTGCACATGCAATAAAACTTTGGTTTTTTTCTCCTGTTAATGACAAGTTAATTCTTAAACCAGCTAGAAGAATCTTGAAATATAGTGAAAATATTTTCCTCCCTGAACCAGTAGTCAGGGCTCCTAGGTGTCACCTATTGAAAAGCACCCCCGCAAGACTGTAGATTCTTCCAGCTTTGCCTTCAGGAGGAATATGCACATTTGTGTAGGTCAGGGCTTACATTTAAGCAGATGCCATGGACCCCCAAAAGTCCACTGTGATGCCTGGACTCTAGACACATGCCCTGTTCTAGGTCCCTGGCTCCCCAGCCCACACATACACAGTACACAGCCTTTCAGTTGCCACTGAGCATCTGGGGTGTCCAGTCCTGGAGACCTCTGGCCAGTCCCCAGCTACTCTGAATATCTCCAGAAAGAACGGAACCCACTCACAATATCTTACCAAGGCAACAGCTTTAAAGTAATGACATTAGGGGCACCAGAGTGACTCAGACAGTTAAGCATCTGTCTTTGCCTCAGGTCATGATCCCAGAGTCCTGGGATCGAGCCCCGCATCAGGCTCCCTGCTCAGCGGGGAGCCTGCTTCTCCCTCTGCCTCTGCCCCACCCCCACTCATGTTCTCTCTCACTCTCTCAGATAAATTCTTTTTAAAAAAAAAATTTAGGCGGCACCTGGGTGGCTCAGTCATTAAGCATCTGCCTTCAGCTCAGGTCATGATCCCAGGGTCCTGGGATCGGGCCCTGCATCAGACTCCCTGCTCTTTGGGAAGGCTGCTTCTCCCTCTCCCACTCCCCCTGCTTGTGTGCCCTCTCTCACTGTGTCTCTGTCAAATAAATAAATCTTTAAAAATAAAATAAAATTTAAAAATAATAAAGTAATGATATAATTTTCCATTTGGAGTAGCTGCCTGATGGTGTCCCAAGGTTCTCCAGCCACCAAGGCTCCCAGGTGTCCCTTCTAGGAAGATACCCTGGACAGTCTGCCTATATGCCAGTCTTGTCCCACCACGGCTAGGCATGGCATTTTCCTCCGCTCAGCCTTCAGGTTGAATATGCACATTAGTGTATATTTAAGCTTAGAATTAGATGGGTGCCTTGTGCCCCCAACAGCACCTTCCCTGGACCAGGCTTCTCCTGACACTTTCCCTGTATCCGGCCACTGGCTACCATGACCAGTGTGGCCCACATGCACTATAATAAAACATCAGCAGGCCTCTACAATAAAACATTTTGAACATCGTTGTAAAAGGCAGGATGAGAGTAGTAAATATGCCTCCTGAGTACTCTTACCAAGATTACTGGAGATGAGGTTTTGGGGTAGATAGATTATATATTAATGTCTGAGGAGACATGGAAACCTACTGAACAGTCTGGAAAAACTTAAAATTTAGGTAATTCTCACGTTGCCCTGATAACTAAGTGAGGGCATAAATATAGTATCCTATATTTAACAGAGCAATGAAGGAAGACAATCCACTCCTCTCATCAGCAACATTAGCTGACATCCCTGCTGACAGAGAGAGAAAGTGCTGGCGAGGAGAGTAACCTCCAGAGGAGGAGGAAAACCACCCTTATGCAACTGGGGTCAACAACAAGCACTCTGAGGAGGATGATTATTTTAGCCCCTCGGACACTGGGAACCTGAACTTACTGGAATCCATGCCTATGAAATAACCAGAGTTACAATACATGATAATGTGGACCCAGAGTCACTGAACACAGGGCTTACACCAGACAAGATGTGAGCAAGTTTAAAATGGAATTGCAAGAAAGAGGAACAACCCACACCAGCCTGCGCAGCCAGGGCTAGACCCAGGGCTGCTAGGCTGCTGGTCACTCATGAGCCCTGGCTGGTGCCCCACTGCTCTAGAGGGATGAACCCTGCGGCCTGGACAATGGGAAGCCGAGGGGAGAATGATCACCGATAAGTCCTTGAGGGGCCAGGATATGTGGAAGGACATTTAGGTCCGTCGGCAAGAGCCTGGGGTGGTCCTCACTGTTTTTCATATCCTGGCTCAGAAGGCTCTGACAGCTCCTGGCCATCAGGCAGGAGATGCCCCAGCTGAGGCTCAGCCCTGGCTATGGACTCTTCAGGAGAGACAGCAGATTGGGAGCATAGACAGAGTGGCCACCTCCGGGGCTGGATGGGGTGGCCTAGAGACACAGATGCAGACTGCCCTGTGTACAAGACCAGTGACCGGGTTAATGCACTATCATCAAGTCCTGCGTGTTCTCAACAAGGCCAAAGGCAAATGCCGAGGGATTCCAGGACCATCCCTGAAGTTCCCATGCAGGGTGGGATTGGCAAATGGATTCTCCCGGCCCCTCCCTCTGAGTCAGGGTTCTAAATGTGCCTTGGATTGCATGGACACTGCATCTGGCCTAACCC
This sequence comes from Zalophus californianus, assembly GCF_009762305.2. NCBI lineage: Eukaryota > Metazoa > Chordata > Mammalia > Carnivora > Otariidae > Zalophus > Zalophus californianus. The sequence goes on from NC_045608.1 coordinate 569,581, forward strand.
AAACCTTCCCTGTCACCGTGCAAACCAGGCTGCCACCACTAGGGAAGCTGAGTGCCATGGACAGGGACCTCGCTGCTCGGACAGTGATCGGGGGTTCACACTCCAAAGATCATACTGTGCGAGGGTGGGGGAAGGAACGTGGAGCACGTGGAGCACGTGGAGCATCCACCGCTCCTAGAACCACAGCAGCAGGGCTGGTAGAAAGGAACAGTGCAAGAGTAAAGCAGCAGATTAAATCACTAGCAGGTAAAACCACCTTGCCCGGGTGGACTACAGTACTGTCCGGGCTTTAATACATTTGAATGGTCGACCAGTAGGGCCTATTGCCCCAATTTCCAGACGGGAATCCCCACTGAGGTGCCCAGTACTGTAATCCTATGGAAGTTGCAAGACACGGTCAATGCCCTGACTCCCACTCAGGGTCAACGTGCTCTGCTGCTGAGGACAGCAAGGCCCATCATACCTGGGACAGGGGTGAGGGCCTGGAATTTGCACTGGGAATTCCCACTGGGGTAGACAAGTCATTTCCCAGCCCTGGATGACGGGAAACGACTCCGTCTGCACTGGGATCCCATTGTTCTGCTGCAGACGGACCAACTGAAACACACTACACCTGGCATGGAACACACACCATCAACAGAGGGGAGAGGGTGGGGGTCCTGGTTTGCCACATCCCACCACAGTGCCCCTCCTCATGCCTGACAGGGGCTGCCTCCTGGGGCCAACGCACACCCTGGTCACATTCCTAAAGATGCAGCCACACTCACATCTAAAGTGCGGGTCTCAGGATCATTCTTGTAGAAGGGGAAGACCTCCCCAGGCAAGTTCCTACTCCTCTCTGTTCTGACCTGAGGCTCTGCTGCCCCTGTGGCGTCCAGAGTCAGGACGGGCACCTGCAGGATGGACCGTCCTACTGTGGCCCCATCCTAGGCCCGGCAAGGAAATCTGTCCCACTGTTGGGTATGTGGGCTGCCCTCTCCAGATGGTCAGGATGATAATGGGGGGTATCGCCCCTCCAGGGGAGAAGTTGGAAGGCATTCAGAACAAGCGAGGACTAGCACTCTGTTCGTCTGCTATTACCAATAGCGTGTCCATAACACCGGCATGGGTATGTGTTTTTCTGTCAAACACAGTATAGAGGCATCCCATCGAATAGCTCACTGGAAGGTTCTAGAAAGTCCTCCATCAGAGCCTTGGCTGGCTGTGCTCAGAATTGGAATGGATTTATGGGGCTTACTCTGGGTTAAGGACATTTGCACACCCAGTCACCCCTATGTTGGGAACAGAAAAGTCACTCTAAACAAAACCAATCCAGTTGTACCAGAAAGGTGGGATGGACAGCCCTGGACTGCATCCACCCTGTCACATGAAGGGAGAGTCACTGGTTGGCAGGGACTGGTCCCACCACTCGGGTATCCAGTGGGCGACCCCAGTGGGCCTCCATGGCTTTGTGGCACGAACCTTTGGTCGTGGCTCCCACCTGGGTGGTTGGGCTGCGGTACCCTGGGGTTCCCCTGGGCCAGGGGAGAACCTGTCCTGTGGGAACAACTGTTGACAAGCTCCCTCTCCTGAAGGCCAGATGGACACACTCTGACTTTGTCGGCACGGTTGTCTGGCTGCTCTCTGTTCGCTCCATCGGTTTGCAGACCTTGCAGCCCTGACTGGATTCACTCAGTGAGCCTTGAGGGATGGCCAAAAAGTCTGTCCCTACTGGACACCCAGTGTCTTCAATGAGACCAGCTGTGCCCCAGAACACGATGGCCTTGGACACCTGCTGCGGCACAAGGAGGCACCTGTGCCGTCATCCAGCCAGAATTCTGTGTCCGTACCAGACGAGCCTGCTACTGTATCATGTTTCTCGGGTCTCAGGAGGATGCGGGGGGCGCCCTCAGTGATCTGACCCCCAGCCTTGGGGATTTCATAACTCAGTGGTTGGGATCAGAGGCCTCTTGGTGGAAAAAGTTGCTGCTCATCTGGGGAACTGTTGTCTTCACCTGTGCTTTCTCTTGTACACACCTGTGTCACTGCTGTGGCCTCTGCCTCCAGCACAGCGGGACAACTGCCACAGGAGGCATCCCCGGGCTAGTGAAACCCCTTCCTGACCCCTCAGGGCACACGCAGAACAGAGGTTCACGGGAGGTTGTAAGAGCCGGGCACGAGGGGTGGGGTGCTGGAGAAGGTGGATGAGAGGCCATGACCACCCCTTGCCGTGACCTGGACCCAGGCAATCAGAGGCTCCCCACCCTCCCCTGCCCTTGGAATGTGGGTTTCCCTTGCCTTCCCCGCTCCCAGACGCTGCTCCAGGGATGAGGTCTTGAGACAGTGATGTGGTGTCGAGACCATCTGGATGCTCTACGTGACTGAGCCCAGTTACGGCCTCCACATAAACCTCTAAGAGGTGGCAGGTGGGTGTGGAGATCTACTCCTCTTGCTGCTGCCCAAGACAAGCCACGGATGTGAGTTCCCTTGCTTCTCAAACTGCCACCTACCGATCTGCAGTGGCCTGTCCCTTTCTTTGGTCTCTGTCCTCAGAGCAGTGGCCTGTTTCACAGTACATCTGGGACGCTCCCAAGGAGTTTCAGACCATAAGTCACTGATTAGATCATTAACCATTGTTCCATGGACAATATGTCCAGACTCTGACAGAAAGGGATCACCTTGGACTCCCCAAAACATGACTAGAACTGATATCTGAGTTCAGTGAAGTTGCAGGATACAAAATAAATACACAGAAACCTGTTGCTTTCCTATAGCCAATAATGAAGCACCAGAAAATGAATTTAACAGTAGCATTTACAATTGCACACACAAAAAAACAGTAAAACATCTAGGAATAAATTTAACCAAAGAGGCAAAAGACCTGTACTCTGAAAACCATAAAACACTGATGAAAGAAATTCAGGACAATGCAGTTAAGTAGAAAGACCTTCCATGCTCATGAGTTGGAAGAACAAATATTATTAAAATGTCTCCTAGGGGCACCTGGGTGGCTCAGTCGTTAAGCATCTGCCTTTGGCTCAGGTCATGATCCCAGGGTCCTGGGATTGAGCCCCATATCGGGCTCCCTGCTCGGGGGGGGGGGCCTGCTTCTCCCTCTCCCACTCCCACTTGTGTTCCTGCTCTCACTCTCTCTCTCTGTAGAATAAATAAATAAAATCTTTAAAAAAAATAAAATGTCTCTCCTAGAGGTCTGTAACCTACAACAGTAGAAACATTAGATTGGCAGCAGACCTATCCACAGTCACCTGGCCAGCCAGAAAGGACTGGCATGATATATTCAGAGCACTAAATGAGAAAATATGCAGCGAAGAATACCATATCCAGCTAGGCTGTCACTGAAAATAGAAGAAGAGATAAAAAGCTTCCAGAACAAACAAAAACTAGAAGAATTTGCAAACACCAAACCAGCCCTACAAGAATATTGAAAGGAGAGAGTGTAAAAGTGACATAGACCAGCAAGGAACAGAGACAATATATAGTAACAGTCACCTTACAGGCAATACAATAGCACAAAATTCATATTTTCAATAATTATCCCAATTGTAAATGGGCCAAACACCCCAATAAAAAGTCATAGGACATCAGAGCGGATAAAAAAGCAAGACCCATCGATATGCTGTCTGCAAGAGACTCATTTTAGACCCAAAGACACCTCCAGATTTAAAGTGAGGGGGTAGAAAGCCATTGATCATGCTAATGGACATCAAAAGTAAGGTGGGGTGGCAATCCTTAGATCAGACAAATTAGATTTTAAACCAAAGACTATAATAAGAGATGAGGAAGGACACTATATTATACTCAAAGGGTTTTTCCAACAAAATCTAACAATTGTAAATATTTATGCCCCTAACATGGGAGCAGCCAATTATATAAGCCAATTAATAAAAAAAATCAAAGAAACACATCGACAATAATACAATAATAGTAGGGGATTTAACACCACCCTCACTGAAATGGACAGATCATCTAAGCAAAAGATCAACAAGGAAATAAAGGCTTTAAATGACACACTGGACCAGATGGACTTCACAGATATACGCAGAACATTCCAAAGCAACAGAATACACATTCTTCTCTGGTGCATATGGAACGTTCTCCAGAAGAGATCACATCCTGGGTCACAAATCAGGTCTCAACTGGTACCAAAAGATTGGGATCATTCCCTGCATATTTTGGACCACACTTTGAAACTCAAATGAACTCAATCACAAGAGGAAAGTCGGAAAGAACTCAAATACATGGAGGCTAAAGAGCATCCACTAAAGAATGAATGGGTCAACCAGGAAGTTGAGGAAGAATTTTAAAAATTCATGGAAACAAATGAAAATGAAAACACAACTGTTCAAAATCTTAGGGATGCAGGAAAGGTGGTTCTAAGAGGGAAGTATATAGCAATACAAGCCTTTCTTAAGAAACAAGAAAGGTCTCACACATACAACCTAACCCTAAACCTAAAAGAGCTGGAGAAAGAACAGCAAATAAAGCCAAAATCCAGCAGGAAAAGAGAAATAATAAAGATCAGAGCAGAAGTCAATGAAATAGAAACCAAAAGAACATAGAACAGATCAATGAAACTAGAATCTCATTCTTTGAAAGAATTAATAAGTTTGATAAACCCCTGTCCAGACTTATCAAAAAGAAAAAAGAACCCAAATAAAATCATGAATGAAAGAGATCACAATGAATAACGAAGAAATACAAACAATTACAAGAACATAGTATGAGCAACTATATGCCAACAAATTAGACAATCTGGAAGAAATGGATGCATTCCTAGAGACATATAAGCTACCAAAACTGAACCAGGAAGAAGTAGAAAACCTGAACAGACCCATAACCAGCCAGGAAATTAAAGCCATAATCAAAAATCTCCCAACAAGAGCCCAGGGCCAGATAGCTTCCCAGGGGAATTCTACCAAACATTTAAAGCAGAATTAATACCAATCTTCTGAAACTGTTCTGAAAAATAGAAATGGAAGGAAAACTTCCAAACTCATTTTATGAGGCCAGCATTACCTTGATCCCAAAACCAAAGACCCCATCAAAAAGGAGAATTACAGACAATATCCCTGATGAACCTGGATGCAAAAATTCTCACCAAAATACTAGCCAGTAGGATCCAACAGTACATTAAAAGGATTATTCACCACAACCAAGTGGGATTTATTCCTGAGCTGCAAGGTTGGTTCAACACCCACAAATCAATCAATGTGATACAATACATTATTCAAAGAAAGAACAAGAACCATAGGATCCTCTCAATAGATGCAGAAAAAGCATTTTACAAAGTATAGCATCCTTTCTTGATTAAAACTCTTCACAGTGTAGGGATAGAGGGAACATACCTCAACACAATAAAAGCCATCTATGAAAAACCCACAGCAAATATCATTCTCAAAGGGGAAAAACTGAGAGCTTTCCCCCTGAGGTCAGGAACGCGGCAGGGATGTCCACTCTCGCCACTGCTATTCGACATAGTACAGGAAGTCCTAGGCTCAGCAATCAGAAAACAAAAAGAAATAAAATTCATCTAAATCAGCAAAGAAGAAGTCAAACTCTCACTCTTAGCACATGATATGATACTTTATGTGGAAAACCCAAAAGCCTCTACCCCAAAACTGTAGAACTCATGCAGGAATTCAGTAAAGTGGCAGGATATAAAATCAATGCACAGAAATCAGTTACATTCCTAAACACTAACAAGACAGAAGAAAGAGAAACTAAGGAGTCAATCCCATTTACAATTGCACCCAAAAGCATAAGATACCTAGGAATAAACCAAAGAGGAAAAGGATCTGTACTCAGAAAACTACAGAATACCCATGAAAGAAATTGAGGACGACACAAAGAAATGGAAAAACGTACTATGCTCATGGATTGGAAGAACAAATATTGTGAAAATGTCTATGCTACCTAGAGCCATCTACACATTCAAAGCAATCCCTATCAAAATGCCATCAACTTTTTTCAAAGAAATGGAACAAATAATCCTAAAATTTGTGTGGAACCAGAAAAGACCCCGAATAGCCAGAGGAGTGTTGAAAAAGAAAACCAAAACTGGTGACCTCACAATCCTGGACCTCCAGCTCTATTACAAAGCTGTCATCATCGAGACAGAATGCTACTGACACAAAAACAGACACATCGATCAGTGGAACAGAATAGAGAGCCCAGAAATGGACCCTCAACTCTATGGTCAGCTAATGTTCGACAAAGCAGGAAAGAATGTCCAATGGAAAAAAGTCTCTTCAACAAATGGTGCTGGGAAAATTGGACAGCCACATGCAGAAGAGTGACACTGGACCATTTCCTTACACCACACACAAAAATAGACTCAAAATGGATGAAAGACCTAAATGTGAGACAGGAGTCCATCAAAGTCCTTGAGGAGAACACAGACAGCAACCTCTTCAACTTTGGCTGCAGCAAATTCTTCCTAGACATGTCTCCAAAGGCAAGGGAAACAAAGGCAAAAATGAACTATTGGGACTTCCTCAAGAGAAAAAGCTTTTGCACAGCAAAGGAAACAGTTGACAAAACCAAAAGACAGTTGACAGAATGGGAGGAGATATTTGCAAATGACATATCAGATAAAGGGTTAGTATCCAATATCTATCAAGAACTGATACAATTCAACACCCAAAAACCAAATAATCAAGTCAAAAAATGGGCAGAAGACATGAACAGATACTTCTCCAAAGAAGACATACAAATGGCCAACAGACACACGAAAGGATCTCAACATCGCTCGGCATCAGGGAAATCCAAATCAAAACCTCAATGAGATACCACCGCACACCAGTCAGAATGGCTAGAATGAACAAGTCAGGAAACGACAGATGTTGGCGGGGATGCGGAGAAAGGGGAACCCTTTGTTCCCAATGTTGGTGGGAATGCAAGCTGGTGCAACCACTCTGGAAAACAGTATGGAGGTTCCTCAAATTTTGAAAATAGAGCTACTGTATGACCCAGCAATTACACTATTGGGTATTTACCCCAAAAGTACAAATGTAGTGATTTGAAGGGGCACGTGCACCCCAATGTTTATAGCAGCAATGTCCACAATAGCCAAAACTGTGGAAAGAGCCCAGATGTCCATCAACAGATGAATGGATAAAGAAGAGGTGCTATATATATACAATGGGATATTATGCAGCCATCAAAAAATGAAATCTTGCCATTTGCAATGATGTGGTTGGAACTAGAGGGTATTATGCTAAGCGAAATGAGTCAATCAGAGAAAGACAATTATCATATGATCTCACTAATATGTGGAATTTGAGAAACAAGGCAGAGGATCATGGGGGAGAGAGGAAAAAATGAAACAAGACAAAACCAGAGAGGGACACAAACCATAAGAGACTCTTGATCTCAGGAAACAAACGGAGGGTTGCTGGAGTGGTGGGGGGGGTGGGAGGGATGGGGTGGCTGAGTGATGGACACTGGGGAGGGTATGTGCTCTGGTGAGCACTGTGAATTGTGCAAGACTGATGAATCACACACCTGTGCCCCTGAAACAAATAATACATTATACGTTAATAATAAAAATAAAAAATAGTCTCTCCTACTCAAGGCCATCTACACATGTAATGCAAACCCTATCAAACTACCAACAACAGTTTTCACAGGGCTAAAACAACCAATCCTAAAATTTGTATGGAACCACAGAAGACCTTGAATAGCCAAAGGAACGTTGTAAAAGAAAACCAAAACTGGAGGCCTCACAATTCTGGACCTCAAGCTCTATTACAAAACTGTAATCATCAAGACAGCATGGTATTGGCACAAAAACAGACACATAGATCAATGGAACAGGATAGAAAGTCCAGAAATGGACCCTCAACTGTATGGTCAGCTAATCTTCGACAAAGCAGGAAAGAATGTCCAATGGAAAAACGTCTCTTCAACAAATGGTGCTGGGAAAATTGGACAGTCACATGCAGAAGAGTGACACTGGACCATTTCCTTACACTACACACAAAAATAGACTCAAAACCTAAAGGTGAGATAGGAATCCTTCAAAATCCTAGAGGAGAACACAGGCAGCAACCTCTTCGATATTGGCCACAGCGACTTCTTTCAAGACACGTCTCCAAAGACAAGGTGAAACAAAAGCAAAAATGAACTATTAGGACTTCATGAAAATAAAAAGCTTTTGCACAGCAAACAGTCAACAAAACGAAAAGACAACCTACAGAATTGGTAAGAAATTTGCAAATGACATATCTGATCAAGGCTTACTAGCCAAAGTATTAAAAACCGATACAATTCAACACTCCAAAAAAACAAATAATCCATTTAAAAAATGGGCAAAGACATGAATAGACACCTTTCCAGGGAAGACATCCAAATGGCCAACAGATACATGGGAAGATGCTCAACATCACTCGGCATCAGGGAAATGCAAATCAAAACAATGAGATCCCACCTCACACCAGTTAGAATGGCTAAACTGAACAACACAGGAAACGACAGGTGTTGGCGAGGTCGCAGAGAAAGGGGAACCCTCCTACACTGTTGGTGGGAATGCAGACTGGTGCAGCCACTCTGGAGAACAGTATGGAGGTTCCCCAAAAAGTTAAAAATAGAGCTGCCCTACAACCCAGCAATTGCACTCCTGGGTATTTACCCAAAGAATACAAAATCAATACTTCAAAGGATACACGCACCCCTGTTACAGTAGCAGTATCTACACTAGCTGAGATCCGGAAGCAGCCAGAATGCCCACTGACTTACGCACGGATAAAGATGTGGTGTGTACACACAATGGACTATTACTCAGCCATAGAAAGGAATGAATCTTGCCATTTGTAACATGGACGGACCTAGAGGGTATTACGATAAGTGAAGTCAGAGAAAGACAAATACCATAGGATCTCACTCATATGTGGAAATGTAGGAACAAAGCAAGAAACAATCCAAGAAACAGACTCAGCTACAGAGCACTGGTGTTCAGCAGAGGGGAGGAGGGAGGGGAGGAGTGAACCAGGTCCAGGGGACTAGGCGTACACTTACCGTGAGGAGCACGGAGTGATGTGTGGAAGTGCTGAATCCCTACACTGCACGCCCGAAACTAATACAACATCGCATGTTAATGACACTGGAATTAAATCTTAAAAAAATGTATCAAGCAAACAGCAGCAACAAAAGACACGGGCGACAAAGACAATCAGTCTGAGCACTGCTGGCCCCCGCAACCCCACAGACCTCAGGGGGACACAAGTGTGTTTGTGCAGGTTTGGGCTTGGACTTGGGCAGGTGCAGGTGCACACAGGTCTGTTCCTGTGTCCCGACCTCGCCCGACCTCCCCTGTTCCCGGCCCGGGCTCCCCTGGCCTGGGAGGCTCACACCTGCACCGTACTCACGCTGTCACTGCCCTGGGAGCCAGGACTCTCCGGCCACCTCTGCGTTGTGTCCACCATGGAGGGAGCCCACCCCTGAAATTCCTTTGGAGGCAGCCCCGGAAATGGGGGCGAGTCAGTCCCCAGGTGCACTCACTGTTTGGAAGGCCCGGGTTTCTGCAGCAAACCAGGCTCCCAGGTGCCGCTCATTGAGGGTACCACGGTCAGCACGCCGCAGTCAGGTCTTGCAAGGCTCCCAGATCCCTCCGCTCTGCCTTCAGGGGAAACACAGGCATTTGTGTGGATTCGCACTTGGAAACAGGCAGATGCCATGTATCCCACCAGGCTACTGCCGTGAAGCAAGCCGCCCTCCAGACCCTGGCCGGGGAGCAGATCCTTGGCTCCACGCACCTGTGCGGCTGGAGCATGCTCAGTAAGCACCGCGTCAGCCCGCAGAGGGTGGCTGGGGTCATCTGAGCCTGCCCAGCTCCCGACGGTCTGGAACCACATGCACAGCCTCCAGGCTGGAGGGAGCCACCCCCCCAATCTTTCTTAGAGGCACCTTTCCAGGGGCCCAGCTCCGTCCCCGTCGGACTGGCTGCCTGATGAAGCCCCCGCCTTCTCCTGAACTCAGGGCCCTCAGGGGTCTCTCACAGAAGGACAGCGCAGTCAGGGGACTCAGGCCCCCCTGGCAACACAGGCCCGGCTCCCCCAGCTCCGGCTGAAAGGGAAACACACGCCCACGTGCGCAGGTGCAGGCTTGCAAGTAGGTCGAGCGTGTGGGCCGCCCAGCCCAGCCTGGGGTCGCTGCCACACCCCACACCAGCCGCGCCCCGGGCTCCCCTGACACGGGCGGCTCCTAAAAGCGCCAGACGCACCTGTCAGCCAGCCCGAGGCCCTGGAAACCGGTGGAGATTCGGGACAGCCGGGATCACCCCAGCAGCCTCCCGAATAAAACGGGCACCCCCACACCCCTTGTCAGGGGGCAGCTTGCAACGGTACAGGCAGTCCCCCTGCAACCGGCTGCCTGCCCGACGGGGTCCCGGGCTGACCAGGCATCGAGGCTCCCAGGTGTCTGTTGCTGGAAAAACACCCCGCCAGCCTCCCGGGCCCCTGCGACCAAGGCAGACCCCGCTCCTCCAGCTTCACCTCTGGGGGCGAAGTAGGCCCAGGTGAGTAGCCTAGGGCTGGGAATGAGGCAGAGGATTGGAGCCCCGGGGGCCCGCCCCCTCCCCCGCCGCTCTGCCCGCTCGCGCTCTTCTGGGCCCCTGGCTGCCCGCCCCTGCGCGGCTCACGCATGCGCGCTAGGCGCCCCTCACCTGTGCGGCGGAAGCCGGGTGTCTCTCTGCCCGTGGATCTCGGCCCGCACCAGAACCAGCCGGACACCCTCCAGGGAGCCCTCCCCCCACAAAATGTTTCTGGGGCGACAGTGAGTCCCTGTTGCGACTGGCTGCCTGCCGAGGGGGCCCCTGGACTCCACACACGGGCCCCCCGTTTCAGGCCTGGGCCTCCCCTCCCCTCTCCGCAGCCTGAACAAGCGCAGCGGGTCCCCTTTCTCACGCCACCTGTGTCCGCCGGCTCCCTCGTGGCCTTTGGGGCTCAGGGTGCTCCCCAAAATGAACACGCCCAGGCTGTCGAGTACTCACGCCCCCAAATGCGGAGGCAGCCGCTTGACGCTGGGGCCTGACGGTGCCTTTTCCATCTGGATGCCCGGTGGGCCCCGGGGTCTGGAGGAACCAGGGCTCTATGAGGTCTGCGTGGGGTCGGACGGGGCTCCGCTCCGGGCGCAGGCTCTCCCTCGGACTCCCCGGTTCCCCTGCACGCCCCCCGGGGTTCTGGGCTGCCTGTGGGTGCTTCGCCGCCCCGTCTGTCACTCCGACTCTCTTGGACGTTCTCTCCTGGCCCGTGCGGCTCGGACTCCCACATGTGCACCCCCAGGGTGCAGACGCTTCCTCCCGAAATTCTCTCAAAGGTGGCCTCGTGAACCGCTCACGGGCGGCCCGTCTCTGATCTGGGGAGACCTGAGGGGTCCTGGGGTTCCCCAGCCGCAGGGCCTCCTGGGGTCTGTGTGCACCCCGACAGGCCGCTGGGTCCCCTGCTCCAGGTCCTGGGCTTTCCCTGCACTTTCCCTGTTTGGGTCCCCGCCTCCCCCCGTGCCTGGCTGCCCCGTGGTCACCCGCCTCTGCAGGCCAGCTCCCTCCTGGCCTGTCTCTGGCTGGTCTACACGGGCCTACACAGACCTCAGGGTGGACAGAGCCCCTGCCCACGGTCTGAGGAGGCAGCCTTCACCTGCCCACGGTCACTCAGCATTCCCGCAGGCGGCCCCAGGGGCTGCCCGGTGTCCATGCTCGCTGCTCCGCACACCAGTGTGGGCCCTGACCTGGAAGGGCGATGCGTGTCCTGCTGCCCTGGGCAGAATGGACCTGATGTGCGGGTTAAGGTGGACGCCAGGTACCCCCGAAACCCCCTCCTGTCCCCCAGCCTCGTCGGCCGGACCCTGCCCTGCCCCAGGTCCCCGGCTCCCCTGAGCTGCATGTGTGCAGTCCACACCCTGGGAGCCGGTCTTGGGCTGCAAGCGGCACTGCAGTCCGTGGAGACAGGGCCTTTCCTCAGCCACGGGCAAGGCCTTCAGGGGGGGACAGTGCCTGCCCCATCGGCCCGACCACTAGCATACCCAGAATAGAACTCTGAAGCTTCCACAGGCGGATCCCCTCCCAGTCGCAGAATTCATCACTTTCTGAGCCCACGATCCCCACGACAGAGCCCAGAACACCACCCAGATTTCGCAAAAACCTCGGACATTGGTCCCACGTGTTAGCGATGCTGCCCCTGGTGGCCCTGTACTCAGGCCCCACCACCCACCCCAGCTGCAGGGACTGGGGTGCTGATGAGGTGACAGCCTGCCCCTTCCTCCAGCACTGACAAACACAGATGACCTCGTCAGAGGGGTGAGGCCCCAGGTTCCAGGAAGATAGCAGAACATGGCAATGGAAACTGTGGCGTGCCAGGCCCTGCCCATCCCCATGCTTGGACCCCAGGGAGGAGGAGCTCAGTCCCCACACCTGGACACCAGGAGGAGGTACTCGGTCTCTAGTCCTGGCAAATCCAGGGACAGAGGCCGTGGTCCCCATACCTGGACTCTGAGAAGGATGAATGTGTCGCCCCTGCACAGAACTCAGAAGCAATATGTCCTCCATAGGTGAGTGGGTGCCCAGTGAGAGGGTGCTATGTGAACCGAGGCCATGTGAGCAGGTGCCACCTGGACCAAGGCCACGTGAGTGGGCACCACATGGACCAACGCCACATGGATCTAGCCACCACTTGAGCTGGGGGTCCCATGATCCAAGGGCACATGGGCTAAGGCCACTTATGTGGATGATGAGTGTGATGAACACGTGGGGTGAGGCTGTGTTAACGGAGGCCACGTGAGTAAGTGCCACGTTGTCCAGTTTCTCTGGAGGACCCTGACTGACAGAGCAGTCAACAGGAACAATACATAGCAGGGCACACGGGCTGCCCAGCCTTCACGGGTGTCCCAAACCACAGATACCTACTTCTCATGGTCTGGAGGCCTCTCCCCTTGTGCATGTCTGCGTCCTGCTCTCCCCTTCTTAGAAGCACACCTGTTCTATTGGGTTAGATTCACCCTCGTGACCTCATTTCACCTCTGGCACCTCCTTGAAAACCCCGTGTCCACACAGAGCAACGTCCTAGGTCCTGGGGTTGGGGCTTCAATGTGTGGATTGAGCCTGTAACACCCTCCAGGTCGTTCTGGAAACACCTGGAACAGGCATGAAGAGCCGCTGGACCCAGGCCCACAGGGAGGCAGAGGGTCTGATCACAGGGGAGCCCGGCGTGTGGGTCTCATCCATCCCCTTGAAAGCCAGCTCGAGGCCACCTCTCTCCGTCCCCACACCCCACGCTGACCTCTTGACTGGCCTGGTTGCTCTATTTGGTTGCAGACTGAGAGCCCCTTGGAGGAGGGGACCCACCAGGGCCCACCCCTGCGTGGGCCCCGTAAGCAGGAGGAGGTGGTGCTGGATGAGAAGCGTGTGTGAGTGAGGGGCCTTGCCAGGAGGTGGGGCGAGGCTCCAGGCCCCCTTGAGCGGGAGGCTTGGCGGTCAGCCTGAGCCAGGTATGTGGCACTGACAAGTGGCTGAGAACCCGTCTCCTGTGTGTCACACGCTGGCCGTGGTTCTACTCCACTGTGTCACTGAGGCCCCGGCTGGTGGGGTTCCCACGGGACAGTGCCGTGGTTCCAGTGGGGATGGGGGGAAAGCTGCCAATGCCAGCCTCTCACATGTCTGCTCAGAAGGGTCTTGGGTCAATGCCGCCCCCATTTCTGTATGTGGAACAATTCCCACACCAGCCCTGGTGTCACGGGAGCGTCGGCCCCCCCTACTGGGAGTAATCAGTGTGTGCTGATGCGGCCCCGAGTGCCCAGGGACCCCAAGACCCAGGCAACGGGGGTGTATGCCTGTGTGCCTTTTGGGGGGAAGTGATCTGTCCTTTCCCTGGACTTTTTTTTTCCTGGCTAAACCGTATTACATATAAAGACTTTTTTTTTTTTTTTAAGATTTTATTTATTTATTTATTTGAGAGAGAGAGAATGAGAGACAGAGCACAAGAGGGAAGAGGGTCAGAGGGAGAAGCAGACTCCCCGCTGAGCAGGGAGCCCGATGTGGGACTCGATCCCGGGACTCCAGGATCATGACCTGAGCCGAAGGCAGTCGCTTAACCAACTGAGCCACCCAGGCGCCCCTAAACCGTATTACATATAAACTAATATATATATATTAAATTACGTATTATATTTTTTCTGGCTTAACTGTGTAAGTCATAGCAAGCAATTAAAACATTGTGATAAAGTAGAACATAGCACCCCTTAGCCACTTTGTGGGTGCTGCTCAGGGGCATTAAGTGACTCACACTGTGTGAAGCTGTCACCACCGTCCAGAGTGTCCTTCACTTTCCCAAACGGACACCGCGTCCCCATCAAGCTCCTGACATCTAAGAGGGGTTCCTGGACCCAGAAAGGCCAAGGGCCATGGTCCCGAGTGTGGGCCCCCAGCCTGTGCCCGTCTCCTGCCCCCGCCCCGTGACAAAGTCACCCTAGGGGGAAGGGTAAAGCCGCTGCCCTCTGCGCACAGTATTCCTATCAGAGGTCGTGCACGGCACGCTCATTTTTTCTGTGCGAATCAGCTCCAGCTGAAGCCAAGTGGATCCTAAAACAGAATTCTCCACAATGTGAGGTCAAGATGGAAGGCATTGTCAGGGGAGGGCAGGAAGGGGGTGCTCCACTGCCACCCGGGGCCCCTGGTTTGGGAAGATGTCCTGCGCAGGGACCTGGTGCTCGGGGCGCACGGCGTCCCTTCCTCTCCGAGAGCGCGGGGCGAGTGGTGTGGGGTTGGGGCACAGGCGCTTCTAGGAAACTACTCCCCGTGGTCTCTCCTCCCAGAACAAACCACTGAGAAATAACAAGAAGTGTCAGCCCCTGGTTAGTACTGTTTAGACGCAGCCGTTCCTCTGCGCGGCCCCTCCCGGGGGTGCTGTCAGCTCAGGGCAGCTGCACCCCGGAAAGAGCTTTATGGCTTTAATAACGTGGTGGTGGCGGGAGGCGGCGCGCTGCACACATACTGTTCTCTGGGAAAGGGGAGCGTCTGCGGCGGAGAGGCAACCAGAGCTCCAGCAGAACTTCCTGGTTGGCGGCTGGCCCTGCAGGAGCCCCTTGGCGAGGGGGCATCTGGAGCCAGAGCAGGAGGGTCGCTCGTTGGGGCGCTGGGCCCAGCAACCTGGCTCCTCCCTGGGACCCGGAGAGAGGAGGAAACCCAGACGTGCAGTTTCTGCAACACGGAATGACATGGACAGAAGCTCCAGGGACGCCACAGGTGTGCTGGCGACATCACAGCCGGAAACGCACTATGATAGACAGCACCTTACAGCGTGCTCCGGGAGCTGACGCATTCACATTTTCCAGAAAGATCTAAGTTGCCTGAATCGTTTCTAGAACAGGGAGTGACGTGGCCAAGAGGCTGGTTATCTTTGGAACCCAGAGCCAGTGCCCAGGCCTGCGCTCGCCCCGTGCTCGGGCTTGCGGGCTTCCTGGGCTCCCACCAGAGCACCGCCATGAAGCTGGTGTCCCCGTGTATGGAGGCCAGACCAGGGGAGAACAGCCCAGAAATGCTGCCCCCCAATTCCTCGGGCAAACACGCGAGATCCTCAGAAAGATTAGCAAAGTCAGGTATGGTGTTGACTCGGGAGAATGGAGTCCCCTTTTCCTCCTCGGGATTTGGGGCCGTGGAGTGAAGTTTGTTTGCCTGAAGTGAGCAAGAGCACAACTTTTAAAATCATTTCCCAAGTAGGAGCGTCTGAATCAAGGTGGTTGACTGCTGTCACAGTGACAAAGTGGGTAATGACATAAACACGTGGACGAACAAATCTACAGCAGACCAGCACCAGAATGCCCATCTGTGAGATCTGTGGCATCAACACACCAAAGGGGACAAAGATGCTGAAAATGTAACATCAAACACCCGTGTCCGATTTTACCATTTAAGAGGAAGCTGAAATTAAAGAAGATCTAGTACCTGGGTATCAAACTCCCCATCCTGCAAATGTCCGGAACTGTGGGGCTTTCGAGTGGCCCCCAGCACAGGCAGGAACAAGGGCAGGGTCACTGCCCACGGCCAGCCCCGTGGTCCCCATGGCAGCACAGGTGAGCACCGTGAAGGAGGGACAGCCGACTGTCCGAATGGGACCTCCGCCTGGGAAGTAAGGAAATCACCCAAAACCTGGTGGAACAGGGGTAGGGGTTAGTAAATGCGTGTCAGGCTGGGTGAGGTTGTGTGGCCTTGATGAGCAGCCTGATTTCGGGGGCTCACTTCCTGGCCACACTGCACGCTCCGCGTGGCTCAGCCAACACTGTGCCGTGGTCTCCTCCCCACAAGACCGAGAGAGCGGCCACCCTTAGGAACAGTCCTGGATGCTGGTGGTTTGGGGGCGGGATGTCCACACTGGCGGATAAATGCACCCCAGCTGGGAAGCAACACAAGGACTTGCCCAGGGCAAGTCCCGCCTCCGACCACAAAGGGCCAGGAGTGCGGTCCCTCTGTGCCCTCTGAAGGTGCTGCAGGAGCGCGGTAACTAGCGTGGACTTCTGCCCAGCTCCGTTTGTGGCAACTACATACGGCCCCAGACCATTCTGTGCGATCCTAATAACCGGTGCGAACACACAACATTATTAAAAGCATAAAGCACACAGGAATACGGGTCACAAGACGCTGCTAGCCCTACACGGGGAATTCAACGCTTTACCAGACAACAGAAAGGACACCTAGAGAAACGAGTGCGTCGCGTGGTGCTTTGGGGAGAATCAGCGCCGCTGGAAACATGTCAGTTCTTCCCCCAAATCAACCTGTGAGTCCAGGGCTATCCCAACATAAAGGTCCCAGAGGAAAATGAACAAAAGCCTGACCGGCTAATTCTGACGTCCACGTGGAGAGAATGGCGGGGCTGATGGCACGGCCTGGGTGCGGGGAGGGCACAGACGCTGGCCTGGGTCTTCCCTCTGCGGCCCCCCTCATGTGGGTTCTTCTGTTGGTTTACAACCTTAGTCTGAGATCTTCCTCTAGTAGCTTCCAAAGAGAGGACACAGGGAGTAAACGCATGTCTGAAAATGTCTTTATTCTTGATTGGCTGGGCTGCTTTTCATATCACTTCCTTTAAATGCCCCCCCAGCCCCACCTCCTGTTAATGTTTTTTCCTGAAAATTCTGAGTCAGATGATGGGCATCCTGGAAAGGTCCTCTATGTATTTTATTTTTTCTCAATTCCTCAACTCACTGTCTTCTTGTTTTACCTTCTAGAAGATTTTACAAATTTTATCAACTCGTATCTTTTAACCCTTTTATAGAAAATCTTTATTTGACAACCATTTATTCTGATTTTAAAGACGCTTCCCAGGGAGTGATGTTCCAGTGTGGACCCTGGGTCCCTGGACTCCGGTGCTGCATTACTGATAACAGTCCATTATAGGCCACTCTTGTAGACTAGGGCCTTTCTTTAGTGGAGAGTGCTCCACCAGAGTGCTCCCAGGAGGTGCCCACCAGAGTGCTCCCAGGAGGTGCCCACCACAGAGTGCTCCCAGGAGGTGCTCCCCCACAGTGCTCCCAGGAGCTGCCCACCAGAGTGCTCCCAGGAGGTGCTCCCCCACAGTGCTCCCAGGAGCTGCCCACCAGAGTGCTCCCAGGAGGTGCCCACCAGAGTGCTCCCAGGAGGTGCTCCCCCACAGTGCTCCCAGGTGCCCACCAGAGTGCTCCCAGGAGGTGCTCCCCCACAGTGCTCCCAGGAGGTGCCCACCAGAGTGCTCCCAGGAGGTGCTCCCCCACAGTGCTCCCAGGAGGTGCCCACCAGAGTGCTCCCAGGAGGTGCTCCCCCACAGTGCTCCCAGGAGCTGCCCACCAGAGTGCTCCCAGGAGGTGCTCCCCCACAGTGCTCCCAGGTGCCCACCAGAGTGCTCCCAGGAGGTGCTCCTCCACAGTGCTCCCAGGAGCTGCCCACCAGAGTGCTCCCAGGAGGTGCTCCCCCACAGTGCTCCCAGGTGCCCACCAGAGTGCTCCCAGGAGGTGCCCCCCCACAGTGCTCCCAGGTGCCCACCAGAGTGCTCCCAGGAGGTGCTCCCCCACAGTGCTCCCAGGAGCTGCCCACCAGAGTCCTCCCAGGAGGTGCTCCCCCACAGTGCTCCCAGGAGGATGCTCCCCCACAGTGCTCCCCAGGGGCCAGAATTTCGCTATGGATTTTGCTCCTCAAGGATAACATTCCATTAGAGAGAATGACCTCTTGAAAATGACATGCCTTGAGGATGGACGACCTGCCCCAGGGCAGATACCAACACTCTTCCCCATGGTGACGCTGCACCAGGGGGCCTTCCCTGGGAAGAGAGAGAAGTACTGGCCTACTCCCCTCCACCCTATGGTTCAATGCAGACTGTGTCCTCTGGCTTTTAGCTCAAATATTTTATTCTTCTATGTGATAACCCTGGACTCCCAGGTGGTCTCAGTCAAGGGGAGAGCCTGATTGGCATCCATGGGCCCACTACACCTGTGGGTAGGTTCCCAGGGCCCTGGGGGCTGGTGGGCCAGCCGGGCCTGCCCTGGCAGCTGGGTGGGGCTTAGCGTGGGCCCCTGGGCACAGTGGGCTCCATGTGGGGCACCCCAACCCTCCACAGGGGGGCTCTTCTTAGGCTCAGGGCAATTCCGGGCCTGGCTGCTCACCCAAATCCATTCAGAGCCCCCATTTCCAAAGGGAATGGCCCCTTGCCCTTCTCCTCCCGAAGAGTAGAGGTGGCCGGTTCTGCCTCTGCCCCCTCCCTCCCTGAGCCCTCATTTCTCCACAAAAGGCTCACCTGGCTCTGTGTGGGGCCAGGGCAGTGGGGGGCAGGGGGAAGGCCAGCCCTGCAGGGATGTGAGCCTCCACCCAGTGCACAGAGAGGACAAGGCTGAGCAGGCTGACGGGGTGGGGACAGGCCAAGGTGGAGGCGGCAGGCAAAGGGCAGGAGGGCATTCCAGCAGCAGGAACAGCCCTGGCGGTGCTGGTCCAGACGGAGCTGGAGAGGCAAGGCCGAGACCCGTGAAGGTGCTCTGCTTCTAGGCAAGGGTGACCGGTGTCCCGGCTCCACCCAACGCGCCAAGGCAGTCCTGGGGCCAGGAACCCCCACCTTCTACAGTGCCACACAGAACACCCGACCACCTTGTGATCCAAAATCAAGGCTGTATTTATCTCCAATGATTGACACGAGAACTCAGTGTTTAAAACAACCAGAGTCCACAGTGGAAACATGGGTTGAAAATACAGAATGGAGCAGATGGCTGCTGACGGTCGAACCAACAAGGCTCAAGAGTGCAGTGGACACAGGTGGGGGTGTCGGGGAACAGAGAAGGGTGCTGGGCACAGGACAGGGGGACGTTCGGGGCTATGAAAGCAAAACCGAAACCAAAAGGAGATCATGCCAAGGCCTCCACAGGTGGAGGAGCGCGCTGAGGGACATCTGCCGATGGCCTTTGCACGGAAGGGAAGGTGGACAGAAGTACTATTTCTGATTGCAATGAACCTTTAGACTCTTAACTCCTAAAAATCTACTTGTCTGGTATGGATTCTGAGAACACTGCTCAGTGAGCACTAGGCTCCACAGAAGTGTCCTCGCGGCCAGAGCCGGCCGAGGAGGGCGGGGCCCAGCTTGCTGCGAGGCTGGGGGAAGGGTCCTCCCCAGACAGCGGCCCAGTGCCCCCTCTGAGCGCTTGCATAGTTGAAGGGTCTGCTGCAGTTAAGCTTCTGAGCGTGTCCAACTGACAGCAAGTGGGTTTTTTGTGACCGTGTTAAACAAATAATCAGAGAGGTTTCTAGAAACTGCCTTTTATAAAGTCTACCTAGGTTAAGAATTTAATAACGTCATATATTTATATTAACAGACTATTTACATATTTCATTTGTTTTTCTTTAAAAACAAACCAAAAAAGAAATCCTCTTATGCTTCTGCATAATAAGGCAAAAAAAGTTTTTACATTATTATTAATTATTATTTTAATATATATCTGTAACTTCGGTTCCAAGTACCAAGGGAGGGCCAGGCAGGCCCTGAGTGGGGGCCTCACAGTGCGCTGGACAAAATGACCGTTTTTTCTCCATAAATAAGACAAAAGATCCTGGGGCTCTAGAGAGGGATCTGAGGCCTTTACATTGCAAATCTGAACTGAAGATAAAAAAGCAAAAGTTTCTCTTTTCTTTTTAAATGTCTAAAGAGCACAAAATTGAAAAAAATACAAATCTATTAAAAACACTTCTCACCTGTGGGAAAAGATGTACAAACTTGAATTCTCCTCCAGTAGCCTAATTTCAAGCTCAGAAAACAAAAGATCACCCCCAGCAAAGCTGTGGATGAAGCTCCCCGACTGTGCAGGCTTCGGGTGTTAAGCAAGGGTCACCCCAGGACTGACGGCGCTGTGCTTAGGTTCTAGAAACGTCCACGTAGAAAAGTTTACAGCAGTGCATTTGTGGAAGGGCCTCTGTACACGGGGCGCGGGGTCCCGCGGGGACTACCGCGCCTCCACCTCCTGGGGGTTGCGGGATGGGGAGTAGTCGCGCGCCTCGGGCCCATGGCCCCCAAGCGGCGTAGTCCTGCTCCGCGGCGGCGGCCCGGGGGGCGTGGGGGGCCCGCCCGCGGCCACCAGTGGGGGCGGCGCGCCCAGCGCGGCGGCGGCGGCGGCAGCGGGCGGGGTCCGCGCCAGGAGCCCGTTGTGCAGCGCAGCGGCTGCGGGCCCGAGGCGCGGGTAGTGCAGGGCGCCCAGCGCGGGCAGGAGCGCGGCGCCGTCCAGGTGCGCGGCGGCGGCGGGCAGGTGCGGGCCCGCGCCCAGGTGCGTGGCCCGCGCGCGCTCCAGCTCCTCGCGGCGCGCCTCCCGTAGGCGCTCCGGGCTGTAGTCGTGTGGCTCGCGGTCGCGGTAGGGGCGCTCGGGGGGCTCGAAGAGGGCGGCGGGACCCGGGGCGGGGGTGGCGGCGGCGGCGGGCAGGGCGCGCCGGGGCAGCTCCAGGCCGCGGTAGGCGTCGCGCAGGGGCTCCCATGTGAAGCCCAGGCGCTCGCGGGCCGCCGGGCTGGGCCCGAGCTGCAGGGGCGCAGGGGGCGCGCGCGGACGCTCGGGCGCTGGGTGCAGGCCGGCCCCTGGGGGCTCGGGCGCGTCGCTGTCTTCCCTGCGCTCCTCCTTGACCTTGACGTCGCCCTGGGGCCGCTCGGCCGGCGCTTCGGGCGGCTTCCCCGGCTCTCGGCCCAGGAGGCCCGCCAGGCGCAGGCTGTCGCCCAGAGCCGCCTTGCTGTAGGGAGATGGCGGGCGCGCGGCCAGCTTGGCGCCGTCCTCCTTGGCCGGAGAGCGGCTCTCCTTGACGCGGGGCTCGGCCTCGCGCTCAGCAGGGACCCCGGGCCGGCACGGTTCGCTCTGGCCGCGCAGCAGGAGGCTGCTGGCTGGGGGGCCCACGGGCGCTGCGGGCGAGGCCCGGCTCAGCAGGCGCGTCTTCTCCAGGAGGTCCCTGGGAACAAGGAAGACACCTTCACTCAGCCTATCGGCAGGAGGGGCTTCGTGGAACAGGGTGCCCGGAAGCAAGCTGTTTGCCACCAAGTTCCCACTTGTATGACCTCAAGGTCCTTGGGGGGGGTCCCACACCCTCACAAGGCCCCACAATACCCCACGTCTCCCCTCCCCTCGACAAACAACTTGGAAACCAGTTTTGCAGCAGGACCCCAGAGCTCCCCACCCAGACCCAAGCTGCTACACCCCTGAGGCAGGACAGACCCTCAGTGGGGAACCTGGGCCCCAAGTTCACTCTGGGGATGGGACCCTGGAGTCCTGCATTGGCTCTGGCCGACCACAGCTCCCCTTCATGAGGCTCCATGGCCCTGTGCTTCTAAGCCCTTTACCCGAAGTCTGGGGGCAGAGATGAGGGCTCGGCCCCCAGGGCCTTGGCAGGGTACCGGCAACAGGAGGGGCGAGGCTGGGAGACCTCCTCTGCTCCTGTCCACTCCACCAGCCAGCCACAACTCAACCACCTCAGGTTCCAGACTCTGCTGCCGACTCTGGAATAGGACTCCCACCTCCCCTGCCCCAGCCCAGCCCTGCTGCCCGGGGGCAGCCGGGTTCAGCCCCACCCTCCCAGCCTGGGAACTCGCCCACAGGCGCCCCTCCCAGACCTGGCCCCACCTAGGGGGTGCCAATGGCTCTGCGAGCTCCCTGCAGAGGCCCCGCTGTGGTCAGTGAGCCGACCTTCCCTGCTGCAGCCTCCAGGGGTGGACCTGCTCTCTGCACAGCTCCTGCCCAAATCCTGCTCCATCAGGGGTTCTCCATGGGGGCTCTCTCTCTACTGGGCTTTCCCAGCCCTGAGAGTACAGCAAGGGGGATCTCCACACAGAGCTTGGATTGGCCCACACCCAGAGTTCTGCAAAGCCAACTGGAGCCCACAAGAGCGGGGAGGGGCACGCCACTCACCTCTCCTCCCTGCCCTTGTCCGGCTCTCGGTCGTGGTTGGTCAGGGCTGAGACCCGATCGGGGTCCACGGGCTTAGGCCATGGGGGTGGTGTGGGAAAGGATGGTGGCGCCCGGTGCAGTCGGTTCCAGGCCTCGTGGGGGCTGGGCAGGCCATGCAGCACAGAGCTCTCCTTGGGGGCAAAGATGCTGCTGCCCTGAGCTGAAGAAGGACGGGAATGAGGCCCGGACAGCTTCCCTGCCCCCACCGAGGGTGCCCTGTGGGGCTGCAGGGCTGCTGGGGAGAAGCACACCATTCCTGCATCCCAGGGAGGTGGCCGGAGGGTAACAGTCAGGGTCTAGCCCAAACCCACGCCAGGAGCCCGAGTGTGCGTGCATGTGGGTGAGCAGAGAGCAAGCTCGGTGGTCACTCACTCAGTGCGTGGCTCCCCAGGCCTCCGAAAGCGCTGCTGCCCAGGCTCCCCAGGCCCCCGAAGGTGCCTGGCCTGCTGAAAGGGTCTGTGGGGACAACCTGGGCTCAGGGCTCTGCACGGCTCATGCCAGGGCTCCCACCGGACTCCCCTCCCGTGACACCAGAACACGGCAGGTGCTCCTATACAGTCTGAGGGATGGCCTTCCTCTTGGGGTCACCTCCCCACCCACCTGCCTCCTCCCCCAGCCCTGAGGGCTGCAGAGGGCCAGCCAGCCTCCAGGGAGCGGAGAGCATACCTACCTGTCAGGTGACCGGTGGTCAGGAAGCTGCTGGGATGGGCTGAGGATCCGAATGGGTTGGTGGTGGGATGGGCGGCACCTGTGGGGGCAGGTGGACGGGGGCCTCCTGTTTGTGGGTCATTCCCAGGGTGGGGACACCCCAGCTTCCTCTGGGGACCCGTCTACACCTCCCCTTGGAAGCTCACGAGGGAAGAGGGGAGAGAGGCAATGGCAGCAGGGACCCCAGAGGAGAAGGTGCCGAGAGAGCTGCCAAGGCTGTCCTGAAGACACTGGCCCCAGGGCTTCCAGCCAGAAGCTAAGAAGCCGTGTCCTAGTGGACGCACCTGCTCCCGCAATGTCCCCCAGCCACAGCCCACGGGGGTCACTATGTGGTCAGCTCCGCCACTCACCGGCGGGCCCACCCTGCCTCTGCTGGAGCCCAGCCCGCAGCACCTCCAGGGCGGCTGAGTTGGCCCTGAGAAGGGGCTGCAGGTCTGGGGGCGCTGGCCCTGCCACTACACACGCCCTTGGCTCAGGAGGGCGGATTCCCGGCACAGGCCAGGATGGGGCCGCACTCATCTCTGCAGCGTCCCCCAGCTTGGGGGACACCTGCTTGCTGGGGTGCCACCGGCGAGCCCCTCCACAGCACACATGCAGTTTCTCATCTCCGGGAGCTCCCCACCAGAAAGCTAGCCGCTCTCCTGAATCACTCACAAGACATCAAACTGGAAATTAGGAAATAAACAGCTTACCATGGTGCTAGCGAAGATGTGTACCCGCGTGTGTGGGGGAATGCGTTACTCTAAGAGCACACGCAGTGAGCAAAAGCCAATGAGCTGACAGGCAAGCGTCCAGCTCGGGAGCTGGGAAGGGTGGCAGCATAGACATGGCAGGAGAGACACCCACCCCAGACCAGGGCAGGCAGCCGGCGTCCGTAAGCCTGGGGCCCGGTCTGGGGGGCGTGCTCTGGGCATATGTGGACGGCGCAGCAGGGCTGCGCTGTGCGTGGGCGGGGAGTCCAGGCTCCACGCAGCATAGGAAGCCTACGCCCCCCGCCTGAGCCCCACGATGAACGCGGGTCCTGTGGACTCCACGGATTAAAGCCCAGATGGGAGGACCTCTGTTTTCTGAGGGACACCCCTCTGTCCGGAGGCCAGCCTGGGTGCCCTTGTCCACACCCAGCACCCCAGCCTGCTGACCGCATGTCTGGGTGGGAGGGGGCTGCAGGTGGAGGTGGGCATGCATGAAGATGGAGCAAGGCAGTCAGGGAGGGCTGAGAAGGTGGTGCCTGCAGGGCCCTGACTGCTGGGGAGGGGAGGAGCGGACCCCTCCAGAGGTGGGCCGTGCACAGCTGTGTGGGGTGCTCACAGCGTGGGCCCAGACGGCCGGCCCTGGAAGCACCTGCGTGTGAGGCTGGGAATTCGGGGCTGTTCTCCCCTTTCTTGGACAGCAGCGCCTGTGAACCTGACTCACTTGCGCTAACACTGGTTCACACGGAGCGCCTGCTTCTCTTCTGGGAGTCTGTGGTTTGGGTGTGTGCGGGCAGAGGAGCTATGTGACCCGCCCCCAGTAAAAACCCTGGGCGCTGGGTCTGTGAGCATCCCAGCGCCGCGGCACTTGGTGTGCGTCATCTCGGTTCCTTGCCGAGGAAATGGGGTGCGTCCTGGGCCTCCACAGGCCAGCCCTCAGCGGCCCTGCGCCCGGCTTCCTGCTGATCTCACCCCACGCGCCTTTCCCCTTTTGCCCATTCTGCTGCGTCCCTTCCCTGGGATGCATCTTAGCTGTGGGGGTTATGCTGAGTCCTGGAAGGGCTCCCCATGATCCTCGAAACTGGGGGAGGCCCGGGGTCCCCAGCATGGCAAGACTGTGCCAGGGCAGGCACATGGATTCTTGGGGGCTGTGCCAAAACCCCTCCTGGGAGACGGGCAGGCCAGGCGCAGGGGAGGGCACCCCTCAACCCCACTCAGGTGGGGGTGGGGGGACAGCAGAAGCGGAAGCTCCAGGGCAGAGGGGGCGCCCGGGGAGGGTACCACACACGGAGGCACAGAGGCGGGGGATGCCAGGGGGTGCCCCAGTGCATCTGGAGTTGTCCTGCTGGAGCGCCAGCCCAGGGAACAGGCTGGACCTCCCCTTTCCTTGTGCTCTGGACGGGGTGCCTTACCCGAGCCAGAGAAGAGGGGCCGGGCCAGGTCCTGCGGGTAGTGGAATCCGGCAAACACGCCCGGGGCAGGGGGTCTGCTGGACAAGTCCAGCTTGGCGCCCACCTCCAGCTTGTGGGGGTCCAGCTGCATCTGCTGAGAGGGACAGAGCACGTGCAGGGCCCGCCCGTCCTGCCAGGCGCTGTGGGTCATCCTACCTGCTGTGGTGGGAATGGGCCCTCATCCTGACCCAGGAGAGAGCCAGGTGCTGTCAGGACGCGTGATGGACAGAGGGGTGTCTCGTGCCTTCTGGGGCCTCTGAGAGCTGTGTTTACACTAAAGCACCTCAGTTCGGACATTACGCTTTCACTGGTAATACTTTACCGGTGGTAAGATTTTGTGAAACTGAGTTGAAAGAGTGGATTCCTATTACCTGTTGTCTAAAACTTGCTTAGAAGTTTCCAGTGACTGGATTTGGCATCGCTATTAGCATTTAAGTGTATTAAATAAGGACAAACAAGCCTGTGGCTCTGCTGTGATGGTCCCATGAGGCTAAGGGGCCGGGCTGGGTGCTCGCTGGTGCTGCCCACCTCTGGCGCCCTGCCCCGGCAGTGGGGGTCTCCAGCCCACAGGGGCCTCCCCCAGGGCTATACCTGAACATCTGCGGAGTGCAACAGTGCTTTGTCCTAAGGCCCTGTGGACTTCTCGCAGTGCACATTGGCGGGATCATTTCTGACAGCCGTGCACGGAGGTGCATGTGACCAGAGATAGCAGCAGAGGGTGTCAGGACCCTTCTGGGACGGGGGGGCTGGTCCGGGTGACTAGACTGCCTCCACCCACCCTTCCCTGGCATCCCCAGCCCGTGGTGCGTCCCCAGAGCGCCCACCTGGCACCACCCTGCCCCCTTCAGTGTTCCCTGTTCACTGCTGAGCACCCAGGCACACACAGCAGGTGCTCAATAAGTGCTTGGAGGAAAGGTCGGGGGACAGAATCGAAGGTCACGCGGATGGCTCAAATGATGTTGGTAGGACTGGCACAGGGTCAGCTCATCCCAAACCCCTGCCTGGGGGCACCCTGGGTGACCCCCCCCCGCCACCCGGCCTCCTCCCCAGCCCTACCCCGTGTGCCCCCATGATGGGCACACAGTGAACGTCTGTCAGACGCGGCCCCGAAGGGGTGCATCAGGACACCGTGTGGCACGCCGGCCCAGCCGGCAGGACACGTGACTGGCTCACCTTTATCTTCTGCTGATGGTGGTAGATCTGCCAGGCGATCTGCACGTGCACAGCACACCACTTCCCAGGTTTCTGTGACAGGGCGGGCCACACGCTCAGCCGCACAGTGGGGCCTCCTCCTTCTGCCCCCCTCAGCACCCCAGGTTCCTGTTGTTGGGGGCGCCCCTGGGGCCATCCGGGAGGCACCCAGCGTCCTCCTCAGCCATGATCCTCCCTCCCAAGGGCACATGCACACACGCACAGACGTGTGCCTGCACACTCACCCTGACTGTGGTCCGGTATGGGTCGGACACCTGTCAGCAACAGAGAAGGAAGTGTGAGGTCCAGGCTCTGGGGGTGGCCATGCCCTGCCACCACCACAAGGGGGACTGGGCTGGCTGGGGTGACCCCAGGGAGGGAAGGATGGGCAGTGTGGCCACCTACCCCGGGGCCTTTCTGGAGGAGGGTGTGAACAGCACTGGCCCGGCCTGTTACCTCGATTGGGCTGGAAGTCTGGAGGGAGAGAACAGGACGTGACAGAGCTGCAGAGCCCGCGTCCCTGCACACTGCCACCGGGGTGGGGGCGGAGGGCTGGCTTCCCACATCCTCAGTACAAGGGTTTCTGCAGAGGTGGGAAGGGGCTCTTGACAAGGACATGCCTGGCTTAGGGGCCTGAGGCAGCCCTGCTCTGGGGAAGGTGAGAGCAGCAAGCCCAGTCCTCTCCCGGGCCTCCTGCGACATGGACGGCCCCGTGCTGGACACCCCACAGACCTCCCCTCTGCCCTGATGCTCTCCACGCCAACCTCGAGCACTCCCAGCTGAGGAATGAGGACGCGTGAAGCCTGACTCCCATTGTTCCCTGGTGCCCCCCCCCGCCACTGCCTAGGCTGGGGGTCCTGCTGAGGCCCTGCAGGGAGCACGTGAGCCCCCAGCCCCCTCCTGCCGTGGGGCTGCACAGCCACATCCCACCCGGCATGGCTGGCTCACATCAACACCAGGATTGCAACACACACAACTGCATGGCGGGGGCTCCCATGTGCCCTGAACCCCGTCCACCCCAGGAGCAGCTGGTACCTTGGGCTGAAAAGCACCCTGTAGGGACCCAAAGGGGCCTGGGTGTGGGAGCAGGGTGGGCAGTCCGGGGATGGCAGAAGAGAAAGACGGGAAAAACTGCAAGAGAAAGAGGGGGAGCGTTCCAGGGCCCCGGCTGGGAGCATGGACATCCTGGGTGGGGACGCTGGGCCTGGCCCCCTGCTCTACGTGGAAGGGAACCTGACAAGGCTCTGGGCAGGCGCAGCCCCACCCTTTACCCGCGACCTCTAGCCCACCGGCCAGCCCGGTGACCACAGAGGGACACTCACGTTGGAATGTCGGAAGTAGGGGCTGTCCAGCTTGGGTGCGTACTTATCAAACTGGAAGGAAAAAAGCGGAGAGTGAGGCCTCCCGAGCCTGCCCACACCCTCCACTGGGCCCAGCACCCACGCCCCCGTTGGGCCAGGTGGAGGCCCAGACGGCTGTCCTGCTTCCTGCGGCTGGTGGTCTGCAGCCAGCCGTCCCCTGGGCTCCCTGAGGACACTGGCCCAATGCCCTGACCTGGCCCCTTGGGGCCCAGCTCTCAGACTGGGAGGGGCCCCTCCCTGTTCTAACGGTCCCACTGCGGGAGGTGCAAAGTGGCCCATGTGCACCATCCGACTGTACTGGCTGAGGCCCAGGGGGAGATACTGCAGCCATGATGAGGGGCATGGAGCCCAGAGCTGGTCGTCAAGCAGTGACATGTACCTAGGAGCCCAGGGACCTGGCCCTTCACAGACCAAAGCCTGGTGGCATAGACTCTGCCCCACACAGCAGCTGGCTCCAGAGACGAGGGCCCAGGACCCGGGGCCCATGGGATGGAGTCCTGGTCCCGCCCTCTCAGTCCTGTCTCCAGACCTGCTGACCTGGTGCTGACTGAGACGGTGAAAACCCCGTGTGGGTACGACTGGCCCCAAGGCCATGCCAGCCGAGTGTGGACGTGGGGCACCCGCCCAAGCCCACAACAGGGAACCTCACGACAGGACCCAGAGAAGGACCAGAAGGAGGGGCCAGACGGCCAGACGGGGCGGCCTTGGCTGGCGTGCGTGCGGAGAGCGTCTGCGTGTGCCTGCTGTGTGTCCCGCCGCCCGGGCCGCCCCCCGCCCACCCGCATGGGGGGCCTACGCACCGGCGGGGGTGCGGCGGGCGGCAGGAGCGGCGTCGGGGGCAGCCCCGCGGGGAAGGGGGCAAATGTGTGTTGGTGCTGGTGTGTGTGCTGGTGTGTGTGTTGGTGCTGGTGGAACTCCGCCCGCAGCAGAGCCCCCGGGCCCAGGGGGGCGCCGGGCCGCTCAGCGCTCTGGACCAGAAAACGCGCGTTCAGCTCTTGCCTGAGCAGCTCGTGATCTACAAGAGAAAAAGAGAGAGAGACGGAGAGGCACGTCGGCCGCGGGCTCCGGGCGGGGCGAGGCGGATAGTCACCTGGCACTGGTTTCGGCAGGCCAAGCCGTGGTGGCCGCTCGCTAGGTGCGGGCCCCAGGGTGGAGGTAAGAGAGGTGCCTGTGACCAAGTACCAATCAGAATCCCCGAATGAGGCTGGCAATACATGATTGGCTGGCTGAATGAGATCAACAGGCTGGCATCTAAAGGCAAGAGAGAACACCGTGAGCCCCCGGTGCCCCCCAAGCCGGCCACAGGGGAGCCCTGCCCCCCCCCCAGCCCAGCATCCTGGTCCCATCCCAGGGCACCAAGCTGCCCGGACCTGCGGTGGGCTGCTCAGGATTTTACAAAGAACGTGGAGACGAGACCCCTGGGAGAAATCTTCCACGACCTGATATTTGGCCTTGAAGGGCCACCTGCCAGAACCAAGCAGGAGGGAGAGGCCAGGCTGCTGTGGTTCACCTGGAGACCCCCTACCCCAGGACTCAGCCCTGCACGCCCTGTCGTCCCAGACACACTAGGGATGAGGGACTGCAAGGGTCACAGCAGGCCCTGGAAGCCTTTGTTGGCCTGGCAACGGAGCCGCTCCAGGCCCCCCTCCCCTTGACTAGGCCTGGCAAGGGCTCAGGATGGAGCAGCGGATGCGTCTGTTTCTGTGTGCACATGTGGGGCACCCATGCGCCTGCGTGCGTGTGCACAACCCAGGCCGACACCGGGCAGTGGGACCCCCTTGGGAAAGGCAGCCTGCGGGGGCCAGGGCCCCGCCATCAGCCCCTGGTGTCTGGGAGCAGGTGGGGGAGGCTCTGCCTCAGGAGCCCGTACCCCTTCCCCGGGGAGACCAAGTCCCTCCCACCTGCCCAGAGGTGAGGATCATTGTGCGGGGGTCGGCGACCCCGGCCCCAGCCAGCACCTACCGGCAGGGTGTCCTGGGATGACCAGGCTGTTGGCCGGCAGCGCCGGGGGCGGGGGCAGTGTCGGGGGGGCGGCGAACATGGCCGCCGCGTGGTGCTGGTGCTGGGCCTGCGAGCGGAGCGCCAAGTGTGAGGTAGACAGGTGGGGGCCCGGCCCGAGAGGCGACAGGGACGCGTGCTTCGCGAGCCCGAGGCTGGCGCTGCTGCCGGCGCCGCTGCTCCTGCTGCGGGGGGCGGGGCTCAGTGCCTGGGGGCGGGGCGTCCGCGCGGCCCCCGCCCCCGCCCCGCGCAGGCCCCTCCCCTCCCCACCTGAGGCTGTGCAGGCCGTTGTGCGCAGCCTGGCCTTGGCCGGCGAAGGCGCCCAGGGGCAGAGGCACGTGCGTCGGGAGCGGGGCGCGGGGCTGTGGGGGCGCGGGCGGCGGCTGCGGGGTGAGGCGGGGCAGGGCAGGGGCTTCCTTCTTGACCGGCGGGCTGGCCGGGGCGCCTGTCGCGGGGTCGGCGGGGGGCGCGGGGCTGCGCACCGTGGGCAGGAAGGGCGGCTCGGCGCTCAACTCGCGGCTGCGCTCCAGGCCCGAGACTTTGGGCGGCGCCCCGGCCTTGGCCTCGGCCTCCTCGCCCAGCGTGGGGCCTGCGGAGAGAGGGCCGGAGTGAGCTGGGCCTGACTCAGGACAGTGGCAGCGAGGTCACAGCCAGGGCTGAGCCCCCCACCACCCAGTCCACAGGGGCCAGGGCTGGGGAGGAGGGCTGCCGGCCCAGAGAGCTCGCACTTTCCGGAAGGGAGGCAAAGTGCAGCGCACGCTCGGCCCAAGCAGGGCATTGGTCCGAACCTGATGCCCACATGGACAGGCCCTTCCTGCCACTGCGCAGCACGCGCGCTAGTGGCCCGCGTTCTTTCCGAAACCACCCAGGTGACCCATGGCCTGAGCCCTCTTTGGGCCCATGACCTGGGGGAGACCTCCAGAGGACTGGCCTCGCTGGGACCTGGTGGGAAGAAGTTGCTGCCCGCCCCCCCAACTGCCGCCGTCCAGGTTGTCTCCCACCCTCGCCACACCCACCGTCCAGGCAGATCCCGCCGAGACTGCTCCCCTTAAACTGTGCATGTGCTCGTGACCTTGACTTCCTCCCTACTCATTCCAAACCCGCTTTTCTAAGCAGTGTCTCAGGTCACGTGCCCAGAGGTCAGGTGGGTCAGGAATCCCCAAAGCAGGCTAGGCAGCGGGCACGTGTCCAGGCCACAGGAGGCTTTGTCTCGAGCAGACCACGGCCCAGTTTCCCAGGAGTGGGAATCCAGGTTCCTGATTGCGGTCACCCCATTTGGGCTGTGGGCAGGGCAGATTTCGCGTCCTCCTGGGGCCCATGCAGGCACTTGCCGCGCTGAGTGGGGCGGAGAGCCTGCAGCTGCAAGGCCGTGGGACCCGGGCCAGCAGCGAGACCCAGAGGACTCTGCTGAATCTCTGGGACGTCTCCTCCCCTGGCAGAAACCGGTGGCAGCAGGAAATGGCTCCTTCTGCCTCCTCTCGGGTGACGCCTCCCGCTTTAACCAGCAGCCTGCATGTTTGCTCAGGGCCAGAACCGGGGAGGAGGCCACCCCCACTAGCACCACCACTGCCATGAGAACAGGGACTGAGGCCTGATGGCTCATGGCGCCATCTCTGTCCACCTGCTCACAGCTGCCAAGGGGTGCCAGCCTGGCACTCTGACCTCTCTCTCCCCCATCTTTGTGCCACCCCTTGCAAAGTGAGCACAGACCTGAGCAGACGTGAGGATGGGAAGAGGCAGGTGTGGGCTGGGCAGAGCTGGTGTGCGGCCAATGCCCTGGCCCTCCTGCAGCCCCTCCCCTCACTGGGGAGGCATGAGCACTACAAGTGGACACCCCTGCTAGAAGCCTCCCTGGGCACTGCAGAGCCCTGACTGGTTGCCCGAGCTCTGCCTACGCACGTGCGTGAGTGGACCTGGCAGTGGGCTGAACTGTGCCAAAAAGCCCTGTCCAAACTGTGGTCCTTAGAACCTGTGAATGTGACCTAATTTGGAAAAAGCATCTTTGCAGATGTCATCAAGCTAAGGATATTGAGATGACACCAGTCTGGAATAAGGTGGGCCCTAAACCCAGTGATGGGCGTCCTTCTCAGACAAAAGGAGGGGACCATGGGAGGTGGGAAGGACACCCAAGAGGGAGAGGAAGGGAGGAACCTCCCCTAGAGTTTCTGGAGTGTGGCCTTGCCAACACCTTCATTTCAGACTTCTGGTCTCCAGACTGCTGAGAGGGTACGTGTCCATCCATTTTGTGACTTTTGTTGAAAAGGACACGGTTCTGTGTTACACTCTGTGTGAAACTCTCTCCCAAGCCCAGTCTGGCATCCCCTGCCCTGACTCTGTCTGGCATGTGTCGGCTTTGCAGAAATGCTTTGATCTGAGGACAAGTCTTCTCCACCTGAAGCACGGGGAGACCATGCCCTGCTCCCAGACCGGCAGGACGGGTCACTGTGGGCCCCCACCTGTCTGTGCTGCAAGGCTGTCACGTCCAGTTCCATCTGGACAGAGCCTTCCAAGCAGGCCCCTTATCTGTGCTGGGTCCAGTGACCCTGGCAGGCTGGGTGACAATGGCCTCTCCTGGCCTTGGATGCTGGGGAATTCACTCTCTAGAGCAGTGCAGGCCAGGAGAGCTTTCTGGCACTATATGCCTGTGCTACCGTGTGGGGGCCGCCGGCCAGGGGGTGGGGCTGCTGTGCAGGGATCTAGTTCCTTCATGGCAACGTTAGCCATGTGTGCAGTGGTGGCCCTGGCAGCCAGCCTATACCATGGCAGGGGTGCCTCAGCAGGTGCCAAACCACGAGCTGCCAGTTGTCCCCAGAGCACCTGACCCCATGAGCCTCGGGAGGGTCTGGGAACATGCCTTGCTAACAGTTCTGGGGAAGGGGCAGGAACCCCACTTTGGGAACCACTGCTCCATTGCTGGCCCTGCTCCTGACTTCTGCTTTCCTTGTAGCTTTTGCGGGGGCGGGGGGGGGGGGGCTGTAAATCACAGCACGTAACTCCTGCCTCAGGCTCTGCATCCAGAACCCGACCCATGATAGAGCCTAACCTGGAGCCCACGCTCTTGCCACAAAAGGCCCACTGCCCCTTTCCATGATGACTTCTGGGATGTGTCCTGTCCTTTCCTAGAGGCGAGGAGGTGAGGCCAAGGAACATGCTTACCTTTATCAGCTGCTGGGGCGAAGAGCTTCTCAGAGCCCACAGATGCCTGGAAAACAGACAGGAGGGTCAGAAACAGAGGGGATGAAGGGCCTGGGGTGAACTTGGCTCTTACCCTGCCCCCAGGACACAGGTCTGGGCAGGTTTAGTGCATGTGAGGTCTGCCCGGCCTGGCAGAATGTGTCCTCCTGTGTCCAGCTGCCACCCAGGAGGGTGACCATGCCCAGGCCTGGTGCAAGCATGTGGGCACACAGGTCACTCAGCCCCAGATCAGGGACTCAAGGATGCTCAGCAGAGACATGGGGGTTCAATGCGGCCCTGCCAGTGGGGGGCTGGCACTTGGGAACTCAGGTGCGTCTTGGCAGGGCCAGCCCCAGGAACCCGAGGACTCTGCTGGGCCTGGTGCCAGAGGATGGAGCAGAGCTTGGAACTGAACAGGCTGCAGGATAGCACCCACCACACTTTGGTCCAAGTCACAGGTCTGGGGAACCATGGCTGTGACGAGGCAGAGTGTCCAGAGCAGAGCATTCTGCCCCAAGTGGTTTCTGATGGACCTCACCTCTCAGCCTCTCTCCTGGGGAGACGCCCACATGCACGCAAGATGGCGCAATGTCAGGGTGAGGACGTGGTCCTGTGTGGAGGACTCTGCCACAGCTCACAGGAAGGAGCTCCGTAAGACTGCCCTTTTCTTGCTAGTTGATTTTTTAAAAAGATTTTATTTTTAAGTAAACTCTACAGCCAATGTAGGGCTTGAACTCACAACCCTGAAATCAAGAGTCGTACGCTCCACCAACCGAGCCAACCAGGCACCCCACTAGTTGACATTTTTTAAAAACAGCTTCACTGAGCTATAATTCACATGCCATACAATTCATCTCTCAAAGGTGTACAATTCAGTGGTCTTAGTGTCTTTGCAGCTGTGAGCAACTGTCACTTCAGTCAGGCTTAGGACATTTTCATCACCCCAAAATGAAACTGTGAGTTCTTCAGCCATCGCCCCAGCCCTCACATCCCCTGGCCCCAGGACCACTGCCTCTCATGTGTGCAGAGGCCCTATGCTGGACTTCCTGGTGGAAAGCGGTCAGTGGTTGCTGCTGGGCGGGCGGGAGGGTGGCGGGGAATGACCAGGCACCAAAGAGCATGGGGGCTCAGCCCGTGAGGACGGCCACTATTAAAGCCGGACAGCAGCAGGAGCCGGCTAGGATGCAGAGAAGCTGGGACTCTCGAGCACCATTGTGGTGCAGGTAAAAGGTGCAGCCACTGTGGACAACGGTCCAGAAGGTCCTCACGAGGTTGAATGTGGAAATACCACGTGATATAGCAATCCCACTCCTGGATACACACTCCCCAAAACTGAAAGCAGAGTCGCCAACAAATATTTGTACGCTAATAGGCACAGAAGTATTATTTACAGTAGCCAGTAAGTGGGAGTGGCCAGGTGTCCATCAGCAGGTGTATGGAAGAACAAAATGGTCCACACATGCAATGGATACCACTCAGCCTTAAAAAGAAATCCTGACACCTGCTACTATCTGGATGGACCTTGAGGACATGGTGCTGAAAGAGGCCAGAACCAGAAGGACAAACATTGGAGGATCCCACTTATCTGAGGAGTCAGATTCATACAGAGTAGAGGTGGTGCCAGGGGCTGGGGTGGGGGAGCCAGGGTTTAGTAGGGACAGTGTTGGTTTTCCAGGTGGAGTCCGGGGGTGGACGGAGGTGGACAGAGGCGGCGGCGGCAGCAAAACAGTGCGAAGGTGCTTAATGCTTGTTCACTGTGTGCTTAGAAATGGTTAGGATGGTAAGTTTTGTTGTGTCTCTTAGCACAATAAATACAAAATTAAGAGAAAACACGAGGGTGATTTCTGGGGTGATGAAAGTGTTCTCTGACGGTGGTGGCGGAAACGTAGTCATATGCATCTGTCAGAGTGCATGACGCTGCACACTTGAAACAGGAGCATCTTACTGCATGTATGTTACGGCGCAGGAGTCCATTTTAAGATGCGCTCCTGACCCAGGATCAGACCCAGGCCCATGCATGACCCAGGCCGGACACTGCTAGTTGGTGGGAAAGTGAACGGTGTGTGACAGGAGCTGGCTGCTAGGAAAAGGGGAAGCCGCTCCCCGATCAGAGTAATTCCAGACTGATCAGTGATGTAAATATGAGAAACAGAACCATAAACGCAGGACAAAGCCTGTCACTGTAATACTTTGCGATCACCCTGGAACGGGATTAGCTTTTTCTAATCCCCAAAACCGGGACCAGGAAGAAAAGAGGGTGGTAATGCAGCCCCAGCCCGGTGCCCCAGGAGCCGGGCCGGAAGGGAGGCTGTGGCTCCTCAT
Source organism: Zalophus californianus (assembly GCF_009762305.2). Taxonomy (NCBI): domain Eukaryota; kingdom Metazoa; phylum Chordata; class Mammalia; order Carnivora; family Otariidae; genus Zalophus; species Zalophus californianus. The sequence goes on from NC_045608.1 coordinate 604,879, forward strand.
GCCCTGCGATCTCCAAGCGCTCACGGAGGCCCAGGGGAGGGGCCCCTGACAGGTGGACAAGACCCATGGTGGGCCTCCGAAGCAGGAAGCTCCAGGCGAGGGAGATGGGTGCAGACTCCACTTTCCCCGTGTCTGACTGCGTGTGGGCAGCAGTGCACGGAGGGGTCCTTCCTGCTGGCCTGCCAGACCGTGTGGGACCTCACCTGCCACCAGCTGGGCGGGACATGCTGCGCTCCCACGCAGGGGTGCCACGGCCGTGACGTCTTCTCTCCCGAGTTTATTTCCAGGACATTCTACATGGTGAGCAGTGGCTGTGAGAGTCCCTGGATTATCACCTCACCCCTAGGAATCCCCATGGGGTGTCCACCTGAGCTGGGGGTCTGCAGGGGTGGGGCAGGGCGGGCTGTCAGCCCTGGTGGGGAGGGGGGCACTGCAGCCCAGCCTGTGGCTCCAGACATGGCCAGCAGCGCCTGTCCCCGTCTGCCCCTCGGGGCCAGGCCCCTGGTCTGTTTGTCTGCAAAGTGACCAGGAGGACAGCTCACATGAGTTCACTCTATGGCAGGCACGGCCCCAGATCTGCCAGGAGCGATGACAACTGCACCCCTACGCTGTACCCTTGCCTGATGGCACAGGGGTCACCCACCCTCCCAGGGCCCGTCCAGAGACCCCAGGACCACACGGCAGCGCCCGAGTGACAGCTCTGTTATCATTACCTGGACTCATTAACATGCTCACAGATGAATTCTCCACAAAGCCAAGAGTCTCTTTTAAATCCAAATCAGAGGGGCGCCTGGGTGGCTCAGTCGGTTAAGCATCTGCCTTCTACTCAGGTCATGATCCCAGGGTCCTGGGATCGAGCCCCACGTCGGGCTTCCTGCTCAGCGGGAAGCCTGCTTCTCCCTCTGCCTCTGCCCCTCCTCCCCCACTTATGTTCATGCACTCTCTCTCTCTCTCTCTCTAATAAATAAATTAAAAAAAAGAAAAAAAATCCAAATCAGAACAGGTCACCCCCCGACTCAAGCACTCTAGTGTCTTCCCAGTGCCCCCAACTGCAATCTGTCCCCGATCCTGTGAGGCCCATGGGAGGCCCACCCTCCCCCCAGGCCCCTGCACCAGGGTACAGGTCTGAAGGTCTTTTCTTGCTTGGCCGCCTCTCAGCTGCCCTGGACGAGTGTGGGCACTGCCACCAATGAGAGGAGCTGCTGTGTGCCAGCCGTCTCCTCTAATCTCCTCTAACGAGGCAGCCCCTTAAGGTCTTCATCATCTGCCGCGCTGACAGACTCTCTGGGCCAACGGGACGGTGCTGTACCTGCGCAAGCAGCCTCAAGGGTCCCCAGCTCAGCGCCACGGCCAGAGGCTCCTTATCTCTCGGCAGAGCACACGAACGAGCTCAAGGCCCCGCCACCCCTGCTGCCATTACCGTCCAGGAGTCTGGGGGGGAAAGGGAAGCTGGGGAGGGGGGCCCAAGCCCCAACCCCGTTCGAGCCCCCTGTTCTGACACGGCCATTCCCATCCGAGCAAGGCGGGATCAGAAAGGAACGCGGAGAGGCGGCCCTGAGAAATTCCTTGTGTTCTGTGGGGCACGACTCCTCTTGGTCCCAGCCTGGGGGGAGGGGGAGCAAGTTCACCTAAGGTTGCGCTGGTTCAGTTCAAGGCCTGGGGCTTGAGTAGGGGCCAGGAGGTGGCGCCCCAGACACTTGGAAATTCTAGGGGAACAGTGGAGGGGCTGGGGGGGGTGTCTTCCCCACCACTCCTCACCCTGGATGCCAGCCTGGCAAAGGCAGGAGGGAAGGCATTCTCCCAAGTCCATCCAGTCCCCACCACCCCCAGTGCCATGGAGGGCCCAAGTTAAAGTTTGCTTGGGGAAGTTGAGGGACCTGTGTCCCTGCGGGGGTCCTGGGAAGGGCCCTGGGCAGGTTCCTGGCCCACAGTGAGAGGCCTGGACATCTGGCCAGGCACAGCCATGCCCACCTGGGAAGGCTCTGAACAGACGGGGCAGGCACCCTCAGACCCCTGGGGCCTGCGCCCGCGTGCCAGCCCCTTTCCCAGGGCACGCAAACAGACGCTCCTGCTGGAGCTCGCCCAGCACAGTCCCTCCGCTCCTTCCATTCCAGGGGGAGGGGTCTGGAGCTGGCCAGCAGACCCAAGGGGGGGTGGGCAGGCCCAGTGCGGCCACCAGACCTGTGCAAATAACTTCCCGAAGACCATTTACTGGATTGTGACCCAGGCAGCCACATCGTCTCTACACCTGGCAGTGAGCCAGCGTGGGGGCGGAAGAAAAGGGTCACTCTGGGAGAAAATACAGGTGGGAGGTGCCCGGGCTGCAGGTTCACGGTCTCGGTGGAGGGGGCACGCCCGGTAGGGAGAGTGTCACGGCCGGCACTAACTCCCCTAGGGTGCACAATCCCGGGCCGGGCGGAGGTCACAGCACGCTTTGTCTTCGAGGACCCGACCCGCGGGGCAGTCTCCGCTCAGACACGCGGCAGGCACAGCCTCCGCCGGCCGCGCCCCGCCCCAGACAAAGAACTCCAACTCCGGGCAGGTGAGCGCGGAGGGCGCCGGGAACCGGGGTGGCCGAGCCCCCGCCGGGGCGCAGACAAAAGCGCGCGTCCCCCACGACGCCCGGCCCCGCCTCCGCCACAGGCCCCCCCATTGCCCTGGCCAAGGCCCGGGACCCTCTGCAGGGATGCACCCCCGCCCGCCGGCCGCCACGTGGGCCGCGGGGGCGCAGCCGGAGAGACACCGGGTCTCCGCGCGCCTGGCTCCCGGGAGAGACGGGGTGGGCAGAGCGCCGGGGGCCTCTCCTGAGCCCCGCTCCTCTGGAGGGGGCGGTTGCTCTCTTGTCCCCGGCCCCCGAAGTCCCGAATCCCTCCCCGGAGCCACCAGCGCGCACTCACCGCGCGGGCGCCCCGGGTCTGACGGGCTCTGCAGGCAATTGCCGCTAGTCCTCGGGCCGGGGCCGGAGCCGGAGCCGGGTGGCATGGACGCGGGCGGCGGAGCGCGGGCCCCCACCACCTCTACCCGTCGAGGTGGCCCCTCTCCCGGCGCGCCCTGCCTAGCCGGAGCCCGGGCCGGGGACGCGCATGCGGGCCGCGCCGCCTCGGCGCGCTCTGGGCGGTTTTCGGGGCGCGCTGGGCCCCCGGCGCCGTCGGGCGCGGCGAGGGCCGGAGAAAGCGGCGGCGGCGGCGGCGGCGGGCGCACTGCTGGCGGGCGCGCAGGCGGCGGCGAGAGCGCGGGCGGGCGGGGCGGGGGCGGGGCGCGGGCAGGCCCGACTAATCCAGCCCCGAGGCGCGGATCTGCCCGCGCGGGGCCGCAGGCCGGTCGGAACCTGGATGTTCCCTCTCCGCCACGAGGTCAGCGCTCGCAGCGCCCGCTGTGCTGAGCTCTTCATGGGCCCGACCCCTCCGACTCGCAACAAGTTATGCACGGCTCCTAAACCCAGTTTATAGAGGGGGAAACTGAGTCACCGAGCGGCGAGGAAAGATGACAGAGCTCGCACGTCCGTACGATGTAAGCCCCGCCCTCCCTGGTGCTCGGTTTCACCATCTGTGAAGCGCGGGTGCACAGTGGGGAACGGTCCAGTTACTGGAAGCGCAAACGGGTACTGCGGGGCACGCGCCGCTCGGCGGGCGAAAGCCCACTGAAGATCCGGGCGAACCACCGCCCCTTGCGAACGCCTACGTGTGCGGACACTGAGCCAGGCGCACCGGCAGCCCTTCCATTCCAGAGCGCACAGGCGGGCTACAGCTTCCTATCATGAAACGCGCTGTGAGGCAATCCATGCAGAACACACGCTCGGGGGGCACCAGGAGGTCAGCTCTGGTGGGGCGTCCAGGGACCCCTGGCTTAGAAGCCCAGGTCAGAACCTGCAAACACCTGCCCCAGGCTGCAAGAATCAGTGGCTGGGTCCACGCTGGGGAGCGCGCTGCGTAGCCGTTCCAAGAGACCCATGGTTACGAGTTCCAGGATCCCATGGGCTGGCTAAATACACACGAATGGACACATTTGCATAGGACCCAGCTCATCTCCAAGGGTCCAGAAGAAACGGCTAGGCAGTGCCACTCGCGGTGGGGACCTGAAGTCCTTTTGTTCTGTTTGAATTATTTACCAAATACACGTATTCCCTTCTCCTGCCAAATTAACGCCGTTCCCCCCAAGTCCTGCCATAAAGACAGCAAACACCAGCTGCATGTCAGACATCAGGCTATATGCCCTGTGACTGTGAAATCGGTGGGCCCTCATGCCTGCATCCTCTGAGGACACCCCGTCACCCCCACTGTACTGATGAGAAAAGTGCAGGTAGAGACCCGAGGGGACCCGTCTGGGGTCCTGCAGCTGGTTTGTGGCAGAGCCAGGACGTGAATCCCGGAAGCAGGACTGTGGCTTCCGTGGGCTTAGTCAAGACATGCTGGGAAAATCGGGGGCTGGGGAGGAGTCTCTGCCTCACAGCGGGGTGTCTAGGCCTCCTCACCCGCCACACTGCACCCCACAGGGTTATGAGCTCCTGCACACAGCCCTGGCTCCAAGGCCTCTGGCGGCAAAGGGGAAAGATGTTCATGCAGTGGGGTGTCCCAGCAGCCTAAGAGCTCTGAACGATGTCATGCCCTCGTCCCAGGAGTCTGAGTAGTTACCCTACACGGCAGAGTGGAATTAAGGGTGCTAACCAGCTGACCTTGCTATGGGCAGATGACAGGGGGGCAGTGTAATCACAGTCCTTACCAGTGGAAGGACATGGGAAGACACCTCTCTGCTGGCTGTGGACACAGGAAGGGCAAGGAGCTAGGAATGTGGGCATCTTTGGGAGCTGGAGGAGGCAGGGAAGGGGGACAAGCCTGGCCCCACCCTGACTTAAGACCGTGGAAACCAGAACACCAGAACTGTGAGATAACCAGTCTGTGTTGTCTGCAGCCACCAGTTTGCGGAAGTTGGCCACAGTGGCCACAGGAACCCCCACATCTGTATCCAGGACTCCGATGAGGGGATGGAGTGCAGAAAGACCAGCCCTTGGGGCACAGCAGGCTGCCCCCCAGCATGTTGGTGCACAAATGCCCAGCAGCAGGCCTGGGTCCCACTTACAGCCTCATGCGAGCCACTGGCAAACACACCGGGAGTCCCGCCAGACAAGTACAAATGGGGTGGGAGTACAGCAGTTGGACGGGCAAGGTGATCGCGTGCTGCTCTGAGCGGCAGTCAGGGAGGCCCTTCCAACCGGGGCCTCCGAGCAGACCAGGCTGAGGGGACCTCTGGGGAAGGGCCCTTCTTGGACGGCTAACAGCCAGTGCAAAGGTCCTGAGGCAGGAGCAACCTGGCAGGGCCTCAAGGGAGCTTGGGTGTTTGTGTTGAGCAAGAGGAAGTGGCTCCAGGTTTAGGCAGGAGAGAAACTCTTTAAGATCCTCTCTGTAGAATCCACCATAAGGCTGGGGGGGGGGGGAGCAATGGGCCTAGCTGGGAGCTGCTGGGATAAGCCGGGCGGCATGGTGGTGGGGCCTCTCCTGTGATGGAGATGGGGCTGTTCCAGTAGAGTGGCAGGGGGCCGTGGTTACAGGAGCTGGGAGCTCTGCAGGGGGAGGTTGGCCAGTGGCTGGCATGGGGCCCTGCTGTCCCCCTTGTCCACCATGGGCTTGACGCTGAGGCCTAGAGGGGCCTGCAGGGAAGGAGCAGGGGCAGGGGACGACAGTGGACGTGGGCCCTGGTGGAGTCGCAGCTCTGTCATTTCCTTGTGACTCTGGGCAGGTCCCAGCCTCCCGGGGGGAGATGTACACCAAGTCGGGTACGCCTCACTAACTGAGCTCTGAACCTTCAGGGCCCCCCAGGGGTGTGTTCTATTGTCGTGCCTCTTACAGAGGACAGACCCAGGCTGGTGGCCAGGCTGTACCCACTCCCCCAGCGGGCTGGAGACCCTACCCCTGGAAGAGCCAGTGGGGGTGGGGATAGCAGGTGGGGGCCAAGTGGTTCTGCTGGGCCAGTCTAGGCACCGGCAGGAGGCACCTGCAGACATGCCATCCAAGGGGGAGCAGCCCCAGCCCAGCCACATCACCGAGTGCCACCCGCCCACCGCAGCCCCAGACCCCAAGGGAAGCCCGTCTTCATGTCAAGCATGGCTCCCCAGGCCACCCTGAGGCCCTGACAGTCCTCGAGACAGCACCTCTGAGCCGGGCACTGCGTCCCCCTCCAGCTGGGGGAACCCAGGGCGGCCTGTCTCTGTGTTTAGAAAGGCAGGCAGCTGTGACATGGAAGGTCTGAAAAGGTGCGAAATCTGGAAGGGCACAGGGGGCAGACAAAGGGGGAGGAAGGCAGTGGCAGGGGGCACAGGGGCTTCCCAGGGAAACACGCACTCAACAGAGGATGTGGTACCTCTGTCTGCCGTCCCAGGCGGCACCGGGGGAGGTGCCGGCCCCCGCCCCCAGGCTGCCTCTCTGAGGGTAGGCAGAGGCAGTCTGCAGGTGAGGAGGGCCTGCGGCCGTGACGGAGCACCTGCTGAGACCGAGGTCAGGGCCCTGCGGGAGTGTGGCTGGGGCTCTCAGGGAGGGGGCCAGGGTGCTGGGCCTGAGTGCCCTCCCGTCCCTCACCGCCCAGCATGGGCCCTGCGCCTGGCCTTGGTTCTCCTGGCCGTGGTGGGAGAGTGGCCTCGCACGGAAGCTCCCCACGGGGGTGGCCTGGTGGGCTCCTCTGAGGCCAGGGCATGGGGGCAGGGTTCAGGGAGGGCCCTTGCTAACCGGCACGCAGTGCTGGGAGGGAAGCGAAGCCAGAAAGACCCACCCCACTAATGGGCTGACAGAGTGAAATCAGACCCTGCTCAAATGGCCAGCGCTGCCTCCTCACTGACCGGGAAATGCCAGCTCAGTGCAAAGCAGTCTAGATGCTGCCAAAGACGTGGATTTCACAGAATCAAGAAAACCCTGGGGCAAGCCTTGGAGGGAGGGTCCCACGGCACCGGGAGAGCAGTACCAGGACGCCGAGCTGAGCTAGAGGGCTTTGAAGGCCGCCGGCCCCAGGGGAGGAGGCCCCGGGCCATCTGCCGTCCTCGATGCCGTGACCGTGGCAGCCACGTGGCTCGTGCCGCCCAGGAGGTGGACATGAGCAGCACAGCGCAGCCTGACGCACTGGCAGAGTGGCGGCCCCAGAAGACATGTCCACCCGGAACCTCAGACTGTGACCGTATGTGGGATTAGGGTCTCTGCAGGGGTGACGAGCATAAGGATCTCAGGATGCCTGATTTCAGCTCGTCATAATCTCTGCGTCCAGCTCTGCGCTGGGTGTGGAGCCTTTCTGGGATTCTCTCTGCCCCTCCCTCTTGCGGGAGAGACAAGGATCTTGAAATGAAATCATCCTACATTAGGGTGGCCCTAAACCCAAGGACTCTGTCCCTCTAGGAGGAGCCACAGAGAAGCCACATGACAACGGCAGAGACGGGGGATGTGGCCACAAGCCAGGGACACCTGGACGAGGTGGATGAGGCAGGAAGGACCCTCCCCTCGAGGCCCCAGAACCACGGCAGAATATGTTCCTGTTGGGTAAGTGGCCTGACCTGCGCTAGAGTCCAGTGAGGCAGGGGTGTGGGGTGTCCTCAGCCGGAGTCCGAAGCAGAAGCCATGAGCCCACTGGGCTTTCTGGGGACAGGGCTGAGGGGTGCCCGTGAGTGTGCAGGTGTGTGCACACAGAGCATCCGTACATGTAACGGCACTGTACGGTGTGAACGCACGTGTGTGCGGGCCGGAAGGCATGTCTCCCTAAGGCTCCCGCAGCGGCCCAGTGCTCTAATGGAGGTGGCAGGCAGGCCTGGCTCTTCTGCCCTTCCCCTCTGGGGATGGGGAAGGGGTGGGGTGGGCCTGAGTGGGATAGTCACCCCAGGTCCTGTGGGGGCACCCCCAAGGGGCGGAGGCCTGTGGTGGGGCCAGGGTGGCTGTGGGGGCTTGGACCACCTGAGGCTGTGGCACTGAGCTGGTGGAGCAGGGAGGGAGGTGGGCACCCGGGCGCCGGGGGGGGGGGTGTCTCGACCCCCCACGGACCCCTGCCCCATCCACCCCACTCGTCTTCAGGCCCTCACTGCATCCGAGAGCTTATGTGTGTGCTCAGCCTACACCTGGCCCTGAAAGACCCTGGGGTTCCCACTGTGCCCCCACCTGCCCTGGAGGTAAGGACCACCCACCCACAAGCCTTCACCAGGCCTGGGAGCTTCCAGCCCAGCGAGGCCTAAGAGGTCTGCCGGGCAGGGGGGGTCTGAGGGTATGACCCCTCTGGGCACAGGGGGAGCAGCCCAACAGACGGACGGCCCCTCTGTAAGCCCCCCACCCCAGTCAGGCCTGGTACGACCTCCAGGGGGTGGGCATGGGGGCTGCTCAGCTAGCTCTGGAAGGGCCAAAGTGTGGTGGGCAGGAGGGACAGACAGCCCCCATCTGGGGTGTCACTGAGCTGGAAAGGGGCAGTCAGTCCTGCCCTGCACGCAGGCCGTGTGACCCCAGCACCTCTGCTTCCTGCTGAACACAGCACCCCCCCCCCCCCGACTTCCTGTCCCTGCAGAGCGTCGACATCTGCCCCGGCCGGCTCCAGCTGGGGCTGTGTGCACCCATGGAGGCAAGGCCATGGGAACACACTCTCGAGGGGGAGGGGGAGGCTGGCCCAGATCAGCGGGGCCCCGAGGCGCCCTGCGGCGACAGGATCCCAGCACCGGGGCCACCCATTGTCCCCTCCAGCCTGCCGTCCCCAGGCTCCGTTTCACTCAGGCTCCTGTGAGGTGAGTGTTGGTCACTTGCAGCCCAAAGCATCCTGGTCTCTCTCACCTCCCTCACCATGACCTGCTTCCTCTGGGCCCCTGGTCCTAGAAAGCACTGTCCACCGTGTGCCGTGGCCTGAGGCCCGGGCATTATCCCCTCGCCGCTACAGCAGGAGAACAGTGGTCCCGACATCCATGTCCAAATCCTCAGAACCTGAGAATATGTCCATCACCCTAAGGGGCCCAGGGATTTTCAGTTATGCTGAGGGAGCTGGTGAGGAGGTGGTGAGCCTGGAGGGCCCCAGTGGACCCGATGTGACCATAAGCGTCCTTACAAGAGGGAAGAGGAAGGTCAGGGTCAGAGCCCAGGAAGCTGGAAAGGTTAGGATTAGTGTTCTCCCTGGAGCCTCCCGAAGGAACCAGCGAGGCTGATACCCTGATTTGGGCCCCGTGACACCCATTTCAGACTCATGACCTCCAGAACTATAAAACTTGAACTGTTTTAAGCCACCGAGTTTGTGACAATTTATCACAGCAGGTGCTAATCCCAGCCCCCCACCCCTGTACCCCTCTGCTGGGATGCCACAGCCTGGGGAGCCTTGCTCAGCTACCACTCTGGAGGGTTATCTGGGGCCAGGTGAGCTGATGGTCCTCACTGGACCCACCTGCCATACCCAGTGCCTGTCTGGACCCTTGGCATGCAACAGTCCGAGGCCCTGCCTTGGACAGACCCATGGGAAGACACCGTCTGGGCTCAGCAACCCTAGGCCAAAGCGCATGGCTCAGAGGGTGGCTGGCTTCATTGCCCCCACACGCCCACAAGGCTTTCCCTGCACCTGGCCTGTACCCCTCTAAGGAGCTCCCCGCACCATTGTCCCCACAACAACTGACCTGCAGAGGCAGGCTATCGGGTGAGGGGACAAGAGAGCCCCCCACAGACTTCTGAGCAGGTGTTCCCAGGAGTGGGTCCAGGAGAGACACGTGGGGGAAGCCCACTGAGCAGGGAGTTCCTGCAGGGATTGGGTGCAGGGCACATCCTCAGAAGGCCCCAGCCTCCTAGGACACACACTGGGCGCTGCCCTGGCATCAGCCCTCCTTGACCCCGGATCCTACATGGTCCAGCAACTGAAGGGTTACTGGCTGGAGGGCAGGGAGCTCCAGCCCTGGGCTGCCGTGTGGTCTGCTGTGCCCTCTCCTCGCAGGTCACAGGGATCTAGGAGGTGGACCTCTCATTTCAGAGAGAAAACAGGTGCGGGGAGGACCCCAGTCAGGCATCAGGGAGCCTGGGCCCGAGTGTGTATCCACTGTAGGCAGGGCACGGACAGGGCAAGGATGGCCCAGGGAGGAGCGACTGCCCACTCACCTTTCAGGCAGCCCCAAACCTGCTTCCTAGGGTCCAGATGCTCACCCCAGTGCCTGGCGTTCTCACCTCCACCCCAGACCACAGGCCCCCCAGGACCCCCATTTAGCAGAGAGGAAAGTGAAGCCCAGAGGGTATGGGCTGGCCATGGAAGTGTGCTGGTGCCCACGAGGGACCCCAGCCCCTCCTGGCTGGCCAGCTGCCTGCCGGCCCCGTTCCTGTTCCTGCTGCTCGGGAGCCGGCAGAGGCCCAGTGCTGGGGGTTCGTCCTCACAGGGGATCTGACAGACGGGCCAGCCAGACCCACATCCCTTGAGAGAGCGCAGTGGCCACAGGCAGCGAGCAGGAGGACTAGCCCACCAGCCACCTGGTCGGGCCACTGGGGCAGATGGCAGCCAATCCAGGCCCAGGAGGCTGCCTAACGAGCCCCACACAATCTTTCCCCCCATATTTTCCCAATAAAAAAGCAGTTAGACACCAACCACAGCCTCGCGGAGGGGCCATCTGGCTGCCTGGCTCCCAAGCCTACTGGCAGCGTGGATGCCTTCCCCACCAGCAGCCGGTGCCCAGGGCAGGGCTGGGGGGTGGGCGGGCCAGGCTGGGGGGCTTGCAGAGCCAGCATGGGGCGCCCACGGGGTGGAGCCTGCTCTTTCATGAGGGGCGGTGACAGAGGTCTTCCTGTCTGTCTGTCTGTCTGCACACCGGCCTCCGGGGCGGCTGCAGGGTAGACAGAGACTCTGCTGGTCTCCGTGTGCCCATGTCTTGGATGTGGACCATCCCCAGTGTGTCAGAGCCCAGTGTGTCAGAGCCCAAAGCCAGTGGGCGAGGGGTGGGTGGGCTGGCGAGAGCCTACAGACGCTGCAGGTGCATCTGACCTCAGACCCTAGCAGGTCTGGGAGGAGCGCACTGGCTGGAAGAGGGGGCCTGGGTCTTCCTGCTGCTCTGTCCGGGGGGAGGCCTCCCTGGGGACGGCCTGCCTGCCACAATTTCCCCAGCGCCCAGACCCAGGGCCCTGAGCTGCCCAACCTGTACGTCCAGCTGCCTCACCACAGGCCCAGAGCAGCCCTGCTGTCTCCAGCCCACTGCGCAGCCAGGAGCGGGGCAAGGGGAGCTCCTTCCACCTCTGTGTAGCACACGGTGCCCCCGGGCTGAGTGAGGGTCTGGGAGACACCCTGTGGCCAGGCCCCAGGGGAGGGCGTGCTGCAGGGGGACGGGCCCCAGGGGAGGGTGTGCTGCGGGGGGGACGGGCCCCAGGGGAGGGTGTGCTGCGGGGGGACGGGCCCCAGGGGAGGGTGTGCTGCGGGGGGACGGGCCCCAGGGGAGGGTGTGCTGCGGGGGGACGGGCCCCAGGGGAGGGTGTGCTGCGGGGGGACGGGCCCCAGGGGAGGGTGTGCTGCGGGGGGACGGGCCCCAGGGGAGGGTGTGCTGCGGGGGGACGGGCCCCAGGGGAGGGTGTGCTGCGGGGGGACGGGCCCCAGGGGAGGGTGTGCTGTGGGGGGACGGGCCCCAGGGGAGGGTGTGCTGCGGGGGGACGGGCCCCAGGGGAGGGTGTGCTGCGGGGGGACGGGCCCCAGGGGAGGGTGTGCTGTGGGGGGACGGGCCCCAGGGGAGGGTGTGCTGCGGGGGGATGGGCCCCAGGGGAGGGTGTGCTGCGGGGGGACGGGCCCCAGGGGAGGGTGTGCTGTGGGGGGATGGGCCCCAGGGGAGGGTGTGCTGCGGGGGGACGGGCCCCAGGGGAGGGTGTGCTGCGGGGGGACGGTGGCCGGGCCCCAGGGGAGGGCATGCTGCAGGGGGACGGGCCCCAGGGGAGGGCGTGCTGCGGGGGGACGGGCCCCAGGGGAGGGCGTGCTGTAGGGGGACGGGCCCCAGGGGAGGGCGTGCTGCAGGGGGATGCCTCTTTCTCCCATTCCCATGTTTTTTCAGCTCTATAAAATCAGGGCTTTTGCCATCCTGCAAATGCTTGGAGACACGTGGCCTTCCTCCCCTGAGCAGCTCCTTCTGGAAGGGGCAAAAGACCTCACCTGGCTGTGTCCCTCGAGAAAGGTGGTGAGGAGCTGCAGAGGGCAGAGGCTCCTGGGGGGGGGGGGGGCCGGCCCATGGCAGGTCAGTTGGACTGGGGTGGGGGAGGACAGGAAGGGTGGCGGCTCTGGATGAGCGGGCACTGCACCCCTTGGAGATGCACCTGCTTCCTGATGGGCTGGGAGGAAGGCCTGGAACCCAGCCTGGCTAGAGGGAGGCAGCAGAACTCAGGTCTCTCTTGCTGTCCAACCTCACATGGTGTGTAATTAGCGTCCCCATGCAGCCCGGAGGGACAGGGACCTCTTGGGATAGCGGTTCCCCACTGCACTTGGAACAAACCTGAGCTTCCTGCTATGGTTTACATAATGTGGCCTCTCTGAACGCATGCTCTCTCCCTCTGCTCCGGCCCCCACGGGACATTTTGCACCAACATTCTCCCTGGCTCGCCGCACAGGTGATCACTCATTCTGCATGATCAGTGGTGTGGGGACGTGAGATGCAGATGAGGTGGCTGGTGCTACAGCTGCCTTCATGGACCAAGGGGGTGAGGGAGGCAGCTATATACCAAGGACGGCCAAGCAGAGACAGGAGCCTGATGACCACACACAGGCCATGCCAGCCTGGAGGGCCCACACCTAGGCTTCTAGGTGAGAAATACAAACCCTCTATTAAGCCACTGCTAACTCCAGTTTCCACTACAGCAGTCAAATGCAGGTTCTAACCAACGCGAGGCCGTGTGGGAGAGAGCTGGTGTCTGTGCCTTGGAAGGCAGGACTGAGGGCTGGGAGTTGACTGTGCAGGCAGGATGGGTCTCTGCATCTGGCGCAGGCAGACTTGTGAGCCTATGAGCAGAGAGGTTATGTGTGCCCAGATGAGAGGCACAGAGGGCCGGGGGGAGGGGGCAGCCCAGGCAGCCACGTAGAGCCTGGTGAGGCACCATGACCCAGCCAGTGCTGACCAGGCACGACCCATCCGTGGTGGTTGGCAAATTATCCGGCAGGGAGCCCTTGCCCCAGGCAGCCTCTCCGGGAAGCCCTGACACCTCCCCACAATCACGCAGCTTTGGGGCTCAGGCCGAGTGCCAACCTGGCCAGCCCATGCTGACCCATGGTCAGTTGCATGGGGTCTCAGCCTGGCCTCTGGCCTCCATCCCAAGCTGCCCAGAGATACACCCCAGTGTTGCAGAAGACCCAGGTACTCCTGGGAGGGCAAACCTGGGTGACCAGGGAGGAAGCCTATGCCCTTTCCTGGCTCTCCAGCCCAGGGGCTTTCTGGAGCACCATCCGGCTCTATCCACCCACAAACAGGAGCCGCCTGTGGCTTACTCACTCCGTATTAACTGACTCAGAGCTCACTGTGGCTCAGAAGACGTGTCTCCATCTCCCATGGAACAGGTGGGGACACTGGGGCATGGAGGCGATTCTGCTTTCTCCTCTGACCCTGGCCTCATTGAAGCTGGGGATTGGGGGGGCCTGGCCTCCCACCTGCCCTGCGATGGAGCTGGGCCACCCCATCACCCGTGTAGGCCACTCACTGTGGCCACGGCCGGGGCCCAGCACACAGGTGTGGGGAAGGCTGACTCTGGCCACAGCCTTCCTTCCCAGGATCCACAGTCACAAGCCCCAGTGGCAGCCTGAAGGGGGGGGGGGCTGGGCCAAGTGGCTGCACCTGGCACAGCAGAGGAGTGAGCCCCAACAGCGACCCTAGCCAGTCCCTCCAGTCAGGGGGCTCTGCGACTCAGACTCTGGCCCTCCTAAGTCTCCAGGGCAGGGGCTCTTCCCTTGGGCTGCACAAGGAATTGCCAGAAAAAAACCAGAATCATGAGTTCGAGACCCTGCCCTGCACCCATCCAGACTGAGCTCTGCTGCTCACACCCTCCCAACTGCACCTGCTCCCCCTTGTCCCTCGGCTGGGCTGGGCAGGGCCCCAAGCGTTGCTCAGGACTGGCCTGTGGGCTCCCCGCTCAGCGTGAGTGCAGAGGAGGCCATGGCTACAGCCCCTGCTAGCCCCTGGTGGTGGCCTGCCACCTGGTCCAGGGCATCAATGGCCGTGCCAGAAGTGACCTCTCGTTCCTGGGGCACAGTCAGAGCTGCACCCTGCTGCCTGCCCTTTCCGTGCCCCCGTCTCTACCACCCAGAGTCCCCACTCTGATAGCAGGGGTGGCCTCAGAGGTAGAGGGACAAAAAGACCAGGGCCAGCAATGAGCAAGGGGCCAGGCTGCGCTGGGCCCCAGAGGCCCCTGGAGGGCTGGGGTCAACCCTTTGGCTGCCCGAGAGAAGGGGGGAGCAGGTTCTGGGTGCGGCGCGACCTGGCGGCTGAGTCAGGACTCTGACACCCGGAAGGAACCCGCTTGCGGGGTAGCAGCCTGGTTTCTTCTGTGGAAGATAGGCCAGGGGCCCTGGATGGGGCAGCCAGCGGTCTCAGGCCTCAGAAACCCCTCCTCTGAACCCCACTCAGAGCACCCTGTCTTCAGAGAGCGCTTCCTGCAAGGTGGTGTCAGATAAAGGAGGTGCCGGAGGCGAGGTGTCAGCTCAGCACCTTCCTGAGGCCCTTCATCTAATTCATTAGAGAGACTGAGGAACGACCACTCTGCACAGGTGCCTGGGTGGGGGGGCTGAGCTGCTCTGCCCCAGGACCCAGACAGCAGTTCATTCCCAGCTGCCCGCCCTCCAGCCACCTTCCCCAAATGGTCCAGACCCCGCTAAAGACCCCAGGCAGGACTTCTGGGCCAGCTCGCCTTGCACACCGGGGGCTCCTCACCCATCCACACCACTGCTCTCCCCACCATGGATGACTCCCGGCCCTTCCTGCCCGCCCCCCTCCAGGCTCCGAGGCTGATCACCCGGACTCCGGGCATCCTCCGCAACCCTGTCTTTCCATGCTTGCTCATATACGTCTGCCGAGAGGGGCCGTCCGCCTGTCCACACCTTGGACAACACCTGCCCAACGCAGGCCAGGACACAGCAGGTGAGCAAGAAGCACGGTCATGCATGCACAGACCTCCCGATGGCACTTCGCTCCGTTTCACAAAACTGGCCTAGAAGCCAGTGTGCAGCGGACCCGCCTCCAGACGAGCATGGGGGAACATGCTGTCCTCTGGCCTGGACACTCGGCACCTCCCCTCGGCATGCTCATCGCCTGCAGCCTCACCACCAGCTACCACCCTTTGCAGCTACGCGGGTCCCATATCCCAGAGGACTCTGGGGGCCAGCTGTGTGAGCTCGGGTAGGCTCCTCTTTTGGGGTCCCTGGATATGTCGGGGGGGTCACAGTTCCTGCCTCCCCTGGGGCCTCAGGACAAGCAGAGAGTGAGTGCCAGGCCTGGGCCTGGCCGTCTCACTCTGCCGCTTCTCAGGGTCTTCGCCCCTGCTGCAGTTCGCCTCCACGAAGCTCAGCACACAGTAGGTGCCCCACAGTCAGCTGCTGGGCTGTGAGCTCGGGGCGGCCTCTTCCCTGCTCCCCACAGGACACACAGGGGCCAGCAGATGACCAGGACCAAGGGCCCCAAGGAGGCCTGTGCTGCGGTTTTTCCTGAGCTGAACCCTCCAAGTGCATAAATCCTGAGTTAACGGGAACTGCTGAAAAGGAGGGTAATTAGGAGGAGCTAACACATTGCTGCTATTAGCGGAAGTCAGTTCTCTGGTGATGTTCACGGCCCCAGCCTGGAAAGTGGGGGGCTTACCGAGAGTATGGCCCCGCTCTGCCCACAGTGCCCCCCATCCCAGGGAGCCCTGGCGGAGACGGGGCCTGGACATGTGGGGAGGCCACCTGTCCTGCAGCCCCGTAGGTGGGGGTCTCGGGAGGAGGTGTGGGGGGCTTACCTTGTCGTCCCCTTCACTCTCGCTGTCACACTGCAGGGGAGAGAGAGGAGAGTCAGCGCCCCATTGCACCCCGTGGCAGGGCAGGGGTTGTGGGAGGGGCCTCGCGGGTGAGAGGGCCTTGGGGGGCCTGGGAGGGATCTGGAGTTTGGAGTGCCAGCGAGGCGCTCGGTGAAGGGCTCTGGGGGCGGGCCAGGCAGAGGTGAGGCAAAGAAGCATGCTCAGCCAGGCAGGTGCATCCGCCCCAGGACAGGCACCGGGGCCCAGAGCGAGCCATGAAGCCTGCCTCCTCACCCCAGGCTACGCTAGGGGCAGCGTCACCCCGTCTTGGGACAGCTGCTACCCTGTGACCCCCTCAGGCCTTCTCCCACATGCGACTCTCCAGGCGGGGGTCCAGGTGACAGGTGAGGAGCTCGCACTCCTGGGCGGTGGGCACTGATGGGGGCCCAGGGTAGGATCAAGGATGCCCTCTGGGCAGGGACATGGAAGCCCAGCCTCAGCAGCCCCAGCTCTACTGAAGGGGCAGAGGGGGGCTTGGATCCCTTGGACAGACGAGGGGGTCAGCCCAGGCCTGTGGCCACAGGCACTGCCTACAGGGAGGGTCGCCTCGCGTGCCCCTGCAGCCTGGGTATAAGCCACTTGACGTGCTCGCTCAGCTGGTTAGAGAAAGGTTGGTAATCGTGCAAACAAATCTTTGTTTTCCATCTTCAGTAGGCAGAGCTTTAAAAAGAAAAGACTGCTTTTCTAGAAACCACGGCAATTTTCCCCTAAAAGAATATAAAGAAAAATAATCCCTTCCTAGGAACCACAATTACAACAGGTCGTGTCAAATGAATTCTGCCGCTGAAAATAAATCTCCTGGGCCACATGTGAGGGTGACAGGCCCCCGTCAGCTGTGCACCTTGCTGTCTGTGTGGTGTCCTCCAGTTGGTCAGCGCAGGGAGGGGGTGCTCTGCCCTTGGCGCCCCAGGGGGAGGGATGGGGTGCACTTGATGGCAAAGTTCACAGGGTTGTCCAGATGGGCCCCGTGCTTTACCAGCCACCCACTGCAGCTGGGAGTGACCCTGGGGGATGGGCATGTGTGGGGGGGTTCTTCTGAGGCTAAAAGCGTCCCACCCCCAAAGCCCTGCAGACCCCCTGCAGGGCCTGGACAGAGACCTCCAGGGTTGTGTCCCTGCACAGATGGCAGAAGGGATGCATGGGCCCAGTGCCCCGGCTGCACAGTGACAAGAAGCCAGGTCAGTCCTTCACGAGCAGCTCTGGGGGCCAGGGAGAGGGCAGAGTGGCTAAAATGCAGGAGGAGGTGCACCCCGAGGCAAGGAGGGGAGTGTGCAAGACGCGACTGGAGAGGTGAGGGGCTGGGACACACCGGAACACAGGCAGTGTCATCATCCTGCGGAGCTGGGACTGCACTCTGGCACGCTGGGGGCTCAGTGCTGGCAGAGAAGGGCTGGGGGCCGGGGGGTTGTGGCCCATGGGGGCCAAGAGCCCTTCTGACTAGGCTGCTGCTGGAGCTGCCAGAGGCCCCCAGCCGGGCCTCTTCCTGCTCGATTAGCAGCACTGAGCCCTTGCCTTGGAAACCACAGTCCCATCAAACCGCCAGGAGGGTTGGGCCTTGTGTGTGCACGCGGCAGGACTGCAGCTTGGGCGCCTGGAACCCCCCAGGCTGGGCTGTTTCACACCTCTCCCCACAGCTTTTGGTGTCACAGCGAGAGCTTAATGACCCGACACTCAAGGAGGGGTGAGAGTGCTTTCCAGTGAGCGTGCATGGATCCTATAATTAACCAAACAGCACATCCTTGTCAGCCAGCACAGGCCACGTCGTAAATGAATTCAAGTTATTAAGTCCTACTGAATTAATGTTTAACTGCAATAGAGTCGGAACTGAATGAGGCAATTAATCAGGGCAAGGAGGGAAAAAGAGCCACGTCTGTCTTGCAGGAGTTGCTTGAGCGAGGTGACCTTCATGGAGTCGAGCTGGGCTGGGTGGCCCTGGTGGGTGTAACCCTGGTGTGTGGGGGTGCTCCAAGCAGGGAGCCCATGGGGCAGAGGACAGGCTCTAGGCCCCGAGGGGATGTGCTAGCTATGGTGGGGAGGCTAAAACGTGGCCAACTGGAGCAGACGTCCACCAGGATGCTGTGCTGCTACCCACATCAGGCAGTCCTGGGCAAGCCCCTTGACCTCTCCATGCCTCAGTTTACGCTTCTGTAAAACACAGACAACAACTTGTCTACAGGGTTGTTGTGCAGCTTCAATGAGTAAATAATATATGCAAAGCACTAGGACAGTGCTGGGTATGTACTCAGCATAATATATATCATGGTGATCACTCCATCACCATCGCTGCCACCATCACCATCCTCACCATCACCACCATCCTCACCATCACCATCATCACCATCCTCACCATCACCATCATCACCATCACCGCCATCCTCACCATCACCATGATCACCATGATCACCAGCACCATCCTCACCATCCTCACCACCACCATCACCATCACCATCATCATCACATCACCATAATCATCACCATCATCATCACTACTATCATCACCATCATGACCACCATCACCACCATCATCATCATCACCATCACCATCATCATCATCATCACCATCATCATCACCATCACCATCATCATCACATCACCATAATCATCACCATCATCACCATCACCATCACCATCATCACCACCATCACCACCATCATCATCACCACCATCATCACCATCATCACATCACCATAATCATCACCATCCTCACCATCACCATCATCACCATCACCGCCATCCTCACCATCACCATCACCATCATCACCATCATCACCACCATCATCACCATCATCACCATCACCACCATCATCATCATCACCATCATCATCACCATCCTCACCATCACATCACCATCATCATCACATCACCATAATCATCACCATCATCATCACTACTATCATCACCATCATGACCACCATCACCACCATCATCATCATCACCATCACCATCATCATCATCATCACCATCATCATCACCATCACCATCATCATCACATCACCATAATCATCACCATCATCACCATCACCATCATCACCATCATCACCATCATCACCACCATCACCACCATCATCATCACCACCATCATCACCATCACCACCATCACCACCATCATCATCATCACCATCATCATCACCATCCTCACCATCACATCACCATCATCATCACATCACCATAATCATCACCATCATCATCACTACTATCATCACCATCATGACCACCATCACCACCATCATCATCTTCACCATCATTACATCTCAGCCTCTTCCCTTAGATCACCTGAACAACTCTTGGAGGCATCTAGACCCCCACAGGGTCTAGACACAGACACCTCTCACTGACAGTGCCCTGCTCCCCCAGGAGCACCTGCACAGGAGGTCTGGGGAACTTGGCCTCCATCCCTGGGCCTCTTCCAGAAACCTGGGCAGCCACTTGCTTGGGTGGGGGCAGCTTGTCACCCTCCAGAATTGGGAGACACAAATCAACACAGTCACTGAGCAGCAACAGAAATGGACCTTTTTCTTCTCTCAGTGTGAACGTTAATTACTGCTTCACAGTGGAGTTTAGTGGAGGTTGCCTGTCTCCCATTTCTCTAACAAAGGCATGAAAAATTCTTGGGCAGGGAGACCTTGACACTGAGTCCACTTCTCCCATCAGATGCTCTAGCACCTGGGCCTGGGCCTGGCTCGGAGGTGCCCATGGAGAGTGGGGAGAGAGGCAGGGAGCAGGGACAGGGTCCCTCCTGCTCACTGTGGGGGCCCCCTCATGCCATGGAGACAGAGAGGGCTTAGAGACTGCCCTGGGCCCTGCCGTGGAGAAAGATACTGAAAGCCACCCCTAGCTCTGCTTCTGCCTCCCCCCAGCTTCCCACTCAGGTGACCGCTCGATCCAGGGGTCAGAGAGGGTTGAGGGGTGGTACATGGCCTGGTGCTCTGGCCTTGGGCCAGGTTTCTGCTCTTGCTGCAGCACACGGTCTGGGATGCTACCTACAGAGGTCCTGCTTACAGAACTGCCCAGGGACCAAGGAGGACCTGACTTCTCACCAGCTTGAGACTCACTCTTGAAGGGCACTGCTGCCTGCAAAGGCCCGAGCAGCTGCAAACCAAAAAAAATCAGCAGGGTCCATGTGTGGGTGGAAGGCCATGGAACATTCTATGCAACCCACTTGAGCGTGGGGGCAGAAAGGTCTGAGCAGCTAGAGTCAGTGCTGAGTCCACACTCTGGGCTGCCTTGGGGACACCCAGGGAATTTCAGGAGGCACAAATCCTTGATGTGGGCTGTCTTCATTGGGCCTGTTCTCATGACTCGTGCCTGTGCATGCAAACCCAGCTGGCCTGTCGTGTATGTGCATGTTCTGAGACATGTCAAGGTGTGCTCTGAGGCCTGTCTCATGTGAGCACCTGGGCATCCTGCCCAATGGGTACTCTACCCCAGGGTGTCCTGCCAAGTGTCCCAATGTGCACATGGCATGTGTGCACCCAGGTGACCTAACACAGGGCCACTTGTCCTTAAGCATGTGGCCGAGGAGCACTGGCCATGCTCAAAGGACACGTCTGTGCTTCCCGTGGCCCCTTGTGGGTCCCATCAGCTCCAGCTTAGTAAACATTCTGCTCATTGGTGCTGCCTTGGAAGAACTTTGGGGAACAGAGTGGCTGCCTTGCCTGCCGACATGGGTATCCGTCTGCCTCCAGAGAGAAGGGCACAAGGTGCTCACCTTCTATCCTGCTGCAAACGCTCCACTGGGATGTACAACACCTGCCCCATTAAGCAATTCAGCTAAAGAAGGAGCTGTGAACAGACTGTAGGAGGCCCAGGCTGGGAGCCACCTCCCATCACCTATGGTCTGGAGTCGGGGTGAAAAGGCCATTTTTCATCCTTGTTGGCACACCCCAGCCACGTACGTGAGCGCCACAGATGTTGGGCAGTGATGCGGGACCTCATGGGCAGGGGTGCCAGGAGCAGGGTGGGGGCTGCGGTCTGGTCTGTGCCTGGGGCGGCCATGGGATCAGCTGGGTGACTGTGTCTGAAGCGCTGGGCCACGGCTGCAAGGGCGGGGCGCACCGCACAGAGGGGAGCCGTGCCTGCCAGCGCTCACCAGGGTATTAGCCTACTTCACAGACAAGAAAGTAGAGGCCTGGGGCGCCTGGGCAGCTCAGTCGGTGAAGCGTCTGCCTTCAGCTCAGGTCATGATCCCAGGGTCCTGGGATCGAGCCCCACATTAGGTTCCCTGCTCAGTGGGGAGTCTGCTTCTCCCTCTGCTTGTGCTCTCTCTCTCAAAATGAATACATTAAAAAAAAAAAAAGTAGAGACCCAGAAGTTAAAGGGATTTGCTGGCAGCAACATGGTGCACAGGCAGGAGCCAAGCCCTAGAACCTGGGGTTCGGGTGTGCCCAGCAACAACCCTGGCACTACAGGGCAGGCGGGAGAGGGGAGCCACACATCCCACTGGCAGGAGGCCTGGGACCCTGTGGGGGGTGGGGCTGATGGTGCATTGGCTCACTGGGGCCGCTTCTGTACAACTCAGGCCCCACCACAGACCCATCTGCTTATGGATGGGGAAACTGAGGCATAGTAGTTGGGAGCCCACTTAGGTGAATGGGTGTGTGGGCTCTGGCACCCGCAGTCTCAATCTGGCCCTTCTGATCAGGGCCCCATGCCAGGGACTCCCTCAGGGCAGCTGGGACAGGGCTGGGGCTCCAGGATCACCCTGCAAAGGTGTGGCCCCAGGCCACACTGGCCCAGAAAGTCACAGCGAGCCTGATTAATTACGCACGGTAGCTGGATGGGGACCCTGAAAACCCTATTCTTGTTTACTCAGCTAATTCGCTTTTTATGAGTGCTTAGGCTTTAAAGCAAAACAAAGCACTAATTACCCAATTAACGAGCAATTAAGTTACTGCAGCCTAATAGCCCAAGTGCGGACGGCCTCCACGGACTGATGGTGAGTGAGACCCATTTAGAGATGCACAGCTGGAGCCGAGCAGGCGCATTTCGGGGGGAGGCAGAGCCACATTACCTGTCACGGGGCGGGGGCAGCAAGGGCAGATGGGGCCAGTACCTGCCCTCACCAGCGTGCTTCCCCCAGAGCAGCCCAGAGAGGCCGTACCACTCGCCTGCCCAGCCCCATGGCCCCTCATGTTCCCACCCCGAGTGTCTGCAACTTGGGTAAAATGGGGAGCTCAGGGTGGCCGCCCACCTGGAGACCTCTGCGTGGGCAGTGGTTTGGAGCCCTGAGAGAGCCTTGTAGAGGCCACCTTACAGAGACAAGGGTGGTCCTGCAGCTGGGCAGTGGGCTTTTTGGGGCCCTGAGAGACGAGTGGGTTAGGGTACCTGCGTCCTGCTGCCAGGCCACCTCCTGCATTTTGAGAGCAGTCTCTGAGGGAAGTCCATGGTGCCAAAGCGTGGGGCCTGGTGGCCCTGAGCCCCAAGTCTGCGCTGGGGCTGCGAACATTGCAGCTTATGAGTGACCAGTGGCATGATGCCACATCAGAGGGCAGAGTCTGGGGCACAGAGTGTTGGGCAGACCCAGTAACTGACTGGTCAGAGGGGAAGCCAGCTGGAAAGAAGCCACCCCTCTAACTCTCCAAATCTCAAGACGACTGGAACAGAACTCTGATCCTTCCACTGCCTGGCCCATGTGACCTGCCTTGCTGCCCCCGGACAGAATGCATAGATGGATGGAAGGATGCATGAATGACGTGGCCTGGTGCACACGGTGCGCAGACGAAGCTGGCAGGGAGTGAACGCGTGGACGGACAGACGGATGGAGGGTTGACTCGGGCTCTGACCGCTGATGTCTGAACTGCCCTATCCTGCTCCCGATGCGGGGTCTCACGGGGGCGGCACTTCCAAGGGAATTCTGGGTTTCACAGTGAGGGCCATCCCACAGCACCACCGTGAAAAACACAGGTGACTTTTAATATTCTCTGGCTGCGGTTACCTAAGATACCAAGGAGAACTGGGCACTGCTTTGTGGGATAACTTGTCCGAGTTGGCCTATCAGGGAACTCGGACACCCCACGGCCGCCCACGGCAACAGCAGGCGTGGAGGACACCCCGCCTGGACAGATGGAGGACTGGCCCCCTGGCTGCTGGCTGTGCGTGGACCACAGCTGGGGCAGCCCTGTCCTTCTTGGGAGTCCGAGCCCCAACAGGGGCCCCGACAGGCTGCCCCTGCACCCCCACACACCCTGCTGTGACCCTCTATTCCCACCAGCAGCTCCTGGCCACACAGCAGGCCTCCCCCTACCTGCACGATGCACACGCCCGCACCCTCACGCAGACGCACACACAGGCTCCTGTCCCCACACACGTGGTCCTGTTCCTGGGCCGGTATGAACGCCAACCCCCCAGGGGCGCTCAGTGGCACCCCTGGACCCTAGCCCGATGGCCCCTCCACGTTCTCTCCCCTCCCTGCTCCACCCACTCTGTGCACTTTTGCTCTGACAGGCCACACATTTATCCATCCCTCCTATTTTCCACCTGCCCTTCCTTCCATGGCCCCCACGAGAGTGGGGATTTCTGGGTTTTCTTCAATCCTCTGACCTCAGCGCCGGGAGCTACCCCTCACCTGCAGTAGGTGCTCAGTAAATACTCGGAGACCGCAAATGGCCACTACATGACGCTCCTGAGCTCGGAGGCCCCGATGGCTCCTTCTGAGCCATCCCAGCCCCACCCGAGCCTCAAGGGGGCAGGCGGGGGCCCTCCGCTCCCGCCTCAGGGGCCGCACTGGGCCCTTGGTGCATGGACGGCAGGTCAGACATCAAGCCCACGCTCCCTTTTTCTCAGTAGCGGCTCTCCCACCAGCCCTTGCTGGGCCAGAATAATTAACGAGCCCATGTCAGAGAATGAATAAAAGATGGCCCACAGCCCTGCCGCACGCGGCTGACCTTTCGCGGAGTCGACTGTATTAATATATTCTCATGTTGTCAGACTCAAAGCGCTAACTGCCTTATGAATTATTTATCAACACAAAAAGTCTTAACCAGAACAGTGTTAACAGTAATTCCTAACCTTCTGTGCCCCAGCAGCCCTGCGTGTTCCACATAATTGAATTTCAGCTTCCGACTGGCACCCGGCCTGCCCTCCCTCCAGCACGTGGGCCACTGCCGTCAGGGCTCCTTGGGGCTTGTCCAGAGAGGCTGTGTTCAGCCTCTGGGGACAGGGCTGTGGCCTGGTCACCTGGCGGGACGGGAGTCCTTGGCTCAGAACTACATGCCCTGGGCACGGGTGGAGCAACACAGGGTCCAGGCAAGAAGGCAGAGCCTGCCGGGGACCTCAGCTGGAGGCCTGCCTTCGGAACGGGGAAAGGACGGCCAGGGGCTGGCAAATGCAGGAAGCCCGGTGCCCTCCCGCTAAAGGGATGGCAGGGGCTGCCCACGCCTCAGGCCAGGCGGGGAGGGAGGGCTGTGGGGGCAGCGCGGGGGTGAGGGCGGGCAGGGCTGCAGGCTGGCTCCGTCTGGGGGCTCCAGGGGAGGACCCAGCAAGATGAGGGGGCTATGGTGGCCCCCAGAGCCCCTCCTGGAGTCCACGCTCTGTGCGGGCCCAGTCAAGAGGATACTGCGGGGTGACCATGCTGTCCGAGGCTCAGCCTCATGCCGCCCCAGCCAAATGTCCCCAAGGGATCCCAGGGGATGCCACGGAGACACAGTTCCCTAGAGCTGAGTCCACAAAGCAGTGACAGGACACAAGACAATGAGGAGGCAGCCCTCAGCGCTCTTCCCTGTGGAGTGGGTGACGGGAGGGACCCTGTGCGCTGGAGGCTTCAGGGACGGGGCGCAAGGGGGCATCTGGGTGGCTTCTCCTGGCAGTCCCTGCAAAGTGACCGAGGCGGGCCCAAATCCGTGGCCCACCCACGCGCCTGACCCCACGCCTGCCCGGTTGGGGGTGTTCTCCTGCCACGTGCTCCGTGCCAGCAGTGGGCTGAATTCTCTTTTATGGGCCTGTGGCCAGTCTGAAACAAAATAATGGGGGGAGGGAGATTTTAAAGATGGGTGGATGCCACGGAGACGAACTGGTTTCTCATGAACATAGGCTCTCCTGCCCCTAAATCCAAGCCTTGCTCAGAGGGCAGCACAAGAAATGGAACACACCTGAGTGACCCCCGAGGCATGGAACTCCAGCTGGAGGAGGGTGCACCGACACACCAGATGCCTCCCAGAACCCAGGCCCCCTCTTGTTGACAGCGCCCCAAGACTCCCATGGAGTGACCTGCCCAGAGAAGTGCCAATGGGCTGGATGTGTTTGGGCTGCTGGGACAAGCCTTTCCTGAAGCCCACCTCCCTTTCAGCCCTGGGAGCTGGCTGGGCCCCTCACCCTCCATGTGGCCCCTTCCTCCCTCCACTCAGTCCTGACCTGAAATCTGCCCTTGGCCTGACGTCCCCTGCCAGCTCCTCTCTGGCCACAGGGCACACTCACTCCCAGCAACCCCCATCCTGGCAGCCAACGCTCTGAAAGCACCTGCCGCTGAAGGGTCTGTTATCTCCCACCGTCCACCCGCTAGGGCAGGGACCCCAAGATGTGCTCTGCTTGCACCCCCAGTGGATGGGGCCCTCCTGCGGCGGGTCACGGCATTGTCACAGACACGTGGCGCTCCACAGTGCTGTGCACTCTGGGGGGGACCGGGACACGGGCGGTGTAGGAACAGCAAACACGTGGGATGCTCCTTCCCTCTCTCTGTGCTCCAGCCGTCTTGCGGAGAAAACTGAGGCCCCCAGCCCCACGGCAGCCTCACACTCCTCCCCTACACCTGAGACCCCTGCCCGACCTTGCCCAGCTGTCTCCCCCAAAGGGAGGACTGTGAGCGGGGCGACGGGGGCAGGTGGCATCTGGCTCCCCACCCCTGCCCCCGATCCCGCACCCGGGAGCCACTGACCTCTGCAGGTAGCTCTGACACCTGTCCTGTGCAGCAGAGTGTGGTCCCGGCCACCCCGCTGGGCCAGGTGCGGACCCTTCCCTGCCCAAGGCCCTGGGTCCCAGGGCTGGGAGGGGCCGGCGGCTGTCCCGGTCTGTGCTGCCCCTGAGCTGTGACCTGTGGGGCTCCGGGATGCCTGCCGCTCCAGCACACATGCAGCACTGCTCCGAGGGTGGGGAGGGGGCGGCACACCAGCAGGGTGCAGCAAGAGGCCAGTGGGGCCGCCATCCAGGGCCACAGCCGCTCCCCACCTCCAGCGCCTGGCAGGACCACGGGGTCGGGGGGGAGCGTTTCTCTGATCCGCACCCTGGGAGGGGAAGGGCACGTGACCCTGGTGCGCCTGGGGCCCACCCCGCCCTGGCCAGGCTGACCTCCGTCTGGGACCAGCAGAGCAAGGGGGACAAAGACCAGGCTCCCTGCAGAGAACAGCCCGGAAGACGAGGTTCGGGAAAGTGCCCCCGGGACTGCCCGGGGACCTGCAGACACGCGCCAGCAGAGCCTGCTGGTCCAGAGCATCAACCCGAGACGGGGCACCCTCCCCTGGAGAGCAGCACGCCTCCCCTCCACCCCTCCACACCGGCACACCTCCCCTCCACCCCTCCACACCGGCACGCCTCCCCTCCACACCGCACGCCTCCCCTCCACCCCTCCACACCGGCACGCCTCCCCTCCACACCGGCACACCTCCCCTCCACCCCTCCACACCGGCACGCCTCCCCTCCACCCCTCCACACCGGCACGCCTCCCCTCCACCCCTCCACACTGGCACGCCTCCCCTCCACCCCTCCACACCGGCACGCCTCCCCTCTACCCCTCCACACCGGCACGCCTCCCCTCTACCCCCTCCACACCGGCACGCCTCCCCTCCACCCCTCCGCACCGGCACGCCTCCCCTCCACCCCTCCGCACCGGCACGCCTCCCCTCCACCCCTCCGCACCGGCACGCCTCCCCTCCACCCCTCCGCACCGGCACGCCTCCCCTCCACCCCTCCACACCGGCAGGCCTCCCCTCTACCCCTCCACACTGGAACCCCTCCCCTCTACCCCCTCCATACCAGCACCCCCTCCTGAACACCGGCACCCCTCCCCCTCGACACCCGCCTACACCAGCACCCCCTCTGCCTGGTGTATCTTTCTCCTCAGCACTTGCCACCAGCTAAAGCACGGGGTAGGTCAGGTCACCTGTTTATCTTTCCATTCTCTGCTCTGTCCTGCTCTACCTGGGGGTGCACAGCAATTCACTGCCCTGCCCCGTTTCTGGAAGAACCTGCAACCTAGCTGCTGAGAGTCGGGCCTGCAGCAGGGCCCACAGGAAGGAAGCTCAGGAGCAGGGGCCCCTCAGGCCACACCCCTCCCGGTGCCACATCTACCGAGTGAGCATTAAAGGGCCAGCCCAGCTCTGCTAGGCCACACCCTTGTCTGTCTCCACATCGGGGTTGGCTTCCCTGCAGATACACTCTTGGATGTACCCGAGGGCCGTGTGTACAACCCTACAACCAGCCCGAGGAGGTGGCGTGGGCTGACACCCCTGAGCCCAGCCACAGCCGAAGTGCTGGGGGACAGGGACCCAGGGCTCCTTACCAACCCCAGGGAAGGACTTCTGTGTCCTACCAGCTGGACAGATGTGGGCCACGGCTGCACCCCAGGGCCCTAGGAGGTGGGCTGAGTGAAGGGTGGGTGCAGGGGCGGGTGGACGGGGGATCTTCTGACAAGAGCCAGGCCAGGCTGGGGCACAGGTCAGGACACTGTGCTCAGGACACACCCCACCGCCCTCTGAGTGGTGGCACTTCCCCTGCAGCTGGCTTAAGGATTGCCTCCGTGCTCAGAGGTCGTAAGGAGAGTGCAGCTCCCCGACTGCAGGGGGAGGCTGACTGGCTTTTATTGCTTTTGTACAAATTATGGCCGCTCGGAAGTGGCCCAAGGAGCAGGGTAATGGATGTCATAAACCTGCCTCGTAAAGACAGAGCCTGCTCCGGGGTCTGCCAGCGCTGACTGGGTTAGTGGAGGCCTGTGCTGTTCAGGGGGGCGGCTGGGGACCGTGAGTGCAGGGCCATTCCTGGGGAGCCAACAGGTCTCAGGACAGCGAGGGGCACCCCAGGCACCTCCCCGCCCCCCCCAGGGGAAGTACGGCTGGCCAGGGTTTCACTGCATGTGCCCACCCACCCTCCTGCCATCTAACACCTCAGTGGGACCCGAGTGCACCCCCATCTCATATTGCACCCCCCATCTTTAACCATAGAGGTCCCTGGCTCAAGGGCCAAACCTGCCAAGTGGTCTGCACGTACCCATCCCGTTACCTCAGGGAGAAGGCAGGCTGCACCCTCCTGCCAGGAGTGGGAAAGCAGGTGCAGAGCCAGGAGCTACCATCCCCAGTAGGAAGGGGTGGCCCAAGGCCCCCCGGCTGCATGTGTGCTCAGGTGTACGAGCCTGCTGTGCCCCTCGTCCCACGGGTAAGGGGCTCCGTGTGGTGGGGTGTACCCCACAGCAGCCTGTGCCCATCTCACAAAGTGTGGGCACCCTCCTGCAGAGAAAAGGGGCCTCAGCCCTGCCCTGTAAGTCCAGGTGGGTCTGGTGACGAGAGGATGTGGGAGCCACACCACCAATGCTTCCTCCTGGCTCTTGCCCTCGGGACCCTGGGTACGGCCCCCGTGCTGTGAGGAGGCCCAACCAGCCCATATGCAGGGACCACACAGGGACGCCCACATCGGGGGAACGGAGGCCCAGGCACAGGAGTGAAGGAACCTTCCATAACCGTTACCCAGGCCGTGGGTTTCCCTAGATGCCGGGGTGTGTCAGCACAGGGCCCTGCTGCCCAGGCACTGTGGTGCGGGGGACAGGCAGGGGTACCCTGCTGGCCACAGCAGCCTCCCTCCATGGCCCTGTGGCAGGCACCCCCGCCACACCCCGTACACTGTGCCTCCCTGCAGCCTGGCCTTGCCCCTCCCTACCACCTGGTCGCCATGGCCCTCACCGCCTCCAACTAGGAGCGGTTCTCATTGGTTTTATTCACCATCTTCCCCACGGCGAGGCTGGTGGGGCAGGGACACTGGCCATTCGGGTCAGCAAACACTTGGGGAAGGGAGGAGGGCGGTCCGAGGAAGGGAGGGGACCTGCAGACTGGCCTGCCTGCTCCTGGTCTCAGCTAGGCCCCTCAGTGGGCACCTGCGGTGCGTTCTCTGACCCCTGAGCCTCAGTGTCCTCACCTAGAGGTTGGGGGGTCATTGCCAGGGTGACAATGTCCACATGGAGGGCCTGAGGCCTCCCGGGCTCACTGCAGGTGCTGGCCAATGGCATCGCTGCTGTTCTGCTTCTGCTCCTGTCCACAGCCCAGAGCCTCTGTGAGCACAGCCCCTTCCAGAACACTCCGTGCACCACACCCAGCTGGCCTCCCGGCCCCAGCAGGCAGCCAGATCCTCATTTCCCTTTAATGAAGGAACCCCCAAGCCCTGCTTCGGGGGGAGATGGGTCATCACATCCCCAGTTCCCAGCAGTTGGAGAAAATGACTTTCCAACTGATTTCATGGCACTAAGGAACATGTGATGCGTGCTGGGGAGGCTGCACCAAGCTTTTGGGACAAGCTGTCCAGGATGAGCAATAATTGGGGATTTGCTGGGGATAAACCTCAAAGAGTCAAACCCCTTTAAGTACGGTCTATAAAGCAGGTCAGATGGCAACTTCCCGGGTCGCCTGTGCAGGGGCGCTACTGGGGACAGACATGAGCCCTGCCGAGCCTGAGGCCCCACTTACAGACACACACAAGCAAGGCCCCAGGACATACTTGCACCCCGCATGCGAAGCAGCGGGTCACACACAGGCACCATGCCGCACCCATCACTTACGTGCAGATACACACCCTTCCAGATGGACATGCAGATGGCCCAGAAAGAAACACAGGACACCGGTAGGTGCAGGTGTGCACAGCCTACCACAGCCACATGGAGACACAGGGGCCCCGGCACACACTCTGCTCCCACAGAGCCACCCACGAGCTGCACACAGGGCAGGTGCAGGCGGAAGCCACATGGCCTACCCACTGGAACATGCAGGCACATGCCCGTACGTGCACACATGCACACACACACACAGGCCTCAGCCTCAGTGTGCATGCTCAAGTGGCCGAGGGTCCCATGGGTGAAGGCCCGGATTTAGAGGCAGGGTCGTAGCCCCCTCTGCCCAGTCCAGCTGGCCCAGCCCTGACGCCACTAGTGGGCAGTCTGGCAGCCGCAGACAGCCCTGGGGGCCCAGTGAACACAAGAGATCCGGGTGCTGAGCTCACAGTGCTTTCCAGGCCTGGGCCTAGCCACCCACCTGCCCGCACCCTGCCTGCTCCTACTGGACGAGGGTCACCTGGGTTGGTTCTGGCTCCTGCAGTGCCAGAGGCACCTCTGTTTCTGGGAGGGCCGGGCCAACCACCTGTATCCTGCAGCGCCCACCGGCACACACCAGGGACCAGCACACACACCTGCTCATGTCAGGGCCTAATGCACACACACCTGCTCATGCCAGGGACTAGCACACACACCTGCTCATGCCAGGGACCAGCAACGCACCTGCTCATGCCAGGGCCTAATGCACACACACCTGCAATGCCAGGGCCTAATGCACACACACCTGCTCATGCCAGGGCCTAATGCACACACACCTGCTCATGCCAGGGCCTAATGCACACAACCTGCTCATGCCAGGGACCAGCACACACACCTGCACATGCCAGGGCCTAATGCACACACACCTGCTCATGCCAGGGCCTAATGCACACACACCTGCTCATGCCAGGGCCTAATGCACACAACCTGCTCATGCCAGGGACCAGCACACACATCTGCAATGCCAGGGCCTAATGCACACACACCTGCTCATGCCAGGGCCTAATGCACACACACCTGCTCATGCCAGGGACCAACACACACATCTGCAATGCCAGGGCCTAATGCACACACACCTGCTCATGCCAGCGACCAGCATACACACCTGCACATGCCGGGGCCTAATGCACACATACCTGCTCATGCCAGGGACTAGCACACACACCTGCTCATGCCAGGGCCTCATGCACACACACCTGCTCATGGCAGAGACCAGCACACACACCTGCTTATGCTAGGGACCAGCACACACACCTGCACATGCCAGGGCCTAATGCACACACACCTGCTCATGCCAGGGACCAGCAACACACCTGCTCATGCCAGGGCTTAATGCACACACACCTGCTCATGCCAGGGACGAGCACACACACCTGCTCATGCCAGCGACCAGCATACACACCTGCACATGCCAGGGCCTAATGCACACATACCTGCTCATGGCAGGGACTAGCACACACACCTG
Source organism: Zalophus californianus (assembly GCF_009762305.2). Lineage (NCBI taxonomy): Eukaryota > Metazoa > Chordata > Mammalia > Carnivora > Otariidae > Zalophus > Zalophus californianus. Next base: position 636,086 of record NC_045608.1, read on the forward strand.
CTCATGCCAGGGCCTCATGCACACACACCTGCTCATGCCAGGGCCTAATGCACACACACCTGCTCATGCCAGAGACCAGCACACACATCTGCTCATGCTAGGGACCAGCACACACACCTGCACATGCCAGGGCCTAATGCACACACACCTGCTCATGCCAGGGCCTAAGGCACACACACCTGCTCATGCCAGGGCCTAATGCACACACACCTGCTCATGCCAGGGACCAGCACACACACCTGCTCATGCCAGGGCCTAATGCACACAACCTGCTCATGCCAGGGACCAGCACACACACCTGCACATGCCAGGGCCTCATACACACACACCTGCTCATGCCAGGGCCTCATACACACACACCTGCTCATGCCAGGGCCTAATGTACACACATCTGCTGCCAGGGACCCCAGCACACACACCTGCTCATGCTAGGGACCAGCACACACACCTGCACATGCCAGGGCCTAATGCACACACACCTGCTCATGCCAGGGACCAGCACACACCCCTGCACATGCCAGGGCCTAATGCACACACACCTGCTCATGCCAGGGACTAGCACATACACCTGCTCTGCCAGGGCCTAATGCACACCCACCTGCTCATGCCAGGGACCAGCACACACACCTGCACATGCCAGGGCCTAATGCACACACACCTGCTCATGCCAGGGACCAGCACACACACCTGCACATGCCAGGGCCTAATGCACACCCACCTGCTCATGCCAGGGACGAGCACACACACCTGCTCATGCCAGCACCTGGTGTGCACACATAGGAACCCCCATGGCCCTAGCAGTAAGCTGGGCCTGTCCTTGCCACCACCTGTCACTCCCGTGAAGCGGCCATGGGGGATTAAGTTGCAAGTGGCTGGCACATTAATTATGGGTTCTTCAGGAAACATTCAAAGGAGCTCTTTGGGGAGAAGACCACGAATAACACACGCAGTTTGGAAGCAGAAGGGCTGCCCAGTGGCTCTGGCAAGGAGGCTCGGGGCAGGGACACCCCAGCTGCCCAGGGGCTCTCAGACATGGAAGGAGGCTCCAAATGGGGCATCCCTGAGCCTGGCCCCTCTGGGACCCTCAGGCTGGCTTACCTCACCCCTTACCTCACCCACTGGTAGGGGTCTTGGCCCCTCACTCTCCCTGATCCTGACCTGCATCACACAGCATGTTATCGCCAGCCACTTCCCACACTGGCAGGTCTGCCTGCTCTGTCCCCAGCTGGAGCCCAGTGCTGGCACAGCTCCTGGCCAGAGTGTGGCTCCATCCAGGAGTGGCTGAGATGCTGAGACTGCCCGGGCGGTGGGAGGAAGGGGCAGTGCAGGGCCGCCACCCATGGCTGTGACCGGGGACCCGAGGAGGGCAGGGCTCCCCTAGGGAGACACCCCTCCGGCGTCACACCACCCAGAAGTGTACAGCCCACCAGGTGCAACACTGGAAAACACGGCACCTGACCCACCTGACCCTGAGGTCGGGGCGGCTGGGGAGGCCCAGGGCTGCAGGGTGTCCCTGCTACACAGAAAATCAGCGGGTTAATTACACACCCTATAAAAAAGCTGATGTGAGTTAGGGAAGCAGCCCTGCAGGCCTGGCACTGTGGAGCTCGCAGTAAATCAGGGGCTGTGGTGGTCGGGGGCGGGATGAGGTGGGCGGGGCCCAGGCCCCGCCCTCCAATGAGCCAAAAAACGGCTGTAAATCTGCAGAAATGGCTTTTATGTAGCTCTGGGTTTTATGGTGTCATTAACGTCCCTCCTGATGCTTAAGGGGCAATGAAATGAAGTCCTGAGGAAAGGGTAGGGGCTGCTCCCCTGGGGCTGGGGCAGGGGGAGGGGCAGGAAGCAGGGACAGGGGCTGGGGTTGGGGCTGGGGCGGGAGGTAAGGGTAGGGAGGTGGCCCCCACAGAGCTGGACTCCTCAGGCCCAGGCAAGCCAGCCACCTCCTGCCCCCGGGCCCAGGGGCCTCATGCCTGAGTCCAGGCTGAGTATGGAGCATGGCATGGGAGTGTCAAGTCCCTGGGGGGCGGCTGCTCCGTGCCTGGGGCCCTTCACTCCGAGTGCCTCCTGGCAGGACCCAGAGGCAGAGCGTCTCCCCCACCCCTAGTCCTCAGGAAGTCAGGGAATGAGGGTCAGCTGGTCTCTCCCAGGGCAGGACCCTGAGCATGTGTGATGCTCCCTCCGAATTCCCCGCCAGTTTTGGCCCCCTTCCCAGCCCCGCTGCACCCTGAGGTGTCTGGCCCCGGGGAGGCATTCAGGACGGCTGGGGGCTGCAGAGGTGTGGGGCATGCATGGGTCCAGCCAGCAGAGGAGGGGACGGCAGACTTACCGAGTAGCCTCTGCCCGAGACGGCCTGCGTAGAACTCTGCGGGGAAGGAAGCATAGGGAGGAGGGTCATGGCTCCCGATGGTGGCCCCTCCTCTGAGGACCGCCCCTTGGCCCAGGACCTGAGCCTCCTTCAGAACCCCTGTTCCTGGGTGCTGATGGCTGACGGGCCACTCCCGGGGCGGGGGGCGGGGCATGACAGAAGCCGCAGGGGAGGGCACAGCAGAGGGTCCCAGAGCCCCAGCGGCCTTGCGCCTGTGCCTGAGGACCCGTGTTCGGAACCTTCCTCCAGAGACGTGGCTCAGCCCAGCAGTCAACCCAACAGAGAGGCGGGCACAGTCACCATGTCCCCTCAGTGAGGGGCTCAGTCCTTGGGCACATCTCGGCCCCTTGCAAGGGCCAGGTCCCATCTTTTCACACATGGTTCTACCAGCCACAAGAATGGAGGGGAGGCAGACCCACCCCTCTGTGCCCCCGTGGGTCTACCACTGACCACCCAGCAGCCTCCAGCCTCCCAGGGTCACAGCGCTGCGGGGGTATGGGGGTGGGGGGCAGGCTTCCTGGAAGGGGAGCTGGATGGGTAACCTCGGGGACACGGAAGTGAGATGGCAGGGCACACTGTGGCCACCCAGGGAGGTCCCTTGAGGGAGACCCAACAGCACTTGGCGGGGCACTCTCGGGCTTGAGTGGGCATTTCAGATGTGCCGGGAGAAACCAGTGAGGAGCTGGGCTTTGCAGGCAGCTGCATGGGGAGGGGCCCTCCGCTGCAGGGCGGGGGACAAGGCGTAGGAGAGGGCCGCAGGGCGCAGGGCGGTTGGATGTGGGGGTGGTTCAGGGTGTGAGTGAGGAGCAGGTGCACAGTGGGCCAGTGTGGGCTCATCCGGGACCCGCAGACCAGGGTCCAGAGCGTGCTAGGGGGGGAACGGAGGTCTGGCTACAGAGTCCTCCAGGACAGTGGATGACCACGGTGGGTGGTGTGCGTTGGGGGGGGCGGTCTCCCTACTGCAGCCTGGACTGCTCAGCTCTGCACACAGCACCCCATCCAGCCTCGGCCAGGGCTCTGGGACCCTTCCTTCCCCAGGCAGACCCTGGCCACATCCCGAGGGCTCACCCTGGCGGGGGGGCCCCACCCGTAAGCCCTGCTGGTGGGGGCAGGCGGGGTGCTGTAACTGCTCCCCAGCGTGCGCCCTCAGGGCCGTCCCTGATGTGCTCAGAGTCCGTCCTCACGCGTCCCACCGGCAATTAGAGTCCGAAGTAGGACAGCCCCACAGCCCCAGACAAGTACCAGCCTATTTTCCCATCTTGTGGCAACAAGCTCGGGGCCGGGCAATTAGGCCCTCCTCCTGGCCTCCCCCCACAGGCCGTGCCCCCAGGCCCCTATTGAGATGATAATGAGAGACGCTCACTCCATTCAGAAACCCAGCCCCACGCCTCCGTGCTTCTGCAGCTGGGGGTCTAGGAAGACAAAGGCCTGGGGGGGTCCGGCAGCCCCTCCTGGGGGACCCCCTCCTGGGACCCCTCACCGCCACCTTCATCCTAGTCTGCCCTGTGCCCAGCGACCCCCTCCTCCAAGTGGCTGTGACCAGGGAGACCCAGGGGCCCTGGAGGGTGCCCAGCACGCCTACAGCTGGCCGTATCCAAGTTCAATCCTCTGTGCGCTGCCCGGTCATCCCACGCTAGGCCTGAGGCTCAGGGGCCCATCCTCTGGGACACTGTCCCCAGACCAGGACGCCCTCGCTCCCCGCGGCCCCAGCAGGCCTGCCCACCAGGCCAGAAGCACTGCCCACCGCTGTTCCCGTCACGGCCCCACCTCCTGCCCACTGCCCAGCCAGCAGCACCAGTGGGCCAGGGCAGAGCCCTAGTTGGACAAGGGCCTCCCCATGACTCCTGCTGGGGCCTCACCCAGGTTCCTCATTTAAACCCCTCCTAGCAGGGAAGTCCTAATTAGTGAAAGACCGTGTTTTAGGGAAGGCAAAATGCTAACTGCAAAGGCAAAGCCCTCGGTGAGACTCTCAGGTGCTAAGCACATGGCCTGCAGTGTCTGCCGGAGGCGGGGGGTGGGGGGGCCAGCTGGGGGCACCTGGGGGACCAGGAGCGTTGGGCTGAGCAAGTGGCGGGGCACTCACGTCACTGAGCTGGTCCCGAGAACTGCTTGTCCGGGAGCTGGTGGCTTCATGGAGGCTGTCATCCCCACTGTGGCGGTCGGCCCCTCTGGATGCGGTGACCTTCATCTGGGGACAGGGAGAGGCAGGCTCAGCAAACACAGACCCAAGCCCTCTGCCTGTGGGGGCAGGGCAAGGGCACAGCCAGGGTCAGGCTCCTCACCCCTGCCCTGACCTGCTCACCCACACTGAGCCCCGGGCCACAGCCCAGGGAGAGGGCAGCAGGGGCAAGGCTGTGCAGAGCTAACCATTTACCACTCGGAGTGGGAAGAAACACCCAGAAGAGCAGACGGCACACAATGGCATAATGCCACTCTGAGCTCTGGCCTGGTTTCCTGGAGCCGGTGGGCCGCCCCGCCACCTCACTGCGCCAGGGAGCCGGACACTGGGCCTCCGCGGCAGGCCGGCGGCAGCTCACCCACCCTCACGGCACCCATGCCATCACAGTCCCAGGTCTGCACAGCTGGGTGTGGACTGGCCACTCCCCACTGTGTGACCTAGGGCCACCGCTAGACCTCTCTGTGCCTCTGCACCGTGTCTAGGATGTTGGCCAGTGTCTCCAGCTTTTCACGCAGAAGCCCGGATCGGACGCTTGTGCCCACTTTACAGACGGCCAATCCAAGCCCAGAAGGTTAAGTGGACCCAGAGTTCCTGTTCCTCCTTTCCTTTTCACTGGGAAATAACTTCAGACAGCTGCAGGTCAGCCCCGACCCTGACCTCCTGCGGCCAGGGAGTCACCACCCCAACCACGTGGCCTATAGGTGTCCTGGGTTCCCCCACTCACTGTCTGGGGACCCACCACCTCCCGACCCCCCAGCCTCCCTATTCTGGAGCGTTCTCGCAGCCCCGTTCTGTTGGCGTGTGGGGCACCCGCAGACCATCGGCACCCCGTCTGTGTGCCTGGCGCCGTCCTTGGAGCAGACCCAGGTGGCTGCTGACCCCTCTCCCTGGTGCTGCCCAACACCCCGTGGGCCAGTGTGGGGACACCACGGGGCATGTGTGTCCTGCCCTCCTCTTCGCCCCCAAGCTCAGCGCAGTGCCCACAAGTGCAGCAAAGTGCAGAACCCCCCTCATGACCAGGGTCAGCGAGGCCTGGCCAGGGTCCAGAGCCTACAGCCAGTCCTCCACACCCAGCTGTTCTGTCTCGAGCGCCCTTTAGCCTGGAGACCCTGACTCGGCCAAAAGTCAGGATGGGTCGGCAAGGCACCCTGGCTATGATCTAGAATATTCCTGAGTCCCGGGGAAACACCCTCAGGGCCTCAGCCCCTCCTCCTGCACACCCACGGCAGGCTCAGCCAGAAGCCTCTCTCGAGGCAGCCCCTCAGAGCCCCTGCTCCCCAGGGCCACCCCAGGTCCCAAGACGGGGCTACAGCCCCCAAAAGCCATGGGCCCTGTGTTGTTGGCCAGCAGTGTCCACAAGCCACAGCCCAAGGCCCCAGGTGCTAGGGCCCAAGGGAGGCCCAGGCCTCAGCACCACCCTCCTTCTCTGAGGTAGGCCAAGGGCAGGATCCTGGCCCCACTGCAGGCACGAGCCCCCACATCACAGGCCTGTGGGACCCCTGCCTCCCATGCTCCATCCTGCTCAGCTGAGCGCTGGCCAGCGTGGCCTCTTCTGACTGTCCCTGAGTCTCAGCTTCCTTACCTCTGCAATGGGGATGCCCACTGAGTCCCTCACATGTGGCGGAGTGCGCGTGCACGTGTGTGTGCGCGCGTGTGCGAGGTGTGGTTCTGTCTCCTGTGCCCTGGGCCGGCACCGAGAAGCCACCAGGTGTCACTGTTGTCACCTGCAGGCTCGCACTGCTCTGCACCCCACATCCGCCCTCCCCCAGAGTGGAGACAACCGGGGCCTGGGGGACCTTCCTTGCCGCCTTGCTGGGGGAAGCCTCTGTAAGAAACCAAGAGTTAGAGTCCAGTGCTTCTCAAAGTGGGGTCCCTGGGCCAGCAGCATCAGTAGCACCCAGGAACTTGTTAGGAACACAAATCTGCATTTTCAGGACCCACCCCAGGCTTCCTGAATTTGAAACCCAAACCATGTGCCATCAGGCACTCTGGGAGACTCTGCTGTGGCTCAGTTCAGATCCACGGTTTGGGTCATTAGTAATCACCCCCATGAGCCCCACACTCGCTGCTGGGGGACAGCAGCTCAGCTTGAACCCAGGGCACGGTCCCTGCCCCAGGAGCGAAACCGAGAAACTGCAGGGACAGGAAAAGACCGGTGCAGGACTGCCATGTACAGTTGTGAAGACTGTTCACTGCACAAGTTTACCCAGTAAGAGGAGAGGGGATGGAGGGGCTAAAGTACAACCCACACACAGCTGAAACTGGAAGAGGGAGGGTGCCGCATTACACTTCACACACACAAACAGGCTGCCTCCTCTCTGAGCTGGGCCCCAGAAAGGATGCCTCAGCCCGACTCCTCAGCGGAACCCTGCAGGAAGGGCAGGCTGGGGTCTTTCACCCTTCCTTGGGGGACCAGTTTTGGCTCCGAAAGCCCCATTTCCCAGAAAAATCCTGTAAAACTAAGTCTTGAGTCGTGGGAACCACCCCAATCCCAGACACAACAGGATGGCTGGTCACCTACCTCTGTCCCCAGGCCCGGACCCCAGAGAGCCCAAGCTGGGGTTTGGCTATCCTGTAGCGCGCCTGCTTCCCTAGCTGCTCAGAAATGTTGCTGGCCAGCTATGCCGGGGTGGGGTGAAGGATGGCACACCTCTGCTTCCAGCTGGAGCTGGAGAGATGAGATCAGTCTCTGGGCCTTCAAGTCCATCTACCCATCTGTCTACCCACCCACCCATTCATCCACCTGCCCATCCATCTGCCCATCTGCCTGTCCACTGGCCCACTCGTCCACCGTCCACTCGTCCATCGTCTACTCGTCCATCCGTCCACCTGTCCAACCACCTACCCAGTGCTTACAGGGTGCCTACTAACTGGCTCTGTCCTGGCAGTGCACACAACAGACACACATTCCCATCCTCCTGCAGCTACGAAGGAGGGGCGGGCACGTGGTCGGCGGCCACATGTACCAGGACAAGAGCAGAGGGAAAGGGCAGGGCCGCCAGCGAGGGCCTCACCGAGAAGGTGACGGTTCTGAGAGGTGTGTGGCGAGTCCGAAGACTAACAGGAAGAGTGGAGAATGGCACCACAGAGAAAGACGGGCTCGCTGGGGAGGGAGCGTCTGCAGCTTCTACGGTGTAACACACCACAGCTGGTTCGGCTGCCCATCTGAAAACTGGCTCGAACGAGCCCGGAGCAATCGGCCTCTGCAGGTGGTGTGCCACCAGAGCGCGCGCTCACCCCGCTGGGGCTGGGGCTTCACCCTCTGACTGAGGGCACGTACAAACATGGCATTGCCCTCCAGCTGGCAGGGCCCGGTCACGGCTCCCAGAAGGGGGAGAGAACAATCCCCTTAGACCAGCATGACAGGGCACTGCCGTCAGACGACGGGGTCAGGGACACTACTCTCAGACTGGGGCGTACCGGGAAAAACCCGGGGTCCTGAGCTCTCTGGCAGTAACAGCAAGGCCGCGGCAACTCGCCCATGAAGAACCCCCTCCCAAGACACCACCCCAAATATCCATCCTTCCCTGACCGCCCCCCACCCCCCCAGGGCCCTCCAGCCCAAGATCCACTGCACATCCCAGGAGGAAGTGTCTACCTCCCGGGCCGACTGCCAAGCACGAGGCCAGGCAGGCAACATGTGGTTCCACTTGGCAATCAGGCCACAGGGATGGGGGTTGCTAGGGGTGAGGGGAGTGGGTGGCCAGTCCGGAGGATGCTGCCAAGGAAGGGCCCAGGAGGTGGGACCCAGCAGTGCCCCCGGACAGACAGGACTGCCCGTGCCTGGTATGCCCCTCGCTCCCTGGACCTCAGTGTCCCAGGTCAGGGCTGTAAACCTACGGCTCGGCCCAGGACGCCCCCTCGCGTGTCTCCAGGCCTGGTTGTCCCCCCGGATCCCCTACCACTTGCTCCTCCCACCAGCAACAGGTACCCGGTTCCCTGGGGCTCAGTGGGGCCTTCTGACCCCGCAGAAGCTGCACCCCCTCCCACCGGGCACGTGCGCCACCACCCTCCCACGGCACATGGCAGCGGGGAACATGGCACAGTACTGCTCCAGTGTCTGAACCCATGGCCGGCAGAGGCCTGTGCACGAGGTCCTCCCGAGGGTGAGCCTGGCTAAGGCTGCCTCAGGGAGCCCCGGTCCTGGGCAAGGCCACAGAGCAAGGCCAGCCCAGGGGCGGGGGGCCTTCATGCAGACAGCACAAACACCTGGGCAGGCAGGAGCATGAGACAAAGTCCCCCCTCCCCCCAAGGGCGCATGCACAGCCTCTGGGCTCTGTTGTGTGCGCTCAACACCCCTCTTAGAATGTGAAAAACGGGTCATGGCTAAGCTTGGGTGTTTTCAGGCTGGCGTCCCCCGACTGATGGCAGCGTCCACTGGTGAAGTGTGGTCATGCAGCCTGCTCAGACTCATGCCGGGAGTTCTTGGGCTGCGCGTGGGGTCAAATGCAACCAATTGTGAGGAGATCCTGGTGGCCCCACTCCCCTGGGCTAGCTAACACCTACTGGGGTTATAAGCTTGGGCCCTGCTTCTTCCAGAAATCCTTCCCGATGCTCTGTCCACTCCTGCGTCGACCAGGCTGGGTGAGGGACCGTCCAGGGCCCCGGGGCCCCGAGTGTCCCTCTGAAAGTGAAGCAGGATCACTGTCTGGCGTGTCTGTCCCTGACGACCCGGCACAGGGCCCGGCGCAGTGAAGGGGGCGCAGGCAGTGTGAATGTCTCCACGGACAGCCCAGCACCGAGGCACAAACTGCTGCTCTCCGAGGCTGGCCATCCCTCCCACCGCTCCCTCCTCTTCCATGGAGACTTGGACGGGCCGATGGGTGGATGATGGAAGACGGACAGATGCGTAGGATGCGCCACAGATCATGAGGGATGCTGTTGAGGCCACCGCCTGAGAAGACGCGTGGCCAGCAGGCTCTGGGGGACACAAGCTGTGGGTGAGCCCTGTCTGTGCTTGGTGTGGCCCCCCTTGCTAGAGGGACAAGATGAGCCGCCGTGTCCAGCTCCCAGAATCGTATCAGAGTGGGCTGATGAGGGGCCCTCTGGGCTCCATCCAGCCTCCGTCACCGGCTCGGTCGATGGGGACCTGATTCAAGCCACCCAGAACCTCCTTGTGCCTGCAGAAGCCTCCCGCTTGGCGGCTGCCTGTCACGGCCAGCACAAGTTCTTAAAGACACGCAACAGTTCACGCCCTGCGCTGCTCCCAGCTCCCAGCGGCGCCTGGGCCGGAGGCCCCCCACCCGGAGAGCCAGGCACTCGGCCGCCCCCCCCACCTACAGAGCCCCTTCTCTCTTTGCAGGCCCGCGGGCACCTCCACAACCCTCCACGGTTTCACACCTGTCTTCCCCACGGGAATGCAAGCTTCGTGAAGGTAGGGACTGTCTTCTGTCTCGTTCCCTGCTGCATCCCAGGGCCCAGACGGGCAGTGACAGGACGCTCGTGCGGAATGCTGAGTGCTTCCCTCTGAGGCGGGGCTGCGAGGACCTGGCAGTCCAGGGGGGCTGGGGGGCCGTGGGTGCCTGACACCCTGCACCCCAGCTCTCCACCCTCCCAACGGTGCCTGCGCTCAAGCCACCCAGGTCCTGCAGGGCCTGGCTCTCGGCTCCCGTGAGCGAGCACCCGTCTGGGGTGGGAGCTCAGCACTGGCACCTGCTGTGCCCCAGCACCCGAGACCCAGCCTGCTGCTGGGGAAGCCGCCTGGGAGGGGGCCCGAGAGGTCCAGACACCGTTCTGTGAGTGGGAGAACCAGGGCCGTCCCGTGACAACTGCGGAGACGCACGCAGCACGCACTCTGGGCACAGCCGTTTGAGAGGCGTGCGGACGCCCCGCCTGACGGACGAGGAAACGGGCCTGAAGGGAGGGGAGGCGGGGTCTGAGCCCCCAGAGTGCCCGGCCCAGCCCAGCCAGGGCGGACAGCAGCGCGACCCTGGAAGCCCCATGCGCCGCCCCGGAGCTGCAACCTGGTGTGGGAAGGAGCCGGGGAGGGGCAAGCATGTGTGCAAGCAGGAGCCGCCGCTCGGAGACTGCACTCAGTTCACGCGCTCACCCACAAGCCTGAGGGAGGAGCGACAGGACCCCACTCACAGCGGGAAAAGCAGGCCCTGAGGGGCCGAGTCAGACGCCCAAGGCCACACAGCAGGCCAGAGCCAGAGGCCCCTGCCAGGACGCCCAGTACTGGTGGACACTGCTGTGCACCGGTGTGGTGAGCAGCACCGACGGCCACCGTGGGGCCAGCCTCCGGAGCTGTGCCACGACCCCCACCCGCCTCCCCCAGCACCTGCCTCTGCCAGGCCCAGGGTCACGCGGCCTGGCCGTTGAGCGCACACAGCTGCACGGGGCGCGAGGCACCTGGAGAGGGAAGCCGAGGGTCGTCAGCCAGAAGGAAGGCACGTCAGGGCAGGACAGGGACTCAGGTCACCAGGAATCAGGGCTCTACTGAGGGCAGAGGGGGAAGACATGGTCCAATGGGCTCCGTAGAGGAACCTCGCTCCCTGCAGACGGCAGGGGGGCAGAGCCCGGGAGGTCAGCCACTGCCACCGCCACCGCCTTCCAGGGAAGGGTCGAGGGCAAGGGCACAGGCCACAGGAACGGAGCTGCTTGGGCGTGAACACTGGCCCACCCAGCACCCCGGCAGTTGGGGCAGTCGGGTGAAACTACCTCCTGGGTGTGGCCAGTGGGCTCCAGGCGAGGCTGGTGCTAACCCCGGGGGCCTGAGCGGCGGGAGGCTGGCCTTCTGGCAGGGCCGTGAGACCGTGGTGACTGGCGTGGAGACATCCGCGTCACAGAGCTAATTTCCTCAACAGATATGGGCCCATTCGGGTCGTCGGCTTCGTCTCGGTCTGTGGGGTCAGACCGTATTTTCCCAGCAGCCCGTGCAATTCCCCTCGGCGGGCGACTCGCCGCGCCTGCCCAGGCACCTGCCCAGGCACCTGCCCATGCGCATCTAGGCCCCTGCGGCGCAGCCTCCTCCCTCTCGGGCCCACCCTGGTCCCTGGGGACATTTATCCCTCATCCGTGCAGCCGGGGCTCTGCATTGCCGGTGCTTTCAAAGAAACAACTTCAGGCCTTGCCCGTGCTCTCCACTGTTTCCTGGTTCATTCACGCCCGGTCTTGTCTGCGTCCTTCCTTCCACCCTCTCCAGCCCCTGGCGGTCCCCGGCCTCAGACCTGTCTCCTCCTCCAGCACGAGCACCGGGGTGTGACTCTGAGTGCGGACGATGAACTCTGATGGCCATTTCCTTTCAATTATTTTCTAATGAAATCTCATTTGGAGAGACATTTAGAAGGTGGAAGCCAAGGACTGGCCTTGTGTGGGGGTGGGGAGCAGGGAAAGGCGCTGCCTGTTTCCGGCTCATCACCTGGGCAGCCGGGGGAGGCTTAGAGCTGACGTCTCCCGGCTGGTTCGTGGTCGGTGACGGAGGCTGTGGCATCCGAGGGGAGCTTCTGGGCTGACGTGCCCAGCTTTGCGGGCCGGTGGCGGGGATTCAAACCGCAGGCTGGCTGAGCGTGAGCAGTGGGCCATCCAGCAAGGCCCCCGAGTGTAAGAAGAGACTCACGGAGACAGGTCACTGTGGACCCTCCACACCCCACAGGCTGGAAGCCGCATGGTTACGGAGCATGTAAACGGGCGGATCTGAACGGAGAAGGGCAGGATACACCCCACCTCCCTTCCACTGGCCATAAGGAGAGGGACAAATGTCCCACAGGTACCACTCTGAACACAGAAGGTTATATGTTAGCTTTGTTTCTGGTTCTTGAATTTCAGCGTGGCCATGAGATGTTCACAACTGTGTGGCTCTCAGCACAAGCCCATCACACAGCACGGCTGTTAAGCTCCATCTGCAGGCTCAGAACCCCGGCCCTGGGGCCGGCTTCTTACCAAATCCCCCAGGCAAAGCAGACAGTGGGACATGGACACCGCTTTCCTTAAAGCCCCCTGGTTCTGGCAAACTGCGTGGATGGACGGTGGTTGCTGCAGCCTCTGGCCAGGCCAGGAGGGCTGGCCCGTTTCTCTGCGCAGCTAAGCCACGGTGTAGCCTGCATGCACGCCGGCCCCTCTAACTCAGCAAGTGTCTGCAAGAACACAGCTCCACGGGGCAGGGCTGGTCCACATGGGTCAGGATGCCTCTTCTGTGCCCGGAGCAGCCCCTGGTAACAGAGGTGCTGGCGAAATCCTCGGTCAGCGAGCGGTGGGCCAGTCCAGGGGCTCCTCCGCCCTGGGGCTTCCTTGTGAGAGGGCAGGACTCGTCAGGACTGCCCTGGCGTTCACCCGAGCTGGGAGCCTGCTTGCAGAGCACTGCCATCTCAGCAGCACACACAGACGCGCACACGCACGGCCGTGTCCACGTCGCAGACAGGCTCCTCCCAGGAATCCTGGACGGGGTGTCCCAGACGAGCGCTGGGTGAGGCCCGCCTAGGCTGTCCCCATGCTCAGGGCCCTCCCCTCCCAGGGCTATATCGCACCTTCCACCAGGTGCACCCTGAGGGATCCCCTTCCTCCCCGCAAACAGCCACACCCACCATCACTGCCCTTGCTCCTCGCCGGCCTAGCAGGGACCAGGCATGGTCTCCTCCTCAGGGCCCCATCCGCAGACGGGGAGGTGGAAGCAGGGTGCTTACGCGGGGCGGGAGATAGGGCTTGAAGGGAGACCCCAGCAGAGCACTGCACCCAGGCTCCTGTCTCCATCCAGGGGGTCCCCTGGAGCAACCCTGGGCCCCCCTCAGACCCACAGCACCCCCAAGGACTCAACCTACCCCCAATCTTCAGGCCAGGCTGCCCCCATTCTCCCCACGACGGGGCGGGTCACACCCCACCCCTCTGACCTTGGGGCCACGTAGGCTGCCAGGGTCCAAACCTCTACCCCCCAGGCCATGCAGGGCCCCTACAGCTGTGTCCTTTGGCCAGCAAGGTGGTTCATGACGTTGGAATGAGCCACCAACATTTCAAAATCTCCAAATCCACAAAAAAACCCCACATTACCAGCTGCTCTCAGAAACCCCCAAGATCTGCCCACACAGGACCCTTGTCCCCTCACGGCAATGAGGGCGGCAGCGGCCCCCAGGACGTGGCACATGTGGTCTGGCCACACCCCCCCCCCCCCCCCCGCTCCCCCAACAGCAGCCGGTGCCTCCCCTCAGGCTCCTGTCACTTTGAACCCAAGGCCAGCTGTGGCCCCAGGGGACCCCTCTGGGCTCAGATGGCTCGGCAAGGAAGCAGGCAAGGAACAGCGGGGGCCCAAGGGCATCATGGGGCTCGCTCCCAATAGGGCCGTTCTGGAGGGGGAAGGGGTAGGCCCGGCACGGGGAGGCTGCAGTCTCCCACCCTCTCCCGCTGACCTGTCAATTCTGTCTCCCCCACGTAGGCACTCAAGTGCCAGGGCCACGCTCCCAGAGCAGAAGGGCCTAGGAATGCAGCAGCTGCGCCAGTCCACACCTGCCTGGCCGGCCCACGCACCTGCACAGGACCCAGAAGGCAGAGATCCCAGCACTGCCGCCCTCAGGTCAGGGGGAGGGAGGGGGCGGTGGGCACACCTGGAGCCCGTCACAAGTCTCAGAGGCGCCTCCTGCAGCACCCAGAGAGAGGCCCCTTCCCGAGCAGTGGCTTCAAGGGACACGGCAGTACGGTCTGACTATGGCGAGCGCGGCCCCCCGAACGCACACCACACAGCACGGTGAGCCGTGTCCAGGCCGTGCACCCCTCCCTGGGTGCCCCCTCCCCAGGCTGCTTTCCCGATGCTCGGCAGGAATGCAGCAAACAGGCGGCAAGTCCAGATGCGCAGAAAACCACTTGTCGGAATAAATCACTCCACGTACGACACACACTCGCTGATGCTGTCATAAAAATAATGGCACGGCACTTTTTATTTTCTTTAATCGGAAAAATAAGCCCCGCGTTTCTGGGAGACACTGGGTGAGGACCAGATGCCCGTAAGCCCTGCTCTGGGCATTGGGCGGCCCCCACACCCAGCCAGTGGGGACCCCAGAGGGCCAGTGTCCTCATGAGCAAATGGTGTGGGCGGGGGGGCACCTCCAAGCCTCCACGAACAGGGTCAGCACTAGAGTGGCCGTCGCGGCTCAGTGACACTAGGCACACAAAGGGCTGCCAGGAGCCCAGCCAGGGCACCCCCAGCTAGCTGATGCGGCTGTCCAGAAGGGGCTGCAGCCCCCTCCCCAGAGACCCTCGAATTCTGGAGGGTCAGAGCTGAGCTCTTGCCTTATGCCCAGGACTCCAGGAGCACCAGTGTGGGACTGCCCTGAGCCAGGGATCTGGGGTGAGGAACAGGCAACCCCTGAGCACGGGTCTGGGATGGGCGGAGGGCAGAAAAAGCCCTGTAGTGTGAGGTCTGTCCCGACAGGGAACGTGCTGGGGTGCCAACAGCTGGAAAGCTGCACGGGCTGAGTGGGAGGCCAGGAGGAGGCATTCCAAGAATGGCCCCGGCCCTCCTGGTCCAGAGCTGGGGGGGGATGGGAAACTCTGCCTCCACTTCAGTGCCTAGCCACAGGGGTGGAGGCAGAGTTGGGGGGGTGGGGAGGGACACCCTCCTGTCACCAGCAGCTCCTACTTGGCCACAGACAGCCCTGAGTGCCCCCCGTGTCCCCTCCCTGCATTCACAGAACCCTGGAGATGCACATGCATCATCGCCCTTCACCAGAGGGAAGGTGAGCGGGACCTGTGGCCTGGCTCCAGCTGAGCCCACATTATGCCTAGGGGCATGGAATGCACACTGGCCAAATGGGTTAGGGCCCAAGGAGCGCGAGGCCTGCGCTGGCACACCCCCACAACACGTACGCACACCCGGGCTGGGCATGCACAGGCTCTGACATACAAGGACATGTGGGCACTTCAGAGGCACAGAGAGACACTGAGCAACCCCTCCAATAAGCCCAAGCCCTTGGGGGCAGCCGTGTCCACTCTCCTAGGAGCGTGCACATCCCAAAGTAGCGGGCACGATGGGGGCAGGCATGGCAGGGAGGTGGGAAGATGCTGGGGGTCCTCTCCTCTCTTCCTGGTGCAGGTGGGCCTCAGCCTGGTAACGGCCCTGCAGGGGCTGCCTCTGCTGAGCCTCAGTTTCCAACCGCAAACAGCCCGGCCTGTCTGGAGAAGGCCTCTGGCCAGTCTGGCAGCACATCTGCCCAGCACAGCCACACCCAGGGTGGCCTAGAAAATGGGCATCAGGCTCCAGGACTCACAGATGGGGCCTGGCGGGCTACCGCAGGGGTGGAAGATCGAGTCCGTCGTGACCTCAGGGGCCTGCAGGGACGGCCCAGTGCCAGGAGTGAGAGCTGCGGCTGATGGGCCCGCACCAGGTCCAGCAGTGACCGCCGCGGCTGGCTCGGGGGCCCCAGGAGGGGCCGACGGGGCGGGGCTGGCCGGCCCAGGAGCGACGGGCGCTCAGGGATGGGGAGTAACGGCTGGGGTTTGCAGGGCTGGCTGGGACCCAGAAGGGATTGCAGGGGCTGGCAGGGCTGCTCGGGGCCCAGAAGTGGCCGCTTTCGTCGGCAGGGCTGTTCTGGGCCCAGGAGTGGCCGCTTGGGCGGGTGAGGCTGTTCTGGGCCCAGGAGTGGCCGCTTCTGTTGGCACGGCTGTCCAGGGCCCAGCAGTGAAGGTTTTGGGGGGCCAGGGTGCTCTGGGGCTTCAACTAATTGCTGGGGCTGACTGAGGCCCAGCAGTGACCCCTGGGGGTGGCTGGGCTGGCCCAGAAGGGACCTCCGGGGCTGGCAAGGGGCTAAAAGAGTACGCCGGGGGCAGCAGCACTGGCCTGAAAGTGAGCTGGCGGGTCGGCGGCGTGGACGCAGCAGGAGGAGTGACTGTGGGGGCCGGCACCGCTGTCCTGAGGATGCCCTGCTGGGCTGGCCACGGAGACAGGGGGCCACCCATGACCGCACGGGCCAGCAGCGGTGCCAGAGGGCCAGGAGGGAGCGCAGCGGCCGGCAGAGGTGGCACGGGGCCAGGAGGGAGCGCAGGGGTCGGCAGCGGTGCCACGGGGCCAGGAGGGACCGCAGGGGTCGGCAGCGCTGCCACGGGGCCAGGAGGGAGCGCAGGCGCCGGCAGCGCTGCCTAGGGCCTAGGAGCGCCCAACGTGGCCGGCAAGGCTGAGCCAGGAGTGACTGCTGGGGCCGGCAGTGCTGCTCTGGGGCTGGAAGCAGCCGCTGGGGCCGGCAGGGCTGACCTGGGCCCAGAAGTGACCGCCGGGGCTGGCAGGGCTGTCTTGGGCCCAGAAGTGACCGCTGGGGCCAGCTGCGCTGACCCGGGAGTGGCCGCTGGGGCTGGCAGGGCTGCCCGGGGTCCGGGAGAGCCCGACGGGGCTGGCAGCGCTGACACGGGGCTGGGAGTGACCCCTGGGGCTGGCTGGGCTGGAGCTGCTGCTGGTGCTGGGCCGGGCCGTTCTGGTCCCAGTGGTTGGCTGGGAGCGGCCCCCCTTCTGGGGAGCACACCTGCATGGAAGAAAGAGCACGTGTCCACCTGGGCAGGTGTGCCTGCAGACCCCCCAACCAGCCCGGGCCCCTGAGACATGCTGCCCCCTCACCAGCAGCCCAATCCCCAAGGGAGTTGAAAGTGGAGTGTGAGAAACACCAAGAAGAACCCCTCTCTGAAAAGAAGGCGCAAACCAGTGAGTCCCTGAGGAGGAAAGCAGCTGCAGGGCTGAGCCGGCACCTGGGATAGAGCCCCACACTCTGGGAGCGGGCCCCCCAGTCCCAGTCTCCCCACCCTACCCCAGCTGGGCTCTGGTGACAGCAAGGATGCCCCTCCCACCAAGGGCCCGTGTCCCAGCTGCTGTGGAGGGAGGCCCCTGGGCGGGGCTGCTCCCTGCACCGGGGCCCCTGACCACAAGTCACGTGACACCCCCCCTCACAGATATGCTGTATCCTACAGAAGATTAGCAGATGGAGAACACCCAGTGCTGAACCTGGCCCCCACGCATTACAGACACCCTGGACACCCCGTGGTCGGCGGAGCCTGACAGACGCAATGGGGAAACGGGGCCAGCCTATCAGCGGGTGCACCCTCCTGCCCCAAGTACACACTCCCCCACCCCCAATCCCTGGGCTCCCAGCTTGGCCTCTCTGGCTGTGTGACCCACTGGGGGAAGGTCTCCTGTCTGCTCAGGACCTGGGCTCACGGTGAGCAGCTGCCTCGGGCCCCAGTCCACATGTGCCCCATACCCCACGCCCAACAACGATGGAGCACGTTGCCAGGCAGGCCCAGATGCCAACGGTGGTGTCCAGGTGCTGGTGTGGCCCTGAGGGCACCCAAGGGAGAGGGCACAGAGCCCATGGCTCTGAGTGGGGCAGGGCCCAGTGCTCACCTGCTTGGTGGGCTGCAGTGGGACCTTCTTCTTCCCCCGGTCGCAGGCAGGCTCCAGGTCCTGCTCAGGACTGACGATCTCCAGGGGACGCCCATTCTCACTTGGTTCTGCAGACGGGCAGTTTTCTGACTCGCGGGGCTTCTTGGCAAGGCGACGTTCCCATTTCTCCTTCCGCTCATGTGGCTTCAGGGCCATGTCCTTCTGTCAATGAGGAAGGACAAAGCTGGTTAACTGGCAGTGACCTCAGTGACACCATGGAAGACCGTGCCGTGCTCTGAGGGCGGGTCCCTGGGCATGTGACAGCACCTACCTGGAGCGCCAAGCACCACCCCCTCCCCCGAGTGGGCTCTCAGGCCGGACTCACACCTCAGGAAGATGGGCAGATCGGTCAGACGAATCTGGGTGGGCCTGTCAGGACTGGGGGGCTCAGAGAGTGATGTGAAAACACAGCTGGACCAGGGGCTGTTTCCCAAGGGGCCCTAGCCGGTCACGGGGGCCCCCAATCCGTGGCCCAAAATGGAGCAGGTGCTGCACTGGCTGGCCTTCCTAGGGTTGTCCCTCAGATTCCTGAGTTGAGGGCCATCACCACAGCAGCTGACCACTGTCCCCAGGTCCGGTCCACCCATAGGTTTATCTGCCCAGCTCCATGCAACGTGGCATCCGGATACCAGTCCTTGACTCAGCCAGGTATGCAGAATGTCAGGGACCCTGGACCCCTTCCCTAAAACAGGGACCTGTGCCCATTTTGCTCACAGCTGCACCTGGGCCCAAAGCGGGGACTGATATCCAGCAGGGATTTACTGAGCATGCCCTGCTGTGCCGATGCCAACCGTAGTAGAAGGGTGCCCACAGCACCGTACACAGCCCCTACTATGTAGAGCTGGTCCTGCCAGTGAGCCCAGAGCCCAGGAGAGCCTGCATTTACTGGTGGTGACCAGGTGTAGTGTCACCCACCAGCCTCGTGCTGGGTCCATGGGGTAGGGTGGGAGGTACCATCTCCACAGGGCTGCTGAAGAAAAGGGAAGGACGCAATGGGAAAGCATTCACGCAAGAGGGAGGGGAGGAGGGCCTGAATGAAGGTGATGCCCATGGCTGAGGTGCTCCCCCACATTCCAGGTGATACCCTCACGGCCCCACAGGAAGTGCTTCTTAAGAACCCGAGGGGTGACTGTGGCAGCCTCTCCAGGGCTGGCCTCTGTGCTCAGGTGGGCACCTGGCCCCCCAGCCAGGACTCAGTCCACCTGGGCAGCTCCCAGTCTGTTGTGGTCCCCTGGCCTGGCGATGGAGACGGGGACACGCTGTACTTGGCAGGTGAGGTCCTCCGACCACACTACACGCCGCCTCCTGTCCGTGTGAGGGGCCCACAGTCCCCAGAACTAGTGAGGTGCACCAACACGGCTGGCCGGACTAGCGCTGCCCCTCCAGGCACGGAAGCCCCCACGACTGTCCTGCTCTGTGCCACCCCACAGCCTGGGCTGGGAGCAGCCATGTGCGGCTGCAGGCAGCAGCAGACTCCTCCTCTCTCAGGTTGGACACTCCACACTCCCAGGATTCTCCTGAGGGGCCCACTCCACAGTCACAAAGACGGAGGACAGCCCCACCAAAGCCTCTCACCTCTGATGTGACACTAAGGGCTGGAGTGTGCATCCTCCTGCATGGGGGGGGGGGTTCACCCTGCATCCCCACCCCCTCCCCAGGGCTCACTGAGGGGCAGCGGGAAGGGAGAGGGGAGGTTGGGCTGGCAGGGGCGCCTGCCCTGGGACATCCGAAAGGCTGGGAACCCTCCCTTGCTGAAGCTGTTCAGCTTGGAAGATGATGGCCAGCTTGGCCCATGCCACGTGGCTCTGCCCGAAGCTCCACAGGCTTCTGTGATGGCAGCACGTGGACCCTGACTTCTCAGACCACGCTGGCCTTCTGGAATATCAGACCCCAGGGACACCCACAGGCTGCTGGCATTTCGGCGGCCACTCCTGGAGTCCCGGTCAGATGAACCCCTCAGAACCCTGGCTCATCTCAGTCCAAGGGGGCCGCTCCCCCCACACCCTGACAATGGAACCCCTGCTCACTGTAAGACCTCCCAGCCCCTGCCCTGCCTCTGGGTCTCAGGTCGATTCCAGACGCGGGGTCTCCCACCTTTGCGTACACAAAAGCTGGCAGCAAACACTGACCAGGCCGGCTCAGCCCCAGGCGCGCCAGCTCAGAAGGCAGCTGGCTCAAACGGACACAATGGCAGCCCCAGCTGGGAAGCCCAAGGCAAGGGGCTAGGGTTAGAGCCTCCCACAGAGGAGCGGCAAGTGCAAACAGCCCGAGGGGGCCAGGAGCTCCATGCTCCCTCCTTCCTTCCCTCTCTCCACTAGTCAGCACAGGGCCACAAGCCTCCCTGCGGAAGGAAATCGAGGCGGTCCCTCCAGTGATGAGAAAGTCCTGAAGACCGCAGCTCATTCTCCACTCTCCACATGCGGGCACTTGATACGTACTGGTGCCCAGTGGTCCCAGGACCCCGAGTGCCATACCCCCTTACAGACAGTCGGTCACTCTTAACTCATTGCTTTCAGGCCTCCTGCCCTGCTTGAGGGCCAGTCTTGCTGCTCACAGGCTGGTCCTCCCACACAGGCCCTAGAGAACACGGAGGCCCCCACCGTCCCTACCTCTCCACCCTGGATGCTGCCACCCAACTGCAGGCCGCAGCACCTCACCACCTACCCTCAGGGTCCCTTCCTGGTCCCAGCCCCGCATCATGGTACAGAGGGTAGGCCCAGCAGACTGTGGTCAGAGGCCTGCAGAGAAAAACCAGAGCAACATGCTGTAAAGGGTGGACTAGCCAGGGCTTTCCAGAGAAACAGACCAGCAGGATGCCTACACACAGGGCCTTCTTCTGAGGAGCTGGCTACGCAAGTGTGGGGCCCAGATGCCCCAAGATCTGCAGGGGTACAGTTCTTGCCAGGGCTGGACAAAACCTCGGTCCCAGCTCAAGGGCCCAGGTAGGAGGAGCGCTTACCTCCTTAGGGGAGGGTCTGGCTTTCCGTTCTGTTCAGGCCTTCAGGGGATTGGATAAGGCCCACCCCTCTCACTCCACAGATTTAAATGCTAAAGTCATCCAGAAACACCCTCACAGGTACCCAAAATGATGTCTAACCAAACCCTTGGGTCCCTGGGGGACACTGGCCCCACCACGGGCAGGTACAGACACTACTTGGAGCCCATGTGGGCGTGGTGAGGAGGTGGGAGTTTGAGGCGCCCCACCACGCACGTGCAAGCACATGTGCAATGCTCACACTCCCACGTGTGCACCCACCCCTGGCCTCCACAGCCTGGGCAGGAGGCGGGGCTGGAGTCCCAGAGCCGGACGGGTGTCTCTGCCAGGCCCTCTCTGTCCAGCAGCTACACTGTGTGGGCTCCTGGGCCCCGCCCCACCACAGCCCTAACATCAGCTTCTCAGCACCCGGTGCTGGAGGTGGCCTGGGGCTGCCCTGAGGCCCTTCCAGAACCCGCAGAGGGGCCAGGGCAGGGCCTGGAGGGAGGCCTTTGTATCAGTATGACGGATGCATACTTTGGGTGAAAGATGTGACTGGATGTGTCTGGAGAAGTGGCCTGGGGCGTACACACCATGCAGCCCCCATGGGCCACCTAGACCTTCATACTGCCACAGAAAGCAGCCAGTCCTCTCTCCTCAGACGCCCGCGGGCCACCTCCTTCTGCAAGAAGCCAGCATCCTGCACTCCGTGACTCCACACACGGACCTCCTGAGCCACTGTGGGGTGAGCCCCACTTTCACAGAGAGAGCCACTGGTTCTGAGGACCTTCCGATCAGGTAAAATCACGGAAACAGTTTCTAGCCTGGTGGACAGCCTCTGAAGTCCCATATCTGAGCCCTGGAATGAGAACAGGGCTGGCCTGCAGTGTATATGATCAGAAGCACAAGCAGATACTAACTAGGAAACCTGTGGGAACAGCCTGCCCCTCTGGGACACCTGGCTGGGCTGGGATCCGTCTTTCTAATGAGAACTTGTAGTCAAAACAAGACAAAACAGGGGGGACGGACGGAAGGGCAGACACACCGCACAGCAAGCGTGGTGAACCGCCAGCCGCAGACCAGGCAGTGGGCTCTACAAAGGCCTCCCTCTGGGCCCTGCCCTGGCCCCTCTGCGGGTTCTAGAAGGGCCTCAGGGCAGCCCCAGGCCACTTCTCCAGACACATGCAATCACATCTTTCACCCAAAGTATGCATCAACCACAAATCGTTCATCACATTTTCTGTAAACCTGTTATATTTGTTTGTTTTTTAAACAAACAAAAAACCTAGATTGTTAGAACCCTTAAAACATCAGTGACTGGGCCTTTCCTCTGGCCTGGACTCAGCCCAGCAGCATCCTGGCCCCAGGGCAGGAGCTCTTGCATCTGGAAGAGGGGGGGAGCTGGGAAGCGAGTTGGCCGCAGCCCAGCAGAAGGGTATAACGACACCATGGGCCTTCTCCTGGCTCAAGCGGGCAAGAGGCCTGGTGCACCGGGATCCAGAGGCAGCCATCCCCACCCAGCTACTGCCCTGAGAATGACCCCAGGCATCCCTGGGCTTCCTGGAGGAGACCCGATGCTGTGCCCCCAAGGGGCTCTTGGTCACAGGACTCAACAATTCCTGCCATGAGGCATTGCTGGGATATGTCTGGCTGGCCCTTTCCCAGCACGCCAAGGCTGCGGCTGGCCTTCACTTGTTATGCTGACCCCGTGTGAGCCCGGGCCAGTTCTGGAGGCTCACCCAAGCTGAGGCACACACCACCGCAGTTCTGCCCCCACTGAGCCTGCAGTGGGGGTGCTGGCCCTGGGTCCCAGTCGCGGCTCTGCCTGGAGCGTGGGGCCTCTGGGTAGGTGCAGTTTCCTTATCTGTAGACTGCGGCAGCAGCTCTGCCCAGGCTGTGCTGACCGCTCCGGGCGAGGGAGGAGCCGCAACAGCAGTGACTGCCCTACCACGGGCCAGGGTGGGTCTCCCAGTAGAGGGTTCCTTGGGGCAGACCCCCAGGGAGGGAGGCCAAAGCGAGCAGTGGGCTGGTGTCTGACTTGCAGGATGTTTAGCATGCTGCTGGTGGAGCCACACTAGGAGCCCACAGAATTGGAGTGTGCCCACAGGGAAGCGGGCCCTGCCGAGGCTGCAGCAATGGTCTGCGGTGAACCGGGACAAGATCCAGCAGTCCAGGGCCCGGCTGTACCCTTGAGCTGCCGTCTGCCCACAGACCCATCTGTGAGCCCACACAGGCAGGGCAGCAGATGTGGCTAGGCGCACCCCAGCATGCGTGCCTGCACACACAGGGGCCCTAGAGAGGGGGCATGGCCAAGCGCTGCAGCCCACGACCCTTGAGGCCCGAGGCAATGAGGCAACGGTCCCACAGTGAAGCCCCCAGCACCCCCAGTAGCAGCCGAGCCCCGGACCCTCCCTGGACCACAAGGGCATCTGCCCGTTGCAGAAATCTATGGTTACATTTTCCTGTAGCAATTTTATGGAGCTATTTTTAGCTCCCCTAGAACGCTATTACTATGCAGTACCAATAAGATCTCTAACTGCACTTCAGTAAACTAACTGTGCAGAGAGAAAAGTAATTAGAACTGGCAAACCCAGACCCAGACTCTCTCTCACTGAGGGCTGAGGCTGCTAGGTCCGACGTGGACAAGGCCTTTCCAGGCTCCCAGATCCTGCAGGCCCAGGCATGGCCACACCCCTCCAGCCAGGTAGGTGCCCCCTCCGCTCCGGGAACTGCATTGGGGCCTCTCCCCCAGCACCTGGGCCTGAGCCCCCAGCGTCACACAGGATCTACCCCTCACTGCCAAGCACTGGCACTCTGATGGGGTGGAAGGCCTGGCCCACCTGACCTCCCCACGTCCCTACCTTCCCACCCTGCACGGCTGAGGCTGCCTGTCTCCCAGAACCTCTGGGCCTCGAGGCCCCCAGCAGACCTTGCTGGCTCATGGCTCAGACAACAGTCATCGTTGTTCCAGACGCCCAGGCCAAATTCCACCCGTTGCTCACCTGGCAGACTGTCAGCCCCAACCTGGAAGTCCTTCAGCACACATCCGCCCCAGGCTCTCGGCACAGCTGTCCCCACCACCCTGCTATCTATGTGGCTCACTCTCCTTCACCTGTAAGTTTTCACTCTAACTTCACACCATGCCCCCACCAAGTAAAACCCCAGCCCCAAACCCTACCTACCTTCTGTGCTATGACCCACCCCCCTCCAACCCCGGTGACAGAGAGCTCGTGCACAGGCGTCTCCTTCCACGTGGTCGAGGGGCCTCTCCCCAGGAGGGATCACCCTCCTTCCCCACCGCAGCTAGAAGGGAGGCAGCCTGTGTGTCCAGCGCCCACCAGCAACTGGCACATCCCCCGACCCCCCGAGTCGGCCAACTGCCCTTGTTTGGGACTTGAGAGGGTTCCGTGGATGCGGGGAAGGCACAGGAGGGCCTGTGGAGTGTAGAGCAGCACCGCCCCATCACAGACCCCTGCCAGCAGCATCACGGCTGGAGGCCAGGATGGCAGCAGGGCTGGGGCGAGAGGGTCCCTCTGCTGGGCCCAACTTCCCACCCCGCGCCCCGGCATCCAGGTATAGCAAGGCCTGGGGCACCTCCGAGCCCTGCTGCTGACCACGTTCCCGAGTCAAAGACGGACTCAGAGCCGGCCTGGACAGTGCCTGCAGGCAGCCCCCACCCAGCTGCCCCTGCCCTAGCATGAGAGCCATGTCCAGTTGCGCCCTCCAGCTATGACGCTGGGACAGGAGTTCTCCCTGACTTGTCCGCTCCTTAGCTCACACCCACACCAGATAGATACTGCTTCCCATCAACTTCCCACCCCTACAGCCCACCTGCTGTTCCTTCATTTACGGCATCCTGCTGGAGAGGTCCCTCAATCCACCAGGACTGTGGCTACCCGAGGGTAACACTGCCCTCAAGGACCATCCCCTGAAGGGCTCACTGACCCCTTAGCTGCCCCAGAACCTTCTGGAACCTGCCCCGTGCACCTTGGTCCCTCTGGGTCGGTCTCTTGCCAGCTCACAGCACTCCTTCCCAGAACCCTGCTCCTGGGTGCCCACCCACAGTGTGCTCTCTGCACTGGAACACCTGGCAGGACCAGCAGGGCTTGAGGGCAGATGGTCAAAGACCCAGGAGCTGGGGAGTCAGCCCAGCAGCAGGACAGCCTCTGTCACACCCGGTGCTCAGTACACCAGTGGGGACCCCCCTTTCCCAGGCTCTGTGAAGACACTCATTGCTTCCCATGTCCATCCAGCCCCCACCATGTGCTGAGTGGTTGTTGGGGCAGAGGAGGCCCCCTGGAAACAGAAGAGACCCTCCCACCCCATGGCCTGGGACCAGACAGATGATGATGGTGACAGG
The DNA here is from genome assembly GCF_009762305.2 of Zalophus californianus. Lineage (NCBI taxonomy): Eukaryota > Metazoa > Chordata > Mammalia > Carnivora > Otariidae > Zalophus > Zalophus californianus. The sequence continues at coordinate 661,312 of NC_045608.1, forward strand.
AGCTCTGGACAAAGGCATGAAGGTGGAGGAGAATGGTGGGCATGGAGCCTGAGGCAGAGAGGCAGCCAGGCCCCGTTCTGGGCCCCCTGCCCAGGTCTGCACACCACGGACACATCCTCCCATGTCCATGCATGCACACCGCGCTGCGACCCCACACTGTGACCCTGTGCTGACCACCCAGGCTGCCCTCTAATCCACACTCGACTAGGATCTTCCCGTTCACAACTGCGGTCCTGGCAACTGGGTTTGGAGGTCAGTCTCTGCCCAAGCCCCTCCCAGTCCCTCCACATACAGACTGCTCTGTGTGCTTGCCCATGACTGCCAGAGCTGGCCTCAGGCTCACTGCCCTTCAAGCTCCCCCTCAGTCTCTGGGACCTGCTCAGCTGCTGCTCTGCTGTCACACACGGAGGGGGCCGCCAAGGGAGGCCAGAAGCCAGGGCCACTGTTGCTGAAATGTCCCCTGCCTGGGGTAGGGGACAAAGAGAACCAACCTCAGGGTTAGCTCAGAGAAGAACACTGGAGAGGGGATGGGGATGGGGGGCAGGACCATGTGGCAGGCACTTTCAGCTCATCACCCCCACTTCCCAGATGAGGAAACTGAGGCCCAGAGCAGGCAGAGGGATACCTGGGGCCAGGTAGTGAGGAAGAGAAGTGAATTTAAACCAGGCACCTGGACTGGGCTCACTCACTTCACTGTCCTCAGCTGGCTAGGAGCAGGGGAGGCTCAGAGGAAACATCCTGAACTTGCTCCTGGAAGATGGGACTAGCACAGCAAGTGCAAAGGCCCCGAGGCAGGAGTGCCCGGGGCCCCAGGTGAGGGGGTGGCAGGGCCACGCCTCACGGAGAATGCAGGTTCATTCCATAGGTGACAGACAGGGGCCCCGGGCTTTACCCAGGTGACAGGCCTACGTGAATCCTGACAAAGCCCCATGGGGCTACAGGTGGAGCCAGGTACTGAGCGTGAGCCATGCAGCATGTGGAACGGCATGGGCTGAGGATTAGCCAGAGGCCTGCCGAGGTCTGAGGACCAGCATGTGGGGGATTAGGAGAAAGCTGCAACGGGTAAGGTCGGAGAGCTGATGGGGGTCATCGCAGATCGCGAGGGTCCCTGTGGGGGCTCTAGGTCTGACTTTCAGCATCGCTGCACATCTGGGCTGGGGCCTCCCGCTCCACCTTGACAAAGGGGTACAAGTGGCAGCCCTCCAACAGGGCCACTCATGTGTCCTGCGCAGACGTATGCTCTGCCCCCTACACCTACCTGCTGACACCCTGCTCTCAGCAGAGAGCTTGTCTGGGGCCCAGAGGCGCCTGCAGTCTGGTCGGCCTGTTATGTGGCCCCGTGCCTGCCACTGGGTGGAGTCCAGGGAGCAGTGCCCACCCCAAACAGCTGCTCCAAGAAGAAGCAGAGCTGGGGTCACTGAGATGCCTCACTAGGCGGAGTCTAAGCTGGACAGACGGGTGTGGGTGGGGGAGGCATGGATGTGCCCCGCCAGGCCAGCCTGGCCTTTCTGCCGGGGATCCCTCCCCTACACAGACACATGCACCCACCCCCACACCCCACACATGTGCACACACACGGACTGCAACTGGAAAGACAAGCAGGGGTGGTGTACATACTGGGCTGGGTACCAGGTTCCGGAATCAGCTCTCCCCCACATGCAGCTTCAAACAGAAGCCTGGTACACACAGTCCTGCGGAGCTGAATAAGGCTGGTAACTCGTTGGCGAGTTTTCTTTCTTTAGCTACTCGGGCAAACCGGGGCACCAGAACAATCTCCACATGAAACTGGAACCAGATACCACGTTTGCCCAGAGTCCCCAAAGCACTCAATTCCACGTGGCTTTCATATTCCGGCTCCCAAGGGAGAAAGCGCCTCCAGTGCCCCTGGGGCCCCAGCCCAGCCACCTCATCGGCCTTCTCCAGGCATCCGAACCTGGACGTCCCACCCAGCCCTGCCATCCTCCTGGGGTCCCACCGAGCCCTGCCATCCTACTGGGCTAGTCCCTGCCGGCACCTCCCTAGCACCTGCCTGGCCTATGCGGCCTCCTCCTGAGCCCCCAATCTCCCTTCAGGCACCCGCCAGTCAAGTTACCTGTCTGTGTCCTGTCTGGAGCCACCCCAGCAGCTGACACAGAGTCTGGCACACAGCTGGTGCTCAATAAATGCTCAGTGAGTCAGGATGGGAAAAATGGGTCCAAGCACTCCCTGCTGCCTTAGCGGTCACTTCTAGAGGCCTACAGCCCCACATGTGAGCCTGGCCTGCCCTGTGGCAACCACTGCCTGGGCCCCAGTAAACAAGAGGCAACCATCCCGAACAACAGTCCAGGTGAGAGGGGGCTGCCATGGCTTGGTTTATCTAACCCAGTGTTGGAAAGCTCTGCCTGGGACATGGTCTGGCTGCCCAGGCTCCTGGGAGGCCTCATGGAGGAGGCTGTACCTAGGGACTCTCAGCAGACAGCATGGGCAGGTGACCATGGCCTGGGTGGCGTGGCCACAGCTGGACCAACCAATGACTCTTCCACCCCGGCAATGAGCAAAAGCCTGGTGCCTTGGGTTCCCCGTTTCCCTGACAGGGCTGCCCACAGCCCCCACCTCTGGGAGCTGCGTGCAGAACATGTGAACCACATGCAGAGCATGTGAACCACAGGAGTCGGGGCCAGGACCACGGTGGCCCCCAGCAGGTGTCCTGCCCAGTCCCTGTGCACTTGTTACTGCTCTGGCCTCTGAGAGGATGACATGCCCAAGCCCACGGTGGGGGTGGTATCCAGACTCCAGTGTCCTTCCTCCAGAAGGCAGCCACTTCCCACCGGAACAGGATGCAGGGGGACAGGGCCTGAGGCCTCACCACCTGCCAGCTCACAGGCAGTCCTGCTTGGCAGCAAGTGTCCCAGGCCAGCCTGCTCCAGGGTGGGGTGGGGGGGTGAGGAGCACCCTGCTGACCCCGTTTCCAGCAAGCTGGTCCCACGGATCCCTTACTCAATACCTGCCCCCCCACCACAAACGGAGCTGACTTAGGTCTCTAAGTGGTCATCAGCAAAGGAGGCTGGAACACTGGGACCCCAAGTGTGGAGAGGAGCTGACGATTCCTATGCCATTCGGACTGTTCCAGGGCACAAGAAAAGACGCAGCAGACACAAGAAAATCTCAGACTAATTTTATGTAAGAATATAGTGCTAAACACCCAACTGAAATACCAGCAAAGCAACCTGACACAAGACTGCCGACATGGCCTGGAATTCAGGGATGTCACCAGGTCCAGAGAAGGATGACGATCGTCACAAGGGGTGCGAGTCAGGCTCACCGCTCACTTCTGGTGCCAGTCCAGGCGCTTCCCAGGCGGGACACCACGTCCACGTGAAAGATCGCACACAGCCGTGCTGAGTCAGGGGGAAGCAGGAGAGGCCCACCGGAAAGGATGGGGTAGAGGTGTTGACAGAGGCCACAAGACAGGAAAGGAGATGAGCAGTGACAACGCTATGTTCTCGGCAGACGCCACAGTGGCCAATGAGAAACCTTGGAGACTCCACTGGGCAGGTGTCAGAACTGACAAGGGAACTTGCTTGTGCCCAGGCACGAGCGCTGCGGCAGCCAAGCAGAAAGCAGAGTGACCGAGGCATGAGGCAGACCAGTGGGCGACGGTGTAGACCCTCAGCAGGAAGAGGCCTGGCGCCACAACTCAAGAACCGCCTCCCCATGTATCAAAGTGAACAGCACACCACCGCAGAGCACCAGTCACCCAGCCCCAGATCTGGGAGCTCTTCCCTGGAAACAAGCACGTGCACAAGGAGGTTCTGGGTAGGGAGATGTCCACAAGGACACTGACACTGCTGGAGTCCTCATGGGAGGGGCAAGGAACAGAGACAAAGCCGGAATGGGTCAGTGGTGGCACAGGGGTGAAGGCTCCCTGCCAGGGAAGGGGGCTATGTGACCACTGAGTCATCCTGACACTTGGGGAAAGAATCTTCCAGGCAGGGGACAGAGCAGTTAGCAAGGGCCAGAAGTGTGCCCATGTGCATGTCTGAGGACTCTCTGACAGGGGTGTTGGAGAGGGGGGCTAGATGTGGCTGGAGCTACAGGAGTGAGGGGCTGCAGTGGGGCATGAAGGGGGCCACAGCAGAGCAAGTTTACTGAATTGCAAGTTTAGACCAGTGACAGGCCCAAGAAGCTAAGGGGGTGCTGGGGACAGAGGCCAGTTCTATGAACTCATGAGCGTTTGGCTGCCTGCTCTGGTGTGTGTGTGTCGGGGGTGACTGTCCTGCAGTGGACCCAGGACAACGGATAGAGGACATGAGGCCCTATCCTTGAGCTACAGAATGGGGTTTCACCGTGTGTGACCAAGGGGTCACATGTAGGCCTGTCCTCTGCTCCGTCCAGGCCACAGAGCTGCGGCCCCGGATGGGGTCTGGAGCACAGACAGAGTTTACACATGTACCCCAGCAAGGACAGAGTACACACACGTGTGTACCCATGTGCACACACACCTGGGACATGGACCTACCACACGCACGCAACCTGCTGTGGATTTGAGACTGTCTAGAAACTCAGAGTGGGGGCAGAGGGGAGGAGGGCTGTGGCCTGCCACAGGGGTGCCCCCATGGCCATGCTGCCCATGCGCTTCCTGGGCCCCCACACTCCTGACCCTTAGCAACCAGACCTAGCATGATCATGTGCCCCTTGCCCGGGGGGGACACTGAACACCAGCTTGCAGAGAAATCACTACCACCGAGCCCCCTGCATGGGCCCGAGGGAGTTCTGACCTCCCTACAGGGCCACCACCCATCAGGACTCAGCCAGCCTCCACTGTGTGCCTCGAGGCCCACGGCCCCAGCCCCAGCGTCCTAAGACTGGGGAGAACTTGGTCATTTCCAGCAGAAATGCACAGCACGCCCCTGACATCACCCGAAGCTGGGAGCTGGGCAGCCAGGCCAGGACCACCAGCCCACACAGCCATTCACCTGCTGATGTGGCCACTGGGAGGCCAGGGCAGGGTTTCTCAAGCCCAGCTGTGTGCAGCAGGTCGCGTCTGGGTTTAGGTGTCCGTTTCATGAATTATCACAGCTAACGTGCAGTAATTGGTGTGGGAAACAGAATTACAGACAGGAAGTCAGCGGTTACCACAGCTAAAACTTTGGGTGTTTTCCTTTTCATCTTTTACTCCTGGATACATGCCTCCTAGACAAACGTTCAGAGGTGGTATGTAACCCTTTCTTTCAACAAAAAAAGGAGGAATACAAGACTATACGCCTGTGTGGTTCTAGCTGCAGAACATACTCTGAAAAGGCCAGAAGCTGGCTACAGTAGTTACTGCAGGAGATCACGGCTGGAACTGAACATTTTTTCGGGATATACCTTTTCACTGATACTGATCTTTGAGCCAGCTTAAAGTGTCTTGCTGTTTTGAAGCAAATTAGCAAAGAACCACACAGATGCCAAACCAGAAGGGTGGTTTCCACTGGGTACTCGTGGCACGTGTGCCTCTCGAGAGGTAGGCAGCGCACAGACAGAGCATGAAGGCGAAGTGCTGGGGCCCAGGCGTGCAGGCACCCCTGATGGAAGGGCTGGAAGGCGCACAGTAGGTCTGCTGGCCTCATCCAGGCTCTGCCCGCAAAGTGGACCTCCCAGGAGACCCAGGGGCTGGCACAACCTGACCTGCGGCCATAGTTCCCTTTGCCATTAGGGAGGAAGGGTCAGGAGGACCTCAGTTCTGCCCTGGTCTGTCCCCCAAGGGCCTTGCCATCACCTCTGGAGACAGAGATGTCACAGGAACCAGGACAGCAAGAAACACCCACCTGTGTCCCCAGTGTTCCTGGTCAGTGAGAGCAGAGGAGAGGCAGCCCCTGTCACCTCACCACACCGTAAGACCCCTGTGCCGCTGCCAGCTGCTCACTGTTCCCACCCTGTTGAACAGAGTCAGAAAGCTGATGGAGGACCAGGGCTCAGATGTGCAACCCCTGCTCGGCCCACGGCCTCTGCACCCCCTCAGCTCAGACGGCAAGCTCTAGCCGCGTCCAACTCCACGCCCAGGGCCTTGGACACACTGTGAACCTGGCCAGACCTGGGAGCCCTCTCCTCAGCCAACACCACCACTGCCCCATACATGTGTCCCCAGCATTTCACAGAAGTGGCCTGTGATCCTCTCAGCCACCCGAGGCAGGGACTTCTTCTCCCTTCGGGGCAAACACAGGTGCACAGGGAGGTGCTGGAAAGGTGGGGTCAGGGACCTGCCTGGGGCATGCACATGAGGCTGCACCCTCAGGACAAGGGTAAGGAGGACTCTTGGACACTGGCACTCTCAAACCTCCTGAGCCAAGTCTACACCTGACATTTGGGTGTTATGCCCCGGGGGTGACAGCAGCTCACATCCCCGTGCCACGGCAGCCCTGGCAAAGCTCTGACACTGGTGGGGGAGGGGAGGCTTGATGTTCATGGCACTGGGCCTCAGTGTCCCCATCTGTACAGCAGAGTCTGAGGACAACAGGACTCAGAAGCCTGCCTGGTCAGGTCCATGTTCACTGTGTGCTTCATTCAGCGTCCTGACGAGTTATCTGAGCTCTGGGGAAAACCATTACACTTTAGTGAAAAAGGAGCCCAAACAAGAGAACCAATCTAGAAGTTATGACTTGTGCAGAAGCCCCGTACTTTCCAAGGCAGGCGGGTCCCTCCCTGGCTCAGTAGGGCAGAAAAAGGTGCATGGTGACGTGGCTGGGTGAACACCACGAAGACAGCGGACTCAGTCTCACTATGGCCTGACCGGGGCTGCTCAGAGTCTGCAGAAGCCCCCACACCCAAGGCTGCACTGAGTATCCCCACTGACGGAGGGGTGTGGCCGAGGCTGCTGCGGGCTCGTTTCAGCAGGGGTGCAGTGAGTTCTGGCACAACCTTCCTCAACAGCAGTTTCTCCTCCCATCTGTTCCCTCCACAAACATGTATATGGGGCATGGGGACCTCACAGAGAGCACACAAGGCAGACATGGTGCCTGCTCTCTTCCAGCTTCCAAGTTCTGGTGGGGAGAGAGCCAATCTCTAGACGGCTTCAGAGAGTGGTCAGGGACAGGGAGGGAAGGGGGAGATGGGTGGGGTGCGGGTGGGAAAGAAGGGGTGCCGCTTCGGAAGGTTACTGGGGAGGCCTGAGTAGTGTCTGTGCCGAGACACGAAGGCTCCGAACCACCTCGGCCGAGGGGACAGCAGAAAACCTCAGAGGGGCCAGTGTGCTGGCACGAGAGGCTAGCATGCAGCGCCTTGGAGACCACAGTCGGTCTTGTTTTGTGCCCACCTGGTGGGGCAGGTGCACATCTGGAAGGTGGCTGGAGTAACCACTCTCTGAAGCTGCGGCGCAGAACTTGGCCACCCCTTCCCAGTTCAGAGCTGTGGCATGCGCCACCCCCCGAAGTGTCTTAGCTGGGGACTCCTTGATCCGGGAGCCATCTAGCGCCCTCCAGGTGTACACAAAGAGGACCGGAGTGGGGGTTAGGGAGCTGTGTGGTTGGCCTAAGTGCCCCACCTCTACACATCCACCTGCCCAGACAGAAAGGAGCACGCCTGTCCCTGGGCCACGTCCCCCTGGCTGCCAGCACCTGACACTGAGGCTCTCCACAGACCTGGCCCACCTTAGGGAGAGGACCCACTGCAGGGATCTGCGATGTAGGCACTTCCCCTCTCCCCAAAGCTGAGCCTCTGACTGGGGATCCCAGGCCACCGGCTCCCAAGCTCCGGGAAGGGGGGGGGCTGTTAACTGAGCAATGTCTGGGACCCTCAAACCCAGCAGATGCTGGCGGCCCCTGGTAAGCGGGCCCCTGGGGGAGGGGGCTGGTTGGCTGAGGCTGGCAGGCCTGCAGGATCTGGCCAGCACTTCTACCCAGCTCTAGGTGGGTCCCCGCCCACCCCACTTGCCAAATCTCTGACAGTCAGTACTCATTTCCTTCTCAACTCACCTGGGTTCACGCAAGAAGGGCGGTATTTGCTCAGCAAATATTGCCCAAGACAACTCAGCCAGACAAGCGGTATTTTTTGCCACCCTATTAACTAACCAGTGGAACAGCCGTCAGGAGAGGGGGTCTCAGAAATCCCCCCCCCCCGCACCGTCCAAACAGAACCCTCAAGGAGCAGAAGAGGAACAGGAAGAACCTCAAAAGTCTCCACTCCACCACCGCCTTCACCACGACCAGCACCGCTCACCTCCCTGGCACGTCCTGAGCCGAACAAAGTGGTATTTTGAAAAGGAAAGCGGCTGAAAAAAGGCGTGTGTGCACCCGGAAAGCACTCGGCCGGGACAGGGCAATTCAGGGGCTCTTCTCCCGGGCCGCTCAAGACTCGCAGCCGCCGGCACCCCCCCGCAGGCGGCCGGGCCCTCCGGCAGCGACCTGCGCGGCGCGCGGGGCCCGCGCGGCCCGGGCCGCCCTAAGGGGTGGGTGTGCCGCCGCCCCAGGAGCGCCCCGCCCGCCGCCCCACCTACCTCCAAGGCCTCGAGCGTGCTGAAGCTGGCGATGGCGAAGCCGTCGATGACCTCCTCCTCCTGCGAGCTGGACTCGCGGCGGCGGCGGCGCGGGGGGCGCACGGCGGCGGCGCGGGGCGGGGGCGCGCGGGGCAGGCCCGCGTTCTCCTTGCCAGGCCCGGGCTCGGTCTCGTCGCCCGACGACGCGCTCTGGTCGCGGGCGTCGCGGGCCGCCTCCCGACGGCGGCCGCGATCCCGCTGCGCGCGCGAGCGCCGGCTCTGGCGGACCTTGGCCTCCATGGTGCGCGGTGACCTTGCGGCCGCGCCGTCGGGCTCCCGCGCTCCCGCTGCCGCTGCGCTACGCGGCGCCGCCGGGCTCGGTGCAGGCCGCGCGGGCTCGGGCCCTGGGCGGCGGCGGAAGGCAGGCCGGGCCGGGCATGCCGCGCGGGGTCCCTCAGCCCCGGGCCCGGCGCGGCCTGGGAGCCCCGGCGCGGGCGGCCGCGCGCATCGGCGGGGCGGCCGGCGCTCAGCGGCCCGCGGCCGCGGACCCGGGGGCGCGCCTCATGCGCGGCGGGCGGCGGCGGCGGCGGCGGCGGGCGGAGCGCGGGCGGGGCGGGTCCCGGGCTGAGGAGCCGTGGCTCGTGAAGCTGAGGTTCAGGCTGAAGCTGAGGCTGAGGCGGCGGCGGCGGCGGCGGCGGCGGCGGCGGCGGCGGCGGCGGCGGCGGCGGCGGCGGCGGCGGCGGCGGCGGCGGCGGCGGTGGCGGCGCCCGGAGCGGATAACAACTGACGTACTTCCGCCCGGCAGCCAGCGCCAGAGGAAGTGGGCGCTGCGCGGAGCCCGGCGCCAGCCCCGCCCAGGCCCCGCCCAGACCGCGCCCTGGCCCTGCCCCTCCAGCGCCGCCGCCGGCCGGACCCCGCCAAGGCTCCGCCCCAAGCGCCCGTCGCCCCGCCCATGTCGGCCCCGCCCCGCCGACGGCGGACGAGACCCCGCCCTCCAGGCTCCGCCCCCGCCCCTGCAGGCTCCGCCCCTCGGGGAGGGAGCTGGAAGGCCGCGCCTCTTCCCGCCCCTCTGCCAGCACCTGGGCCAGGGCCCCTTCACGTGGGAAGTGCAGGGTCCAGGGGTCTCGGCCCTTCTCCAGCCTCGGTCTCGCTCCGGAAAAGGGGAGGGGGGGGGCCTCTCCAGCCAAACCCGACACGGCGGCCGAGGGGCAAGCTCACCGTCACACCGAGCTGGGGGCTGGGGTGGGGGTGGGGGGTCTCACTGGGGGAGTTCTCCCAGGCACTAGAAGTCCTGCCCACGGGGGATGTGTGTAGAAGGGGGACGGACTGCCCTTTCCCAGAGAGCGTGTGAAGGCCGGGTGAAAGTTTCCTGGCCTCCCACTAGCCCGCACCCCAACCTGACCTGTCTCCATGTGGCCCCCTGCCCTTTTCCTGCAGGGGGTCTCCTGCAGGCTCTCAGCTCCTGGAGCTCTCCACTGCCCCTGCCCAGGTGGAGTTCTGACCTCCCTGCTGCACTTCCGGGCGCAGCGCACCCCCCTCCCTCTCGCATGTCAGGTTGCTCAGATTTTAGAGTAGGGCAGCCCTCCCAAGACCAGAGACCCCAGAATGTACCCTCACTGAGACCCCAGGGCTGCCTGGTTTGCACTGAGACAGCAGTTTGGGGTGCTACCGAAGAGCAGAAACAGATGGGAAGGGGCAGCTGGAGAGTTGAAAGCTAGATATAATGGTGAACTTCCTCTTTCATCAACAGGGGACTGCCTGGGGAAAGGAGGGACATGCAGGTGGGGAGAGGCTTTTTCTGCAATCCCAAGATCATTAATTCACTCAAGACATACTTACCAAATGCACTAGGTCCAGGCACTGTCTGTGAGGCTGTAGTGGACGAGACAGACGGCCCTTTTGGAAGTGGGAGAGAACATGACCACAGAGCCAAATAACAATATCTGATGATAACATGAAGCTAACTGAATAGGGAGGTGCTATAGAAAGTGAGTATTGGGTAGTCCCAGAATGCCTCTGAGTGCAGATCTGAGCTGAGACCCGCAAGATGAGAAGGACCTGGCGGAACCATGTTTCCCTGCAGAGAGCACAAGCCCATACAAAGGCACTGAGGCACGGTAACATTTGCTGCACTATGTGGAGACTGAAGGGAACACAGTGCATGAGCTCTGGAAGGTGCCCCCTTGCTCAGTGAGGAAGTGCTGCCCTGGGCAATGCTGGAGGGGTGGTCCACTGCCCCCCATATAGGGACTTGGGCTTTCAGTCTGTATCACCCTGCCCCTTGGAGGGCTGAGGGCCCCAGTGTGTGTGGGGGGGGGCAGGGAGGTGGATGGTCTAGGTGCCCCGTTGGCCGGGCTGTCCCTGGTGGTCGTTGGAAAGGCAGCTCTACAAGCTTCCAGACACAGGGTTGGGGTCTCAGGCCCCAGAACTGCCAGCCTCCAGGCCACCCGAGCCCCTCCCCTCGGCAAGGTTTTCTCTGCTCTGGGCCCTCCCCAGCCTCTCCTAGCCTTCCCAGGGTGGGGGCAGGGTTCTCCTCACCTCTTCCCATTCCAGGTTTTGTTATGAAAACTCTGACTCCTCCAGCATCATCCCTTGTGAGTTGTAAGAACCTCATTAGGAAGACAGAAATGGACCCAGACTGGTCCCTCTGTATGCCCGCTACCCTAAATCCCCCCTGAGGACAGAAGGCCAGAAAATGTGGGCATTGGAGGGTGTCCCGGGATAATTTTGCAGGATTTCATCTGGATACAGGCCCTTTGGTCCAAGGCTTGTTCCGAGGGCAGCTTCCAGGCTCCACATCTGCTCTGTAGGGTGCACAGACCCACCCTACACCCAGCCTGGGACTTCCAATGGGCCCTTTCCTGTTGCCCCTTCCCCCCCTCCTAGAACAATGCCGCGCTGGGCAGGGCAGTCATAGAGCCAGCGTCCTCAGTTTCCTCCCACGAGACTAGGGGAATGATCAGGCTTCTCTGCCCTGGGGGTCCCTGCTCCAAAACAGGGCTGGAGGTGATGACTCTGCTCCCGCAGTGGGTGGTCTGAAGGTTCAGCGAGTTCTCCAGCTCTGAAACTGTCAGTCACGTGGGACTGGGAGGTTCGTTGGCATGCATCTCTGGGCCTGCCCCAGAGCTTCCGATTCATCCGGTCCCACGTGGGGCTTGAAAATTTGCATGTCCGACAAACAGGCTGCAGGTCTGGGGACCACACTTTGGGGACCACAGGGTTCAGAGCCACAACAGCACCTGGCACATAGTAGGGCTTGCAGACGCGTGCCCCTCTCTGCAGCCACCAGTGTCCCTGAGAATGGGATCCTGCCCCTCCCCCAGGCGATTCCCACCCTCAGGGCTTGGCTCTTGATGACCGCGATAGCCTCCCTCTTCTTGTTGCCCTAGTTCTGGGCGCCTCACTAGTTCCCTCCCAGGCCCCTGGGGCTTGGCTCTTTGGCCTGCGGCCGGCCCAGGTCTCCCCTGCCACTTCATCCCGTCACCGAGGACCATCCTTCCGGGTGCAGTAAGGGGAGAGGGGGCCCTGCCCACAGACGCGAACTCCGCCAGAGAGAAGACTCTCTCCACTCCAGCCTGCCATGGAAGTGCTGGCCCGTGGCTGTGGCCCGAAGCCCAGCCCTCACCTGGTCACTGCGGACGGCACGGCGCCCTCCCCAGCACAGCTCGGAGAGGCTTTGCTGGTAATTAGTCGCTTCCAGGATGGCCTGTCAGCCCCATCAATCTTCACCGTTTGGTTTTGCTTTAGAGAGTAGCAGCTCTTCTGTAAGGCTCTGAGCAAAGTTAATTGACATGAAATTCTATTCAAAATTCAATTTGCTCTCACAGATCCGATTCAGGCCCTATAAATCAGCAGGGCCAGTGGCTCCTTTGTGGTTCAAACATGCTTTTTGCTTGCAGGGTGGCAGCCAGAAGATGCTGAGTCCTGGCTAGCAGGCTGGCCCCAGGTGCCGCATCTATGAACCGGAGGTCAGCTCCTCTGTGCGTCCTGGTATCCACTGCACCTCCTTCAGGTAAGAGCACTTCAGTGCATTTCAGATACTTAGACCACTTCCATGGACACCATCTTGGTCGGCTCACTGAGAAATCCCACCATCCCCCAGCCAAGGAATGGCAGGTGTGTTCGCTCCCGCCATGATAATGCTGTGTAACGAACAGCCCACATAATTTCTGTGACTTACAACACCAGTTCTTTTTTCTTGCTCCTAGGGCTGTAGGTTGACCTGAGGGACTCTGCTCCAGACTGTGGGTCAGGTTCAGGTATCTCTCTGGGACCCAGGCTGCAAGAGGTGAGCTACCTGGGATGTTCTCTGTACAAAACTCGGAGGGCCAAGCTCAACCACACAGGCACGCTGAAAGTCTATGCTGTAGGCCTTGCATCTTGTCTGTTCACATCTGGTGCAAGGCAAGGCAGGTGGCCAAGACCATCCTACGTGGGGTAGGAAGCTGATGCCCGCCCCTGGGGTGGGTGGGGGGCTGGCACTGCAGAACCCCATGGCAGGGGATGCGTGTGGGTCTGCAACAGAGAGGAAGTGAACATTTGGGGACTAGATTCCCATTTGTCACAGCCTGTTCCTGGAATCACAATCTGTCTTCAGAACAGTATCCAAGAGATTGATAGATATTCCGGGTGCACCTGTCGCAAATGTGGCCCTTCCCCTGATTCCTGCTCCTCAGGATCTGTTCTGTGGTCAGGTTCTGAGCCTGCTTCTGCCCTGGGGGCTACCCACATTCTGCCCCTGTCCGTCCACACCCAACCCTCTTCCTCAGCCCTGACTCTGATATCATTTCTTCCCAGAGGCCGGCTGGTGGCTTCATGCTGAGCAGGGTGCCCACATGAGAAGCTGGTGCATGCTCGGGTAGGCAGAAGTAAAAGCAGGACCAGTTTTCTCTGGAGAGCCTGCAAGGCACCAGGTCTGCCTCAGTTGCACACAGAGTTAGGATCAACAGTCCCCTGCCCCCACGCCGCGTGGACACCACCAGGCCTGCAGCCCGAGGGCTCCTGCCCCTCTCCTTCCACCTCCTAGTCCTGATGAAGCATGATAGCAGTGTCATGTGGGTGGGGGTGGCGAGTGGTCTGCTCGGTAGCTCGGGTTTGTCTAGACTATCTTCACAGCTGCCGCTACCCTCCCCAGAGGCGTGCCCACACCCCACGTGCTGTCCCCACCACCCCGTCCCTCTGTGGTGGAAGGCCCGGCTCTGGCGCCCAACCCCACAGATGGTGCCCCTGAGACCTGAGGCCTCCCGCACATGGGCGCCCTCTCCGGCCATCCTGGTGCACACTCTGCTTCGTGCACACATCCGTCAGCTCCAGAAGAGCAAGCAGCCTTGGGCCCGACTCAGTGCCAGCACCCAGCAGGGGCCATAAGCAATGTGTGCTTTGAGCGTTCCTCGCCAGGAGGGCCACGGGCATCCCAGACTCCTGGCTGTCCTTGGAGGGTGCTTTCCAGCTGGCCTAGCCCTGGGGGAGGAGGGGGGCCTCCTGCGAGAAGGCAGTGATTGCAGGGCGTTTTCAGGGCAGGGAGGTCCCCACGCGGAACCTGGTCTGAGCTGTGCTGACAGCAGGGCAGGCCTCTGGGATCTGGGAGGGAGGAGAGGCCTCTGGACAAAGCGCCTGGACTCACAGGGCTCTTCCCCTTGTTGCTGACAGAAACCCAAACCTAAACTCGCTTTCTCCACTGTGGAAAATCAGAGGTATACCTGGGCCTTAGGTAGCGCTGGACTCATGAGATTAGCTTTCCAAGGGGAGATGAGGGCTGCAGCACTGTCAGCCTGTAAGGTCAAGGTCAAGGGCAACGGGAAGAACACAGTGAGAGCCTCCAGAGGGAGCTCGGCCCGGCTGCACCTCGATGGAGGACTTCTGGCCTCCAGGACTGTGAGGGAATAGGTGTGTGTTGTTTCAAGCTGTGTGGTCTGTGGCCACGGGAAGTGACCACCAGGCCCATACCCTGCCCAGCACCCCCGCCTGGGCCTGGCCAGGCCGTGCCTTGGTCTGTGGAAGGGACGGAAGCCGCCGTGTGCCCATTCTGACGCCAGACTCAAGAGATGCTGTGTGTTTCCACCTGCTGTCCTGTACCTCTGCTGTGGCCTCGAGGAGGGCCTGACCAGGCTGGCCCTGCTAGCCCCAGGCGCCGGGGACCAATGCCGTGGCTACGGTGCCCAGGCACGCCCACCCCAGCCTGAGTCCAGCTGAGATGAATGGGCGACCTTCAGACGTACGAACCATACATACGTTTCATCCAAAGCTGTGAGGCTCCTGGGTGTTTGTTACTTGGCACTTTTGTGGACTAGCTGACAGGTGCAGATGGGATGATGCGTGACGGGGCTGTGTGTGGGGACTGAAACGTTTCCGCTCGGCCAGCCCAGGCTACAGGAACAAGCCGTCGGTGACTTTCAGAACATCTGTGGTGTGCAGTGAGGGGGTGTGATCTCCAGAGGTGCAGACCCGGCCCGCCAGGGCCTGCGGTCAGCCAGAGGGGGCGAGTACTCTGCAAATCATCACAGTCCACCTTACCAATTCCTTGTATCTATCAGTTTCCACAGCATAGAGGGGGTGGAGGGCCCCGCTGAGTGACTGGACGTGGGGTCTGTGAGTGTGTCCGCTCAGGGGGCATGATGCGGATGGCAGCTGGAGAGGAGCATGGGGCCAAGAGCAGTTTCCTCGGGGGGAGCACGGTGTGGTGGTGTGACAGCGGTGAGTCTAGCAGCCGTCACTCACTGGGAGCTCACTGTTACCCCTAGGGTTCCAAACAGTTCCCCATGCAAACTCCCTTAATCTTTACAGGACTCTTAGCTGGTAGATGGTGGTGGTACCAATGCGCAGCAGTCACTCTTAGCTGTTCCCTACGGGGAAAATGTGTGTGTTACCCACGCGACAGT
Source organism: Zalophus californianus (assembly GCF_009762305.2). Taxonomy (NCBI): domain Eukaryota; kingdom Metazoa; phylum Chordata; class Mammalia; order Carnivora; family Otariidae; genus Zalophus; species Zalophus californianus. Next base: position 676,621 of record NC_045608.1, read on the forward strand.
CGAGAAACAGAGCACGGCTCACAGCTTTGGCTTTTGCTCTTCTTACCTGGTACTTCACAGGCACAACACAGCTGCTGTAGCTCTAGACATCGTGTGCTCACTCCAAAGGCCATGCCGACGAGGACAGCAGCCTGGGTGCCAGTCCCAGGGGTTCTCATGGACCCGAACAGAGGCTCATGGCCATTAATTGTTGTAAAGGTCTCTGGGAAAATGAAAATCTGGCAAAGTGGGGGAGGTGGGATTCACTAAGACTGCCTTAAACCAGATGCGACTTGTCCTAAGGCCGGGGGAGGGGGCCTGTCTTTAGTGTGGTCAAGAGCTTTCTGCCGCTTATGCAACAGCATGGGGCTGTGTGGGCAGGGGAGCAGGGCGTGTGTGGCTGTTTGGTGGCCATGAGCACTGTGCCGTCATGCTGACTTTGGTAACAGGACTCCGGTTTTCTTTGGGGCCACTCTGTCCTATACTCAGTCGGCAAAATTAGGGAGGTGTTAACTCCATCTCTGGCTCCAGGTGTGAGCTCATCACCCGTTTTGCCAACTGAAAAATCCCATTTCCCTGTCCCCAGTGATTGGTCCAGGAGTGGGTGGTCACACTTGGAAGGGAAGGTCACTCTTTCCCTCAGGTTTTGGGGGCAGGCAGGTGTTGGGGGGCAGGGGGGCTTCTGGCTACCATCTTGCCATCACAAGGGGAGGGAATACCTGCTGGGGAATGGATATCACACGGAGGGGAGCTGAGCAAGGAGACGGAGGGAACTGTGTCCTGAAGACATTTTAAACTCCTGGATCCCGCTGTACCTGAAGCTAGAACTTCCCATGGACTTCACAGACACATGATTCAGTGCATCCCTTTTTGCTTGAGCCAGTTTGTGTTGCTTTTTCTGCCATAAGCACGTCTTCCCAAAAGAATGCTGTCTGAGATGACCCTACTACCTGTGGAAAGCCCATGCAGGCCCCAGAGCCGGGTGGGGCCTGTGCCTTGAAGCCTGATGCTCCTCTGCCGGCTCCTGGCTGCCCTCGGTCAGGGCTGATGCCACCACCTGCCTGCTCAGAGCAGGCAGTGGCCCCCGGGGGTCCGGCCCTGGCAGCCGTCAGGCACGTCCTTCATCTCTTGGTTTATCTGGCAAACGATTTCTGAGCTCTGCGAGCGTCAGGAGGTCGCTAAGGTTATGAGAAACCCAGAGAGAAGCCGGATAGCATCTGTATATGTCAGCTCCTCTCTCCCAGATGCCCAGCCTCCACGTGGGTGAAGGCAGAGGGAGAGCATCCTGGGTGGGAGCGGGGCCAGCTGAAGGAGGCTGCTGTGAGCGCACCATGGGGGCTGGGCTGGGCGGCCAGGTGCTCCTGCCACGTGGTGGCTGCTCACTCACATCCCAGCCCCGATGGACTGCATGACGCTGTGGTGGCCTGCTCTGGCCACCAGCCCCTCAGTACCGGTTTATTTCTCGCCCACGCGCTGGGGGTGAGGGGGACTCTGCTCCATGTAGTCATTTAGGGGTTCAGGTGCGTGGAGGGTCTGTCATCGCCCCAGCTGTGAAACAGAGCCCAAGAGGGAACACCCCGACTTGTAATGCCTTCTCCCCAAGGTGACACGCGGTGGAGCGGTGTTAGGGGCCCCCCATATGAGAGGCGGCTGGGAAGGGAGGGCACACCAGTATTTGTTAGCAGTGGATTTCTCCACGACGGTGTGTGGACGGGACCCAACGCACATGGGCTGCTCTGTGTGTGACTGTCTGGACTCCGGCGCGGGAGCCCTGCTTTCTGGCCCCTCGGAGAACATGCAGGGCTGAGTCTCGGGCCAAGTCAGGTCAGCGTTACTCCTGAGCACCCACTCTGTGCCGAGCCCTCTGTGGGAGACGTCGGACACCACCCCTGCCTGAGTCCCCCCGTCTCTATTTTGGAAGATTCCGAACCTGATCTGAGTTCTGCTGCAGTCCCCTTGTGTGGCGGGAGGAGGTCCCCGGCCCGGTTGCTGGGACCCTTGCAGGCAGAGAGGACCTTTCCTCTGCCGCAGCCCCCACCCCGCCTCTTCTCTTCCAGCCCCAGCCGTGTGCTTCGCCCTGTCCCCGGCCTGCTTGCACCGGGGTCTGCGGCGTGGGATGTCCTTGTCTCTCCATATTCAGGTTATTCTTTAGGCCTTGTTCCAGGTGCTTCCAGAGAATTCCCCAAACAATGACAGCCTGATCCGAGACGACCTGTAGAGATTTGGGCTGAAAATTATCACTCCAGGGACAGGCTGCAGAGCCTGAGTGCTCCGCACTGCTGGGCTCGTGCAGGGGACCACCGGTGTGGGTGTACGTGGTGGCCCTGGGCTGGAGGGGCACGAGAGGTGGCCACCTGATGCCGAGTTGTCCTCTCCCGCCTCGCCCCACACTTCAGAGCTCACCTGGCTCAGCTTTCACGTATCACCTGCCCCCAGAGCTCTGTAGAGCAGAGCCCTTCCTGTTGTGAAGGACCCGAACCCAACTCACCTGGCTTGGGTAACAGGACAAGACGTTATTTGTGTAGCTGAGGAGGGTAAACGCAGCTTGACCCAGGGTTTCAGGTGATGCTCCCAGGACCCTGCCTCCCTCCATCAGTCCCGCTGTCCTCTGTGTTGGCCCTGTTCTTAGCCAGGCTCACACCTGGGGTGGCAACATGGCCCTGAACTGAATCTCCAGGATCACACTCTCCCAGGGTAGTGACCCCAGCAAGACAGTCCTGCTAAAACCCCAGGGCTCACTCTCATTGGACTGATGTGGGCTATTTGCCCACGCTTGATCCAACACTGACCCAGGGAAGGATGACAATGACAGTAGCAGTGAGCAGTTACTAGTGCTTATTAACTGCAAAAGTACTATCTTTCTATCTGGACATTCGTCATAACAATCCAATGACATCAATTCTTTTTTATTTTTATTTTTTTTAAGATTTTATTTATTTATTTGAGAGAGAGCATGAGCAGGGGGGAGGAGCAGAGGGAGAAGGGGAAGCAGGCACCCTGCTGAGCAAGGAGCCCAACTGGGACTCAATCCCAGGACCCCAGGATCATGACTTAAGCTGAAGGCAGATGCTCAGCTGCCTGAGCCACCCAGGTGCCCCCCATCAATTCTTTTTTAATCCTCATTTCATAAATGAGGAAATTGAAGTACATGAGGTTGAATAACTTGACCAGTCACATAACTTTTATTCATGAACCAGAATTTGAACTTAGGTATTATGGCTCCCACATCACCACCATCACCATCACTATCAACTCCAGCACCATCACCATCACCATCACCATCATCATCACCACCATCATCATCACCACCATCATCACCATCATCACCATCATCATCACCACCATCACCATCATCACCATCATCATCACCACCATCACCACCACCATCACCACCATCATCATCACCATCATCATCACCATCATCATCACCACCATCACCACCATCATCGCCATCATCATCACCACCATCATCATCACCACCATCATCATCACCACCATCACCACCACCATGACCACCATCATCATCACCATCATCATCACCATCATCATCACCATCATCATCACCATCACCACCATCACCATCACCACCATCACCATCACCATCATCACCATCATCATCATCACCATCACCACCATCACCACCATCACTACCACCATCATCACCATCGTCATCACCCTTGTAAAGGTAAAAGTGGAGTTGGAAGGGATGAAGTATGAGGGTGCAGGGAAGATTTCTCTGGCCCCAGGGGTCTCCAGACCAGATGTCAGGCAAGAGTGATTTACTGCATGAAGAGGGTCAGAGGAGCACATTGGAAACATTGGAGCTAAGACCCGCCTTTGCTGGAGGATCAATATGTTGGCTCCAGGCTCACCTTCTCTGGAGCATCACTTCTCTTAGTGTGACGTGGAGACATGAGGACTTGGCTCACAGAAGGCAGTTGGGGGTAAGTTGTGGAATTTTCCTCCAGGAAGGCAGAATTGGATGAGGGGTACCCCTTTCCCAGTCTCTTGAGCCCCACTTTGGATGCCCACACCAAGGTAGGGAGTGCTGAGGTGTGGGAGAGTTCCTATCCAGGCTGACAGATGCACAGTCTCCTGCCTGAGGCTTCTCAGCTGGCAGAAGCCAGCACTGCAGGGTCAGGATGAACCAAGGAGTGCGTCCCAGGGCACACAGCTGGACACATGACGAGCACCAGGTGGACACCACAGACACTGCCCACCTGGCTGTGCACACAGACAGCACCCCCCCCACCCCAGGGGAGCAGAAGGCTCAGACTTCTGTTAAAGAGCAAGTGTTCACCTCCTTGATCCCCTGTGTGTCCTGACGCTTTCCTAAAGATGGAGAAAGGCTGATGTCACCAGGAAAGACTTTTGGGGTCCTGATGGCACAGAAGTGGAGGGTACTCAGAGTGGGGGCGTCTTGGGCATCAGTCGCCATAGCACATAGAAACCAAGGCCCCCAGGGGGCTGATGTGTTCCAAGTCACACCAGTGGGTTGGGGTGGATCCAGGGACATTAGGGGCCAAAGGACATTAGTGAGGACCCTCAGGGAAAAGCCCATCAGGCATGAATAAACATGGAACTGTGTTAGTTAGCACAGCACACGGAGATGCCGGGGGGAGGGGCTGACTTCAGGAGTGCTTTAATCTAGAGGTCAACCCAGGCCGACACGTCTGCACCTCCTTGGCTCTGTGCTCAGCTGTCCACCTTTCCTGGTTGTTTGCACAGACCCAGGAGCATCACTGGTTTGACTAAGGTTACCTGCCCATACCTGGACCAATCTATCCAGCTCATGGACCAGGTGTGGGGGGGTGTTGGGAAAGGGCGCACCCTGACTGGCCAGGCCTGGGTTTGGCCAAGGGGAGAGTTGGGCCCCTGACACTGCATTCACGGGGGATACTCTTCAAAGCAGCTTGAGGTGCCATTAGCAAAAAGGGGGTGGGGCAGCAGGCAGAGAGAGAGCCCCTGTATCCCACAAAGAGGCTACAGTGGCCCCGACAAACGCCGGGGGGCAGCACTGTCTGCCCCTCCCAGGGAAGGCTCCTGGCCATGAGCAGCTCTCTGCCACATGCACACTCTGGGTCCTGGGCCAGCAGCCTGGCCGGGGGTCCTGGGGAAGTAGATGGTCAGGCTGCCAGGCACCCGTGTGCTCCGAGCTTTTCCATGGCAACAGCTGGACCAGCTGACTGTTCAGCTCAGCAGCCACTGATGAGCCTCTGGGGGACACTGAGGCCACGCCCCACATCCTGATGAGGACGGGCACCAGGTGGGGGCGCATCCTGCAGTGACTCGGGGCAGCAGGTGCGATGGCTCTGTGTGATGGCACAGCTTTGAGGCCAGACCTGACATTTTCTGGGTGAATGACCTCAAACACTAGCAATCTGGGTTTTAGTTTCCTCATCTGTAGGACACAAATAATCGTGCCCATGTCCTAGGGTTGGGGGCCGTCACCGGTTAGTGAAGTGGAATCCATGGGGCCTCCTGCACGGATGGAGAGACGGACGGCGGCCGGGAGACGGGCCTCGCAGGAAGCACCAGGGGATGTCCTTTGGGCCGAGGGGACGACTAAAGTCAGGTACTCGGGTCTAGGAAGGAACAAGCAAACAAAGCGGGGTCCTTCCTTCTTCTTATTCTTAGTTGGTCTAGAAGATTCCAGTCTCTTCGAGACGGCACCAGCAGTACCATCTTGGGTGACGGCCGCTGTGGGTGCGCGAGTGATGGTGGCGTCCCATCTCCCCTCCCCATGGGGCGTGGAGGGACTGGTGACGTGTGTCCAAGGTGTGGCCCTGCCTGGGGAGCCCAGCAGGGTTACCGGGAGTGGACCTGGATTTGTGGTAAATGCACACTGCAAACTCTAGGGTGACCACTAAACAGGTTTTCCGAGAAATATTGCTGATATGCTGGAAAGGGAGGCAGGTGTTTGGGGTGCAGGAACCACAGGTGGTGAGGCTCTGGGTCCAGCACTGGTGGTGCTGTTTCCACCAGGGCTGAGGGCGGAGGGGATCCAAGAGGCGCTGGAACAGAGACACGGGGGCAGGGAGGGCGAGAGGGGACAGGCCGGCTGGGCTGAGGCCGGGCCAGGGCTCGGAGGCACCAGGGAACAGACACCTTGCCCTCTCTCTCCTGCTGGCACTACCACGGGGCAGGGAGCCCTGGACCCGGCACCTCCAGGGCCAGAGCAGGACGGTGAGGCCGGAGGCTCTGACGTCCAGACAGAAGTTCCGGGAGACGTGCAGATGGGGGGCCTGCTCCCATCCTTTGTCCCTCGTCCCCTGCCCTGGATGGAGGGGACCCGCAGCCTGTGGGCCTCTGAGAGGTGGGACCTGGGGTCTGTCCGTGGAGGCTGGCTGGGTCTAGCCCCTGGGCTGTTTCAGTTACCATCTTTGTGACCACCTCAGACAGGTTCTCTGTCCACCAGAGAGAGGCGGGCAGCGGCATGCAAACCGCCAGCCCAGCAAACTGAAGAAATAACCAATGTTACTCACTTGAAAAATCCAATCCTTCTCCACCTGCGGTGGCCTTGGGGCAACCAGAACACAGGCGGGGTGCGCCGGGCCACTCTGGGGGCTGCGGTGGCCCCGGGACTGGCTCCTGGCACCTCCCGCTCTGGGGGTACCCCTGGGGGGCTCTGTCAGAGGGTGAATTCGGGAGACGGCCTATGTGGTGGTGCTCAAGCAGGAATGGTTTTGGCAAAGCCATCCCGGTTTGCCCTGGCTGTGTGGACTGCTGGGCAGGGTGTGTCCTCGGGGCGCTCCATGGGGCTGCTGAGGCCAGAGCAGGAGGGGCCTGAGCTGGGGACACTGGGGCGTCCATTCTAGCCAGCTGGCCCTTGGAGGGGCTCGTGGAGCGCTGCGTGGCCCTGCATGTCGTCTGACAGAACAGAGTCAGAGCTGTGATGGTCGGGCTCAGGGGCTACGGCGTAAACAGGGGCCCGGGGCCCCCCGACAGGTGTTGAAGGTACGGGCCGAGGTGGAGAGGAGCCGGCGGGGGTGGCCGCGGGGTGACGGGCACGGTGGTGGGATCAGGCTGGGCGGGAGGAGGCAGAGTTCTGAAGTGCAGGGCACAGAGTCGGGAGGTGAGGGAAGGGACTGTGTGAGGTGAGGAGTGTCTGTGGGGACGGTGTGGCGTGGGAGCTGCTGGCCAGACGTGGGAGGTATGCCTGGACAGTCCAGCATCCCGTGTGAGCTGCGGCCCGAGTCAAGGTCAGACCTGTGGGCTAAGATGGTCCCGAAAGAGCAGGAGCGAGAGGCCCCTGCGGCCTGGGGAAGACCCACTGTCCGTACAGACGTGACAGGACCTACGTGTGGCTCAAGCCCACGACGAACGCTTCTCCGGGGGTGGAAGTATGGTTCAGCCCACCCCAGCCCTGCTATCTGTCACCGTGGCCTGATGGCGTTCCTGGAATCTGGAAGGCACCCCAGGCTTCTCCCCTACCCTCACGTCCATCTGGGCCATTCATTCAAGTGTGAGCTCCGGGCCGGGTGCCAACCTCCCTGCAGGGAGGCCACCGAGCAGAGACAGTGCCCAACAGTGAGTTTGGGAGGTACATGGTGTTGGTTGTTCTGTGAGAGGCTGCCAACTGTCACGTTGGGGGAGCCCAGTGCACACAGGACCCTTGCTTCTGACCCCTACAGCAAGTGTGGGGTCCCTGAGACCCCCCATGTCTGACCCCCATGGCCAGTCCGGGGTGCCCAAGACCCCCCTACGTCTGACACCTATGGCCAGTCTGGGGTCTCCGAGACCCCCACGTCTGACTCCCCACAGCCAGTCTAGGGTCCCCAAGACCCCCACGTCTGACCCCCACGGCCAGCCTGGGGTCCCTGAGACCCCCTCAGTTTGGACAACCCCCTAGGGGGACCCCCAAACTCCCTGAGAGCTGTTGTTCTCACTGTCAGGGTTACTGCAGGGAAGGGACATCATCAGCCAGGGAAAAGGCTCGGGGCAGGCCCAGAGGGTCCCCAAACACTCATCTCTGGGGTCATCCCCGTGGGGCCACGGACAGAGTCGGCTCCCAGCCCTGATGTGTGATGGCTCACATCAGGCCCTGCCGACCAGGGGGCTCCTGCCTTGGTGTCCAGTCTTTACGGGGCTGTGGGGGCCGCTGGTGTCCATCCCCTCCCAGGGTGGAGTGGATGCCATGCAGCCCAAAGCCCCAGCGTGAACTGCACGTGGACCCTAAATGGGGGTCCAGGCTGCCAGCACTCCTACTGGACAGGGCGCTCCGGGCCTGCGACCCTCCGGGGAGCCGGGCAGAGGCCAGCCCTCAGTTTGGGTGAGGTGACCCTTTACCACACCCTCCTCAGTGCTGGCCTGCTTTCCTGGGCATCTCTCTTGGTCTGAGCGGGGAGCAGACCGAGGGGTCACTGTGGCAGCGGTCAGCGTCAATATCTGCCGCAGCAACATCCTTCCACGAGGCAGAGCCCGGTGGCCATAACTGCTGGCATTGGACACATGTGGTGACCACGCACTGTGGGCCCTCCTGATGCCCAAAGGCTGCGCTGTAGGCGCACTCACTCCAGGCCCGGCTCCAGCACCTGCTGTGTGCTGGCGTTCACGCTCACGCGTTCCCCGGGCCCGGCTCCAGCGCCCGCCGCGTGCTGGCGTTCACGCTCACGCGTTCCCCGGGCCCGGCTCCAGCGCCCGCCGCGTGCCCAAGTTCTGGGCTCTGGGATGCAGCTGCACTCGGCGGCCCTGCTGTGTGCCCTGTCAGGTACTGCGGAGAGAAACGGGTGCCTGCAGCAGGTGAGGTCGCTGCTGGGTGCCTCATCCCACCTTCTCTGCGTTGGGCCTGGGAGTTACACTGGCTCCGGGGTTCTCAGGCCTTAAGACTCAGATGCATCCCACCGCGGGCTTTCCCAGGCTGCCAGCTTGCAGACGGCGGGTCTGGGACTGCTCAGTCTCCATAACGAGTGAACAGTTCCTATAGACAAACGCACAAAAGCAGGAGGCCGGCTGGGAAGGTTGCAAGCCCAGGCCGGGGGCGTGGGGCTGGATGGGCCCCTCTCATCCTCCCCATGTCGGATGCACCCCCTCGGAGACCCCATCCTTGACCCGCGGTGGGCACCCACCTACAGCGAAACTCAAGGGTGTCCCTATGGGGAGGGACGGGGGAGAGGGACACAGGAGGGCGGAGGGTGTTGAGGGTGCCCTACTGGCCTCAGCAACCAGGAAGGAGTGGCCGTTCCTCGAGTGGGGGGTGCTGGGGGGAGGTAGGTTTGGGGTGCTGTATTTGTTTTCTGGGGCCACTGAAACAAAGCGCCACACATTGGCAGCTTCAAACAACAGAAATTCATTCCCTCTCAGATCCGGAGGCCACAGGTCTGAGATCATGGAGTCTGCAGGGCCCAGGGGAGGGTCCTTCCGGCCTCGTCCAGCTTCTGGCTCCCGGCGTCACGCTGATCTCTCTGACCTGTGCTCAGCTGGGCTTCCTCGGCCACCTGGCCCTGGGCCCCTCCACCTCCCTGGGGTGCAGGAGGTCCGGAGGGTGTCTGTGGGTGTGGCCCAGGTGGACTTTGTTTGGGAGGAAATATCTAACACCAGGGGGTCACGTGAATAACAAGTAGCCTGGCAGGGGCATGTGGGCATTTGCAGGCACTCTGGGCATTGCCTCCCTCCCACGGGGACCACCAGGGCAGGTGTCACTGCAGAAGTGCAGAGCCAGGCTGCAGCTCACTCAGCGGGAAGCTCGTGCAACTCCTTCCAGGCTCTCCTTCCAGAGAAAACGGAACAGAAGCCAGAGCGGCCCTTGGCAGAGGCCCGTGGGCTCCCAGGGGGCAGGCGAGAGGCCAGCCTCCATCTGGGGCTCGGTCCTGTGCCTTCTGCCTGGAGAGCACCAGCCGTGGCCTGAGGGGCGGTATTTGCGCTGCCCACAATGGGGACTCATCTGGAAGCTGGGAGGGGGCCCTGGGCACCGCAGCCTCGCCGGGCCGGGGTGACTGCCTGGGCCACAGCCGGAGCCGCCACTCACGCACTCATCTGCTCAGCAGCAGGTGGGACAGTGGGCGTGCTGAGGGTCAGGCCCTGTTCTGGGCACTGGTGACAGCAGAGACCAGGACGCAAGGGGCCCTCCCCACTTGGAGCTTTCTCAGGGGCACCTCTGGGGCGGAAGGAGGTGGTGCTGACATCTGTCTCCAAGAACGTCCACCGGACACACGGGAGGGAGACAAAGGTCCTCCTGGGAAGGCCTCCAAAGGCCAGGGACGCTGGAGCCTCTGCGGGTGACACAGTGGGGGCCAGGCAGGGCCGAGGAGCAGGCCCCTGGGAGCTCCCAGGCCTGGGCACCCCGGGGTCTGGGAGCAAGAGAGGAAGGCGTCGCTGAGGGTGGACAGGGGGCGGGGGTCCCTGGCCCCATCTGGGGAGGAGCCAGGCGCCCTCCGCCCAGGCAGCAGGCAGCAGGCAGCAGGGGGACGGGCTGTTGGGCTGGACTCTGCAGCCCTTCCGCTGCAGACTGGCAACACCCATTCAGAGTTCAGGGAGTCGGCGTGGGGAGAGAAGTTTGCATTTCTTTGACTATTCAGGTTTTTCCCAACATGTTTTATTTATTTTTATTTTTATTTTATTTATTTATTTATTTATTTTTTTAAAGATTTTATTTATTTATTTGAGAGAGAGAGAATGAGAGTTAGAGAGCACGAGAGGGAAGAGGGTCAGAGGGAGAAGCAGACTCCCCGCTGAGCAGGGAGCCCGATGTGGGACTCGATCCCGGGACTCCAGGATCATGACCTGAGCCGAAGGCAGTCGCCCAACCAACTGAGCCACCCAGGCGCCCTATTTTTATTTTATTTAAAAGATTTATTTATGTATTTATCTGAGAGAGACAAAGAGAGAGCACAAGCAGGGGCTGTGGGAGAGGGAGAAGCAGGCTTCCCGCGGAGCAGGGAGCCCCATGTGGGGCTCGATCCCAGGCCCCTGGGGTCATGACCTGAGCTGAAGGCAGACGCTTAACGACTGAGCCACCCAGGCGCTCCTCCCAACATTTTTTAATCAAAACTTTCAAACACGTAAAGAAGCTGCAGGACCGTCCAGGGCAGACCTGTGTACCCGCTGCCCAGACTCCGCTGGCGCCTCCCACCCACCCTCTCTCTCCGGGCAGCCGAAACAAGTCTCCACGACCCGGGGACTGAAGACCCCAGGAATCTTAACCTCCCTGTTCTGGGGCCAGAAGTCTGAGACCCAGGGCCTGCTGGCCACTGCTGCCTCTGGGGGCCCCTAGTGTCCTAGGCCCGTGGCCGTGGCCCATCTCTGCCTGGCCAGCCCGTGCCGTCCTCTGTGTCTCTTGTAAGGACATTTGCCCCTGGGTTGGGGGGCCACCAACTAGTAGGCAAGACAGCTGCATTCAGGGGAGGGGCCCTGCCAGGCAGAGCTGTCATCTCTGCAAATCCAGAGGGTGTTTAGGAACTCTGAGGGGTAGGCTGAGGGATGGGGATGCTGGGGGTGACCCCATTGTTCATGTCATCCCTCGGCGCTGCTTACACTTCATTTCTGAGCGAGCGCACACACACGTGTATAATGATGGTAATTAAATGCAGATTAAAATGTAAATTTGAAGTATGACCTACGAACAAGAGAGCCCCTGCCGCCGCCCCTGAAGGTCGGTGGGTCGTGGCGGGGCTGGGGGGGCAGGTGGACGGCAGGTGGCCTGGCCGCGACGGTGGGGGTGTGTGCAGAAGGCTGCCTGCTGCAGAGGATGTTCTCCTCACTGGGGCTCCCCAGGATCCGAAGCGTGGGGCTCTGGGCTCTGACGAGGGCAGGGTTTGAGGACTGGCTCTGCCTTCGCCTCCCTGATTCCTTCCCATCCCAGCTGCTCCCCTCAGACCCGGGGATGCAAGCCTGGCTCCCCGCTCTCTGAACAGACAGACCCTACATACCCTGAAGAAGCGAGGGCGAGCCTTGGGCCTGGGGGTGTCCACATGCCCCCCGCCCCAGCAGCGCTGGCAGGCTCGGCTGGGAGACAAGGCTGGGGCCCAGAGGAAAGAGGAGGGGACCAAGGCCGGGTCCCGTTCACAAGGGCACAGGGCATGGAGCCCACGGACCACTGGGACACGCGGGCCTTGGGCGACGTTCTCCGGCACCTAAAACGATGCTCGGGGGCGTCCAGAGAGGAAGCAGTCCCCACAGTCGGGTCCCTGCTGTCGAACTCTGTGGCTCAGAGCAGCACCCCTTCTCCTGGGTCTGGGCCAACTGTCTGAAGTCCACGTGTGGGCCGGTTCCCTCCGGAGGCTCTGGAGAGGGTCCACCCCCGCCGGCTCCGGCCTCTGCCCTGATCCTCGGCTCCGCTCCCCCCACACCCCACCCTCTGCTTCAGTTCCTTCACAGACTGACCCTCCCACCTTCCCACTCCATCATCCAGGACAGTCTCCCACAGAGAGCCTTTGTTTAACAATCTCTTCAAAGTCCCTTTTGCCTTATAACGTGACGTAGTCACAAGTCTCGGAGAGTAGGGCCTGGTGTCCTTGGGGCTGTCCTTCTGTCCACCACACCCGTGTGACACCGAAATGTGTGGATTTTACAGGGTGTTTGGCAGACTTTTGACGTGTTCGGGGTGAGCTACAGCAGGTGAGCCTGGATGCTGAGGGAGGCGGTGGCCGCTGGATCGCGGGGCCCATGCAGGTGGACAAGGGTCCCCAGGGAGAGATCCAAGGGCAGTGCCGACCGTGTCCCATCCCACCACTGGGGACAGGTGGCCTGTGTGCCAGTCCTGGCTCCACGTCGCACGTGGCCTCGGACGAGTGACTGACCTCGCCACATCCCCGTTTCCTCGCCGGGAACACAGTCCACGTCAGAAGGGCGTGAGGGTCGCCGCAGGATGATCCCGGCATGGCACGCTGTGTCTCTAGGATGCTGGCAGAGAACCCCACCCCTGTGTGTTCCTCCCGTCCGCATGGGGCCTGCCCCTTCTCTGGAACCTGGCAGGCTTTTCCCTTGGCACGGTGACTCGGGGGACAACAACCACGAAGCCCACGTGGGGAGAGGCCACGGGGTGGTGACGGAGGAACCAAGGCCCTTGGCCCCCCGCCGCTCCCCTTGGAAGCGGGTCCTCAGCCTAGCGGAGCTGCCCCGGGGTCCGCGTCTGGAGCAGAGATGCGCGTGGTTGCTGAGCCCTGCCCAAATGGCAGGCTCACAAGCAAAAACTGCGTGCAGTGGATTAAGCCACTGGGTTTGGCGGGGGGGCTTGTCAAGCGGCGACAGAAAACCCATGTGCTTCGAGAAGCACTGAGCACAACGTGGGCACACGGTACGTGCTCGAAACGTCAGCTCTTCTTGTCGTTAGGATCGGTGGGTGTCGTCACCACTGTTGTAGGATCATGCGTACCCAGAAACACAGCAGGCACGTTCAAGGGAACGCATTTGGCCAGGAGCCAACTCTCTGTGGAGGCTGGAATGAGCCCCTGCCTGCGCCCTCATCCTGGGGGTCCTGGGCCCCGGGCCCTGGGCCCCGAGCCCCCCTTCTGGTCTAAGAGCTGCTAGGAGGTTTTGCAGGGACGCTGCTTCCCGGCGTCCAGCTTTTCCTGAGTATCTTGGGGCTCAGTGGGGCCTTGTGTCCCCCTTCCGTGAAGGTCTGCTCTCCCAGGGCCCCTGCCTCCAGGGCCCTCAGAGGGGGGGAGGAGGGCTTCCTGCAGCCCCGGGCCCTCAGGGTGCCTCACCGTGCATCCCTCTGTGTGCCTGCCCCCTTTCGGCAGCAGAGCCCCACGTAGCCTGGGCTTGTCGACGGCACGGGCACCGGCCGACGTGTCAGACCAGGGCAGGGGTCTCTCCGGGGGTGATTTTGCCCTTAGGGGGCACCTGGCAACATCCGAGACACTGTGGTTTTCCCACCGGCGTCTTTCTCGTCTCTCGGCCCGTCTGCTTCCCCCAGGAAGGGACTCTTGAGGAGACACTGGGCGCACCCGCTCATCCAGGATAATCCTGTTGTAAGGTCAGCTGATTAGCGGCTTTAACTCCATCTGCAGCCTTAATCCCCCTGCCAGGGAACCTAATACATTCATAGGTTCGGGGGTCAGTATGGCAATAAGGTCTCACTTTAACTTGATTATATCAGCAAAGACTTCTCCAAAATAAGGTGACATTCACAGGTACTGGGGGTTAGGGCTTGGGCACATTGTTTTGGGGCCCCTGACAAGCCCCTAGACGAGTGTGTGACCCTCGAGGCGAGGGCGTGCTGGTCGGCCAGGCGGGCAGGGGCAGGGGCCCGGGGCGGCCTCCGCGCCCCCAGAGAGCCACGTCACCTGCCCCTGGCATCTCCGTGGGGACCAGGAAGGAAGCCGCCCCCGCACCGTGGCTGTCACGCTCCAGCGTGCTCACGGTCTGTGGTCAGGTGGCTGGGGTGGCCGTCGAGGGGCCCCTCCTGTGGTCTCTTGTTCTCCAGCTGGGGAATCTGATGGCTTGCGGGGCAGCTGCCCTCGGGGCTCCCTCAGGGCAAGGGGGTTGCTGTGGCCTCCGAGGCCTGAGCCCGGAGCTCATGTGGTATCTCCCCTCCCCCGATCCTAACCATCAAGGCTGGACACAAGGCTGGCCCTGGTTTGGAGTGGGGCAAGTAGAACCCCTTGATGGGAAGACAGCCAAGTTGCTTTGGGAGGGGCCCGAGGGCAGGGGGACGGCGGGACGGGGCTGTCTTGGCAGCCGAGTGCAGGGGGACAGCCGGCGACCAGCACAGGCGTGTGCCTCGACCCACACCCAGCAGGGCATCTGTCTGGACTTTATTCTGAACTTAGGAGGGTGTGCTACTGGCTGACCTTGCCCTCACCACCCACCCCAGTCTGGTGTGTGTGCACCCGCACGTGCACACACACACACACAGGCTCACCCGCTCACGCACGCACGCAGAGACCCAGGATTTTCCTTATAAAGCCATAACCTACAGAACCCCAAAACCCATATTTATTCTAAATAAACGGCTCTCCTGGCTGGGGCCGTCCCGCTGTGTGCTGGTGTAATGCTGAGGGTGGCGAGCCCTCGGGCGACTGCTGGGGCCCCTGCATCCCCGGCCTCTGCCCGGGCCCTCGGAGCAGAGAGAAGGCGGGCACCCCACACCAGTCTGCAACACTCCTCTCCGAGCAGCCCCTGGGGACCCCTGCACCCTGCCCCTGCCCCCAGGCAGTACTGCCCAGACCCCTGCCTCCACCACTAGGCCCTGCTCTCAGGACAGGCCAGCACCGCTGCCTTGCCCTGGGACCCTCCCGGGACGCTCCCGGGGCGCTGGCCTCTCTGGCTCGTGTGCAGCCAGCACTCCCCTGGCTGCACAGGCGCCCCAATTTGGGGAAGGGAGCCCTGGGTGGCCTCAGCCCTCTCCCACCCTCCCTGTGAAGCTGGGTTTTCCAGGCCTGCCTCTGCCTCAGGCCCTGCACCCCGATTCCTCGGAGAAGAGCAAATGGCTTCCGGGGCAGGTGGGGGAGGAAGGGGCTCCCCAGGCAATGAGGAGGGGAGTCCTGGGTGGTCTCTGGGCCTGGCAAAGGGGGAGTCAGAAAGGCAGGCAGCTCTGGGGACACCGTTCACACAGCACATCATCTCCCAGAATAAACGTCAGAGTCCTCAGGAGCGGATTTGGGGCCCTGCCCATGGCCCCGGGGCCCCCCACATGGCGGGTCAGATCTTCCCTTAACCCCTCCCACGCAGGCCAAGGATGAGGACCCGGATGCCAGGCTGGCCAGACGCTCGCCCTTACCTGGGCCTGCGGCCTGCATGCTGGGGGCAGGGAGGGCACCCCCCGCCCAGCTGTCAGGGCCTGTGGCTAACTGGCCCCAGGCCTCCCTGGCCTCCAGCAATCCTCTCCTTCCATGAGTAACAAGGCCCGAGGCGTCCGCCCGCTCGGCCCAGCCCCACCAACTACAGGTGTACATTTCCTGGCTCATCACAGGGATTCTGGAATTCAGTGAAGTCAGTGGCCCTCCTGCCACTGGGCATGGGGAGAGGCCGGGCAGTCGGGAGCCTGGCTGCTGGGGCCAGCTCTGCCGGGAGCCCCCAGCCCTCCGTGCACGCCCCCCCCCCCCGACCTGTCGCTTGGGCACACAGTCGGCTCTGCTGTGCCAGGAGCTATGCCAGGAGACACGGCCGTCCCTCAGGGATTATGACCCAGTGAGCGGAGAAGGTCAGTAAGATGGGGCCTTGTGGCCTCGGGGAGCCACGTTGTATGCCACGTGGGGGCTGGTGCCGCGTCACGTGAGAGATGGCTGGCCTGCTGGGCTCTAGGGCTGACCAGGGAAGGTGTTGGGATTGGGGGCTGTAGGACGGAGCGTGAGGGAAAGCCAGGCGTGGGGACACAGCCTCCAAGGCCTTCATTCTGGAGACGGCGTGCTGCGTGGAGTAGCGTCCCCTCCGAAGATTCACATCCACAGGGATCTCGGAATGTGGCCTTATTTGGACCCAGGTCTCTGCATATTAAGATGAGGTCACATGGGATTAGGGTGGGCCCTGAATCCAGGGACTGGGGTCCTTATAAGACGAGGAGACACCGACAAGGTCCCGTGAAGATGGAGGCAGAGGTCCCTGAGCCCCCGGAGCCTCCAGGCCATTCACACGCCCACAGAGGAATATGTCAGCGAGGAAGGGCGCTGGTCACGCAGGGAACACACAGGCATCCATGACTTCGGGAAGAAGGGGCTGCCTGGGTCTCCACATGAAGCACGGTCCCTGGCAGCTCACGCCAGCCCCCTCTGACTGCGTGCTTTTGCGTTTGGAGACTATCTTCAGGACATAGCCATGGCTGTTTATTTGTGGGCCTGTGTGTCCATGCTCCAGAGCCCGTGTTCTGAAGGAACCGTGTGATGGGCTCTGTGGCTGAGGAGCGGGGCCTGTCACCCTGACAGACCCCAGCACACGCCCAGCCTAACCCAAGGAACGAGACACCCAGAGATACAGGCAGGGGGTGTGTCCCACTGCTGTGCAGCCCCCGTGGAGGGAGCGGCGTGAGGTGACCCCTCGAGGCAGAGCTGGGGACCCTGGGCCCGGACCTCGGCCCCTCCCTCCATGCCCCACACCTGCTCCCCGAGACCCCTAGCTCTGCAGCCTTGGATGCCTTTTCCAGGGACCCGAGTGTTCGGGGCAGGGCGGGGGCTGGAGGGACCAGCAGGAGACCACGGCCCCACTCTGCGGGGCAGGAATCACCCCTGTGAGGCCCAGCGGCTGCAGACCTCTCGTCCTGTGACCCCTGGGCCTGACCTCTGAAGCCATCCATCTGGCCTGTGTGTGTCTTGGGCTGCCGGGGGGCCCCGCCAGCGTGTGCTCAGCGGCCCAGGGCCTTGTGGACGAGCCCACGCCGCTCCCTGCCTTCCCCAGCCCACGGATGCCAGCAGGTCACTCGGTGGGGGCGGGGCAGGTGTGCCGTCCCTAAGTGCCCCCTCCCCATATGCCCCTCCCCCCACTGGCCTCTGCAAATGCTGGGCCCAGTCTCTCCCATTTAAGAGAATTTTCAGGCTGCAACTGCAGAAAGAAAAGCCCGCAGAGACCACACACCGGGAAATGCCCTTCATCCAGATAGTTCTTGACCAGCAGGCAGAAGGGGGGCAGAGTGGACGTGGTCCTGGGGCGCAGGACCTGGAGGCTCCCGGGAGAGGTGCCCATGGCCCAGCATGAGTTCAGGATGCCCCGCTGCCCCCTGGCTGCCAAGGCAGGCTCATTCTCCTCCCCATTGGCCTCTGGAGGGGCTGGGACACAGGGCTTCGTGGGGACGGGCTTGGACCTGTCTGGCCCCTTGGAGAGCCTCTGTTGGGTGGAGGGAGGACCACACAGCAGGCCCGGCCAGGCCTGGAGCATTGGCTCTGCAGGAGCTCACTGGGTTCTTCCCACTGGGCTTGGGGTTAGGGGTCCCAGGGGCAGTGAGGCCTGGCCCGGCTCCCGGGAGCCTCCCACGGGGTGGTCTGTGGTTATTCCTGCCAGACGGTGTCCGTGCAGTGGGGCGGGGGCCTGAGCCCCTCACACAGCCCAGGGGCTCCCCATTCAGGTGACCCCGCTTTGGAAATCCTTCCCGATGTTTGATCGATGCGCGCTCAGCAGCTGAGTGCGGGGGAGCCCGATGCTGGATGCCGCTGCTCCCAGACAGGCTCGTCTGGCTTCTCGGTCAGCCCTGCCCTCTCGGGCCAGCAGTGTGTGGGGGATGCCAGGCCACAGCTGGAACATTGCCGGGGCAGATGGGGGATCCCACCTCCCTCAGGGGCACAGGCAGCTGGGCCAGCAGGTTAGTGCAAGGAGATCCGTTCTTCGGTGGGCGACGCTTCTCCTGGGGGTTGGGTCGCGAGGAGCATTTATTTACTGGCTGTCTCCAGGGGTGGAGGTGGGGCCGGCTGGGGCTGCACCTGCAGGGACACCAAGTCTGGGTGCTTCCAGGCACTTTGGCTGAAGGACAGGCGTGTGGCGACCTCGGGGCTCAGAGCTGCATCAAGAATCCCGCGTCAGTCAGGCGCCCCTGAGGGTTCCGAGGGAACCTGGCGCTGGGAGTGCTGTGGGCAGCCCAGGAGAAGGGGTGTCTGGGGACTGGCAGCTGCAGCCTGCCCCTGGCGGGGGAGGGGGGCTGGCTCAGGCCGCTGGGCACTGGCAGAGCTGTGCAGGGAGTGGGGCCTCACCGACAGGAAGCAGCCCCTCGCCGCGCCTCCCGTGGGCAGAGCCTGGGAGAAGGCAGCCGGCCACCAGGGTCTCCTGGGGACAACAACAGCTCAGGGGCTCTGATTCAGGCCCTCGCTGGGCTGTGGGGGCCGTCCCTTGCCGGCTCCGCCCACAGGACAGCTGCCTACA
This sequence comes from Zalophus californianus, assembly GCF_009762305.2. Taxonomy (NCBI): domain Eukaryota; kingdom Metazoa; phylum Chordata; class Mammalia; order Carnivora; family Otariidae; genus Zalophus; species Zalophus californianus. The sequence continues at coordinate 695,323 of NC_045608.1, forward strand.
GCCTCGGATCCGGACCCACCGACCCACAGTCCACCAGGCGCGGGACGGGCCCCTGCGAGAGACTGAAGTTCTGTGGATCCCCCACCGGTGTCCATCCCAGTGTGGGTCACGTGGCTACAGGAGAGCCCAGACGCCGGGGCTGAGCAGGGCTGCCAGGTGGGACTTCAGCAGGCCCCCAGGAGAGCGGGTGCGGGCCTGTCACCCGGGGAGCCCTCCCCCCGGCTTCTCTGGCGGCGCCCCTCCCGGGGCCCCAGTCCCCTCCACGGAGCCCACAGAGCGGCCCTCTGCAGACCGGGGGCATCCCTGCCCACGCCCCCTCCTGTTGCAGGACACAGGCAGCAAAGAGAATGCGTATTACACGTGACTGTCAGAAATGAGGGTGGTCCTGGTGCCCCTAAAACTCTGCAGGTGACGGGGAAGGAATTACGCTCACCTGCATGTGCCTGGGGATCTGGTCAACGGAGGCCTCGAGCTCGCTGGCCTGCCGGCGCGGGGTCTGCCCTCGTCCTGCTCTGATGCTGGGAGGGCCTGAGGAGGGTCCAGGGGACGCCCTACTGTTTCTCCACCACCAGCGTGGGCCACAGCCCCCTCTCCCGCGCTCCTTGGACCCCCCCTGGCCAGGAGACCGGACCTCGCAGGCGCCGGCGCTGTGGCGGTCTCCCTGGTGGAGTGGGCGGGAGGGGGCAGCACCATTAGTGCCGTGAGGTGCGGCCAGACGGGCCCGAAGCAGCCTTCCCCGAGTCTGGGCTCGCCTTCCACGGAGGCGCCGCTCCCGGTCCTCACCCACGCAGGTGCACGAGCCGCCCTGTTGGCCGGTTCCGGGTCTAGGGTGCTGATCCTCCCGGCTTCTGCTGGGTCCCTCGGCACCTGTTTCGAGCACCCACCTGGATCCCTGGCCCCACAGCTGCCATCGACCCCTCTCCTGTCCCTAGGCTCAGACTCCTGACGCTCTTCATCTGCTCTGCTGAGAATCTGACTCTGGTGAAATCCAGCACTTTTCCTGCTCTTTGCATCTTTCAGCTGAGTCACTGTGGAGAAAGTAAGTGAGGTGCTTCATGTAGGAAAATGTTGGGGTTCAGAGCCGAAAGCCGAGAAAGAATTCCCGAGACGACTTTGGTGCAAAAAGGTGGTTTTATTCAAGCGCAGGGATGGGACCCGCGGTGGGAAGAGCTGCCCTGGGGTCATGAGGAGGGGCCTGTTCATACTTTCCCCCACATGGGAGGGGGCTGGGGACAGCACAAGCCTCCCAGGTATTATGGAAGCAAGGTCTCCAGGACCCTGAGGGGGCACGCTATTGTTAGGAAAAGGTCATTTATTACCGTTTAGTAAAAACTCAGTCATGAGACCCTTCGGATGTGTACCGATGGGCCGTATGCTTGGGGGGTGATTGCTGGCAGTGTCTTGGGGGCAGAGATAAAGGGAGTTTCCAAAGGAATTTCTGTATGTTAAAGTAGACTCACAGGATCCGGGGGTCGGGCTAGGGTTAAGCTAAGGTTGCCTTTTGCCCTTGGCAGAGTGTCCACAGCGAGGCAGCCGAGCTCCCAGGGGAAGGTCACTGCGTCCTGTTCAAGGGCTGGTCAAGGGGCTGCAAGGAGTAAGGAAATTCAATCTTTTCTTCTTGCTTTTGTTTTGCACATCAGCGCCCACCGGTCTCACTTGAGGCTCTCAGAGCTCCCGCGAGTTCTTGGGCTGTGGGCTGTACGGCTGGCCGGACAACTGCCCCCGCCCCCGCCCCCCGCCCCCCCCCCCCCGGCCACCACCCCCACCCTCACTCTCCAGAGACCTTGCTTCCTGTTTCACTGAGAGAAGCAAACGGAAGAGGGCTTTCCCAGGCCTGCAGGGTGTGGCCTCCGCCCCGACCTGTGACCATTCCCCCTGCACCTGGCCCTGCTCCTAGGAAGGCCGCTTCCTGCCCACACCCCAGGACTGGCCAGCAGACCCCCTCCTGCCTCACTGCGGTCTCTTTCCAAGACCCTTCCCATGACACGCGTAGGTGACTTTCCCTGACCCCACTCCCCACCAGCTGCCGTGCAATTTGCATTTCGGGTACACCTGTGGCCTTCGGCCAGGTCCTCTTAGAGCACAGCCCCCCCCCCGCTCACTCCCCCCCACTGCAACCACAGGGCCTTTGCACCGCGGTTCCTCGGCAGGGACGCACAGCTTTCCTGGGATCCTTGACCCAAACTCTCTCTCCAGAGCCGGCCCCCGGGGGCAGCACACGGCCCATCTCGAAGAGACTTTGCTGAACTTTGATGCTCCCTGGTCGAAGTCTTGAAAACTTTATTGATTTTTGTCTTTTGGTGTTTGTTTTGTGATGAAGTCCAACAGGACAAAGGAGGGTGTGCCCGGGGCACGACCCTCCCTGGGACAGGTTCCCGACCACCATCCCCCTGCCCGGGATCCCAGACGCTGGCTGGCCTCCCCTGCAGGGGCCTGGGCGTGGGCAGAGGGGTCAGGGTTCCCCCTGCAGTGTCTCGGTTGGGGGGGCATTGCCCCTCCCCTGGCTGCCGGCAGGGCTGGTGGGGGTCAGCAGGAGGCTGTGTCCTGATTCAGGAACCACATATGTCCCAGTGCAGAGATTTAAATTCCTCAGGGGTCACCCATCTGTCGCAGATGGCCGTGGGGGCCTGTGGGAGGGGGGACACCTTGTCCAACTACCCACCCATCCTGCCCCTGCTGCCAGACGGGGGGGGGGGGGCGGGGGGCGGCCTGACGATTGTCACGTCCCAGGGCTGGCCCACATAGGAGGGCTGGGCTGTGGGCACCTGGGAGGGTCCACACGGGTCCCACAGAAATCTCCCTTCCGTCAACTGCATCTTCTGTTCTTTGCATTATGGACATGGCGGGGCGGGGGGGCGCTCACTGACCCTGGAGGGGCTGCCCCTCCCTGGACTAGCTGATTCTCAGGGGCGGTAAGCAAACTGCCGGAGGGGCTCCTTCTGTGTGCAAACCACCCAGCCCCCTACACCCCTGCCTCTGACCCTGAGCAACCCTGCTGGTGCCCCGGACACCCCGCGTGGCCTGGCGTGCCCCTCCTCTGGGCCCCGAGGAACACGCTCTTCTCGGAGGCCTGACCGGCTGGCTTGCTGAACCTCACAGTTCCCATCAAAACTTGCTATTTTTCAACGGCCCTCGGACGGGCTCCGCGTTTGGGGGTCCTCTTCGTCCCGTGACTGTCTCTGGGTGGGTCGCGTTTTCTCTCTGGCAGCTGGAGGCGCCTCCTGGGACACACGACACAAACCATGGGGTTTGGTAATGCGGATGTGGCTTACGTGCGCCCGTGTGGCACTGAGATACCTAACGTAAACATGGAGCAAAATTCATGCTAATGTAACTTTTTATTTAGTGAGAACAGCATTAAATACAGCAGACGAGCAGACAGGGACAGAGGACAAAGAGAAACTTTCCATTTGGGGCCCATATTGGCACCGTTTCCTGGCGCGCCGGGCCCCGCGGATTACACGGCCAGTCCACGGACGCTGGCTCCACGCTGGGGGCGTTGCCGTGCTGATGGCTGGGGCTTCGGGCGGGCATCTGGGTGCTGCTGATGAGGGCACAGGTGTTGGTGCCGTGCAGCGGAGGGGACGTCCACGAGGTTTCCAGGGAGAGGGCTCAGCGAGGACCTCTCCTCTCCGGCCGCACGTCTGGGTTCCCAGCTGCCCGTGGGGTGGTGGCCAGCTCCCGCTGGGCTCCTGCCGTCTCTCCCCGGCTACCGGCACGAAAGAATCAAGTACAGAAATCTTATAAACAGGATTTACAGCCGTGCACGCTGGGGACGTGGGAGGGGACGCCCCCCAAGGCTGCCTGGCCAGTGCGAGACAGTGGACAGGGAGTCCGGGAGAGGCGGCCCTAAAGCTTTTCCCGAACAGCAGGGTGGCCCAAGACGTAGAGACTGGATTGGGCAGCAGTGTGGGTCCCGTGTTGACCAGCCACACGCCAGCCCACCCTGGGAAGGACCCATCCCAGAAGCCTACAGAGGCTGCAGCTTTGGGGGGGCGGAACCTGGGGACCCTCAAAAAGGGATTTTTAAATGCTGCAACCACAGGATTGGATCCCATCTGCCTTTGGGGGAGTCGGGGTCATTACTTGGAAGGAGGGCAGGCAGAGGTGCCCGTGATCTCAGATCCAGCTCCTGGGGGGCCCCGACCTGATGCCTTACTAGTTGAGAGCTGGGCCCCCACCCTCGGAGGTCGGGCCTGGGGTCTCGTGACCACCCTGCTGAGGACCGTTAATCACACGGTTAATGACTCAGCACTCCAGGCTCCCGCCAGCCCCTCTTCATGCCCTGAGCACAGCTTGGCAATGTAACACACAAAATGTGGCAAATCACTATTATTCACGATGGAAAACCCATTCCTGCAGTGACAGCAGAGGATGTCAGGTTGATCCCAAGGGAAGCATGTAAGGGGGAGTGTTTGCTGGTGAACAGGGCTGTTGTCACGGCCGCCCAGGGCTGGGGCAGGACGCTGGGCCTGCAGGGGTCTGGAGGCTGCGGGCAGGGAAGGGAGCCCCGTGGAAGAGGTTCTAACATGCACGAGCCCCATTTCTCTGGAGGTTTTCTATTTGCTCTCCCTTTCTGGACTTCCCTCTCTTTCTGGACAGAGCTTCCCTCTGTGGAGAGACAGACGCCTCCGGAGCCGGGGAGACCAGGGAGACCAGGGAGACCGCTGCAGGGGACCCGTGTGTTCTGGCAGGCCCTGGGGCTGGCCTCCCCACCCCAGCTGGCTGGAGAAGCCTGTGCCCCCACCCGCCTCTGGGAGCTGGCAGGAGAGACAACCCCCGACCTTGGACCTTGGAAGACCCGGCCCCGGGCGGGCCTTTCTGTCGGTGTGCACGGGCATGCCTGCGTGTACAGGACGTGCCGGAGCATGCGGACCTGCACGCACGTGGGGGCCTGGCCGCTGGCTTCTGCGGCGCTTTGTCTGGGCATGGACAGAACGACTGTGTGCTGTTCTGCGGAGGTGGGGGCAGGTTGAGGGGGGGCTCCCATTCAGTGCCTTTGGCAAAACTCCCAACAGCAGGGAGGAAGTGAGGCTCAGAGGCCTCGCTCTGGAAGAAAAGCCGCTGAAACAGCTGCGGCCCAGCCCCTGCCCCCACCCCCGGGCCCCACTTGGCAATGTCTCCCCGGCGGCTGGGTGGCCTCTAAGCTCTGGGTTCTGGGGATGCAGGTGGCGGCTGAGGGCCCTCCGTGTACCCAGGAGGGGAGGCCGGGGGGCTGTCGGCCGGGCCGCGGTGGGGTCTCTGGGGCGGCGCCCACCCGAGAGGCTGAGCTTCGCGGCTGGGACACGGGCTCGGTGTGCGCATCTGGGAAACCGGCCACGGCAGTGTGCGCCCCCTGGGCTGATCGAGGGCTGGCATTCTCCCTGTGGGTCGCCAGGCTCAGGTGCTCTGCAAACCCAGCAGGAGAACGGTTCCCTCCACCCCTGGGGAGGAAAGGGGCTTTCTAGGTGTTTCTGGCTGGCAGCAGGTGGGATTTTCTTGTGACTTCATCCCACCTGGAATCCAGAGTGGCAGAGTTCTCATGGGCCCAGGACGGGTTGGCAGCGAATGCTTCCGTGGCCCCTCATGCGCGTGGGGGTGTCCCGGCTGCCGTTCTGGGGCCAGCGCCTAAAGCAAGGTGTAGGCGGGACCCTGCTCCCTCTGGAGACTCCGGGAGAGTCCTTCCTGCCCCTCCTGGCTCTTGGCGGCTGCAGTGGCCTGGGTGTTCCCCCCCCATGCATCCCTCCTCCCTCTGCCCCTGGTCACGCGGTGACCCCGCCTGACTCCCCCGGGTCTGCTTCCTCCCCTTGTGAGACACTGCTCATTGGACTCAGGGCCCACCCTCACCCAGGACGACCTCATCTGCACTGATGAGATCTGCAACAGGCTTTTCCCAGGTAGTGTCACATTCTGAGATTCGAGGGGACGCATGTGTTTGGGGGACACCATGCACCCAGCACGATACGCGTGTGTAGTCGTTGAATCCCTACAACACAACACGAGCTCCCTGTGGGGTGGGCAGAGACGTGGAAAACGTGCACGGAGGGGCCCCGTGGGGAGCAGACACGCTTCAGTTACCTGTGGTTCCAGACTTAGCGGCATCCGGCCCCAGCAGGGTTGACCTGGATCGTGGATTTGGGCAGGGCGTGGGGGGCTGGCTTGCATCTTGGGGTCAAGCTCATCTCTCAGGGCCAGCTGGTTGTCAGCTGCGGCCTCAGCAGGTCGCTGGCCTCCCGCGTGGCCCGGGCCTCCTCACGCGCGGTGGCGGTTTCAGGCTCAAGCGTCTGGGGTGCAGAGAGAAAGCCAGGCGGAGCCTGGTCTTTGTCCCAGGTGTGCTCGGGCACGCAGGCCCAGGAGTGCACGTACTGCGGTGTGTCCTACCTGGGACTCCTGCTGCCCGAAGCCTGGTGTGGGAGGTCTGCCAACCCACTGCCCACGGGGCACAGGCCACCTTCCGCAGTCCTCGGCATGCCGCCGAGTCGGCCTGGCCCGGCAGGATGTCCCCACACTGCCACCTGGTGGCGGCTGCCCGAGCTCCAGGAAATTCCTGGCACCTGGTCCACCTGTGGCTTCTCCAGGCCGGGGAGTGGATTCGGCAGGGGTTTCTCGTGAGCACGGGCTCTAGCCCAGAAGCTTCCTTCACTGTCTGCTTCATCCTGCGTGGGGCGCTGTCATCCGGGAGCTGTTGGGAAGAATTCAGGAGCCTCTGGAACCCACGGGCTGGAAACGCCAGACCCCTAAACAAAGAAGCCCCCCCAGGAGAGGCCGGCGTCCCTGCTGCCTCAGCTCCTGAAGACTCCCGGCCTCCCCGCGCAGCCATTCCCTCCCCAGTGGACAGCGGACAGTGGACGGGCTCCTCCCTGTCTGGGGTGCGGGGGTCAGGTCACCAGCTGCTGGCCTACGGGATGGAGAAGGGCCGGGCAGGCGCTGGCGGGCCGCGCGGGTTGGACGGCTGGGCTTGTGTCTATGAACAGGCGCTGATGGCCGCCTGTGCCCCCAGGGCCTGATGCGGTTCAGCGACCGTACCCACCGAGAGTTTCCCTCCACGCTCAGCCCCCTCCTGTCGTGACCCTGCATGTCCCCCACCCACCCACCCATTCACTTCCTCCCTAGGCGTCGGATGTGACTCACGCACAAGGCCCTCTGGGACCTTCATCCTGGGGAGGGAGGCTCATTGCAACTTAGTCCCGGGCAGTGGCAAGTGCCCTGGAGTGACCGGGGTCCAGGAGGGAGGTGGCCAGTGAGTGAGAGCCGCCTGCAGAATGGGGAGGGGGGAGGGGCCGGGAGCACACCGGTGCGGAGGACCGAAAGCTTTCCTCCAGGATGGCCTCCGGGACTGGTGTTCCAGGGGAGGGTTGTTTCTGTTCTTTCTGGCCTCTGGAGATCCGAGCTGGTGCTGCTGTGGTTCTTCCCTGAAATCTCGTCTCCCGAGCCGGGCGCTCAACCCTCGGTCTGGGGACTGCTTTGCACAGAAGGTACACCCGGCGGCCACCGTCAGCCGTAGCCCCAGGTCCCCCCTCGGTGGCGGGCAGAGCAGGCTAGCGTCCAGCATCCAGACGCACCGTGGGCAGGGATCCAAGCTCCGGCACCCAGCCCCCACCGTTGCCCTGGGCAACCGCGGGACCGGGGATGCTGTCCCTAACCTTAAAAACTGATTACGGACCCTGCCATGGCCTTAGTCTGAAACTGATTAAAGGGGAGGGTGAGCAGGTTTAGGGACCCAGGCAGCGCCTCCTCCAAGGCATCCGTGACTCCCCCTTCCTGCGGAGATGAACTCATTCAGTTGCAAGGACTGTGGCCATGAGGTCAGCGACCGCTTGCAGGTAGGAGGCATTGGGCAGGTTCTGCCCTCGGGGGCTCTGGGTCTCGGCGGTTTCCATGCCCCCTCCTCACCTCCCTGTTCTGCGGGGAGAGACCCCAGACGTGTGGGCCTGTACTGGCCCCGTCTCAGGTCAGCGCGGCCCCGTCACACCCCGAGCGCAGCAGAGGCCTTCCTGCAGCTGCCCGAGCCCCCTACCCTCCAGCTGCATCCCGTCTGCTGTCTCCGCACCTCCCACGTTCCTCTGTCTCAGGCCCTGGGCGCTGGCTGTTCCCTCAGCTGCAATGCTTTTCCCCGACCCCTATCCCCCCAACCGCTGCACCCCCAGCACCTGGATCCACGTTGGCGGCAGCCCTCAAACAACGTCCGTGGAGAGAATGGGTAAAGGGAGCCCAGGGTGATCCAGTCTGCCCGGCAGAAAGCCATCTCTGGTGCTCAGCGGTCCACGTCTCTGCGCCCCACAGGACGCGGGCCAGGATTGGAAATCCTGAGCATATTGGAGGAAACAGTCCGAGGGCCTGCCCCGCGTGTCCTGTTCCTGTGATGCTCTGCTGAGGGACAGGAAGGAAGGAGAGGCCCGGACACGGCCGCTGGAGCCTGCACGCGGCACCGCACACCTGCGTCCGGCTGGCTGGGCAGCCAAGGCCCTCGCAGGCCCCGACCGCTGGGGGGGCTGCCGCCCGCCAGCTGCTCGGCTTCCTCCCATTGCCTCCTTGTGCAGGAGGGAACGCTCTGCAGCAAGGATCGACTCCCAACCTTTCCTCCCTGTTTTCTCCTTAAAAGAAATTGTGAGAAACATTTTTTAACTCTACCAGTTAATGCACGAATCTATTCTTGCAAAAAATTCAAAGACAGCAGATAAAGCAGCCCGCTCTGGCCCCTGCCCCCTGAGCCCTCTCTCCGGGGTCCGCGAGCACTGGGAAACCCCCGGGCCCAGGAGGCGCAGGCCTCACGGCTTTTCCTGCCCCACACCCACGGTGGGTGTGCTGCCAGAGCATCTGCTGGCCTGGCCCCCGAGTCCAAGTCCCCCCAGGACCCGCAGTGCTTGAGTGAGAAGCAGCCCTTGTCACTGAAGCCTGGGGATGGCTCGTTGGTGCCGCGGAGTGTAGCCCGTCCGGACTGTTGCAGGAACAGGCACTGATCAACGGGCATTGCTGCAGCCTGAAACCTCGGGGCACAGCCCGCCCATGTGGCAGACAGAGAGGAAGCTCTGTGCACACGGTGAGAGACGGGGTGGGGCTGGATGAGCCACGGACACCGGCCACAGGCCCGAGGAGGAGGATGTCAGCAGGTGTCGGCAGCGCTTGGCAAAGACTCTGAGAAGGAGCCAGACTCAGACGGGAGCTGCTGGCGTGGAGCAGGGAGGGGAGAGAACGAGACTCCAAATATTGTGCCCCTCAGTGCCGGGACTGCCGACAGATCTCCGGACCCCCAGATTCAGCCAGGTCCGATGGCGTGTGGGTGGTCCCCTGGACGCTGCGTGCCACACCGTTATGCGCCCCTGGCCGCCAGCCAGGAGACTGGCTCAGGTACATTCTGGGACGCAGAGCGGGTGGAGGAAACGCTTCGTCTTCTCAGGTGACGGGTCTTCAGACGGCAGGTGCCCCTTGTGGGTCCAGGAGGAACCCTCCCGGGCAGGCCTGGCCCACAGGCCCGGCTCCGTACGGCTGGGGAGACAGCGAGCAGAATTCACTGCTCTGGAAGGCAGACCACAAGAGTCTTCAGAACTATTCTCAAATAATTTGGCCTCCTTGTCTAGACACGTGCCCCTGCTTCTTGAAGTTCGGCCTGCCTGCGTGACTGGCTTTGAGCCTTTAAAGGTCAGTTCACTGTGTTTCCTGCTCTGGTGGTGGTGGAAAGCTGCGTCAGCTTGGGGTCCCGGTCCCCCCGGTGAACACAAGAGTAAAAGCCTCCACTGACCCACCCTGGACACGGGGGAGCAGGTGCAGCTGGACATGTGCATGCACGGTGGGGGGCTGTCTGCGGCACAGCGGAGCCTACCCCAGCCCCACTGCTAGGCTTCCCCACACACGAGTGGGCTCTGCCTCTCCCCTCCCAGTCCGGAGGCAGTGGGCGCGGGGCTGTTTCTTGGGGATGCTCAAACACCTTACTCCTGGGTCCCTCAGAGACAGTGAGAGGCACAGTGGGGCACCTGCAGGGGTGCGGGGCCAGGCAGCGGGTCGTGAGCCTCCCCTGGGCTCTGTCCTGAGGGAGGGGCGGGTCCTCCTCTGAGCACGTCCTGGGTCCAGGCTGCTGAATGCACAGATGTGAATCCTGCCTTCCCCACCCCAAGCCAGGAGAGGTGGGATCCCCCAGCCCACCCGGGACCAACAGCCCCCAGAGCCTGCTTCTGTGGCTCCTGGAAGCCTGAGCGACCCCACACTCGGAGAAGTTGCCAGGAGCCTTGGGTTTGCTTGTACTTTTAGATGCTCTGATTAAATTGTAGCTGCAGTGCAAGGTGCTTATAATGTTATTAATGATGCTGGTGCTGTCTTGTGCATACCTCCCACGGAAGAAGCCTGCTCCCCAGGATGGCTCGTTGGTCTGTTCACACGCAATTCCATGCACCTCTAGAGATTACCATTCTAACAGCTTTGGGTAGAGATACCAGGAGGCAGTTACATTTAACAGGGTATAAATCCAATTCCCTCTGCATTCAATTTTCTCAGGCTGCAGAATCCATTTGAGCCTGTCGGGATCTGACTCTGGAGTCCATCAATGCCGGCTCCTTCCCTCCAGCCGCCTGTCTGGCTCTCCCCTCTCGGGAACTCAACCCTGCAGAGGAAGATGCCCCGATACAAAGTAGCAGCCTTTCTCTCGTTACAAGGGAATCTCATTAGGTGTGAAGGGGACACAGAGCCTGAGGCCTGGAGGCTGCTCCTGGCCAAGGCCACCGCCCCCTCTCCCGTGTGGCTGTGGATCACGCGCTTTGATTACCCCTAACGGCGCCACCGGCCCTTTTGCCTGTGCTCCAGCCAGGGAGGGTCTCTCCAAGGCCTTTTCTGGGGGGTCCTTTAGCCCCATGGACTGTCCACATGGCTTTTTGTCCTTGGTCTGTCCTTCCGGGGCAGTGGTGAGGACACAGGCCACGTTCTGAGAGGGAGGCACGCACTGTCCCTGAGACGTACGTGTGTTATTACCCCCATTTTATGCATGGGACACAGGCACAGAGAGGGTAAGTGGCCCACCCACGGTCACGCAGCGAGGGTCAGAGCCAGGCAATGCTCACCCAGAGGCCGTGCAGACTCCTGTGGGCCCCGCGCCATCCCGCCGAGTTCCACATGCAGAGGGTGGGCAGCCATTGTGCTTACCCTTCTGCCAACAGCTCCAGCGTCCCCGTCCAGAACTGCCTGGGCCTCCGGGCCGGTCGTGCATTGAACGGACACACCCCTGCCCAGCCTCGGGGCTGGCAGCAGCGCCCACCCCTCTGGAGCCACGGATGGTGCTGGGTGAGCCCGTGGTTCATGGGGACTCTGGGTGCGGTGTCAGGAGGGACCCCGGGCAGCAAGCAGGTGGGACCGGCGTGTGCGTGGGGGCTGCCGGGGGTCCCCTGTGCGGCATGATTCCCCGCCTCTGCTTCAGCATCCGCATGACTGAGTGCTTTGACACCTCCTTCTCTGTGTATGGGCCCACTGGGGGTGTGTGCATGCCTGTGTACCGCAGTGCACGGGAGTAGGCAGGGTTGGGCGCGTGGGCCATTCCTGTGGACACTGCGTGCGTGCTCACCAGGACTGCTCACTCATGGAGCCTGCAGAGCTCTGTGGGGTCACCTTTCTCTGCCCCAGAGGAGAGGCTCAGGAAGGGGGACCCCAGCTGCCCGACCCGAGCTCCCGAGATGGTCTAACCCACCCTCCCACTTAGGGTTTAGCCAGAACCGGGACGATGAGGGATTGCTTAGGAGATCTGGCTGCGCACCCCTCCCTGGGCCCATCAGTTTCCTTCTTCTTGTCCGTGTCCAGGAGAGGAGCCCCTGGCCAGGGCCGGTGTCTGGGTGTGCTCAACCCTAAACAGAACCGGCCACTCTGGGCCCCGGGTCGTGTTCCAGCCGCAGCCTGGGCAGGTCTAGAAAACATGGGAGTCCAGGGGAGGGGTGGTGGGGAGTGCTTGAGGTACGTCTGGGGCCCTGGGGCCTGGCACCTTCAGCCTCCCGTGGCCCAGGCTCTTCTGCCGGTGGCCTCTCCCCCGTGCCAGCTCAGAAGTTCTGGTAGCTTCTGTGGGCACCCCCTTGGGAGCCCTGAATTGGCATGTAAGGAATTCAGCTGCCCAGACTGTGGCGAGGCCACGTGGGGAGGCCATGTGGGGAGGCCACCCGGAGGGGCCGTGGAGAGAGAAGGGCTCTAGTCATCCAATTAAAAATGTGTCTTTAGTAGGGACACTTGGGGAGGAAGAAAAGATGGACGACCTTCAGGACTAGATACAAAGAGAAATAGTATCTGATGTTTGATGAAAAGTTATTAGGCTCCTAACCGACAGTCCACAGGAGCATGGTGGGGCTCTCCCGTCCTGTGCTCTCGCTCGCGACTGCCAGAAATTGCCCAAGTGTTCATGAAGGGACGTGGAGCCTGCCCACAGCGGGGCGTGGATCTCCCCAGATCTGCTGGGGACGCTCATCACGGCTTCATCGTGGTAGGAGAGGACCAGGCCGGAAGCACATGCCCCTCGCCCCCGTCCTGGGGAGTCCGCTCGGCCAGGGGCCTCGGGCAGCCCTCTGTCCAGGAACCCAGGGCAAAGCCCCCTGCCCCACCCAAGGGCCGCCACCTCCAGAGCCCCGCAGAAAGTTGGCGGCTCCTGCGCTCGGCCTCAAGACCTGTGGGGCGGCCTCCTCCCTCTTGCTCTGTTTGGGACACTAATTTGCTGCCCTGCAAACGGAGAACAGAGAATCTGCCAGGGGGTCGGGGGGCAAGCCAGGATGAGCAGCAGGCAGGCTCTCTGTGCTCCGGGGCGCTGTCATGGAAGCCCGGTGACGGCTTCTCCTTTTGCAGAGGCTGCCTGAAGCTGGATGCCACCAGTGAGTGCAGGGCCGAAGTGCTTTGGACCACGAGCCGGACGTCCATGAGTGGATCCCGCCAGTCAGAAACCAGGCGGCCGGTGCCATCTGCCCTCAGCCCTCACGGACTGTGCAGCTTTGAGAAAGGTACTTAACCTTCTGGGCCCATTTCCTCTTCCGTGTCGCGGAGAGTGACTGCACCCCTGCGTCGGCTTATCCAGCCGCAGTGCTTAGCACCCAGCGCGTAGCCCAATGTCAGCACGCACTCGTGTTACTGTCCTTACCGCGTACAGGATGGTAATAATGTGACCCCGAAACAGGACAGGGGACCTTCTTGGACTCGGGTTGTTAGCGATTTTATAACACGTGTGGTCTTTTTCCTGATGTCTCACGCGTGAGGTCCTGGGAGACTGGGGTCTTGGTGAGGACGGCCCCACCTGAGACGCGGGGAGTTGCACTGGGGCGGCGTCCTGGGAGGGGCCAGGGCAGCAGTCGCGTCCCCCCGCAGGAGGCTTGTTCCTGGACAGATGCAGTCGGATGGACGGGCGGAGGGATGCCCGCGAGTCGCGCTGCCTCATTAGCTTTCCATCTGGAGTGAGCCGCCCCGCCTGCCGGAGCCTTCCCTGCGGCCAGCTCCGCGCAGCCCTGTCAAGACCCATTGATTCGCTGTCCCTATCACTTCCCGTCATGGCGGCCACAACGGCCTCGTCAGGCCTCTCCCAGCGCTTCAGACCTCGGCGTTGCCACGGCGACGAAATGACCCATAACAGTGCCTGCCTCCTCCAATGAATGAAGGAAGGGACAGAGGTTTCCTTGGGATTCAACGCTGGGGACAGCACGCCCCCACCTCATGGTATTGGAGCCCCTGGCCGCTGGCACCTGGGTCTGGGTCCCCCCAGTTCCCCGGGCTCGCTCGCTGCTGCTGGTGTGAAGCCGGCACAGGGCGTGGGGGGCGTGGTGAGATGCACAGACTCATCAGAAACTCCGCGTCACCAGCGGGTTCTCCAAAACGCTGTATTTCTGACCCAAATGTGCCGCCGATCTTCGGCTGGGCCGCCAGCGCGCACTTGGCGATGCTTCTGCTCAGGTTACTGGGCGGTGAGCCTGGGGTCAGAGCGCCTGGACGCCCCAAGAGCATTTCCCGGGCCTTTGGTTTGGTCTGCCCTTCCGACCTTTTGTAGGTCTGAGCCTCATGATTGGCATCACCTCCCTCCCCTTTTAGAACTGGGACAGTGAGGGGAGCCGTTGACGGAGCCCCAGGGGGCCGCTCACACCCTCAGCCCCGCAGAGCCCCCCCCCCCCACATCCCCAGAGTCCGGGCTTCCTCACCGACCTGTGGCCGGCCAGCAGCCCGAGGGCGTCTCCCCCAAGGAGGGACCTGACAGTGTTGGGCGAGGGCTCCAGTCTTGCCTCCACTGCTCTGCTGTAATGTGACCCCCAAACTACTGGGGCCTCAAGGGACGGGGGAGGGGCTGGGGCTGCTGGGGGCACGCAGAGGCCGAGTGGCTGGCGTCCTGTGTCTCGGCCACAGGGGAGGCCGTGGGCACTCTGCGCTCACACGCGGCGCGGCGCCAGTAGGGCTCTCAGGGAACCGGCTTCCCTCCCTGGCCCTCCCCCGAGGCTGCGCACGGAGAGGCTGGGAGGCCGCAGAGGGTGGCTTCTGCCGCTGTTGGGCCTGTCTCCCTCCCTCTCTGTCTCCTTCTGTAGCCCCGCCCGTGTCAGGACGTGCCAGCTGCCTTGCTCACCCCGTGACTGCTGGGTTAGGGCCCAAGACCAGGTCAGCCAGCCTTAGTTCCCTCCTCCCCAAGGTTGGCGGGCCCTGGGAAGGAGTCATGGCCCGAGGCATGGCCGGTCGAAGCTCAGGTGGACCTGAGCGAATCCAAGGTGCTCGAGAGCTGGAAGAGGGAGCCACCAGGTCCATCCGGGCCTCTTGGTGGAGGACTGTCAGGAATATGGGACACTGGGTGGGCTGGGGGCCCCGGGTCTCCTCCTAGGGCGTGGGAGCTGTGGGACTGGGAAGGGGCCAAAGCCCAGGTGGGGAGCACACGGGTGTGTGTGCTCTATGGGGGCGGCCGAGGGGCTGCAGGGAAGCTACAGGGAGGGTCAGGAGCCTCGACGGCCTGCCCCTTTCCTGGCTCGGGGGTTGCAGGCTGCATCTCTTCCTGCCTGGGGTCAGCAAGCAGAAATGGGGACCACGGAAGGGAGCCAGCTTCCTGTCATGGTGCCCAGCCTCCTGGGCTGGACTCTCCCTGTTTACTGTCTCTGACTTGCTGCCCCTGGAGGGTGTACCGGAGCCTTTGTCCTGGACACCCCCTTCCTCGGCCGCGCCCATGTCTTCCCATCTCAGGGCTCCCACTTGGCCATCTCCCCAGGGTGTCCTCGTGGTGAGGGGTTCTCTCCTCTCTCCACCCACACAGCCCTTCCTCGGGGAAGGCCAACTGCAGTCTCGCCTCCTACAGGCAGCACTCCAGGATTGCCCCAGTTGTTGCCTTCTCTCCTTCCTCCTCTTCTAGGACACCTGTTCAGCCTCAGGCTGAGGGCAGGCTTCCCATGGGGACCTGGTTGGGCTCTCCCTTTCAGGGCTGCTGCAGTGGGCTGAATAGCATCCAGCCAAATTCATGTCCACCTGGAATCTCAGGTCTTATTTGGAAACTGGTCTTTGCAGATGGAATTGGTTAAGATGAGGTCATAGTGCAGTGGGATGGGCCCTGATCCAATGACTGGGTGATTATAGGAGACCCACGGGGCACCTGGGTGGCTCAGTCAGTTAAGCGTCTGCCTTCAGCTCAGGTCATGGTCCCAGGGTCCTGGGATCGAGCCTGGCATCCAACTCCTTGCTCAGCTGGGAGTCTGCTTCTCCCTCTGCCGCTCCCCCTGCTTGTGCTCACTGTCTCTGACAAATAAATAAATAAATCTCAAAAAAAAAAAAAAAAACAGAAGAGACCCACAGATACAGACACATGGGGAGGAGGCGACACGGCAATGGAGGCAGAGAGGGGAGGGACCCCAAAGATGGGGCAGCACCCAGGGCAGGGAGGGGCTGGGAGGGCCTGGGAGCCTCTGGGGGCAGGGAAGGGCGGGGCGGGGTAGGGCTGGGAGGGGCCCGGCAGAGTCTCCCTCAGAGCCCCAGAAGGGCCAGCCCTGCGGGCACACTGAAGCTGGACTGTGTCCTGCTAGAACGTTTCTGCCCCGTGCGGCAAGTGCTCAGTGGCCCAGCCCGCGGGAGACCACACAGGTCAGGGCTGGTGGGGCCGGCGCCCTGCGGTGCTCCCGGGGGCTGTGGAGAGAGGAACTCCCCGTGCAGGCCGTCTTTCCTGATCGTCCTGCAGAGCGGGGACCAGGGCTCACGGGGACTGGGGTGCGGAGGGCGTTGGGGTGAAAAAGTCTTGGACTTTTAAAATGTATATCCATTCTACTTGGAACTCTAACTTATATTTTATTCTATTTATTTATTTTTAAAGATTTTATTTATTTATTTGTGTGTGAGAGAGGGAACACAAGCAGGGGGAGGGGCAGAGGGAGAAGCAGGCTTCCCGCGGAGCAGGGAGCCCGATGCGGGGCTTGATCCCAGGACCCTGGGACCATGACCTGAGCCGAAGGCAGACGCTTCACGACTGAGCCACCCAGGCGCCCCTCGAACTTATATTTTAAATTTTATTATTATCATTTAAGTCGTCTCTACACCCAGTGTGGGGCCTGAGCTCACAACCCTGAGATCAAGAGTCCCACGCTCCCCTGACAGCCGGCCAGGCACCCTGGCAATGTATTCCTTTCACGTTGTTTCAGAAATGCAGGTCAAGGGCTCATTATTCTAAACTAGTTTTTCTGTGCTGTCGGAGGCTGTGGGTCGTGAGGGGTCATGGTGGGTCGTCTGCCCCCACCCCCCCGCAAGCCCGAGGGCTCTCCTGGAGCCCGCACCAGGCTGGCAGGGGGCGGAGCAGGCCTTCAGGGGCCGCCCGAGGGAGGCTGCGCTTGCCACGCCGGGGAGCCACGGTCTGGTGCACATTGGATGCGTTGTGGGCTGATTACTGGGTCTCTCGCCTGTAGCACCCAGACACATCTGCTGGCCTCCAGCCTCCTCTGTCCCCTGGGGCGGCCCCCGAGCACCCACCTCTGTCCTTTCTCCTCCGGGGGCTTCCAGACAGGCCTGCAGGTTGGCAAACTCAGAGTGTGGGGCCCAGTTCCTGGCCTCAGCACCTGGGCCAGTGGGCACCCAGTGGGCCCACAGTCCGCGTCCTGGAGCAGTGCCCCGCAGGGCACCAAGTTTTCACGTCCAGTCCTGAACAATTAACAGAGGGAGCTGGGGCCTGCAGCTCCTAGGACCCGGAGGACTCGGTCCCTACTCAGGTCACCACTCATGCTGGGGGACGTCAGACGTGGCTAGAGGATGCCCTGTCCACCTGCTCAGGGCTTCTGCTGGGCATCCTGGGGCCGGGAGCACCACCCGGAGCTTGTCAGGAGTGCAGCCCATGGTGGGTCCGAAATCACAGAAGCCTGGCTGCCTGGGAGACTGAGTCCCAAGCACCCGGGCCCCGGGCAGGCCTGGCCTGAAGACGAGTGGGGAGACCCTCCCCCGTGCCAGGGGTGTGCGGGGTCGGGGCGTTCCATGGGCTCCAGTCTAACCACTCTCTTCACGGGGGGCAGCCCACGGGGCATCGGCTTGGCTAAGCAGCTGGCCTGACGCGGTAAGAGCTCGGCGACGGCGTAGGGCGCGTGCCGGTGGACGCAGGGCCTGTCCCGTCATCCAGCTCCAGGCCAGTGGTTGGGTCCCTCCACGTTCCCTTCTACGGGGTTCCTGCTCCCAGGGTACCGGCACACAGCGCGGCCAAGCATGACACCTAGCGGACAGAGGGGACGTTGCTCCTAGGGCTGGGAGGACCCTCAGCCTCAGTGGACCCTCAGCCTGGGAGGAGCACTCAACCCTACCAGGCCCAATGGCTCGTGCCTTTCACAGAGACTTCTATTTGTTGGGGGTGGGACATGGGAAGGGTGGGCTGCAGGTGCTAGAAGCCCACCGCCACAGGCTTCAGGATTCACTGACCACCTAGGAGACTGAGTTCTGACCCCAGACCCACGGGGGCTCGGCTTTGCTCTTCACCCAGGATGTGTGTGCCCTGGCCTGGAGATGGGGGGTTGAGACCCTCACCCGTGCTGGGTGTGGGGGCCGTTCCATGGGTTGAGCCAAGTGTGGGCAAGGCCGGTAGGAGTGGTGTCCCCAGGCTGGGATGCATGGATTCCTCTCTGGTTCCGAGAGCTGTCCAAAACATTCCCAGCCCCCAGCCCCAGGTGGGTTCCTGCTCAGGTCCTCACCAGAACCCAGAAGCCTGCCCTTCCCACCTGCTCTGCTCCTGTTCTTACTTGGGTCTTCAGTGGATGAGGCAGGACCATGTTCAGCCCAAGCTGTGGCTTTTCCAGGTGCTGCTCCTGCTGTGGGGAGAGCCACGCTCCTTGTGCGGCTGACGCACCTGCTGCGGGGAGAGCTGTAGCTCACTGCAGCTCTTTGGAGGCCCAGCAGGAGTCATGGGCCTGGTGAAGGCCCCCTCCTCTTGGGTGTGGTGGACCGACTGAGTCACTCCTGAAGGACAGAGGAGGAGCCTTAGCCCTGGGGTCAAGGTCACTTTGGCAGCATGCACCCAAGGTGTCCCGATGAGAAGGTGCTTCACTTCGGTAGGATCTCCCCAAACCCACACCCCCAGAGAATCCCAAGAAAGCATCAGAGTGACCCAGACAGACTGAGGGCAGTCTGGAAACACCTGACCAGTGCTGCTTGAAGCTATTGAGGTGAGGGCCAGGCACGAGCCTGAGCCTGGATGGGAGGGGTGCGCGGGGCCCCAGGCACGGGACGGGCGCAGAGAAGCAGCCCCTCGTCCAGGGAGTGGCAGTTATTGTGGCCACTCATTGTTTTGGCCGTGGACTGTGGGAGGTGACGGGTGAGCCGACCCACAGACAGGGAGGGTGTCCAGGGGGGCCGGGCGGGCGCCCCCTGAGCCCTGTGGGACCCTGTGTGCCCACTAGATGGCAGCAGCGCCCTGCAGCCTGGACCAGCCTCCAGCCTTGGAGGTGCCGCGAGGTCAGGGCCGGCGGGGCTGGGGCGCTGGCCTTCCTCCAGGCGGACACGTGGGGTTGACAGCTATGAAGGGCACCTGGAGGGCAGCGGGAGGGCCGCCTCCTAAGGAAGCCTGCGCTCTTCAGGGTCAGCCCTGCCTGCCACGCTCTCTCCGTCTCTGGCCAGTTTCTCTCTCTCCCGTCTCTGTCTCTCCCTGTCTCTCTGTCTCTGTCTCTCTGTCTCTATATCTCTGTCTCTCCCGGTCTCTGTGTCTCTATGTCTCTGTATCTCTGTCTCTGTCTCCCTGTCTGTCTCTCCCTGTCTTCGTCTGTTTCTTTTTCTCTTCTGAGCTCCCCGGCCCTTCTTCCAGACCTGGGTCACACTGTCTGGGTTCAAGCCCGTCCCCCGTTTTGGGTCAATGACCGGCCTTCCCATGCACCAGGGCCCGTATCTCAGCACGGGCTGGGAGTGGCCTCTGAGGGCAGGGCTGTTGGAAGCATCAGACAAGTCGCCATAGGATGAGTGCTTGGGGCGTGGCCTGCGCGGTCCGCATCCGTGTCAGGTCACCAAACAACATCCAGACCCCCCCTCTCCGTTAGGGTGGGGGGTGCTGCCCCTGTGCCCCCGGGTCCCGGGTCTGTGTCTCCAAGTCCATGCTGGGATGCATCCAGCACCGCCCTCCAAAAGTCCTCCTTGTCTGGACGAGAAACCGGGGCCCAGCGGGGGATGCCTGCCCCAGGCTCCTCACTCCCGGTGCCGGACACTGGAGGCCCCGCCCCGGGCAGCCGGCCCTTATGCCACGGGCTTCGGCTGAAGGCCCCTGAAGGCAGAGGGACTGGCGTCCAGCACCCAGCCCAGGGGCCATGGCCTCAGGGTCGGAAATCCCTGGGGTCCTGGTGTGTGTGCCAGAGTATCTTTGGGACACCTCTGATTTCTCCCTGAAATATTTACTATGCAGCCCTACTGGGCAGCACACATGTGATCGGCCCAACGACCCCCGACCTCCGCCTGATGCCCCCCCTGACCTCCACCCAACCTCCAGCCTGATGCCCCCTGACTTCCAGCCTGATGCCCCCCAACCTCTGCCTGATGGCCCCCTGACCTCCATCCAACCTCCAGCCTGTTGCCCCCCGGCCTCCAGCCTAATGTCCCCCGACCTCCACCTGATGCCCCCCCGACCTCCACCCAACCTCCAGCCTGATGCCCCCGACCTCCACCTGATGCCCCCTGACCTCCACCCAACCTCCAGCCTGATGCCACCTGGCCTCCAGCATGATGCCCCCCCAGACCTCCAGCCTGATGCCCCCCGACCTCTGCCTGATGCCCCCCTGACCTCCACCCAACCCCCACCTGATGCCCCCCGACCTCCAGCCTGATGCCCCCCGACCTCCCCCCGACCTCTGGCCGGATGTCCCCCGACCTTGGGCTGACAAAGCCAGCCAGCAAAGCCTAGGTCCTGGCCAGCGGTCTTCCCAGCAGAGCTGAGAGCCTCGTCCACACCAGCCTCCCACAGAGCTGGGCGCCCTAACCTGACCTGGAGGCAGAGGACTGTGGGCGCCGCTTTTGTTTTGTTTGTAATCAGAGCTGCTGTTTTAGAGTTGCCGCCCTCTTCCCTCGTGTAGGCAGCAGATTATCTTTAAGTGGATTTTTTCACCGGAGAATTCACTTGATTTGCTGTGCTGTGTGTAGGTGTGTATGTGATGTGCACGCACACGTGTATAAGTGTGTGCACACATGTACACACGCGTGTGCTCGCCGGTGCACGTGCACATGCATGCCCGCCTGTGTGTTTGGGGCACCTCAGGGGGACCCGTGACCTAATTCTGGAATCTGGGTTAGGAGAGAACCCGATGTGCCCATGCATACCTAAGAGCTGCCCACCTCTCTGTGGCCCTTGCTCATGTCAAGGGGCACCTGCTGCCCCCCCAGGACACCACCTGTCACCACATGACCCCTCCTCCTCGGCACTTTCCCTGAGCCCGCACCATCCTGAGGTGGCGGTCTACGGACAGGGGAGCTGGTGGGTGTGGCAGGGGTCCCGCAAACCCTTGGGGATGCCGATCATGCACGCACGTGTCCGGCATTCCAGGACGGTGGAATCCATGTGCGTGGGAGCAGGGGGGGCGGTTTGCGGGGTAGGCTTGTCCAGCTCTCCTGCTCCCAGCCTGGAAGCGTGCGTGGCACGTCTCCTGCCGCATGTGCTCTCCCTGGGAGGTGAGCGCAGCCCATCTCCCGAACTCACGGGTTGCGGACCGGCGCCCAGGAACGGCAGGCGGCACCCTCCTGCTCACCCGGCTGAGGCCCGCCCTCCGCACTGCCTGGGTCCACCCTCGTTTCACTTGTGCCGTCGGCAGCGGGACGGTCCTGCCGGCTGAGCCGTGGAGCCCCAGCGCCGCACTTTGGGGCCTAGGCCGTCGGCGGGTTTGTGGCCCCGAGAGCGCTGGCAGGCTGAGAGCATCTGGGTGCACCTGACCCCTGGGGCAGGAGGGGGCCGGGGCCTGCCAGGGCCGGCGCTCCGGTGCCCGTCCGTGGCCGTGCACCTGACACTGGGCCATCTGAGCGCACAGCGCTTCTGTGATCCACAAGGGGCAGGAGTACAACTCAGACTAGCTTAGGAAAAAGGCAGTAAGAGCTCACCTTGTTGGCGCAGGTCACTGAAGCCTGGGCTTCCCCACGACGGGTTCCAGGCACGTCCATGACATCAGGATCTGCCGCTCTTTTCCTGGGATGGTTTCCTTCTCCAGAGAACTTTGAAGGGGGGGGTGCGGTTGGCTCCCAGCCCCCCAGACAGACATCCCATGAGGTTACAGCTCAGCAGAAGGAGCTCCTTGTTCCCGTAGTCTCCCCGAGAGCTCCGGGACATCGGCAAGGGGCCCGGACGGCGGTCCTGTCCATCTCCGAATCAACACTGTGATTTTGATTGGCCTGGCCTGGATTGAGGGGCCACCCTGAGCCTCGGGGTAAGACTGACCTGGACCCAGGGAACTGGGGCTACAAGTCGGGGGACACTGGGCAGGCAGGGAGCAGAGCCAGGCACAAGAAGCCCACTGTCCCCTGGATGCACCTGGGCTTAGCATCAGGCTACCCGTGGAGCCCAGCTCGCCACATGGGGAGAGCTTTGTCAAAGACAGGGAAACAAAATAGTCTGTGGTCTGAATTTCATGTTTTCCACCCAGTAAATAGCAATTAGCTAATTCACCTAGAAGAACTTGTCTTCTTGGTGGGGAAGGGCTGCCTGGGAAAAGACAGGGCTCCCTCAGTTACGGGGCTGGGCATGAGAAAGGGTGCAGAAAGGATTGTCACCCGAATGGCATCCGAGGACTTGGGGGCTGGAAGGGGCTGGATCCCGGCCTGCTGGGGGTCTGGCTGGGCTTGGAGAGGACACATGTTACACTTCTGTGGGTTCTCTCTCTGGGTCTTCAAGCACCTTCCTGCCCACACGTGCAGAGATCTCCTTCAGAGTCGGCCTGTGGTGGTCTGAACGTTTGTGCCCACCCAAAGTCATACATTGAATCCAAATGTCCAGGGGTGATGGCATTTGGAGGTGGGGTCTTGGGGAGGTGACGAGGCCTTGAGGGTGAGGGCCCTGTGCACGGGACTGGAACCCTTTTAAAAGGTCACAGCGAGAGGTCCTGGCTGGGAGCGTGGAAGAGGGCCTTCTCCAGACCGTGACCATGCTGGCCCCCGATCTTGGACTGTCCGTCCTCCAGAACTGTGAGAAATCAGTGTCTGTCTATGAGCCGCCCCCCCCTCAGTCTATGGTGTTACAGGACAGACCAACACATGGTGTGAGCTTGCGTTCTGCGTCATGAACAGGGACGGCTCCATTTCCAGACATGGCTGTGGGGCAGGGTCTCCAATACTCCTCTCCCGTCCTCTGACTTCAGCGGGGCGCCTGGCCAGCGGGGTAGGCACAGACGTCCCCGCCTCCCCCCAGCTAGGTGTGGCCTAGCTCAAGCCCAGTGGTTCTGGGTGGGGGTCGAGTTCCTCTGTGCCCCCTCCTCTTGCAGCCTGCGAGTAGGGGCGGTGGCAAAGCCCTCGGGATTCTGCTGCCTTGGACACCAGCTGGGGGAGCTGGGGCCCCCGGGCGACTCTCCGAGTGGACAGCACGCAGCAGCCCTGGGCCTTGACCTCTGCTCTGCTGCTCAAGGTCGTGCCACCTGCAGCCCAGCCCAGGTGGGAGTGACTCCGACAGCCGAGCCCCTACGGGCACAGCTGAGCCAGCAGGCTTTGGCAATACTGTCCCTGCCTGGCCCTTGCACTCAGGACGTGGACGCCATGGTCTGGTGACAACCTGCACCCCTCCACTGTGATTTCGGGGGGGGCATGCCCGTGGGGGGGCTCCCCTCTGGCCACAGCTGGTGGGTTTTCTTCACCCTAAATTTACATCCTTACATTGAAATTGATGCCACTTTCTTTTCTCTTTCATTGAAAAGGGGGCTTATTTGGATAATGTGTTTCACTTTGAAATAACAAAAGGTAAAATCCAGGGAATAAAGACGTAAGGAGCCAGTTAAGAAGGAGGATTTCTCGGGAGCAGAACTGGTGCCGGGAGCCTCTGACCATGTCCTTTGGCTGCTCTGATGGTCTCTCCTGAGCTTTTGGGAAAGAAATCTGTCGTGCGTTTTCTCCACGTCCAGGGGCTGCCGTTCCCGTATGTGACGTTGGGCTGGGGGTGGGGGACTCACGGGGAGGGGCAGGGCTGAGCAGGGGACCTGGGACCCCCTCTTTCTCCAGTCTGTTGTGATTTTCAGTTATTTTCGCCTCAACAAGGGGAACCGGACTCTCTTGAGAGAAGCCAGCAGCCTTCAGCGCGCCCCCTTCTCAGGCCTCCGGGGCGCCGGGCAGGGTTGGCAGAGACCACGGGGCAGGGCTCACCTCCAGGGCGGAGTGCCTGGTGCCCACAGCCGCCGGCTGCTCCTGGGCCCTTCCTGCCCCGCCTCTGCTCCTTCATGACCGCTTGCCGGCCTCGGCCAAGTTACCGCACTTCTGTGGGCAGGGATTAGCGTGTCCCGGGGGACGGCGAACCTCTGTGGGGGCAGCATCTGGTGTTTGCAGCCTGCAGGGCGATGGTTCAGGCCTGGGCTGGGAGCAGTCCCCGAAGCCACGGTGCCAGAGGGGCCACCAGAGGGGCCACTGGCCTCCCTGTGCCCTTCGTCTGCTGGAAGAGCCGGCCAGCCCTGCCTCTCGAGGGGAGAGGCGCCCCAGAACTTTCCGGCACACAGCCTCCCTCGACTCAGGACGGGGTTCCATCCTGATAAACCCACCGTGAGTTGGAAACGCATCTGACACACATAACCTCCGGGACATCGCTGCTGGGCTGGCCCGCGTAGACACACCGGGCAGGAGCACGGATGTTCGCCTGCCGTTGGGCAGACTCATGACACAAGCCTAGTTTCTAATAAAGTGGACCAGCTCCCGTCACCTGTTGGACACTGTGCTGGAAGCGACAAGCGGAATGGCTGTTGGGGGTATCACTATGGACCCTGCTGACCGTGCGGGCGGGCCCAGCATTCCCGGGGCGGGGGCAGGGGGCCGGGATGCAGACCGCTCGCCTGGGACCAGATCCTCCTGTTGGGGTATCACTATGGACCCTGCTGACCGTGCGGGCGGGCCCAGCATTCCCGGGGCGGGGGCAGGGGGCCGGGCTGCAGACCGCGCGCCTGGGACCAGATCCGAATTCAACATTCCGGTACAGTTCCCACTGGACGTGGATCACTTTTGCACCATCATAAAGTTGAAAAGTCACAAGTTGAATGACTGTAAGTTGGAGACCATCTGTGTTTTGAGGCCCCCCCGCCCCCAGGTTGTGCATCTGTGAGGCCATCCCCAGTCGGTCAGGCCGCCGCGGTCTGTCCCACGTTTCCTGGGAAATCCCACTGGCCCAGCCCTGGGCGTCAGCCATGGGGACCCAGTCCAGCAGGGCTGGCTTCCCGTGGGGGCATGTGGCCAGCCCCCCAGTCACGTGGCTCAGGGATAGGTCAGGGCCAGGACCACAGGGCCCAAGAGAGTGAGCCCCGAAGGGGAACAGGCAGTGTCTGGGTGGGGCAACCCCGGGCCCCCACGGCCAGGCGGAGGACACCGCCATAGACATGTTGCTGCTGTGGGCGTTGGGTCCAGCTCTCGAGCTGACCTCAGGAAGACGGCTTCTGTGAGGGGCCACCGAGGGCCCTGCTCTGCCTCAGTTTCCCCACCCACACTTGTTCAAGGTCACATGCATTAAGGATGGATTCGGACCCATTTACCATCAGGCTGTCTGAACATTCGGATGAGAAGCCCTGGGAGGCGTCTGTGGCAGCAAGGGCCCTCGGATCGGGCACTCTCCCTGCTGTGTGTTGGAGCCAGGCCAGCATCCCTGGGCCCTCACTCGGGCAGATGTCCTGGCCTGGCGTGGGATGGACTGCTGGATAACCCTAAACCCCCTCTGGAGGCTTTGTCAGCACAGGCCAGGAAGCTGGGAGCCCCGTGCCGGGGCTGACCCTGAGGACCTGCTGACAGGTGGGCCTAGATGCACCAGCTGTTGGGTGGCAAGCAGGCTGCAGGCAAATGCGTCTGGGATGCATGCTTCCCTCAGATGGCTGTGCCTCACAGCGCCTGGTGCTCTGGGCTGAGCACAGGCTCAGCCGGAGTCCTCCTGGGGACGAAGAGAGCACGCTGGGGGCCGGTCCCCAGAGACCAGTCAGCTCAGCAGGAGGGAAAATGTTCGTACAGAGACGGGAGACGGTGGCTTGCGGAGGTAGCAAAGCCCCTCTGATAATAACAGATGCATTCGAGACATTTGGGGCTGGAGGTTCATC
Source organism: Zalophus californianus (assembly GCF_009762305.2). Taxonomy (NCBI): domain Eukaryota; kingdom Metazoa; phylum Chordata; class Mammalia; order Carnivora; family Otariidae; genus Zalophus; species Zalophus californianus. Next base: position 720,951 of record NC_045608.1, read on the forward strand.
TCTATCTGGGAACGCCGAGAGCAAGCCAGACTGATGTCCCGGGTGACCCTGGGGACGCTCGCCTTTCTTGTGCACGCAGGCGGAGCTGTGGGCAGATGAGGTGGCCCTGTGTTAGGGGGGTGATGGTTTGTATGGGATGAAGGTGGTGGGTGGAGCTGGTGGCTGTGCTCAGGGGTGGCCTTGAGCCCCCGGTCTGTCCTCTCCGAAGCCTCCCGCCGTGTTGGGATGTTGGCACGTGGGTGTGGGCAGAGCTCCCCAGCTCCATCAGCAGCTGGCTTCCTGTGGGAATAGCCCTTCTGTGAATTCATCATGTTGGCAAGGCACCCCCACTGGTAGTGCGGTGGTTGGACCCTTCGGGGGAGGAGGCTCCCTCCTCGCTGTCCTGATCCAAGGTCGTCCCTCTCCTGCCAGGGACGCTGGGTCCCCTGTGTCCTGTGAGGAGGTGCAGGGCCACGGTGGCACGGTTCCCAATCTGCTATCGCCCCTGTTTGCAGGCTGGTTATGGTCGGTGCTACCTGGGGAGGGGGGATGGTGGTGGGGCGGGGGGGTACAGGGGTGCACAGGCTTGGTTTGGGACAAGGTTGGAGTTCAGGTAGAGGGACTGGCTTTCTTGAAGAGAAAGCCTGAGAAAACTGTCTGAATAGAGACAAGTCCCAGGGGACCATGAAAGTGAAAGGTAAGAATTTAATGAGTGTTATAAAAATCACAAATTCCTCAGCCCAAGACCCCAGCAAATCCACAAGAGGGAGGAGCATTTCCTACAATCAATACAGTAAGCATGATACATCCAAGCTGCCTTTGGAGAAAAAAGTGCTTTGCCATTGGCCTAGTTTGGAGCGCGGGCTGCCCTTGTATGTGGGCGGATGTTCCCGGTCTGTGGGCTGAAGGGTTCACTGTGCAAGAGGGCTCGCCCTGCACCCCATTCCCCATCCCCCATCCCTGGCTAGCTCGCACCCCATGCCCCGTCCCAGGCTAGCTCTGCACTCCACATCTCTGAGCTGTGGGCTAGCTCTGTACCGACCGCACTATCAGGGTCAGGCGGAGGCTGTGTCCATCTCCCACGTGAGGTCCCCTGGGAGATGTTCTGCTGGGCTCCTCTCACGGCCCCCTGATCATGGGCCAGGCAGAGTTCTCACTCTGTGCTGCGGGGCTGCCCGCTGCCCTCCCCCATCCTGGACAAAGTCGGAGTTCTATTTGCCAGAAGGAGGGCCGTGGTCACCACAGGAAATGCCATGTTTTCTCCCACCGACGGCACCGTTCACGGATCCTGGACACCCCACTCCATCGCCGATGTGTTTCCCTCCTTTCTCCTGCTCCATCAGGGTCCCGAGGCCACGGCCCTGCGCCGGCTGCCCCACGTGTAGCTGGCCTCACGCCACCTCCACGGGCAGGGACGGCCATGTCTCTGACACCTCGCGGTGCTCACTTCGGAGGGGTCCGCCTCCTGCCTCTCCATCCCCCGCTGCCCCCAGTGTGGCCCCGCGCCCTCCGGTCGCTGTCTTCCTGCACCGTCATGGGGGTCGGGGCGGGTTCCTTCAGACTCATGGGCCCTCAGCGTCCCCCATCCCGCATCATGGACCCAACCCTGCTCAGCTCCCCAGTCGCAGCTCAAACATCAACTCCTCCTGGAAGCTTTACACCCCCCGCCCCCCCAGACTCGTGCCGCCAACGGATTTCAACCCGCCATGCACTCAGTGAATTGTTGAACGGCTGTCCCTCGCCTCCAGACTGGGATCTGTGCGCCCTGCATCCCTGCTCGTGGTGCGGCGCGGGGCCCTGACCATCGGTGGGCACCCAGCCCCCGGGTCTTCTCTGGCCGCATGTGGGGCTGCGCCCCATGGGGGTGGGCATGCCTGGGGTTGTCGCTGACATTTGCCGACTCTGAGGCTTTTGCTGTCTTCTGGAAGAGTCTCTTTGTTCCTGACCTACTTTGTTGGAAGAAGAGGCTGAACTATACTCGCCGAGGAAAAACACCAGGGAGAAGGAAAGAAAAAATATGTATCTGTCAAGGACAGTAGTCAGAGTGGGTGATGGCTGACCCCTTAACCACCTCTGTAAAGGCCCCTCTCAGAGCGCAGTCACCTTCTGGGGACTTTGGGGGGGCACGGTCGGGTCCTCCGTGCCTCCCTTCCCGAGAAAGCCTCCTGTACTGGGTCTGAGTGTGTTCGGGATGCGGCCACAGAACGCCACAGACTGGCTCATCAACCAGGAGCCGTGCAGGGCCCGGACAGTCTCCCTCGCAGCCTCGGGAGGATCTGGGGCCTCGGGCCTCTGGGCTGTGAGAGAATAAACCCCCCAACGGGCCACCTAACGGGAGCGTCCATACAGGTTTCCGGTCAAGCAAGAGACACACCCTTGCTGCCCCCAACCTGAGCAAACAGGCTGGACTCTGGGGCCTCAGCCGCTAACCTGCTCCGAGAACAAAACAACTTACCGCTTGTCTTTGTCTCGACTGCTTCCTACCCGCCCGTGGGGTCGGGGCCCCAAAGTCACAAGCCAAAGCCGTGTGCCTGGACGCCTTGCACCCGTGTCAAGTGTGCAAGCCCACCCGCCCGCCCGCCCACAGGACGCGGGGCCCCGGGGAGAGGAAAGCTTGGACGTCTGAGCTCACAGAGAAGTTGGCCCTCCTTTATTTCTGAGGCCTGCTGGTCGCTTTCCCACAGTTCAGCTGGATCCTTGGGTATTGGGGTCCCGAGGCGGGAGTTGCTGCAGGAAATGACCTGGGGCTGGGATTCAGAGTTGCTGGGCGACCGCGCCCCTCCTGCTGGCACCTGTAACGTCGGTGTCAGCCCCCACATCAGCAGCCGCCTCGCGCAGGCGCCTCGGCCCCAGGGCCCGTGGACACCGGCGGCAGCCACGCTGCCCGGGGACAAGTCTTTCTCCACTGTTCCTGCTTCTTTGTGCGTCGACTCACGTGTGCTTGGATGCTGGACGTGGGGCGCTCCGCCGCCCAGCTAGTCACGATCCGCTGTGGGTGGGGCTGGGGCAGGCGTCTCCTCCCTTGCCAACTGCAGGTCTTCCTGTCCTGTCCACAACACAGGTGGCCCTGTGGCCCTCTGCATCCCCGTGAGTTCCCTGAGCTCAAGAGCAGCCATGCCAAACGGAGGGTCGATGCAGTGGGTTGAATTGTGTCCCCCAAAAAGGTACGTCAGAGCCCTAGCCCTGAGTACCTGTGGATGTGGCCTTATTTGGAGATAAGGTCTTTGCAGAAGATCGTGAGATGAGGTCATCCCAGGTTACCCAGGTGGACCCTAAATCGAACAACTGGTGTCCTTAGAGAGACGCAGACGTGCAGGGGAGAAGCTGTGTGAGGACACGGGCAGAAATGGGAGGGACGTGGCCACAAGCCCAGGACACCTGGAGCCCCCAGAGGTGGGGGGAGGCAGGAAGGACCCTCCCCTGGAGGCTCTGGAGGCAGCGTGGCCCGGCCTGGGTCTCAGACTCATGGCCCCAGAACTGAGAAAACACCTTCCTTCCATTCCAAGGCCCCCAGCGTGCCGTGATTTCTTGCAGCATCTCTGGGAAATGAATCGTGCCAGCCACACCTTCGTGTCTCGGGCTTGGAGCTCTGCACCTGGCCGGCCAGCCTGCTGCTCAGAAAGTCCCTGCTGTGTCTGACCCAGCGCTTCACCTCAGCAAGCGTCTCTAAGGAGCCCCCCATGGGAGGGACAGCGCTCGACGCTGGACCCGCAGCCGTGAGTAAGACACTGTCCCGCCCTAAGGGCGCAGCTGGACGCGGAAGGGGCCCACAAACACACGTGGTTGTTCCCAGGGGCACGTAGGCCTTCCAGCAGGTCGAGAACTATTGATGAAATACGGGCTTTATTTATTTACCCATTTTTTCATTTTAAACACGCCGAGCCACGCCTTTCTTCCCAGGTACGTTCAGCCCCAGCGAGGCCGCTGAGGGGGAGGACAGCGCTTCTGTGACCCAAGACCGGTGCCAACAACGGTCCAATCCCCCGGCGTCCGTGGCTGTCACGCCCTCTGTGGTTCGCTGCCCAGGGCCCCTCGTGGAGGTCAGCCTCGCGGACGCATGCGGGTTTACCTGCTCTGCTCAAGCGCCTCCAGGGTCCTGCACGGGAGGCCCCAGGGCCCGGGCATCCTCCGTCCTCTGCATGGGTCCCGACACACGGATTCCTTTCAGCGGCTCCTGCTGGGTGTTGAGCACCCGGAGCCCGGCCCTGTCCCGATGGCCCCTATCTGTCACCTGAGACCTTCAGGTGCTCACCTGTCCACGTCGGCTCAGGCCGCCCCAGCAAACCCCACAGCCCAGGGGCTTGAACAACAGGTATTTCCAGAAGCCGGTCCTGGAGACCAGAGCTGGGCACCTACGGGTGTGGCCTCCAGTGAGGGTTGCGTCCTGGCTCAGGACGGACGGTGTCTTCTCTGTGGCTCCCTGGCCGGGGAAGGGAGCTCTCCCTCAGGCAGCCCCACCCTCATGACCTCACCCCTCCCCGGGGCCCCAGCACCTTGGCAGTTGGGGATCAACGTGTGAACTTGGCGGCACGCTCAGGCCACCGTAGTGCGACTGCGTGGTGCCCTCTGCACTTGGCCAGCGTGCCTCGCACGGCTTCTGGGAGCCAGTCTGGATCCGGCCTCTGGGCTCCTCCTGCCCCGAGGTTGGGCGGGCCGTGGGGCCAGCGCAGACAGTGTGTCACGGGGGGATGGCGCGGGTCTCTCTGCACTGGTGCCCAGGCGGATGCCCCCCGTGGCCCAGTCCCCGTGGGACGTGGAGGCCTCAGCTGCAGGAGGTGTGCGTGCCACCCCAGCAGGAAGAGGCTGAGATGCGGGGTCTCCTCTTCTGGCAGCTCGGCCCCCGCGGGCCGTCTCCCGAGGCTGCTGCAGCTTTGTTGCCGACGCGCTCCCAGATGTGCGAGGTCTCGGGGCAAGAACGCGGATGCCTGGTTTCACAGGGCGGGCGTGAGCGCCGAGGTACCGCGAGCAAGTCCTACGCTTGGTTTTCAAGAAAATTCAGTAGGCAAGCACTGAGAGTAAGCCCCGACCCGTCGCTTCTCAGAGTGAACGCTTCAAATCTCCAGATGGGCTTCCACATGAGCTCCGATGCCCCACACCCGGCTACACTTGAGGGGACGCCAGACGACCCCGGGGGGCATCCCACTGCAAGGTGGCGCCTGAGTGCGCGGGAGGGGAGCTGGGCTGCCTGACGGTGTGGCCCGAGGTGGCCAGGCGAGGCCAGGCGATGCTGGATGAGGGCAGGCGAGGCCAGGCGAGGCCAGGCGATGCTGGATGAGGGCCGGCGAGGCCAGGCGAGGGCAGGTGAGACCAGGTGAGGGCAGGTGTATGGGAAGCCGGGGGCAGGCGGGCAAGAGCCCTGCTAGGGCCCCTGGCTGTTTCTGTGGTGCCCTAGCTTGTGTTCTGAGACCCAAGACTCGTCTGGGTATGAGGAGCCTCTCTGCCCCTCAGCCTCCCAGCCTCCCAGGGCCCATGCATCTCTCCTTTTTCCCTCCCTCACCTGCCCCCCTCCAGGTCTCCTGGCTGTGGGCTCCTAGAGCCCCACACGCCTTATCAGTGGCCTGAGCTGTGGGAGAAGCTGCAGTCTATTAAGATTTAAAGAGATTTAATGTAAGGAAACAAGCAAGAGAAGGAATTTAATTTAGTGATAAAAAAGTAATCAAATCTCAACTTGTGGACAGAGAGCCGTTTCCGGATTGACAATTGTTCTCACACAGCCGTTGGAAGCAATTAGCTCGGGTGGCAGCTGGCCCCCAGGGGCACAGGGCAGGGGCCCGTGGAAGCGCTTCAACGGCGGGCCACGGCCGGCAGAGCTGGGGCTGCGCGAACCGGTGTAAACCTGCAGCCCATTTCTCACGCAAACCTGAGCGGGCCTACTGCCCAGGGGCCCTGGCGGGGGGCGGGGGGATTGATGCTCCTGGCTGCCCTTTCCAGCCATGTCCTTGGACTTCCGGAAGGACGCTTCGAGGCAGTCCGCGCCTGCGCCTTTCCCTCCCGTGGTTGTAGGAAGCCCGACTGCTGAGGGTTTGTTTATAAATGCCCTGCTGACCCGCAAGGGGCGCTGCCACCTTCTCCCGCGGAGCGGAGGGTTATGACTCCTCCCCACTGGGGGTGCGCGACCCCGCCCCTCTTGAGCGCAGGGGCAGCCATGGGGCCGGAGGACAGAGGGAGGAGGGAGAAAGGACACACGGACATATGGGCTCTCACCAGGAGTAAAAGGTCCAAATCGCCGTGCAGCCCCCAGCTCCAGGGCTGAGCGTGAGGAGACCCCACTTGCCCCGGGGGTGTCGAGCTCCATGTCTGGGGACAGCGGGAGCGCTGTTGTCACCCTGACCTCCCTCCCCAGATTGGGGCCCGTGCGTGTGGTGGCTGAGACCTTGAGTTCACCTCCCCTCTCCTAGGCCCAGTCCCCCTGCAGGGCGTTTGCAGCCTCGCTGATGGGCCTCACATCTCGCCTGCCATCCAGGCAGAGGTCAGCGGAGCCCCCAGATCACTTGGCCAGTACCCCAAGGGCAGCCGGCCTCCGACACCCCATCTGTGGAGGGTGATCCCTGGATTGGGGTGAATCCGTCCAGAGGCAGACCAAGGGAACAGCGGTTAGGGTTAGGGTTAGTGTTTGGGTTAGGGTTGGGAGGGGGATGCAGAACAGCGTGAACACCTTTACACGGTTTCTGGCCTGGCGTTAACAACTGTTCAGCTCCCGGCACATTCCTGCCTTTGGAGGAAAGTACTCTGTGGTTTTTGCCAAAGAAAGCACTCTCATCACAATGTAATCGGAAAAGTCTGCAGATAGAAACGCAGGAACCCATCGCAGGCGCCTTTCCCAGAACGTCTGCTGTTCACACTTGGTGATGGCCTGCAGGTGCACAGATGGGCAGGTGGGCAGGTGTGCAGGTGCACAGGTGGGCAGGTGGGCGGGTGAGGTGTGCAGGTGCACACAGGTGGGCAGGTGGACAGGTGTGCAGGTGTGTGCAGATGGGCAGGTGTGTGTGGGTGGGCAGGTGAGCAGGTGTGCAGGTGCATGCAGGTGGGCAGATGGGCAGGTGTGCGTGGGTGGGCAGGTGAGCAGGTGTGCAGATGGGCAGGCAGACGGACAGGTATGTAGGTGAGCAGGTGGGCAGGTGCGCACAGGTGGGCAGGTGGGCAGGTTTGCAGGTGCACAGGTGTGCAGGGCGCAGGTAGGCAGGTGAGCAGGTGTGCAGGTGCACACAGGTGGGCAGGTGTGCACGTGTGCACAGGTTGGCAGGCTTGTGGTGTGCAAGTGCGTGCAGGTGGGCAGGTGTGTGAGGGTGGGCAGGTGAGCAGGTGTACAGGTACGTGCAGGTGGGCAGGTAGGCAGACGGCAGACAGTTATGCAGGTGGGCAGGTGGGCAGGTGCGCAGGTGGGCAGGTGTGCAAGTGCGTGCAGGTGGGCAGGCAGTCAGGCAGGTGTGCAGGTGGGCAGGTGAGCCAGGTGGGCAGGTGCATGCAGGTGGATGCCCAGAGTGTGGCCATGGCCGAGCTGAGGAGCGTTTCAGCAGAAGAGCCCCATCCCATCTGCCCGAACTTCAGATGAGAAAGGATGAAAGGCATTTTGAAACACAAATATCTTTCTGTCAACTATCATTTCTTGAAAGATCTCTCTAAATGTCGTTTTAAAAAGTTTATGAAGAACAGTAAAAGGTTTTAGAATGCCTGGCTTCATTTCAGATATGGCTATAAGATGCGAACACTTGGTTCTGACACAATAAGGAATCTCTATGTTTGGTCTCTGCCCCTTTCCTACCACACGGCCCCAGTGGCGGGGGCCTCGGGACGGGCTGGCAGGAGGGAAAGGCCTTGGGATTCAAGGCTGCAGACTGGATTCGTGCCCAGGGACCAACTGGTTAGTCGACGATGCCCATGTGGTGGCGCCCCCGGAGCCATCGCCAGGGTGAGGAGAGCTTGGGGGCTGCTGAGCACCTGGAAAAGGAGAAACCCGGTCTTCCCTCCCTTAATCCGCTCCTTCTGCCCGACTCCTTCCTCCTCTGGCTTTGTTGGCTGGGTCCTGAGTTTGACGTGGTCCCCATTTAACGTGTCCCCTTTACCACAGTGACGTTCGGTTCTGTGGGGCGTTGGTTAGCTTCTCTCTCGTCCTGTCCATCTGTGTTTTGCTCTGTTCTCTCAAGTCTCCCTTCTGTGGCAAGAACTTGACGTTCAGTGGCGGATATACAGATAGAAATGATAGAATTAGAAAAATACAATCCAGCCCACGCTAACGGAATTAGGGCTCGAGGCGAGGATTATAAAGTGCTGTTAAAACAGTTTGGAGAATGGTTCAGACAACGAGGCCACAAAGATCCCCTTGTGGGTGTGACCTTGACAAAGGCAAATGGAGAGATCAGACTGTCACCGCCTGAGTCCAGGGTGCTCCCCGTCCCCCGGCCGTCACTGGGAGCCGCCCCCGACGGTGTCCGATGCATGAACCCCTGAGCACGTGAGGCCTTCGGTGCGGCCGTGGCTCCCAGACACGCGGGGGAGGCGGGCGTCTGCACACGACAGGCCCGACCCCTTGTGGCCACACTGGTCAGATGGGGGCCCCACCTGGTCAGAGGACCCTCCAGGGGCTTGACCCCCGATGCGCCTGGGGCCCCGGATACGGTTTCAATGGGCAGCAGTGTGGGGCGACCCCAGGGCGGCTCGGGAAACGTGGACATGGTCTGGGGGTGAAATGAGGCAAAACGCAGTGATACGGGAAGATGAAAACCACCGACTGATAAAAGCAGGTAACAGACAAAAATGTGCAGCATGGCCTCCCTTGGGGCAAAAATGTGTGTATATCCAAACACGCACTGATCTGCGTGAGGAAAGGTCTGGAAAGCTGTGCTCAGGCACAGGCGGTAAAGATGCGAAGTCGTATTTTTCTATCTTGCTTGTTTCCCGTTATTCTGCAGGACTCCCCTGTCAGTCCTGTAATAACGGCCGGGCTGGTCACAAAGAGAGTAGGGCATGAATTCGGAAGACCTCCCTCTTCCGTGGCGTCACTGCCTCCCTCCGCACTGGGCCATTGATTAGACCCATCGCGGGGCTGATTTGTCTCCTTCCATCTGCCCACCTCCCCTCAGATCATTTCATTGTTTTATCACCTTGCCTCACGCGTTTCTTGTTGTTGAATTCATATTATGATTGTTTTGTTGTGAAAAACATATTAGAACTTGCATCAGTCCTGGTATTCGATTCTTCCCCTGCCGTGTCCTCTGCGCGGTGACTCCGTCTCTCGTGGTCTCCCCGGGCGCGTGCTGGGGGGACCCTGGACGTGACAGATTGGGCATGTTTCCAGTCACTTGCTTGTCTCTGCTGTGATGCGAGGGATTCCTTACTCCCGCCCCCAGGACCCAGGACAGACGTGCTGCCCCCTGCCCCCGGTGTCATCCGGGCCTTGCTCTTTTGAGGGCAGCCATGCTTGGGGACGACAGGTGCGTATTTCAGATGCTGCCGCTTCTTACAAAACCTGGGTTCTGTTCTGCGCGGTGATGAGCCCAGCTAAAAGCAACGGCCGTTATTCACAGTGTTGCCCATGCTGCTGGCCTGGGGGCCCACTCAGCATCTCCTGCAGAGATTCCCTGGGAGACCCGTCGCCCACCCTCCCGTCTCTCCGTGGCCCCGGCCGCCTTGTTGCGAGGCCTCAGCCGGAAGGAGAGAAAAATACAAAGATCCTGAGCATTTGCTTCTCTGGAGATGAAATATTTATGAGCATGTTCAGGACTTCGCTAACTCACCAGTCTTTCTCTGTAAAATCGTTTATTTTAGTATCAAAATGGCAAGAATCATTTGGAGGGTGTTGCTCCAGAGTTATTACAGTGAGTAATTACCGCCAATTCATCTCTTGGAGCGCATATAATTTCTCCACGTCATTCAGTACCCAGCCCCCGGGCACAGGGTCTTGGTGCGGAGCCCACGGCGTCTGGAAGAACCAGCGGCCGCTCTCAGACAGGACCAGGACGCCTGTCTCTGCTTTGCACAAATTCACAACCAGAGCGGGGGGGGGGGGGGGGGGGCGGGGAGGGGTGGAGGCCGAGAACCAAGAGACGCGGGCCGGGCTGGTGTTGGGAGACACACAGGTCATTCGCTGACTGCCCCTCCCCGGGGAAGGAGGAAGGAAGGGGCACGGGTGGCACCAGACCCCTTTGCTGAGGATTAAACCGCAGATAACAGACAGCCGATTAGTTACTCTGATGCAAGCGAGGCATGGCGCCCTGAGCGCTGTTCACCCGGTCGGCCCACGTTGGCGCTGCTGTGAGCTGAGGGACACTTGTTGACAACTGCTGAGTTTGGGGGGTAACTTGTAACAAAGCGTGATTTGCAGAAGCCGGCTGAGTCCCCGAGGGTGGATGAAAAGGAGCCGAAGCAGGGAGGCCACCTTGCGAGGCCTGTGGGTGCACGGTGAGCATTGGGAGCGTGGAGGCGTTGGGCTGTGGTCATGTGGTGCATGCACTTTGCCCTCTGTAGGTAGCCATGGAGAGCCCCCGCCACGCAGGAGGACTCGGGGACCCCGCTGCACGGGGAGCGGTCTGGCCTGTGCACGCGCGGGAAGCTCGGTGAGGCAAGGATCCGCCGGAGGGAACTCAGTGTTTGGGGGCCCCGGCGCCAGCCGGCGGGAGGTGCCCCTGGGCGCATCCTCCACGGGCTCTGGACACAGCACCGGGCTCCAGAGAACAGGGGCAGCTCCAGCCCCACCATCGCTCGGCCTCTTGCAGGAGGGGGACCGCCACTCAGGTCCACCCTCTCCCAGGCTGAGGGATGATCTCGGGTTTTATCGCTGGGGAAACTCATTTGATTTTAATGATTTTCAGCCTGGAAGTTAGTAGATTTTAGGAGGCTCTTAAATACATTGCCTAGAAAGAAAGATGAGCTTCATCTGTCCCGACCGCCGCCTTTGCTGAGACGGGCGGGGAGTGCGCACGCGCACGAGGGGGCAGTTTCGGGTGGGGGCTCAGTTTGTGGGGCTGGGGGTGCTTGTGGTGTGAAGCCGCACCCCTCGTGACACTTCCGTCCGTTTTCGGTGTTTGGATGTGCAAAGAAGTCGAGCACACTTTTCCCTGATCGTGTTAGGAAATCATGTTTGTGGGAGAAATGCTGTGAAACAGGCGTGCGGCCTGCAGGCTGCAGCCCGCGGGCGGCCGACCCGTTCGGCTTCCTGAAGAGCTGTGCTCCTTAGTCTACAAAATGCTACGTGTCCGGGTCGTCCTGTTCTCTCCACCTGATTTTAACGACCTGACAGTGTTCCCTTGTTGGAACGGGTGCCCCTGGTTAGCCGATGTCTTACTGTCATGGGGTCACCGAGGTCAGGCGTCCCCGCAGGGAGCTGCCCCCCACATCAGTGGCTTCCAACAAGAACAGGTTATTCCAACACAGGTCCACCCTGGCTTACCCTCCTGGACACAGGCTGAGCAGCAAGTCCTGACCGGGCCACCGGGAGCAGCACAGGGATGGGCATGGGCTCTGCCACTCCCGGGCTCCGGAAGCTTCCACTCACACCTTTGTCTCGAGTGGGACCATGTCTGTGGCCACCAGCATCAGCCTCACCCGCAGCACCAGCAAATACCTGTAACAGTCATACCATCTACCACATTAGCAATAACACCGTGATGAGCATCCTCTAAAGACCTAATTGTACCACCTGCTCGTGCCGGGGGCTGCAGTGACGGGGCCCACGGCGTCGGGCGCTTAACCCACAGGCACGTACTCTCCTACGGTTCTGGAGGCCGGCAGCCTGAAGTCCAGGTGTCCCCACGGCACCTGCACTCCGGGGGGAGGTCCTTCCTGCCCCACCTGGCACCTGGTGGTGGCCAGCCATCCAAGGTGTCCCTCATGGTCACAGGGCCTTCTCCCTGTGTCTCTGTGTCCAGATGTCCCTCTCAATAAGGACGCAGTCAGATTAGGACCTCATCGGAACTAACTACATCTGCAAGGTCCCTGCTTCCAAATCCGGTCACCCTGAGGCGTGGGGGCTAGGACTGCAACTGATGAATTTTGAGGGGTCACCGTCCAGCCCATGACAGACCACAGATAAAAAAGGGGAGTCTCGTCACCCAGAGTGTGAAAGCCACCGTGCTCCAGGGCCCCCCTGACCGAGGAGACATTTTCACTGAGGGTGGTGAGCACACCAAGGGTAGCAAGCACCCCAACCTGGCAGCCTGCACAATGGACGATTCCGCACTCACACAGTGTTTGGGCTGGGAACTCAGGAGAGGCTCGGCAGGGGCCCTGGCTTGGGGTCTCGTGGGGTTGCAGCCCAGCTGCCAGGAGGGCCTGGAAGGCTGGACGGGGCCTCCAGGCGGTCGGTGGGACGTGGGGATGCCCTGCACACCTGGGGCTGTCGCCCCCCCCCCAGGGAGCGGTTGTGTGGATGTGGGAGATGGGGAGGCCACTGCACGCGGCTGGTCCCACCGTCAGCCGCCTCCAGGGCATGGCCGGCAGCGGTGGGGGCTGAGTTTCACCCCAACAGAGCACCGGTGACCCAGGACACCAGACGAGAGACGGAGGACAGAGAGCAGACGGCTGTGGATTCACCGGCACCACCCGCCGTCTGGTCGTCAGCCCCGAAGCGAGGTCGCAGCCGTGAAGGCCTTGTTGACACCCCGGGCGCCCGACCCCCTCAGTGACACCCAGATGTCCTCGCTGCGCTGCATGCTCTCGCCTCCTGGCAAGACGGCAAGCTCAGCTGGTGCGTCCTTCCTTCTTGACCTCCCCCTCCTTCCCTCCTTCCCCCTCCCCTTCCCTCCTCCCCTCCCCCTCCTTCCCCCTCCCCTCCCCCTCCCTCCTCCCCCCCTCCTTCCCCCTCCCCCTCCCTCCTCCCCTCCCCCTCCTTCCCCCTCCCCCCTCCTTCCTCCCCTCCCCCTCCTTCCCTCCCCCCCCCTCCCCCTCCCTCACCTCCCTCCTTCTCCCCCTCCCCTTCCCTCACCTCCCCCCTCCCTCCTCCCCTTCTCCTCCTTCCCTCCTCCCTCCTCTCCCTCCCCCCCTCCCTCCCTCCCCTCCTTCCCTCCCCCCCCCCTCCCCCTCCCTCACCTCCCTCCCTCTCCCCCCCCAGGAAGCAGCCAGAGCAGGCGCTGGGGACCTCAGGTCTCCCCACAGCAAACCCTCCAACAGCCTCCTGGTGCTCCTAGCACACACTGCACACCTCATCCGTGGTTGGGTCCACGGGTGCATCCGTCGAGGTCCGCCAGAGAAACAGGACCAGGGGACGTGTGTGCACAGCTGCAGAGGTGCCAGTCTCAGATCTGCAGGGACGGAGGCAGGACGGAGACCCGGGGGAGAGTTGATGCTGCGTCCTGAGTCTGTAGGCACAATTCCCTCCTGGGGACCTCAGTCTTTTTTCCCTCTTTCAGCCTTCAACTGATCAGGCGAGGCCCACCCACATTCTGGAGGCTAATCTGCTCTACTCGAAGTCTACCAAGTTAAATGTTAGTCACTTTTCCCTCCAGAAATAGAAACTCTGTCCTGCCATTCCTATGGAATCTCAATGGACCCTGAATAGCCAAAAACAAAACAAAACAAAAACCTCTTTTTGAAAAAGACGAACAAAGCTGGGGGTCTCACACTTCCTGATTTCAGAACTTACTACAAAGCTACGTAATCTAAACAGTGCCTACAGACAAACACAAAGGCCAATGGACTAGAACAGAGAGCCCAGAAATAAATCCTCAAACATGGTCAGATGTGTTTGACAAGGGTGCCGGTACCATTCCACAGGGAGGGACGGTCTTCTCCGCAAGGCGCGCCAGGCAGCTGGGTATCCACATGCGAAAGAGAGAAGCTGGGCCCTTGCCACACATCATATACAAAAATTAACCCCAAATAGATCAAAGACTTAAATGTGAGACTTAGAACTATAAACCAAACCCCTGAGAAGAAAACACAGGGGAAAAGCTTCATGACATTGGATTTGCTATGGTACCAACCAACAGAAAAGAACAGACAACCTGGACTTAGCAAAGACAAAACCCTTCCATGCGCCGGAGGACGCCATCAAGAGAGTGAAAAGGCAGCCCACAAAGTGGGAGGGAATATTTGCCAATCACGCATCCGATAAGGGATTCAAATCCGGAATATAGAAAGAATTCCTAAAACCTAACAACAACAGAAAACCCCAAACGATTTGATTCAAAAATGGACAAGGGACTTGAATAGACGTTTCTCCAAAGAAGACGTACAGTGAACAACTGGGGCATGAGAAGATGCTCAGATGGTTCATGTTTGCACCCCGTGGACAGACGAAGGATGAACAGAACGTGGGGCGTACACACAACGGACTACCATTCAGCCTCAGAAGGAAGGAACGTCCGACACCTGCCACAACATGGATGAGCCTCGAGGACTCGATGCTGAGGGAAATGAGCCGGTCATAACCAGACACTGCGTGATCCCACTAACCCGAGGGCCCCAGAGCAGTCGGGGTCCTAGAGATGGAGCAGGTGGTGGGTGCCAGACGCTGGGGTCCGTGTTTGGTGGGACAGAGCGTCAGTTTGGGAAGATGAGAAAGTTCTGGAGGCGGACGCTGGTGGCGGCTGACAATGGTGTGAATGTGCTTGATACCCCTGAACTGTACTTAAATGGTTCAGATGGTAAAATTTTATATTGTGTATATTTTACCACGATTTAAAAATGTTACTCGCATCTAAAAGTACCTTTGCAGCAAGATTTATGCTGGTTTTGATGCAACACTGGGCACCAGGGCCGTGTCAGGTTAAAACATAAGATTAGCGGCACAGAGGTAGAGGCCGGAGGAGGCCGGAGTCCTGGGGGGCGGCGGGGGGAGATGAGGGCTGCGTCTACAGAGCCGGCAGGGAGATGCCCGTGTGCACGCAGTCCCAGCCTCCCGGACAGCACATGTCCTGCTGTCTTTCCCAGGGCGGGGCTGGCTGCTTCATGCACACGGCCCTGCCCTGCTCCATCTGCGTGCACGGAGGGGCTGTCCCTGCAAAGCCCTAGGGCAGTCTGGCAGCCCAGAGAAAGGGGGCAGTGGGCAGTGAGGGAGGCAGGCTCTGGGTGGGCAGAGGGGAGAAGCACACAGGCTTGCAAGCCAGCCACTCCATACCCCCTGCCCCACAGAGGGTGTGCCCTCATGGCCAGTGGCCACGAGTCTACAAGCCACAGAACATGGTCCTGACTTCCTACTGGGGGTAATGCTCTAGAGGCGTGTTCAAAGCCAGTCTGTGTTCCTGTGGCCAATGGGGTGGCGTTGAAAGCCCAGGTGCCACCAGTCAACTCCTCTCCCAACCTCCCCTGGGTGCTGGTGGTCACGCCTGAGCCCAGAAACGTGTCCTGACCCCCTACTCTACCGTGGGCCTGACACAGGTCAGACCCCTGGGGCCGCGTGCCCGTGTGCCGTTCCTGACAACCACCCCTTTCCATTCTCAAAGATTTCTCCCCGAGGGGCTGGCCCCTGAGGAGCTCCTCCTTCCCTGCGGCTCAACTGTGCACACTGTAAACCCACTGCCCCAGGGGTCCCGCTAAGAATGATCGCTTCTCTTTTAACTGAATGTGGAAATGTGTTCCATCCAAGCGGCACTGTTATTATTTGGTGTTGAATTTCAAGTAAAATAAAAATTAAAATTCTCAGCACTGGCTCAATCTGCAATCATGAATCTCATCTCTGTTTGCCACACAGCGAGTCATGCGTTTGAGAATAGTCATGGTAATGGATTCAGAAATGTATTTATATTTATAATTGGAAACATAAATTAGCTTCTTCTTTTGTGAGGCTGGATCTAAATTGTTGGGTGGCGTGTGTACTGTGTGCGTGCGCACATGCGGGTGTGTATGTGTGTGAGTGCGTGTGCATGTGCATATGAGTATACATGTTTGGTATGTGTGCATGTGTGTGGTGTACGTGTGCATATGTGTATGAGTGTGGGCGCATGCATGTGTATAGAGCGTGTGTGCGATGTGTGTGTATGTGGATATGCGTATGTGTGCATGTGTGTGATATACATGTGCATGTGTACAATATGCATGTTTGGTGTGTGTGCGTATGTGATGCATGTGTGTGTGCATGTGCATGCGTGTTTGTGCATACAAGTGTGCGTGTTTGGTGTGCATGCGTGTGCACCAGTCCAGCAGGTATCTACTGAGGGAAACTTCTCTCACCGCACCTTCACATAACCTAGGCAGATCAGAGTAACAAGCAAGATGCCCCTCCCTCCTTGGATGGGGGCCCCTGGGCCAGGCCTCATTCTTCTTGGCTGCAGAGGGTGGGACTTGGGTGGACCTGCATCCAGGGAAGACAGGGGCCATCCCCAGGATCGGCCTCAGGCAGCTTGTGCAGATTCTGCTGTTTGGGACAGAGTGATGAGTGACAGCGCGAGGCTACACGGGCTTGGGCCCTGGGTGCCCAGGATGGTATTCTCAGGAGTAGCCACCCGCCCTCCTGATGCAGCCCCTGGGGCACCCTAGACTTGCCCGGGGCCCTTTCCCTCCTGCCCTTGCACCTTTGAGACCGCGTCCAGCCAAGAGGATGCAGCAGGTGGAAAGGTGGCTGACGCTATTGGTTGCCAGGCAAACTTCCCCAGGGCTATCCAACCCCCAAGTTTGTTCAGGCTTCAGGCAGCAGCCATGTGCTCAGGGAGGGAGGGCCCTTCCCAGCCCCCTGGTGATTCTCAGTCCGGCGCAGCCAACCCTGCACCACGGTCAGCCGTGCTGATGACCGGGGAGCCCCGACCCGGCAGGCCACCCTGCCTGCCTGATGGGACTAGGGCAGAGCCTGCCAGGGGCTGCTGGGCGGCTGTCCTGCACTCTCTAGAAGGGACAGGAGGAAAGGAGGGGCTCCCTAAGCTTTCTCACTGTGGACACCGAGGGATGGGCCGCAGGGTCCCTGGAGAAATGCTCCCCAGCCCCCCCTCAGCACACCCCTCAGCCAGCCTGCTTCTCACAGTTACGGGTGAGGGATCATCAATGCCTCATCATTTTAGCTGCTTTCAGTTGGTTTCTGTTTCCGAGAGCATTCAGATGGTCAGACAGGGAAAGTGTTTCATCAGAGTTTGGGCTTATCATCTAGAAAGCTGTGTGGTTTCGCCACCTTGTCCACGATACCATCCAGGTGGCGCTGGCTTGGTCAGGGGGGTTGGGGAGACCTCCCTCCTCATTTTCTGGGAAAGGCTCACATAAGCTGGGAATTCCCTTCCTGCCCGCAAAGGGGAAAGCAAGCCGCGGGAGATTTCCTGGAGCCTCCCTAGATCATTTGCAAATTCTCTTCAGCCAGAACTGCTCTTGGGGCTCGAGGTCTGGGCTGGAGCCCCTCCAGAGGATGGCCTGGCCGGGCTCAGCCGAGCTCTGTTTGGGATGCATTTGACGAGGGCTAGGCCCGCTCTTATTTGTTTGCCTGGAAAACAGAGGTTGTACCAGATACAACAGGTGGAACGTGGGTCACTGGGTATGTTTTCATTTTTTTCTGTCTCCGCGGGATGTCAGCAGTAAATATTTAAGAGGTTTCCGGTTTTCTTGGGTTTGGCGGCAGCTGCTGCCTCCCCCGGAGGGGGCCTGCACCGCACACGTGGCCCGGTCGCCCGCACCGGTGGCCCACCGGCTGGCTGCGCACGTACTGCTGCGCAGGTGTGCTCGGGGCAGGGCAGACCGCGGCCCGAGGCCCGCGTGGCCCACTGTGCTCGGAGTGCCTCGGCTGGGCTCAAGTCGCGAGGGGCCAGGGTGACAAGACCAAAGCCCCACAGCACCCCTCTGGGAAACAGCACCTCAGTTTGGGGTGAGGAGCCGCTTCGGTCCCCCTTCTAGTCCCGCAGCCCTGGGGACCCACAGGTGTCACTGGGCCCGGCCAATCAGAGAGGCCCCTGACTCTGGCCATCTGATCGGCTGGGGAAGGGCCATCCACACAGACTTGGTGTCCACAGAAGGATTGCTCTCATCTCTGCATCCACCCTGGTGCCCAGGCCACCAGCATCTGCACTCTCTCGGGCACAGACCCACTCACCAGCTCTGTCCTTGGGCCTTCTTGGATGACCCAGGGGTGGTGGCCAAGCAGCTCCAGGCTTGAGCGGGGTACTTTCCAGGTCAAGCTGGAATGAGTGGCTCCTTCCCTTCTCACAGGGGCTAACACCTGTCCTGAAGACCTGCTCTGGTACTGCCTCACGCCCCAGCGTTCTGGAGGACTCCCACTGTAGAAAGGCTATCTTTTCTTCCGTTGAGTCTTGATTACTCACTTGGTGAAAGCCTACGTCATGGAGTTCTTTGGCACTGACCTGGCTGCTGATCAAGGGCTGGGACACCGAGGCCAAGGCGTGGGCACAAGGTCATCTCCCTGTGTACCATGCTGTGTTGACCTGAGGGGGCTAGTGCCAAAGGCAGTACACATCATTTGGATTATGTTCAACTGCATCCAACAAAAACCTGACTATAGCTGGTTAAGCAAAGGAGAGCAAATAGGCAGCATAAGGTTCAAACAACTGCTTGAGGATGTCCCTGAGACCTCAGACTCACTTCCTGCCCTGTCATCCTGACTGTATGTCTTTTGACCTCGTGGGTACAGAATGGCTGCTGTCCCTCCAAGCGTTACAATCTACATTCAAACAGGAAGAAGAGGCAACCCTTACACCAGAAAAAAAAAACTTTCCCAGAAATCCCTAGAAGATGTCCCCTTTCGCTTCGCTGGCCCACACACATCGGGGAGAGCCACCATAGGACAGAGCATGGAACCAAGCTACCCACTGAGAGGGGCCAGGTGGGGAGGGGCCGTGAGACGTAAAGTGAGGAGACCGGTGTGGGAGGGACTGCAGTGAGTAAATGAGAATCACATTTTTGGGTTTATTTTAAGAATTAATCGTTGTTTTTTTAGAGCAGTTTTAGGATTACAGAAAATTGAGCAGAAGGTACAGAGTTCCCACGTGTGCCCCCCACCAACAGGTTCTCCTATTATTAACATCTCACATTAGCGTGGTACATTTGTTACAACTGATAGCCCCACGTTAACACATTGTTACTAACGATTAGGCTCCGCCCTGAGCTGTGCGTTCTGTGGGTTTGGGACAAAGGAGTGTCTCACCATGACAGCATTATACAGAAGAGCTTCACTGCCCTGCACATCTCCCACGCAGGTACTATCTACCTGTTTATTTAACCCCTCACAAAGCCCACGAGGAAGGTGGCGTTACTGAACCCATTTTACCAAAGAGGAAACTGGGACAGCGATGTGTGAGCCACAGCACCCCAGGGACACGCGGCTCCCAGGAGCAGAGCCAGCATCAATCAGGTCAGGCCGGTGGGTGGGAGACTCCCTGCCCTGGGGCACAGTGGGGGACGCCAAGCAGCGCTGTCCGCTGTTGGGGGGGCGGTGGTGGAAAGAGCGGCCAGCTTGGGACCCAAAGGCCCACCCCCCCACCCCCCCGGGCACGGTGCTGCCCTGAGGTGCCCTCCCACAGCACACCTGTCAGGAAGCAGCCTCAGCAGGCGGACCAGCCAGCCCTTCCGAATAGAGAGAAGGTGTCACCGCCCGTTCTCTCTCTGCAGAGGCAGGGGACAGAAATATTTCGGATGCAATCTTATTGTTCTCTTCCCGCAGCTCCAACGTGCCTCTTCATCCTTGGAGGCAGGGCAGGCTTTGCTGAGTAAACATCGTACCTGACAGTTGCATCAACAACACTTCGTCTATAATTATTATGCTTAGTCCAGGTGTAATTACCTATAATTCGAGGAGGGGAGTAATCATGTATTTGCCTTGCAATTTGCAGAAGCATCTTAAATTGATGCACCAGCTCTTACTGCAGGGATCCTCCGCGTGGAACGTGGGGGAGTGAGTAGAGAACGTGGGGTGTGGTGGGGCACTCTCAGGGGGTGTCCTCGGTCTAGACTTGGTGGCTCTGCTGGAGCTGTCCCCGGGGTGATCCGGCCAAATGTCCTGCCCTCCTTTGTCACTGTGGCTGCCTTCACCTGCACATTGTGCGACAGGATGTCTGCCCGAGGGGACCGTCCCGTTTGCAATAATGAAGATTTCTGTGCAGGTGGACAGAACAGGCCAGCTCGGGGTAGGGCACCTCTGCACAGAAGGAATCGCTCCTGGCTTCTGGTTGTGAAGGGAGTAAGTTTGCAGGCTAAGAGGCCCAGGGGTGGGGTAGGACAGGGCGGCCTTCAGGCGGTGTGCGCTCAAGGCGCCTTGTTGGGAGGATGTGGTGCAGGTGTGTGGAACCTAGGACCTCCAGGATGGAGGCCTGTGTGGGTACAGGTGGGGGCTGTTCTGGAGAACTGTCACCTCTGGGCCCATGTTTCAGACATGGAAACTTTTTAGCAATTCGCAACAGACGACCTGCTTTAAGAGACTGGAATGAGAAGATGTGGAGAGAGCAGGCAAGGGGAGGCATCCCGCTCAGCATGCAGGCTCAGGGCGCAGCTGGAGGCATCCCCACCAGCCCGAGGGGGCAGGGCTCCCCACCTCGGCCCTGAACTCAGGCCCGGCACGCTGGGAAGCTGGAGGGCATTCCCTCGTCGTCCTTCCAAACGAGCACGGCACCACAGTTTGGGGCCACTGGCTGGCCGTGGGTGTGTGTGAGGGGCCTCCTCGCGATCTGGACCAGTAGCCCCAGCAGTTCCACGGGACTGTGCGGGACCCACACCTGCAGCATCATCTCTGCCTGCTCAGCTTCCGGAACCGGGGCCTGCTCCTCTGAATGGACCTCTCCACCCGAGTGAGTGAACCTTCAGTGAACCACAGTGAACCGTGTTTTCTATCACAACTGAGAGCAGCTCAGCTCAGACTGGGTCCGACCCAAAAGGGCTCACGTCACTGACAATTCAGACAGCCAGCGCTTCAGGCTCGGCTCTCTCCAGGCGCTGGGTTATGCTGTCAAGTCTTGTCTCTTCAGCTCTCAGCCCGGCCCTGTCTTGGGTTGGCTCCCTCGCAGGCGGGCTCTCTCCAGGAGCCTCTCTCTCGATAGCGGCTGCCTCCGCTGCCCTAGGATCACACCTGACCTTGCCTGGCCGGGTCAGGTCCCGTCCTGGCCGTCACTGGGCCGGGAGGCGGGATGGTCCCAGGCCCCACCCTGGAGCAGAGAAGGGGACACTGAGGCCTGGAGCCACGCCCCAGAGGAAAGCTGGCTGTTGTCATGGCAGAGGGACGCTCCCTGCTTTCTCGTCGGGCAAAGGAGCAAGCATTTCTTACACAAGGGAAAGGTCAGACATGGGACTGAGGAGTCCGCCGCAAACAAGGGGAAGACAAGATCCCCGAGCTGGGAGACGGTCACTCCTGTGACCTGGGTCTGGAGGCTGCGGCTGGCCTCCACTCGCTGGACACCAGGGGCAGGAGGAGCCTGCTCCTGCCTCTGCCACCCAGTTCTACGCCTTCCAGATGGTTCCACGCCTTCCGGATGGTTCTACTCCTTCCAGATGGTTCTACGCCTTCCCAATGCCCCCTGATGACAGTGTCCCCAGGGCAGCCTGGGGCTTCCTCCACCTTCATCCCTCTGCAGCCAAGGACCAGCAGAGGTCAGGAGCGGCAAGGAGATGGTGATTCTCTTTCCTGGTCTCTGGGGCTCCCTGGCTGAGCCAGGCCTGCGAGTGTGTTCATTAAGGCCAGGCAAGCACCCTGGTCGCTTAATTATGGGCTTCATTAAAAGAGAAGACCAATAGCTGGGATAATAAAAACTCACAGACAATGGAAACAATTGAACTGCTTTGTCCTATAGGTGACACAGGAGATGTCCTATCTGATGAATCCTCCCTTGAAGCTGAGCTTCCTGGCTCCTCCATAGGGGCAATTCGGGATGAATTAAAAATGGCCATGTATCTGGTACAGTTCTGATACAGTTCACTCGATTCTGATGATTGCTGCAATTTGGGGGTGAATCCCTTGCTTTGGGACCACTCCCCACGGAGGGAATCACAGAGAGCCAGTCTGTTTCACCAGCGTCCGGAGTGGGCTGTCTGCCCGTGTATCCCTCCTTCATTCATTCAACAAACACCGGTCTTTGGAGATACGGTGATGGTGGGTGGGGTGTACATTCGGGTTTTGGGGGCCTGCCTGGCCTTCCAGTCCAGCAGGAAGGAAAGACACTGAGCAAGTAGTCACAGGATTACATTTCTATAAACTTTGTAAGAGACACAGACCTAGGGGTGACGGACGCTAAGGGGGCTGTTCTTTGGCTCATCTGCGTCCAGGTGGACATGTCCCAGGCCAGCCATGGCTTGAGCAAGATCTCTGATGGTGGGGGAGGTCTGTCCCGCAACGACCAGCTTCTGTTGCTGCATGTGTCTTCTCCGTCCGTACCTGTGTGTTCCTAAGGATGGCTTCCCACCAGGGAAGGGAGGACATCTGATCCGGCCATCAGGGCATCACCTCTGTCACAGCTGATTGGCCAGGCTGTGTCACATGGTCATACCTTGCTGCAAGGCAGGCTGGAGAATGTAGTCTTCACCCGGAAGCCATGGACCCTTGGGTTCTGTCGCCAGGTGGGGGACAGAGGGGGCAGTTTGGAGGAGGCACAGCCACAGGGACCAAGCCTTATGGAGTGTGGGTCTGGGGGGCTTGGCATGGAGGAAGCCAGGGAGACAAGAAAAGTCAAGGTGTGAGTTGGAGGGCGGGGCTTGGCGAGACCCATCTGGAGGCTCACCCGCCATTCCCCAAAGTCAGATTTCATGAGTTGAGCGAGCTCTAGGTGGGTTACAACCATTTACCACCAAGAGCCTGGACAGATGTGGGGCCAGGGAGCCCACTGTCCCCACTCACAACCCCCAGGGCCTCGCCCTCTGCTGCCGCTCCCCGGGCCCCACACATCAGAGCAGCCCCGGCAGATTTGTGAGGGCTTCTTGCCGGCCACCAGTGTGATGTGACCCCTCTGATGGTGCTCACCTGTGACCATCCTGCGTGCCAACCAGGCCCCTCGAAGCTCGCCTGCCGGCAGCTGTCTCCAGCGTTCAGGACCAACAATTCTTCCAGCATCCCCAGGGTCTCTCCTCCAGGAGGAAAGCACTTGGCAAAGGCTCTTCTTTCTTTCCTTCTTTTTTTGGTTTGTGTTTTTTAAAAGACTGAAGGCAAGCTGTCATGTGTCACAGCAACATATGAAAGGAAGTGCATGTTTTCACACACAGTTGCTCCCGATCTCAGGCCCTAGGAATGCAAAGTTTTAGAAAGTAAACACCAGTGGCTCGGAGTCAGAACGTTCCAGATGGTGGGGCTACGCGGGCTCCCTCGGGAGCTGGCACATTCCCTGCCAGGCGGAAGCTGTGTGAGTCACTCTCCACGGCGGCTGGGAGGTTCCTGCTCCTCTCCTTCCTTGACTCCAAATGTTTCCCCAAGAGTCTGACAAAAGGAGGGGAGGGACAGAGACTCCAGTCACCAGCATTTCTGTCTGCCTGCGAGCATGAAGTAGGGGTGCGGGCAGGTGCTCGTGCCAGGCATCCTCCCCCTGCTTGAAGGGGGTGAGGTTGCGGCCGGCGGGCGGGCGGGCCATGCGGGGCCCTGAGCGTTGGGCAGCGGTGGCTCCAGGGGCCCAGAAGGGAGGGCGGGGGGCTCCGTCTGCATTTAGATATGTGGGGAGACCAGACCACGGGACGCGACTCTATTTTCCACATAGTAACTGTGCGTTAGAGGCCCTGAAACTAGCCACCGTTTCCAAGCTACGTTTCTGTAAGATTGAGAGAATTCACGTGAGGCTGGACAGTGCTGGCGGTCTGCGTTGGGGGGTGTCGCCAGTGAGATTTCCGATTGGGAGTAGGTTCAGGGCGCGTCAGGGAGGAGGGGGGCAGGCCAGACTTCAGGGGCTCCTTCAGGACGGGGCCTCGCCCCGCACACCCTCGGGGGTCTGTTCCCCAGCACGTGTCTGTGTCGCGTGGGGTCGGAAACCAACATGACGAGATAATCCGCAGCTTGATCACAGCAGAGGAGAAATGCTCTCTGTGGAACCAGCCTGTAGCGTTCCTGGGCCGTTGGCCCCAAGGGCTGAGAAGCCACGAACCAGCCGACAGAGGAGGGCTGTGCCGGAAGCGTCCAGGGCAGGAGGGGCTCCGGGACGCCGCAGAGCGGGGCCTCCGCCTCCCGTGTCTGATGTCCCAGCTCTTAGCGGCCTCCTGCGGTGGGCCCTGCCACGGACCTGCTCCCAGTGCCCGTCACTGGCCCACCTCGCTCTCGTACCCCGTCCCCCCAGATGGAACAGAAATCTCAGGGCAGACACAGGCCACGCTGGGTCAGCTGGTGTGGGTGACTGTGCACGTGGAGGCCGCCGGCGTTTCCCAAAAGGGGAGTGTGCCCTGCGCGCACCCCATATCCCAAATTCTTGCATAGTCCCTCCCACCGTGTCTGTGTCCCCTGGCCCCCGGGAACCAGCAGCGGTGCCCCCACGACTGTCCAGTGACTGAGTCCTTCGGCTGCTGCTCTGCCCCTCCCCCGCCCTGTGACTCTGAGCTGAGGGGTCGGTGTGCCTCAGCCGGGCCAGTGGGGGCTCATGTCCCCCCCGGACGTGCGACCCCTCCGGGCACAAGGAGAGCTCCGGTGACAGCCCCGACTGGGCGTGGCCAGGTGCCCCCTTGGCCCCCACGGTCGGGAGCTTGGCTGACTCAGAGCCAGCCTGGAGGGCTGCACCGAGACAGACCCTCGCTCCCTGGGCCACTTTGGAGCCCTGATCAAGCCGTGCCTGGACCCCGCCTGCCCCTCATTCCCACTGACAGGAGCTAATAAATCCCGTTTATTCTGCTCAGACCCCTTCACATTGGGTTTTCTGTTATTTGCCACAGATAAAGTCCTGACCAACCACCAGATATTGACTTAGGGCATTATATCAACAAATGCAAAATAGGCCCGCTTCGGGGTAGATACAGCTAAGCAAAATCTTCAGAGGCTTAATACAAAAAATGTTTACTTTCAGCATTAAAATCTCATGCCACTATTCAGTGTAGGTCATCAGGGGCTGGCTGGCAGGAGCAGGCTCGACCCAGGGCCCTCTGAGTCCCGCGGCTCTGTCCCTCCTCCCAAAGCCCCGAGATCCTCTCCACTCAGCCGGCCCTGGGGACAGCGCCGGGACAGAGCGGGGCTCAGGTCTGAGCCTGGAAGGGAGGCCCATCATTTCTGCTCCCGTGCCACTGGTCAGAACTCGGTCACATGGCTATACCCTGCAGCTGGGGAGTCTGGGAAATGTAGTCCAGCTGTGTGTCAGGTGCAAGAGGGGAGGAGGTGGGCTCTGCCCAGCTCTGCAGCTGGCCTGCACACGTCATGGGTTTGCTTCTTGCCAGATGCTGGGCTGATGCTCAGAGCTGGACCACAAGCCCTGCCCCTCCTCCACCCTGGACGTGAGCTGGCTGGGCCCGCATTCCTCACCACACAGCCCTAATCATGCAGCACTGCACACCTGGGCGGCTTATAGGTTGGTAGGAGCGAGCAGCAGGTTCTGGGAACACCTGATCACGCTTCGAGGAGACAGTCAAGACGGGACAAAGGGAAGCCATCCCACCGGTGAGCTAATAGGTCACATACTTCCGAGAGCGGTGTTGGAGTAGTCCGTGTGTGCCATCCGGGGACGTTCCCGGCCGGCTGGAGAGGGCCGGCAAGCTTAGCACCTGAGCCTGGGCTGCTTCCTGATCCCATTCAGGATTACTGTCTAATCACAGCTTGTCAGCAGGGCCACAGACCCAGAGGAAGACCGTCTCTCTCAGGGAAGCCAGGATTTAACTCTGGTTGCCGAAATCCTGCCTCCTCCTCCAGGGGTGGTTGGCGTGGAAGAGGGGAACACGGGCTCCAAAGCCCCCAACCTGCTTTAGACTCACATTCTTCCCCCATTTATTTGTTTTTTCTCTTCCTGCCTCACCTCCTTGTTCCCTCCTGCACTGGGGGTGGGGGGAGGCCGGGAGTGAAGCATTTGGACCCACAGCACGGGAAATGCTGCGCATGGGAATACTGACAGGAAGAGAGGAGATTTACATTCACCCACTTGACAAACGGTTTGGGAAGGAACGTGCGGCACTTGTTCAATCAATGCCCCCGATCCCCTCCAGCGTCTCTCGTGGCAGGAGACGAGAGTGTAGTGCTGGGGCCTTGGGGAGAAGTGTGGACGGAGGACGAAGGAAAGAGGGCACAGCTGTGCAGGGGTCCCTGCAGGATCAGGGAGAGATGGGGACCCACGGTCCTTGGCCTGGGGCTCGGGCATGGCAGGCAGCTAGGGGTCTGGGGGTCTGGGTTATGGGGTGGCAAGAAGAGCCCTGCACAGAAAGGCAGAACATTCAGGCTCTTGCCCTCCTGTTTCTAATTATTTGCAGGGTCTGCTGGTTGGTCAGTCTTCGGAAGTTTTACCTGTGAAATCACTGCACCCTCTGCCCTGTTGACCACTGGGGCGATCTAGACCTGAAAGGAGATCTGAGTGGAGGCCCTTGTTCTGCACACGTGTGTGTCAGAGCACCTGGACGTGGCCAGTGTGTGTGGACTATGGGAAGCAGGCCAAATTCTCTCTCTCTCATATTTTCACCCTTAGATTTTCATGCCCATTTTGCAGATGAGAAAATCTGACACTTGTCAAGATCACAGAGCTTCTGAGTGAGGGACCTGACACCAGCACTTCCGATGCAACAGGAAAAGCCAAAGCCATCTGGAGAGGGTATCTTGGTCACTTGAGCTGAGGGAAGAGAGTGGTCAGGCTCCCTGGCAGAAGGGGCAGGAGGTGGAATGGGGCACAGATGTCTCACCACACCCACACCCTCAGGAGTCTGCAGGAGTCTGCAGGACTCGCTCAGCCATGGCTATGGTGCAGGAGCCTTGAGTCTTTGTATGACTCCCTGGGGCACAGGGGCCGGGACGGTTCCATGGGCACACCCCTTGTGCCTGCCTCTAGGCTGTGTAAGGAGGTCTGGCCTTAACTTGCAAGGAACAGGTGCCTTGGCAGAGGGTCGTGGCTGTGAGTGAGATGGGCACCGGGTAGGGTGAACATGCTCATCACGGTGCCCAGGAACCCCAACCAGAGGACGCGGCGTAGAGCTGGTGGGGTGGGGGCAGGGCAGAACCGCACCCGGAGTGTCCACTGCCCACTGGTGCTGAGGAGGTGGCTTGGTCGACAGTGTTACCTCACGGAGGTAGGTGCACTTACCTAACATTTCTTGGAGAAGGAAATTGAAGCTGAGAGGATATAGTGACCTCTGAGCCCTGCAGAGGCCAGGCAGGGCTGGGACATTTCCAGAAACATCTGCCAGGAAAGGAAATGAATATGAATATGTCAAGACTATTTCGATTATAACTAACAGAAACCCAACTGAAAATGGCAAAAAGAGCAGATTCATTGGTCACGAAGCTGGATTCAGGCACAACTGGGTTCAGGGGTTCACATATTTCCTAGGGTCCCTCCCTCTGTCCTCTCTCTGCTGAGCTCTTCATTCTCAGCTGGGCCTCAGCTGCCAGTGAGGTGACTCCCATCAACGCCTCACCTGTATCCCACCAGGTGTGCAAGCCTCATGGGAAAAGAGCACCATTTGCCAGTCTTCCACAAAACAGAAGTCAAAGAATTGAGTTTCTTGTTTTGTCTTGGGCTATGTGTCCAACTCCAAAACAATCCTTGGACCCCGGAGGCATGGGATATGCTAACTGGCCACATGAGTCATGGACCATTTCTGAATCTGGGAGTGAGGGCTCCCTCACACCAATCAATAGTTTTAGAATAGGTGGCTCCTCAAAGAAATCTTGGAGAACAGTTGTATGAGGAGGAGAAATGGATGCTGGCCCAGCCAAGTAAGAGACAGCTGTCATAGGAACAACTGGCATGAGCACCCTTCCACAGCGAGCTGAGGCAGGGTTGCACTGCATGAGCTCATTTCACCAACACATCTTTCAGGTCTGTGCAAGGTGGGCATTCTTAACACTGGGTTCTAACCCCACCTCCACTCACTGCCACTTTCACCATCTCTGACCCAGTTGCACTCACTTGTACTTGTAGAGGTCAACAACACTTGGATGCAGTGAGATCTTCCATACAGGTCAGAGTTAAAGAAATGAATTTGAAGAAAGAGAGAGAAATTCTGTGTGTGTATGTACATACGTGTAGGTGCAGTGATGGAGGTGATGATGGTGATGGTGATGATGTGATGATGATGGTGATGATGTGATGATGATGGTGATGATGGTGATGGTGGTGATGGTGGTGATGGTGATGATGATGATGATGGTGGTGATGATGGTGATGATGATGGTGATGGTGATGATGGTGATGATGGTGGTGATGATGGTGATGATGGTGATGGTGATGATGATGGTGATGATGATGATGATGGTGATGGTGATGATGATGGTGATGATGATGGTGGTGATGGTGATGATGGTGGTGATGGTGATGATGATGATGATGGTGGTGATGATGGTGATGATGATGGTGGTGATGGTGATGATGGTGGTGATGATGATGGTGATGATGATGGTGATGATGGTGATGATGATGGTGGTGATGGTGATGATGGTGGTGATGGTGATGATGATGGTGATGATGATGGTGATGATGATTGATGGTGATGATGGTGATGATGATGATGGTGATGATAATGATGAGGATGGTGATGATGATGGTGATGATGATGGTGATGATGGTGATGATGAGGATGGTGATGATGGTTGATGATGATGATGGTGATGATGAGGATGGTGATGATGGTGATGATGATGATAGTGATGATGGTGATGATGATGATGGTGATGATGATGATGAGGATGGTGATGATGATGGTGATGATGGTGATGGTGGTGATGGTGGTGATGGTGATGGTGGTGATGATGATGATGGATGATGGTGGTGGTGGTGATAAGGGTGATGATGGTGGTGATGATGGTGATGGTGGTGATGGTGGTGCTGATGATGATGAGGATGATGGTGGTGATGATGGTGATGGTGGTGATTAGTGATGATGGTGGTTGTTCTTTGTTCCTGGCACAGAATACTTGAAGAGGAGTCAGGGATCTATAAAAGTGATTCTAAACTTAAAAGTGCAGAGGCCAGGAAGGTAAAATAAATGCCTGATGTGGGCCAGACAGCAGACTGTATTGTGCACATCCTTCCGAAGGGAGCGGTACTTGCCCAAGACCCTCCACTTTCCATGAGGACACAGGAGCAATCTGTGGCCATATTTCTCCATGCTTCTAGAGACATCGCAAATCCTTTTAAATGTGAAATAATCTGGGCGCCTGGTGGCTCAGTTGGTTGAGCGTCCAGCTCTTGATCTCAGCTCAGGTCTTGATCTCAGGGGAGTGAGTTCGAGCCCCGTGTTGAGCTCTGTGCTGGCCATGGAGCCTACTTAAAAAAAAAATAGTCTGATCTGCAAAATTAGCAAATAACTCAAATTTTTGAACAGAGTGTTGGTGGGGTAAAGAAAACAGATCTACCGGAAATAGTTGAAGCTTCTTTGAAGTGAAGTTGCAGTGTAGGATGGACAGAACAAAATCCGAGGGGCCTTGGGAGCGAGACCCGTAGCCTCCGCCCCCATCCAGGAAGGTGGGTCAGGTCTCTACCAGGGCTCCACCTCCCTCCCGCCCTCCATCTCCAAGGCCTGGGCTTCCCGGGCCCCGGGGTTCGAGGGCACCCAGCTCTCCCTGGCTGGGTGGGGAGTACAGCAGCCTGCTGTGCAAAGTGTTTGATATTCAAATTAAAATGGAGCTTGTTTGGGAAAGCTCAGCTCCACAGAAGCCCATAATTGCAGCCTGTGGGAACATTTACACTTACGGAGAATTAATGGAAGACTGTGGCTGCGTTTAAGGAGAAATCTTGGGAATTTCACCACGAGGTGTTCTGAGAGTCCCCAGGCCCTTGAAAGGATAATGAGGAGACAGAGCCCCGGAAAGGCCCTCTTCCCCTGTGGGCCTGGCTGGGAGCGATGCCACCTCCCTCGGCCTTGGCCACCAGGTGACCAGAGGGACAGGGGAGAGAGGTAGAGCCCAGAGGTGCTGGGGGTTATCTGGGCATGCCGGACAGCTAGCTGGGAGCTGGGGGCTGGTCCTCGATCTGACTGATGACCGTGCCGGCCTGTAGGTACTGAATTCCTCCATTGGGCCAGACCCGATTGTGCTCCTTTAGAGGTGTTTATTCCTGAAATCCCCCAAAGGCCTAAGCTGGAATAGCACTCGCTGTTCCTCAGATAAGAAAGAGACTCAGGAGAGCTTACGTGATCTCCCCAACGTCACAAGCTCTTAACTGGTTATTATGGGTCACACCATGTCCCCCAAATTCATACGTTGACATCCCAATCCCCCACTACCTCAGAATGTGACCTTACTCAGGGTCCTTGCTGACGTAGTCACGTGAAAATGGAAGTGGGCCCAAATCCATCGACTGTGTCCTTATGAAAAGGGGAGATTTGATCACAGACACATATATATGGGGAGAAGGCTGCGTAAAGACAGTGCACAAATCGGGGCGGCATCTCCTTTGCTGCTATAGGCCAAAAAACATGGAGGATTGCCAGCTAGTGGGGGGGGTTCTCCCCCCAGCCTCAGAAGGAGCCCGGGCCTCAGATGTCCAGCCTCCAGCACGGGGAGGGCACACAGGCCTGCGTACCAGCCGCCCCACGTGCGGCGCTGGCTAGGGCAGCCCAGCAGACGCATGACGTGGGGGCTCGGGCTGTCTTCCCCCAGGACGGGGCCACGGGGCCCTCCCAGGCAGGTGCCTCCAGACACAGCTGGGGACTGGGCAGGAGGCACCCGATGGGGCTTCGCTCCCCTCCGTGCACACAGGCGTCTTCCGTGCTTCCGTCTTGCGTGCTACGGCGGCCCCACTGTGCGCTCACCCGGGAACACATGTGTGTGCGACACAGGAGGTGAGGGGGTCTGGGCCGCTGACGACCACGGCTCCACACGGGGCTTTGTCATCTGTGCAATGACACCCATTCCTCTGCTTCTGGGGACTGCAGCACCCTGTCTCTGTCTCTCTGTGTCTCTCTGTCCCCCTCCTTCTCTCTCTGTCTCTCTGTCTCTGTCTCTCTGTCTCTGTCTCCCTCTGTTTTCAATGAGGTGTAGCTGACACGCAATGTTACACCCTCTTCTCTTTTGGGGCCATTGCTTCCCAGTGTGTGAGGTCTTGGAGGGGCTGCTCAGACAGTTTCCTGCCCTCCAAAGAGAAGCCAACCAGCCTCTTTCTTCTTAGGATCTGGCTCATGTGCAGAGTACCTGGAGACTGAAACAGGCGATTCTCCTTCTACCGGAAGGGACAGCCTGAAGCCACTGTCCCTCCATCCCCGTTGCCTCCCCAACTCACATCAAGGATGCTTCTGGCTCTTGTCCAAGCTTGGTTCTTTACGCCCCCGTCTATCTCACTCATGTCTTCCCAGTACACCCCATTCCTGCTCACGTTCTTCTGGATCAGAGCCTGCTTTCGGTAGATCGCTGGCCCCTGCATCCGGGTCTCAGCCTGGCACACTGTGGTTCCCCCGCTCGGACGCAGGACCCCCGACGCAGGAGCAGCCTCGGTGCCAACAGAGCTGGGAGCCGCACTTGTGCATTTCCACACCTCCCTCGCTGTCGGCGAGCACCTGCTGCAGGAGAGCTGAGGCCCCAGACATGCAGGGAGCAGAGCCGACGACTGACCGCAGCTGCACTGTGAGCTCAGAAGAGTCCAAAACTGACCAGCCACCAGTGAGCAAATGGAAATGCTTCCTGTGGGCCTCTGGGGTCCAGCGCAGCCCGGGCACCAGCCGTCACATCCGTCCCTCCCAGAGCAGATGGGAAGAAGCGCAAGATCCCCACGAGGTCGGTGACCCGGAGGGGCCACTGAATCAGACCAACCGGAAGCTGCCTCCACCCTGGGGGGTCACGACCTCTGCCCTGGTCCGTGAGCGCTGAGGATGGGCTGATTCTGAAGCCCTGTGGGCCTCCGGGGAGATGGCGGTTTCCACAAGGCACACGGCAAATCCCAGTGAGCAATTTCCTTTGGTAAAGTCGTTAAGAAAATTATATGTAGTGCTGAAATTATATAACTGTTATTGCAGCTTGTTTAAAAATTATTCGGATTTAATTGATCAATTAGATTAAATTATACAGTCGTGAGGGTTGGCAAAGGCCCAGGCGGGAGCTCACAGGATTTGAATGGCCCACACTTCCGGCCCCAGAAGGCCTTGACGCCGGCACAGATTTATTTTTGAAAATGAGGTTGTTACAGGTTATTCTCAAAGGTTTGTTTAAAATGGCGTGCAGGTGGTGCCCCTGTGCCGTCCGGGGGGACACATCGAGGAGGCTCATGGTGTGTGCGAGCCGCAGAAGGCACCCTGGGTCCCTGCCCCTGTTTCCCTCCATTTCCCCACCTCCTTGGGACCCCCCGCCTGCAGACAAGTGTAGAGATCCAGAGCCGCTCAGGGCAACCAGGAAGCCGGCCATCTATTGCCTTTATTTAGCGACAGGAACCTGTTCACGGTTGGCCTGGAGGGGCCCCGCTCTGACCGAGGCATGCCATGGCGCCCTTCACTTTCTGCGGAGTCTGGGACATGGGACTCACGTTGGTAGGTCCAGGGGCCGTCGCCTGAGGCATCCTGGGTGCACCGGGAGCAGGAACGTGTGTGTGCAGGTGTGTGGGCTGTGGGTGACGGGGAGCAGGTGAGGTCTCGGCAGCACCAAAACAAACCCCATCCATTGGGTGAGGGGAGGGAAGAGCTGCAGAAATGTCTTCTTTGCCAGCACAAAAGAGCATGGATTTCCCCTAAAAATGAATTCGTGGAGTTGGGACAGCGCAGGAGGCCAGGTGTCTTCCAGAGCTTGGAGCATGGCCGCTGCCCGCCCGCCCCCTCTGCCGTCTTCCTGGCACGCCCGTCTCGGCTAACTCAGCCTATAACTGAGGTCTTTAGTAAGACCTTAGTAGGCCAGCTGGGGCTCACCTTGTCTTTCAGGAGCACACCCAGCCAGCACCGGCCCCTCCTTTCTGGCTCTGTGTTTGCAGACACCCCAGAACTCCAGCCAGGGATGAGCCACTTCCCAGAGGTAAGCCCCACCCTCGGAACGAAGTCCCCAGCTGCTGCGGGGACCTTGCTGGGGTCTGGTCTCTGCCGTGAGCCTGCACTCAGCGCAGGGCGGTGCGCATCCTTGCCCACTGGCTTCTCCACGGAAGACATGCACAGGCCCCTCCCTGCCCTCATCCCTGCCCTTGGGAGGCCGTGTCAGAACTGGAGGCAGAGCACAGAAGCGAAACACGGGAGCCCTGAGGTGCCTGCTCTTGGGTGATGAGCGCCATCACGGGCAGGGGCCTCGGCGCCTTGGACGGGGCGTGTGCGCCCTGGGGGGCCATGACATCTGCGCTGGGACATACGCAGTGAGGAGCGAGTTGTCTAAGAACTGGGCAGCGGTCCCTCAGATCAGAGACCCCCCAGCAGGCAAGGGTGAAGACGGGGTTTTCTTCCAGACATCCAGGCACAAATGCTTTCTGCGTCAGGCCGAGATGAGCCTGGAGGAGCCTGGGGCTGCACCCTTCCTTTGCTCGTGCCCTCATTCCTGCATGCACACGCTCTTGGGGCCCCCAGCGGGGGCTGGGATGCCCCACAGAGCACTCTGGATGGGGTCTCCCCACCCCGCTCTCGGGGGGCCAACCGTCCCTGCAGGAGAGGAGAGCTGGGAGCAGGGCAGTGACAGCACCTGCCTGGAGCCGCCCATCCGGGAAGGCGCTCCACAACGTCTGAGTTATGAGGAATGTGTAAATGTGGTTTGGGAACAGCTTGCTCCTTCGTACTAAATAAAATGGAAAGGTGGTGGTGGGGGCGCCTTGTCAGCAGGCACACTCTACCAACGACTGTCGTAAATCGTCTGTGTGGTGGCTTTGCTTTGTGCCCTGTCTTTGGGGAGTTCGACGAGAAAGCCGGGTTGGAGAGGAACATCCGCTGCAGGTGGGGGTGGCCTGTGTCTGGAGCCCCACTCCTGCCGCTCACGATTCCCCAGCCTCCCTGACAGCTGAACTTTCCTGCCACCAGCTTCAGAAGAGTCCTTGGGAAGTCAAGGTCCTTTTGTGACTCCAGAGGGGACCACACCTTAGAACAAAGAAACCACTTCCTGGGACCACGGCCAGTGGGGTTTTGTGCTATTAAGGACGATTCTGTTCGCAAGCAGCAGAAACCCAGCCCATACAAGCTTAACCCAAACAGGAAATGTATTGATTTATGTAGTGGGGATTGTGTGATGGATCCAGCCTCAGGCATAGCTGGATCCAGGGGCTTAAATGATGTCCCCACAGTCTGCCTCTGCGTGTGTGTGGGGAGGGTAGTATCTTTATTCTCAGTAGCGATACTCTATAAAGTCACTACAAATACTTAGTGGATACTAAATCGTTGCTCCTAGGAGAAAAACAGGATTAGATTCCTATTAGCTTCTGGTCACATCAATTTTCATCAATTTAATGGATACATAATTTTGTTCAATGTGCGTTTCTGTTTCAAGACACGTTTTTAGGGCGCCTGGGTGGCTCAGTCGTTAAGCGTCTGCCTTCGGCTCAGGTCATGGTCCCAGGGTCCTGGGATCGAGTCCCACATCGGGCTCCCTGCTTGGCAGGAAGCCTGCTTCTCCCTCCCCCACTCCCCCTGCTTGTGTTCCTGCTCTCGCTGTCTCTCTCTGTCAAATAAATAAATAAAATCTTTAAAAAAAAAAAGACACGTTTTTTAATCACTGTTGATTTGGTAACACTGACCTTATGGCCAATAGCTCCATGGTCACAGCTCAGCCCCTAAAATCCCTCTGTCCTGTCACTCAAGCAAAAATCTTGGGTTTGCTCTGACCAGACCCCATAGCTCGGTCAGGGTTGTCTGAAAGCGAGCCGCAGCCTCCAGGGTAATGCAGATCTGATGGGCCCGGCCGGTGCCAGCCGGAGCCTGGACCCAGGAGTGAGGCTGAGCGAGGGGTGGTTCCTGCAAACGGACACCCGCTGTCCCCCAGCCCCACTCCCCTGGGATCGCTGTGTGATCCACCAGACACTTGTCCTTCCAGATGGGTTTCTGTGTGTTCCTCTTTAGTTAAAGAAACAAAATCATATCACAGAGAATGTGTGTGTGTAGGATGTGTGTGCGCGTACCCGGCAGAGTGGGGGTGTGTGCGCGTACCCGGCAGAGTGGGGGTGTGTGCGCGTACACGGCGGAGTGGAGGGGGTGTACGCGTACCCGGCGGAGTGGGGGGTGTACGTGTACCCGGCGGAGTGGGGGGTGTACGCGTACCCGGCGGAGTGGGGGGTGTACGCGTACCCGGCGGAGTGGGGGTGTGTGCGCGTACCCGGCAGAGTGGGGGTGTGTGCGCGTACCCGGCGGAGTGGGGGGTGTACGCGTACCCGGCGGAGTTGGGTGTGCGCGCGTACACGGCGGAGTAGGGGGGATGTGCGCATACACGGCGGAGTGGGGGTGTACGCGTACCCGGCGGAGTGGGGGGTATGTGCGCGTACCCGGCGGAGTGGAGGGGATGTGCGCGTACACAGCGGAGTGGGAGTGTACGCGTACCCGGCGGAGTGGGGGGATGTGCGCGTACCCGGCGGAGTGCGGGGTGTACGCGTACCCGGCGGAGTGGGGGGTGTGCGCGTACCCGGCGGAGTGCGGGGTGTGCGCGCATACACGGCGGAGTGGGGGTGTACGCGTACCCGGCGGAGTGGGGAGTGTACGCGTACCCGGCGGAGTGCGGGGTGTGCGCATACACGGCGGAGTTGGGGTGTACGCGTACCCGGCGGAGTGGGGGGGATGTGCGCGTACCCGGCGGAGTGGGGGGGATGTGCGCATACACGGCGGAGTGGAGGGGGTATACGCGTACCCGGAGGAGTGGGGGGTGTGCGCGTACACGGCGGAGTGCGGGGTGTGCGCGTACACGGCGGAGTGGGGGGTGTGCGTGTACACGGCAGAATATTATTCCCTTTCTTCTTTAACAAAGTTGGAAATGCTGTCCTCTGCCACAACACGGGTCGATTTGAAGATGTTATGCTCCGTGGAATAAGCCAGACCCAGACAGACCAGATGCGCATGACCTCGCATGTGCGATCTGAAAAGGCCAACCTCCCAGAAGCCGAGAAGCGTGGCGGTGGCCAGGGGCTGGGGGGCAAGGGAGGCCGGGGGCTGGAGGGCTGGGGGGTGGGCACTTGCTCTTCCCGCTGGAAGGTGGAGAAGGTCTGGGGACTTGAATTATTCTCACCATGCACGCAGAACGGTAACCATGTGAGAAGCACCTTAACTTCAGTGATGGGTTCACGAAGTATCAAATTGTCACGTCATGCATCTTAAGTATCTACAATTTTTGTCAGTTATACCCAATAAAGCTGAAAAACAGGTCTTACTGTGCGGATGGCCTGAGGCCACATCCCTCAGCGGTAGCCAGCCATGGCACTGATGTGGGGCCAGAGCCCTGGGAGAAGGAGCCTGCCCGGCGCTCAGGCATTGCCTGTCTGCTGGTAAAGATACAGGCCAGGCGTTCTGTGGTGCGAGGCCACCGTCCACGTGCTCACCTGGGCGTGTTCCGTCCTGGGGGCCCCGGGGTGCTGCGGGCCCAATGCCTGGAGCTCACGCAGGAGCGGGGCTGCCCCACATGCTGGTTTTGCTGCCCCGAAGGCACGGGGTCTCGGTCTGCTGGGGCAGGACCTCACGAAGACTGAGCAGTGAACCCACGGGGAACCACGGTTCCGGAAACATGATGGATCTTCCAGGCTGCTGGGTCATCAGAAACCTTTCAAGGGACACACACGAGGGAGGCAGGCCTGAGTCCTGGAAATGAAAACCATTTTGATGACTATTTTTTCCTCTGACAAAGGGAAGAGCGTCCAGTAGCGGCCTTTTTGTGGCCGAAATGTTCTCTGTGAGCTTTGAGCTAATTCTCCCTCTAGCAGAGTGGAAATCAAAGATCTCTCTGCCGACGCCGGTGATTTCATGTCCCTGATGCTCTGCTTCTCCTTCAGAGATGCGGGTGCTCTTTGATAACGCCCACACCCAAGGTCACATCACTCCCTGGCCTGCCAGCAGCAGGAACCCTGCACAAAGACCTTCCATCCCAGCTGCCCCCCCGGGCCTCTGACACGGGGCGGGGCCCCCACCTTCCTCACCCCGTCCCAGCAGTCAAGGCACCGGGATGCACGCCCACCAGCTGAGGTGAAGGTGGCAGCCTGGTCCCCCATTACGGAGAGCCCACGCTGGGGATGCCCACGTTTGCTTCCAACCAGCAGAACCTGGACGCAGGAACTTGGACCCAGGGTCTCACTGCCTGCATTCAGTCCCGGCCGTGCAGCCGACCTGCCCTGTGCCTGGGGGATCACTTAAAGTCTCTGAGGCACCCTCCCCATGCACGTACACACATGCAGATATGTGCACCCCTCACACATGCACACACTCATGCACACACACACACCCCTCCACACACACATGCACACCCCCTCACACGCACACGTGCACACACACGCACACCCCCTCACACACATACCCCTCACACACATGCATACACGTAGATACACGTGCACATACACACCCCCTCACACACACACACAACACACCCCTCACATACCCCTCTCACACACTTACATATGCACACCCCTCACACAGTTACACACACCCCTCTCACCCACATGCACACTCACCCCCTGCCCCCCTCCCACGAGGACATTCTCATCCCAGCACTACGTCTCCTTCCCTTGACTCACTGGAACCTGCCTGGAGAAGGCAATTGGTGGCTTGGCCTGCAGACTTGGACTCTCCTTGCCCCCCACCCCCCGATCTTCAGTGCTTGGCGAACCTGCATCACCTGCCTGAGGACTGAAGTGCCCGTCTGTAGAGGTAATGGTCTGTGGGCTCACAAGCTGTCACACGGGGGCATCGGTGAGGGGGTGTCCTTGGCTAATGAATAGATTCCACAAACATCTCTGTTGACGCTGTGGAGCTGCTTAAGGTCAGACTGGTGGCCTAAGTCAGAGTCAGGGCAGATAGGATCAAAGTCGGGATTCTGGGTATCATTAGCACCCCACTTTGTCTTCAGAATGAGTCCAAGCTGCCGATGGGTTTCTGGAGGTCAATTACTGAGTGAGGACATGGCCGGCACAGCCTCTGACCATGCCTCATGAGGCCTCCAACAGGGAACCTCCAGGAGGACAAATTTTAGCTATGTGGGAGGTCAACTTTCTGTTCCTGGTTCAGGAACGTGAAGCAGAGGCCTGAGACACAACTTCATCAATTGCAGATGACAGGATCCTCTATGTGGAAACCCCAAGAGACTCCACCCCAAAACTGCTAGAACTCACACAGGAATTCAGTAAAGTGGCAGCATATAAAATCAATGCACAGGAATCAGTTGCATTCCTATACACCAACAATGAGACAGAAGAAAGAGAAATAAGGAGTTGATCCCATTTACAACTGCACCAAAAACCATAAGATACCTAGGAATAAACCAAAGAGGAAAAGGATCTGTACTCAGAAAACTACAGAATACCCATGAAAGGAATTGAGGACGACACAAAGAAATGGAAAAATGTTCCATGCTCATGGATTGGAAGAACAAATATTGTGAAAATGTCTATGATACCTAGAGCAATCTACACATTCAATGCAATCCTTATCACAATACCATCAACTTTTTTCGAAGAAATGGAACAAATAATCCTAAAATTTGTGTGGAACCAGAAGAGACCCTGGATAGCCAGAGGAATGTTGAAAAAGAAAACCAAAACTGGTTTTCCATCATATCCATCACATCCATCACAATTCTGGACTTCAAGCTATATTACAAAACTGTGATCATCAAGACGGTGTGGTACTGGCACAAAAACAGACACATAGATCAATGGAACAGAATGGAGAGCCCAGAAATGGACCCTCAGCTCTATGGTCAACTAATCTTCGACAAAGCAGGAAAGAATGTCCAATGGAAAAAAGACAATCTCTTCAACAAATGGTGTTGGGATAATTGGACAGCCACATGCAGAAGAATGAAACTGGACCATTTCCTTACACCACACACAAAAATAGACTCAAAATGGATGAAAGAGCTAAATGTGAGACAGGAATCCATCAAAATCCTTGAGGAGAACATAGGCAGCAACCTCTTCCACCTCGGCTGCAGCAACTTCTTTCAAGACACGTCTCTAAAAGCAAGGGAAACAAAAGCAAAAATGAACTATTGGGGTTTCATCAAAGTAAAAAGCTTTTGCAGAGCAAAGGAAACAGTTGACAAAACCAAAAGACAACCGACAGAATGGGAGAGGATATTTGCAAATGACATATCAGATAAAAGGCTGGTATCCAAGATCTATAAAGATCTTCTCAAACTCAACACCCAAAAATAAATAATCCAGTCAAGAAATGAGCCGAAGACATGAACAGACACTTCTCCAAAGAAGACATACAAATGGCTAACAGACACATGAAAAAATGTTCAACAACATTAGCCATCAGAGAAATTCAAATCAAAACCACAATGAGATACCACCTCATACCAGTCAGAATGGCTAAAATGAACAAGTCAGGATGCTGGCAAGGACATGGAGAAAGGGGAACCCTCCTACACTGTTGGTGGGAATGCAAGCTGGTGCAACCACTCTGGAAAACAGTATGGAGGTTCCTCAAACAGTTGAAAATAGAGCTCCCATATGATCCAGCAATTGCACTACTGGGTATTTACCCCAAAGATACAAATGTAGGGATCCGAAGGGGTACGTGCACCCTGGTGTTTATAGCAGCAATGTCCACAATAGCCAAACTGTGGAAAGAGCCAAGATGTCCATCAACAGATGAATGGATAAAGATGTGGTATATATACACAATGGAATATTATGCAGCTATCAAAAAATGAAATCTTGCCATTTGCAACGATGTGGATGGAACTAGAGGTATTATGCTAAGCAAAATAAGTCAATCAGAGAGAGACAATTATCATATGATTTCATTCATGTGAAATCGAAGAATCAAAACAGGATCATAGAGGAAAGGAGGGAAAAATAAAACAAGACAAAATCAGAGAGGGAGACAAACCATAAGAGACTCTTAAATCTAGGAAACAAACTGAGGGTTGCTGGAGGGGAGGTGGGTGGGGGGATGGGGTAACTGGGTGATGTGCATTAAGAAGGGCATGTGATGTAATGATCACTGGGTATTGTATAAGACTGATGAATCACTGACCCCTACCTCTGAAACTAATAATACACTATATGTTGATTAATTGAATTTAAATAAAAAAAGGAAATTAAAAAAAACCCAATCAATTTTTAGCAAAGCATCAAAAAAAATGATTGGGTCTAAACCAAGATTCATCGCAGTCATTGCTTGCTTTAGGATTCTCTGCTATATGATGGTTGCATTAAATTCTGATTTAACGATGATCATGCATTGGCTACTCTGGGTAGCCTGGTATCTGGGAGTTGGGGTGAATTTGGAGTAAAATCCTGATCATCTGGAGGGATTCTATGTGGCTCATGAGTGCTTTTCACCAAGGTACATGGTAGAATTTCATTTCCCACCCCCACTGTTGGTGTAGGGGAGGTTCACGTGACATTTTACTGACCAGTAAGTTATGAGTGGAAATAGCAGGGATCACTTCTAGGCTGGGCACTTAATGGCCAGTATGAGGCCCCCCTAGGCTCTCCTCTCCCTTTGGCACAGCCATGGGGACACTGGCGCTGCTCTCTGAAGGCTGGTTCCAGAGCGACTGGTCAGGGATATGGGGCATGGGTGAGAAATGGCCTCGCATTGTTCAAGCGTCTGAGACCTGAGAGTTGCTTGTTACTGCAGCATAACCCAGCTTATCCTGACTGATGTGCTAGGCAGTAAACATGATGTGTCACATGCATGGGCTGACCTGGGAAAAAGAAATGCCTTGCTTTCCATGAGGTAGGAGGGAACCACTTTAGGTTCTGCCAAATTTCAGCTTGTGGTCCAGTTTGGGGCCCAACTTGTGGCCCAACTCAGAGGAAATTCTCTTCAGACCTGAGTGTGGTCTGAAGGCCAGACTTCCAGCAGAGTGGGACTTCTTTAACATTAAAGAGCCTGGCATTTCCCTTAACTGGCATCTCTACATTCCCCTGCCCCATCTTCCTGTCACCGGTGCCAACACAGCGACTCCCTCAGGACCCACTGATACGTTCCCACAGGACACCTGCAACCCCAGAAACCTTGTCCTACACCCACAAAGGGGCACTCTAGACCTTGGACATGCTGGGGCTTCTGAAGGGCTGACTGTCTACCTGAGGTCCCCGAGGTGGGGGGCGGTGTGGAGTTTTGTTGGGGTGGGAGGGGTGTGTGTGTCCTGAGCAGGTGTGCATTCTCAAACACCGGTGTGGTTGAAAATCAAGTAAAACTGGTTTGCTGGACTATCAGATGCATTCCCTCCCTGCAGGGTACCCCACATTTTCAATGTGCTTGCATCTGGAATGAAATATTTAGCCAAACACTGATGCATAGTTTGGATGTATTGTTTCCTGCTAAATTTCAGGATACAGTACAATGTATTTACATGAGCGAAATAATGTTTTCTCCTGCAAAACCACTTTAAAATCACTTTCAATAAGCATATAATGAAAAGTGTTTGATTTTTTTCTTGAACAACCGTAGCTAATAAATCTGATTCTGGAGCTAAATTGTCTGGGCTTGAATCCCGGATCCAGGCTTTGCCATCAATGTGACTTTGGGCATGGCACTGACCCTCTTGGTGACTCAGTTTCCACTGTTGTAGAATTAGACAATACCAGCTTATATGGTAATGTGGTTGCTGTCAGTCTTAATCCATTAACAGCCATAAGGACCCAGAATGGTGCCTGGCTACATCTTACTGAGCTGTGTGAGTGTTGGCTTTTTGTATTATTATTCTCAAAGCTATCCTTGTAAAATTGGGAAGCATCTTACAACCTGGCATTCTATAAACAGAAGAATACAGTATTTCCTAAGAAGGGACATGGGATTGGCTATTTATCAAAAACAGACCAGTGTTTATCAAACTAGCTGCATCATAAGACTCTCCTGATGAGTAAAAACAGAATTCCCAGGCTCCTCTCAGAACAAGTGCTTCACATGGTAAACACTCTGGAGATAGCTGGCCATGAGGCCCAGCGGCTGGCTCCTTCCTGCTGGTGGTCCTCTGACTTTCTTGAGACAAAAGTCCCGAGAAAAAAGAGACAGTTTTGATGAGGACGAGGAGAAATGGGTATTTTTGCTTTCACCAGAATCCACCAGGAGGCACAAAACATCCAAGCTGGGGAGGCTGGCCTGCCTGAGGTCACAAAATGTGTGTTGGAGAAGAGAATAGCGGACCAAGAGCCAGAAGACCCTAATGTCCCCCGACACACAGATACAAGACAAACACAAACACACATACAAACACACAAATGCACACACACACAGGCATAAGGGCACACACGTATGTAGCCAGAGCTCCCTGAAGCCCAAGGTCCTTGTCATATTCATCTCTGTATATTGGGGACCCAGTACAAAGTTAGCTCTTAATAAATGTTCTATCATTTATTTATTCAACAAATATTTACCAAGCACCAACTAAGTGTCAAGTGCTGTTTCAAGCACCGGAATCCAGCGAGAAGCAGACAGACAGAAAGCCCTGCCTGGGGGTGCTCACCGCAACCACTCTGTGGGGCTTGTGGAGGTCTTTCCCGGTCATGACCCAGCTGCCTCATCTGTAAATGCCTGTGTGGGGCTAGATCCATGGCCGGCCGGGGGGGGGGGGCAACCAGGTAGGTTCTCCCCTGAGGTCCGAGCACCGTGACCTGGAGGACCTGACGCCCAGGGGTCTGAGCCTTCTTCCTGTCCCGGTGGGTTGCCAGGTTCAGTCTGGTGGGACCTCTAGGTCCCGTTGAATCCCAGGCTCCCTGTCCACCCGTCTTTGAACTCAGCTCTTCTTCCCTCTCAGCTCCACCGCAGGCATGCTGGGGACTGAGGTGGTGCGGGGGGCTGGGGGTGCAGGGGAGTGGGGGGTGTGGGGCGGGGGGGAGAAAGCCGGGAGTTGATTGAGTTTGGCGTAAGTAAATAGGGAGACCACGGAGATGGCTCTGATCCTGCTGTCCGCCCTCCTCCCCACAAAGGCACCCTCCCGCCCCAGGCCCATTAACGCAGACAACGCGGCCTTGACCAGGCACTCCCCAAGGCCCCGCTTCCTCGGGTCAGGTTTCGGGTTTATTCGGAGCCAGGGGAGGGGGCATGGCAAGGAGGGTCCGCGCGGCAGCCCCCGCCCCCACCGCGTCCGCCCTGATGCCCTTGGTCTGGGTCTCCAGAGCGCGCGGCCCCGCCCCGCCCCGCCCGGCCCCTCCTGCCAGGCCTGCCGGGCTCGGGGCAGTCGGAGCTCTCCCCGGACCCTGCGCCCCGCGAGGGGGGCGGGGGCGGGTCCCGGCGGGGGGCGGGCGCGGAGGCCCCGCGTGCATGCTGATGAGCTGGGCGGCCGCGTCACTCCGCACCGGCGCCGTGGCTGCGGGGCGGGCAGGAGCCGCACGGCCGCCGGAGCGCCCGCCCGGCCCGCGCCTCCCTCGCCTCTCCCGCCCGCAGGCCCGCCCGCCGCCCCCCGGGACGGGGCCGCACCCCTCTGCGGAGGATGCCGGCTGCCCCCTGCGCGCGCGGCCCCGGGCAGCCCCTGCGCGCGGGGACCCCGGGCGGCGGCGGCCGAGCGCGCTGAGCTGGCGCGGGTGGTGCTGAAGGGACAGCTCCCGGGCGCGGGCGGCGGAGCGCTCAGCCCGCAGCCCTCGGCCCCCAGCCCGCAGCCCCCAGCCCTCAGCCCCCCGGCCCCAAGCTCCCCAGGCTACAGCCCCCGGGCCCCGCCCGCAGCCCCCCTGCCGCAGCCCCCGGGCCCCACCCCCGCCCGCGCCCTTCCCCCACCCCGCCCGCAGCCCCCGCGGCCCCGCGGTCAGCCGGGCTGGCTCATGGTCCCCGAAGCGGCGGGCCGGGCGGAGGCTCCTGCGGCCGCTGGGCCCACGGGGATGCCCCGCGGGTGAGGCAGCCCCCAGCTTTCAGCCGCGTTCATGGCGGTGGCCAGGAAGATCAAAACTTTGCTGACGGTCAACATCCTGGTGTTCGTGGGCATCATCCTCTTCTCCGTGTACTGCCGCCTGCAGGACCGCTCCGAGGGGCTGGTGCAGATCGTGCGCACCGCCGACCGCCGGGTGCGGAGCCGGCACGCCAGGGTGGGCGCGCTGGTGGACCGCGACGCCATCCTGCAGCGCCTGGACCACCTAGAGGAGGTGGTCTACAACCAGCTGAATGGTGAGCCGAGGCAGCGTCCCGCGGGGAACAAAGGGGCTGGACAGGGGGCCGGCACACAGCGCTCGGGACACGGAACCCTGGCGGACCCCAGGGCCTGATGGCCAACAGGGGCTGGGATCAAACTCCTTCGGTGTTACTTCGGGTGGAGAGGGTAGGAGGCAGATAAGAAGGAGAAGGGGTCCCTTTAACAGAGAGCATTGTCCTGGATGACCACTCGTTCGTTCACTCCCCCGGTGGACACTTGAGAACCAACCCCCCAACCACACATGCAATGTCTCCGACTTATTCCCTGAAAGAACTTGAAAGAACTTCTCAAGAGGGTCTAGGACTTGTTTTAAGATCAGGCAGTGCCCAGGTCCAAGAGTGAGGGGGCACATTCTGCTTTTCTAGGAGCTGTGGGGGGTGGGGGTCTTCTCCTGGAGTCACTCCTCTCTCTGCTGGAAGATGTGGAGACAGAGGGAGGGCAGTGCTGCCCTTCAGAGGTTGCTGATGTGGTGTCTTGAGTGCTGGTGGGGAAAGGTGCCTCTCTGGGGCCCCTCGGCCTGTTCAGCCTCCCGTCCTGGGGATGCTCAGGGCTCCCTCCAGAAAGTGTTGCTGTGGGACGAGTGCGAGGCCAGGAGCTGGTGACTCCTGGACAGATTGAGTCAGGGGTCCAGCACGGGCTTGGCAGGTGTTAACCCCACAGAGGGACCTGGGCTATGGTGCATGGGAGCC
The DNA here is from genome assembly GCF_009762305.2 of Zalophus californianus. Classification (NCBI taxonomy): domain Eukaryota; kingdom Metazoa; phylum Chordata; class Mammalia; order Carnivora; family Otariidae; genus Zalophus; species Zalophus californianus. The sequence continues at coordinate 765,711 of NC_045608.1, forward strand.
CACGGGCTCCTCAGGAGTTTCCACAGCAAGCCCGGCTCCTGCGGATGGGCTCCTTGTTTCTTCCCCGAAGGTGTGGGTCCCTCGCAAGGGTCAGGGCTGGTGGCTGCAGCTGGGAGGAACGGGTATTTTTCCACTTTGGGATGCAGCAGACGGAATAAACTGCCTGCTGCTTCCTGGGCTCTCTCTGTGCCGAGGTACAAGGAGGAAGGAGAAAAGTTTGTGTGTTTACCTCATTAGTGGGCTTTTTCCTTCTGTTCTGTGCTATTCTGGTTTCTGCATTGGCAGCCCCAGCAAAGCTCCTCAGGAAGGAAGCATCGGTAACAGGCTCTGGGCGGAGGTGTCTGGGAGCTGGACTGCACTGTGTGTGTGGGGGGTCTGCATGCTCCCTGCCAGTATGGGGGTCTCCTTGGGGCTTCCTGTGGGAGGAAGCAGCAGCTTGAGACCCAGAGGCGTGGTGACACCGTGGATGTGGGCACTGTCCACAGCCTTACTCCCTGTCTGGGAGGGAGCAGAGCACCGTCTGACTCCCCAGGCGCCCCTCGCCCCCACCGAGCTCCTGTCCCCTCCAGACGCGCCTTTCCTGAGTGAGCTCTGTGGCTTTTCTGATCTGTCCTGTGCAGCCGAAGCCACGAGGGGAGAAAAGTTTCGTCCAACTGTCACTTGGCCGGGTGATTCTTCTCTTGGAAGCCGTGTGCCCCGGTAATAGCACCTAGCTTTATTGAAGTGTATTTGCCAGGGTGTTATGTCTGTTTTATGGGAAGAACCGGAGGGTTATACAAAAACATCGGCAGCACACCGGATGGTGTAACATCCTGATGGCCGGCTCAGCGCCTTGAGCTGCAACTCACCTCACCCTTCCAGGTGAGAGGGAGCCAGGCTCCTTGGTGGCAGAGCAGGCCAGGACCTCTGACGCACTGTCCCGACACTAGCAGGGCGTGGGGAAGGGTTTCAGGAGAAACAGTGTCAGCCCCTTGCCCAGCTGGCCTCTCCCCTTCCTTCACCCACCTTTTTTTCCAAGTGTGTCCCTGTCTCTCTGCCCCATTCCTCTCCTCTGTCTCTCTGTATGTCCCTGTCTCTGTCTCTCTCTGTGTCTCGGCCTCTGTCTGTCTCTCCCTCCCTCCCTCCTCCCTGCTCCTCTCGGATGAGGGTCCTGCTCCCCACTTCTAGGCCGTGTACCCAGCACCGTGTCCCACCCAGGAGTCACTCGTGTTTGCTCCTGGAAACAGCGAGAGCCGGTCTCTCCCGCACCGCGGGTTGGTCCCTAAGGAGGGACGGGACAGGAGTGAGTGGACATTCGTTCACAAGGAGCCGTTTGAAAGCAGTGCTGAGCCCTCCAGCCCAGTGCAGGCTTCCGTGTGGCAGGGCGCTGAAGGGCAGGGGCGCGTCCCATGACCGCCTGTCCGGCTGAGAAAAAATCCCCGGGGTCTCCGCCAAGTGCGGAAAGGAGGGAAGACATCCAAATGAAGGGAAACGTCACTGATATTTCCTCGGCCTTGAGCGCTTCCTGGAAGGGTCTCTCCTGGCTTACAGGAGCTGGGGGGAGGCAGGGCTGTCCGGAAGCAGGACGCTCTTCGCACACCCTCTCCTAGGCCAGTCCAGTGCCCTTTCTCTGCAACGCCTGACTGACCTCAGCAAAGACCTAGCGAACGGTGTGTGTAGATCCAGAGTCACAGGACCTGGGAGAAGATATTCTTTAAGGAAATGCGATATAGTCACATCCTGTATGTACATGAGAGTTTGCTTCTAAATTCGGTGCTCAAGGCAAGAAAAAAATGTTTATAGCCAGAAATCATCCTTCTGAATATGTTAAGTCGCACATAAAGTACAGCCTCCATGGTCTCGTCTGTCTGTCTGTCTGTGTGTGTGTGTGTATGTGTGTGTGGCTGGCGCAGGGCGTCTCGTGAGCGCAGATTTGAGAGCCGCTAGCTCTGTGAGAAGAACGGGGAGGGAAGCGTCCCCATTGGGCGGCCTGGTCTGCAAGCCCTCCGCCCTTAGGAACGCAGCCAGTCCTGGGGGGAGGGCGGCCGAGAACTCTGCGTTCGCCTCTCTTTCAGAGCTAAGCCACGGCCAGGCAAGGCATGTGGCTCCGTGGTTCTGCCCCTGTGCTGGCGGGCGTTACACGGGTGCGGGCGTCACCTGCTAACTGGGCTCACGTGCGGCCAGGACGCGGTCTCCTCCCTGCAGAGGAGAACCTGGCCGCCACCTGGCCACCTCTGCTCCTTTCGTCCTTGCAGACCCGTTCTTTAGGGGCCGCGGGTCTGAACGGCATGTGGCCGTGGATGGTGAGGTTTCCGTTGTGGGTGGCTGGCCGCTGTAGAGGGAGGTACTTTCTAAAATTCAGAGTGCACTCACGTTAACCCCGCTACCTCGACCGACCCCTGCCCAAACCCGTGCCGTCGGAGGGCAAAGCCTGGGTCCGGTGTACGGACAGCAAAGCCCAGAGCCCATGGGACAGCATGGCTTCCGGAGGCTGTGGAGTGAGTGAGGGGCGGCCGTGGCTAAAGGCAGCATTTACTTCACAGACGATCTGCATTTCTACAGTTGTCCAACGGTCAAGTTGAAATAACAGAGGGTCCAGTGGGGCCTAGGCCTCCCAGGGTGCGGGCAGCCCCCGCCAGCCACTCGCCCTCCCCTGGGACAGAGGTGATTCCAGCTCTGCTCCCTCTCGAGCTTCCGAAATCCGGGTGTGACTGGGCCATCTTTCCCGTATTTGTGCTCAACGCCCGCCCTGTGATTCATCTGAGGGTGGGGGTTTGTCTGCTTTGTGCGCAGCCCTAACACCCAGGGTCCTGGGCCGTACCGTGCATATTATTAGCGCTCCGTAAATATTGGCTGAATGACCAAGTGAGTGGATCTTTCTCTGAACAATTCATTGCTTTTGCTTACAGTGAATTTATTTAAAAAGAGAGCTGCAAATCAGCACCCACACCCACAAGCAGGAGGTGACCAGAGTGGTGAAGACAAGATGTGGGTTCTGTTCAAGTCCAGCTGGGCGCTGCGGTCGCCCCGGGGCTCTGAGCCCAAGGCCGCTCTCTCTTTGTCCAAAGGGAGACTCTCGAGGGAAAGGCACCTGTAGGGATATATTGGCAGGAAACCCAGACTCTCCCCTTGCAGAGATCAGGAGATCGAGATGAAAGGGAACGCTTCTCATGGTGGGAGTCAGCATTATTCAACCCTGTGTCCTTCTTTTGCCAAAAATCCTGTCCGGCGTGTGGCCCCTTCCAGGACTGTGGCTCCTCCTCGGGAAGCCCGGTCTGTGGCAGACTGTGTCCCGAGTGGCCACTTGTCCCTGGAGGGGCGGGGGGGGGTGGTCAGGCTCTAAGGGGTGTGTGTCCACGGCAGCAGGGTCCCCGATTTCTGAGCAGGAGGCCCAAATCCTACCGACAATCTGAGCGTGCTGAGTTTTCATAATGAAACCCTGGTTGAGCTGCAGAGAGGTGAGGCAGAGATGCCGGATTCTGACCCAACATTTGCTGCAGACAATGCGTGTTGATGTCCTGCCGTCTCCCACTGTGGTGTGTGCTTTACCGATTGGCAGGCATCACGGCTGAGAAGCGGAATCCAGGAGGCTGTCCAGATATGGTCCGCACGCTGTGAACGGTGCACGGCGGGCTGGGAGCAGAAGCCGCGTGAGGACAGCGAGGGGGTCTCACGCCCCCGGTGCATACTGTTTGCATCATAAAAGGAGGGGTATATCAGACCCTGAGAGCCTGTGGAAGAGGTGGCTGGGGTCTGAGAGCGCCCAAGGATGCCTGGGGCCGCCAGACACCCCTCGCCCCCGGGGGGCGCCTGCCCAGCGCACCTTCCCCTGGAGCCCCGCGTGTGGAGAAGGTGCTGGTTTCTGGAGAGAGGTTCCGGGCTTTTCTGTGCACAGAAGCAGGTCCATGTGGGAAATGCTCCAAGATATTCCATGTGTTCGGGAGTGTGCGTTCCACCAGAGAGCTTTCCTGTTCGCTGGTTTTAGTCCCACCGCTGGCTTCCCGCTGGGTCCGGGGGCCTCTCGAGCTTGAGCTCACCGGTCCTCATCCCCCCAAATCTGCTTTGTGAGCCTCCCTCTCCTGCACGCTGGTCTCAGCGGGCCGCGGCTGGAAGGACAGCATGGTGTGTCTGCGAGTCCTCGAGGGTCCTGGCAGGTCTGTCTTCACCACGGCAGCGGCGGGTACTTGGCTGGCCTTTTGCCTCTGGGTCCGCATCCCTTGCGTCTCTCCTGCACCGTGTTGATTTGCTACCGCAAGTGAGAAACTAGCGCGTCCTCCTGGAGCCCAGCCTCTCGCCGACGCCAGGGCAGGGCTGCATGCCGTTTGGTGGGAACTGCCCTTTCCATTCCCCTCCGGCTGCCACGTGCCCAGCACTGGGCGCAGCCTCCCTCACTCTGAGCGGGTGGAGAGCATTTGGTTTTGCTTTTCTCCCTCCTCTTTGCCTCTGCTTCTCGGCCTGCAGGCCCCGTCCAACCACGGATGAGTCAGGGCGGCCGAGGCCACTTCCCGGGCACAGGGCTTAGCTCCCGCGGACCTGGCCCCTTGTGTTTGGGAGAAGGAGGTGCAGGGACGCTCCACCCCGTGATGAACACCTCTCTTGGCTCTCAGGGTGGCAAGTGGACCTCACCAGGCCTGGCTCCATGCGGAGACATGCGTCTGCAAATCCGCAGCCGCACTTCTAGGAATAATTCATGCAGGCGGTGATCCCGGGCTTGGGAGGTGCGGGGCTAAGTGATTGCATTTACAATTCAGCTCCGCAATCTGCATATTTCAAAGGCCCTACTTTCTGAAAGGACAGTTTATCCTTCGTTGGCTAGGAACTCGACAAAAACAAGTCTCTAAATGTTTCCCTATCCGGTGTCCCACGGAGACATTCCAGGGTGGGATCCACATCTTAGGACCACGGTTCTGCTTCCGCCCGAAGGGAAGGCGGCCAGGTGCTGAGCGAGAGGTGAGAGGGTACTTGGAGCTACCTCGTGACTTGGTATTTCCCTTACTGGAACTCCGTGCGGCATGGCCAGGACCGAGACAGTCTCCCCACCACTCTGCACGGTGACCGGCTGGGGTCAGCCATGCATGATCTCCGCATGGCCCCACATCACGTGTCTGACAGCAGTTGGTCTTCCGGAGGTGGCTCTCACACCCACAGGCCACTGCAGACCCCTCCTGGACCATCCGTGACGTGTGCCGCACATGCTGGGGCCTCGGGACATGTGTAGAGAAGGGGGGAGGCGGAGGGGTGGTCTCTCCAGCAGGCAAACTCCCCTCTGCCCACGTGTGAGGCCACAGGCCCTTCCTGCCCTGGCGTTCGCTCTCACAGACCCAACCTCTCCCAGCCGGGGGTCTCCCCCTCCTCGAATGAAGGCAAGATCTCATTTCTCCATGTGTTTCGTGAGCACCTGCTACGCTCCTGATGCCAAGTCAGGATACGTAAGTGATTGGGGTGCCGGTGCCTGCCCCGTGGGGCTCACGCTGGGGAGCACAGCTGGCGAGGGACAGTTTCAGGCACGATGATTAATCCCACGCTGTCTGGGCGCCGTCGTGAGGAGCCGTCCCCCGGCTGTCCTCCGTCCCCTTTCTGATGGTACCAAGAAGACTAACCTCGCCGGTCCCCCTTTCAGATGCGCATGGGCCCTTCCCGGCTCAGGACCCGCGGCAGGTGGCGCTTCCATAGCCCTGTGCTGTGTTTCTTCTCTACTGACTGATGTTTTGGACAAACGATGCAGGCTTCCTATTTGGGGTGGTGATAAATCACTTGTTTAAGAAGCAAATGCATTTCATTTAAAATGTGTGTCAACGTGAAGGACACTGTTGAATGAGGTGACTGAGAAGTCTGCAGGGACGCGGATCCCAGGGCAGGGAAGGGGGAGGACCAGATCCGGGGTGCTGAGCAGCCGACCACGAGGGTGGCCTCCCCGGAGTCGTGGCTGGTGGCCGGAACGCATGGGGGGAGGTTTTTAGTGTGAGGGCACTTCAGTAATAGTAAAGGCGTTGCCAGTGTGAATGTGGCCTGGGAAGCACCTGGGCCTGTAGGATCCAGTGGCTGTCAGGCTTCAGGTGAGGCTTGAACAAGCAGCCTGGCCCTCTGTGTCTCCCCCTCCTCTGGGCATCAGCTTTATTTCATCCCTGGAACTGGGTCAATCCTGTCTAAACCGCAGGACACTGAGCATGGGGAAGAGATGAGTTCCCAGAAGAAATCCAGGAGGTAGACGCTGGGGCCCAGACTTGATAAATGCCTCCTCCCTGTGGCCTCGCGGGTCTGCTGGGCGGGTTCGGTGTCCCCAGACCACTGCTGGGAGCCGGGGAACCCCTCCCTCGGAGGCGCACCTGCCCCAAGGGCCCTCATGCCATTGTGATTGGAGCTGTGGGGGGTGGCGTCTATGCAGGTGGGCAGCTGGACAACATGTCAGCAGCGGGCAGCCCGCCCTGCGACCGCCTGGGCTGCCTGTGGGCTACGTCGCCTCGTGGGAGCCGGGCGACCGTGTCGAGCCGGGACCTGCCCCAGAGGTCTAGGTGGTGCCCGGGCGTCTGCCGAAGCAGCTGTCGTCGCGAGAGTTCTTGCACAGCCCACATGCGGGAGGGTTTTCTCACATCAATCCACGTCAGACGTGTGTCCCGGGAGCCCGAGGTCCCTGTATCAGGGGCTGGACCCAAAAGACTGCAGAGAAGGGACCAGGGGGCCCCCAGCAGCCCCGCCTCCCAGGCCCACCTGCCTGGCCCCTGGGTCAGGTCGGGTCTGATGTGCACCTGCCACGGGGGTCTCCCCAGAAGGCTCAGAGGCCTCAGCAGTTGGTGTTTTATTCTTCAGTAAATAAGCTAAGTACCTTCATTCCTTAAAATGCCAGCCCAGGGCCTGGCCCTGTGCCAGGGAGACAGTGCGGTGTGCAAGGTGTCAGGTCAGCAGCGGGTCCTCATGGAGCAGAGGTCCATGGGGCAGAAGTGGGGCCTGGCTGCAGGGCCTGACTGGTGGCGGGAGGCAGGGACATGGGGGGTGCCGAGCACGGGGTCGAGTGTGGGGGTGGGCTGCCTTGTCTGGACCGGTCGCCTGGGGCTGTGGTCATGCCGGGTTTGTGAGCTGCCGGGTTTATTAAAAGAGGGAAAGAGGGAAGGAATCTGAAGGCCGGCTTCCCCAAACCGCAGTGCACCTTAGATGTTTGTGTGTGACCCTTGCCGTGTCCGCCGCTCACATTCACAGAAGTGTCTCTGCGGGACGGCGGTCCAGGAGTCAGGGGCACGGACAGTCCCGGTAGACACCATCTCTCCAGCAGGCCGGGTCCTCCACTGCCCGCAAGGGCCCCGGGGGTCACAGTGGAGACATTGACCTGCACCCCCCAGCCTGGTGTCCGCCCGAGAGTGACACACGGGAGGACAGGTTGGCCCGGCCTGCTCTGGACGCGTGGGGTGCTGGTCTCACACAGCGGGCCACAGGGCATTCGGAGGTCAGCAGGCTGGGGTGCCACGTGTCCACAGCGCCAATGCAGGCCCGGTCCCCGTGTGTCGTGTAAACGCAAATAGTATCTTTCATGGTGTTAAACTCAAACTTCCAAGAATACATCTTCAGAGCGTTCCTGGGAAGATCATGAGGTTTTTGCCCAAGATGGAGGGAAGGGTCAGTCACGAGCATGTCCCCAGGCCCCCTGGGGCAGTGCAGAGGCGCCGGTGACCCTCAGGGTGGCTCGCCTGTGGCCCCAGACTCGCGGAGGCCTTCACTTCGTCTCCTGCTGAGGCCCCCATGGGCGATCTCTGTGCCGACCCCTCCAGCGTGTTCCAGGCGGAGCCAGAGGCCCCAACGCCCAGCACTGAAGGGCCGTGCAGAACCCCAGCCTTGCGGTTCCCACGTCCGGTGAGGAGGGACGGGAGGCAGAAAGATAAACCGATTTCATCTCCTCTTGCTGTAACCAGTTAGCACAAACTCAGTGGCTCAACACAGCGCACACGAATTCCCTGAGTTCTGGTGTCCACCGCAGTTCTCTCTGCGCCCAAATCGGGATGTCCCCAGGGCTGGCTCCTTGGGCAGGGGCAGGGGAGGATTCCCAGCATCGAGACACCTGCTTCCTGGGCCAGGGCCCTTCCTCCATCTGCGGGCCAGCAGCCTGGGCCTCCTCGGCCTCCCTCTTCCACGCTGACTGGCCCCTGTGACTACATCGGCCCCCCAGATAATCCGGGGCCACCCCCAGCCCCGGGTCAGCTGATTCTCTTCACCGTGTGACTGAGCACGTTCCCAGGCTCTGGAGCCCGTTTGTCCGCTGACCCCATTAAGCGAACTATACGGACTCCTCGATACTGACAAACACTAAGGAGCAAACTAAGGCGGGGAAGGACAGCGTCAGCAGGAGGCACCGGCATCTGTGCTCGGTGCCCAGACAAGGCCTTGGGGAGAGACTGACTTGTAAGTGAAGATGGAAGTGAGGGCAGGACATGCAGGGGTGGCAGGAAACGCTCCAGGCCTAGCAGGTGCGAAGGTCCTGGGGCAGCATGGGCCCAGTGCGTTGGCAGCATGGCTAGAAAGCTGGTTGGGGGGGAGTCTGTGCTGGAGACCCATCGGGGAGCCGTGGGTGTCCGCTCAGGCTGCTGTCACAGACCGCCACGGACCAGGTGGCGTGCACAGCAGAAGTTCATTGTCTCACGGCTCTGGAGGCTGGAAGACCAGGGTCAAGGTGCTGGCAGGGCTGGGTTTTGGTGGGAACACTCTTCCCGGCTTGTGGGACGGCCTTTCCTCCATGTGCACACACTCCTGGTCTCTCCTTCTGTGAGGTCAGTCCTCTACAGTCCTGCCGCCCGCTCTCAGGGTGCAGGTGGCCCGATGAGGTCGGCGGAGCGGGGGGGCAGGCGGGGAGAAGTTAGACCCAGCAAGTGAGCTGCTCTGCGGGGCGGGAGGCCTCGGCTGGATGGTTTCCCGTCTGGGCCGTCTCCCAGCTCGGGCCGCCGTGTGCGTGGTGCAGAGTGGCCAACGGCACCCCTGGCCTCCACCCACGATGCCCGTGGCACCCCCCTCCCCACAGTGTCCAGTGTCCCCGGGGGGGCACCCGCTCGCTGAGAATGGGGGAGGCGCAGGTCAGCACGGCCGACTGAAGCAAGGCCGCGGGGGGGTACTTCTGAGACGGGAGGGGCACAGGTGCGGGGGAAGGAGCACATCCCTGAGTATGGGACAGGGGTGAGACCCCAGCGTCAGAGGCCGGTTCTGGGGCAGCAGATGGGACAGGGACTCTGGGGTTGTCTTCCGATTCTTCTGTTTCCTCAGGGAGGCAGGAAGCGAGGTCATCAGCTGGGGGTGCTGGGACACACCACCCCTCCCTCCTTCTCCTCCTAAGGCACGGCTACAGCCTTTTTTTTTTTTTTTTTTTTTTTACGGCTACAGCCTTAAACGGATGTTTAAAGAGCAAGTGTGTGTTCGGTTGTATTCAATCAGCGAGCTTCGTCTTAGAATAGGGGGCGTTACAAAGTGCCTGCTGGGAGATGGGGTCACTGGGAGGCCGGAGGCCGGCCTGGTCTGCAAGATGGAGATGGGTGGTCGGTGGGGGAGGGGGCTTGGGGGTGGGCGTAAGACAGGGAGCGGGTGCTGCTGGGCCTGCCTTGCCCCCCCCACATCTGGGGAGGACCTGGTCTCCTGCCTCCACCCCCCACCCAGGGCGGTTCCATCCAGGTGTTTGCTGGGGGGACAGGTGCAGAGGCTGGGGAAAGAGGCAGCAGGCTCCCCAGATGGGGTGGGCCTGCTGAGGAACCTTCTCAGGGGAAGGGTTGGCCCCCTCCCCACACCTGGCCCCTCCCAGCCTCCACGTTTCTGAGGGAGACCCCGGGACCGGGCTGTTGGTTGGACCTCTGTCCTGGGCACCTTCCTGCACACCTGGTGTTCACAACAGCCAAGTGGGATGCCGGGCTAAGTGCCCGGGGCCCTGACTACACTGCCCCCACAGCAACCTGGGAAGGAGATGATCTCCCCATCACCTGGGCCCGCGCAGGTGAGGCGCTGGCGGAGGTGGGATTTGAATCCAGACACGTCTGGCTCCAGGGCCCCTGCCCTGTGCACCTCCCCAGAGACGGGTGGAGACATCAGCGTAGATCAGTGTCGTGTATTATAACTCCTGCCTTTTACAGCAAGAAAAAGGACTATTTTTATTTTTAACAGAATAGTGCGGTCAGATTGGCTCTGCGTGTAGCCCGGGTCTGAAACCAGCAAGCCTTGATTTTATTTCAGAGAAACGGCCTGGCTTCTGCAGGGACTATTTTCACACCATTTCGAGCAGATTGTGGAAAATGCCTGTTAATAGTCTGCGTGCTTGAGCACTTAGCAGTGGACACGGAAGCAAACAAGCTTATCTTAATTGGTAGGAGGAGACTGTTGTGGTTAGAACACGGGTTGCGGAGCCAGGCCTCCTCTCGTAGCCTTGATCGGGTTTCTTCCTTGTTCGAGTTTCCTCACCTGCGAGGTGGGTTACCGCCACATTCGTCTCCTGGTGTTATGGCCAGAAGTGAGCAAGGGGTAAGCCCTTGGAGCACTGCCCGGCTTGTGGTCTCCACTTAGTAGGATGAGTGGCTGACGTGACTCAGCCTGCTCACCCCCAGTGCACCCATCTTCCCAGCCAACTCCACCGGACCAACCCTGTAGATGCTCTCCTGATGCAGCCCACCCTGCCAAAAACGCATGGCACCCAGGCTTCCTTGGCAAGTTGGGGAGGGACATCAGGGAGTGGCTTAATCCAATTCACACTTCTTTCACAGAAAGCTGGCTCAGAGCATGGTGCCTTCCTCTGAGAGTTTGCAGCCAGGTGGAAGGCAGCGAGTTACCAGTAATGCAAATTCAGAGGAGCACAAGATGGACGACTGTGTTGATGGGGACGGTCAGGGGGTACTTCACGGAAGGGGAGGTGTTTGAGCTGCGCAAGGAGTTAGGGGGCTCTGGGTCCAAACCCCAACTGGGTGGCCTTGAGCAGGTCACTTCTCTCTGAGCCTTGGTTTCCATGTCAGTGAAATGGGCAGGATGATTATCCTTCCACAGTAGGATTTTTGAGGAGATTAGATAAGATAATGCATATGAATGGGGTCCCTGGGTGGCTCAGTCAGTTAATCATCTGCTTTCAGCTCAGGTCATGATCTCAGGGTCCTAGGACCGAGTCTCACGGCAGGCTCCCTGCTCAGCGGGGAGTCTGCTTCTCCCTCCCCTCACTCCTCCCCCTGCTTGTGCTCTCGCTCTCTCAAATAAATAAAATCTAAAAAAAAAAGAAAAGAAAAGATAATGCATACAAAGTGTTTAGCAACATGCCTGACACATAGTTGGTCCTCAGCAATGTGAGCAAAGATGAAGGAAGAAAAATAGTTGAAATTGGGTGGTATTTGGATAGATGGATAGCATGATGCCTGGCACATAACAGTTTCTTAATAAATATTTGTTCATTGGATGGGTGGAAGGATGTTTGAGTGGATGGATGAGTGGGTGGGTGGATGGGTAGATGGGTAGATGGATGGATGGATGGTTGGAGGAATGGATGGATGAGTGGGTAGGTAGGTAGATGAGTGGATGAGTGGATGGGTGGGTGAGTGGGTAGTTGGGTGCATGGATGGATGGGTGGGTGGATGGATGAGTGGGTGGATGGGTGGGTAGATGCGTGGATGAATGGTTGGATGGATGATGGTTGGATGGTTGGATGGATGGATGAGTGGGTGGGTGGGTGGATGGATGATGGTTGGATGGGTGGATGGGTGGGTGGATGGATGATGGTTGGATGGGTGGATGGATGGATGGGTGGATGGATGGATGGATGGATGGGTGGATGGATGGGTGGATGGATGATGGTTGGATGGATGGATGGATGGGTGGATGGATGATGGTTGGATGGGTGGATGGATGGGTGGATGGTTGATGGTTGGATGGGTGGGTGGATGGGTGGATGGATGATGGTTGGATGGGTGGATGGATGGGTGGATGAGTGGGTGGGTGGATGGATGTGGGAGATTCTGCACAGTGAGAAAGGCCAAACATTGAGAAAGGGAAGCAAGTATCTTGAATGGCTGGAGGACAGAAGGCCAGGAAGGCAAGTTGGGCCCAGATGCTCCCATATGCTGACAAATAGCCTGTCAGGCACAAGTGTGGGTCTTAGAGCCTCATGTCCAGTGTGGCCCTGGCAGAAGGGTGTCCCCACTGGGAGCAGAGACATGGAACCGTAGGCACTGCCCAGGGCTGCAAGAAGCCCTAGCTGCCCCTGAGAACAGGGGTGTGGGGCATGTTCTCCTTCCCGGGGCTGCAGAAACTCAGATGAGGAGAAAAGACAGCTAGGTGTTTGGGTGCTGCAGAAACATGTGGCCAGATTCTAGACCTTCCCCATCTCCTCTCTCCTGAGGGTCCTGCCAGCCACTGGAAGCCAGACACCCAGCTCCAGCCTCTCTATCCTTGACCTGGGGCCTTCGGGGTCAGAAGGCACTCAGCGAGGGCCGGCTTAGATCAGGTGTTCTTCAAGCTGTCCCCACCCCCAGACAGGCAGCTCCTCTGGCCCAGGATTGCCCACCACTGAAGGCCCTGTGGCTGGAGGGGTCCCTGGGGGAGTGTGGGTCCCATGAGGGAGGCGCTGTCACCTTAACTCAGATAGGGAAACCGAGGCTCACAAAGCTCAAGTATTTTACCCACAGTTAGGACGTGGGTGAAGGTGGGGTTTGAATTCTGGGCTTGGCTCTGGCACCAAGCAGAGCAAACCCAAATGCCTGCCCCAGCAGGCGTGAGGGGCATGCTGCTGCCCCGTGGGCTCAGGTCTGGGGAGGTATGGATGCCGATGTGGAGACAGGCTTTGACTTCAGACTCCAGAGTTGGTGCTGGAATGACTGACTTCTCGGGGAGTGTGGAGTGCGTGCCCCTGGCACGAGAGAAGGACATGAGTTCCAGGGGCAGAGGTGGACTCACGCGACAGAACGTGTGTGCCCCAGATTCCCCCGTGGGAACCCTCCCTGCAGATTCCCTGCAGGGAACCCTCCCCCTCAGGCTCAGAGGGGTCCTCAAGGGGGCCCCACGGGGGGATTGGTGGCCTCGCAGGAAGAGGAAGAGAGACAGATATCCCGTTTCTCGCTCTGAATGCGCACACCGAGGACAGACTGTTGAGGACACAGCAAGAACAGCCGGCCAGGAGACAGACCAGGGACAGGCTCTGACCGGGAGGCACATTGGTGCCTTGGTGTGGACTCCCAGGCTCCAGGGCTGTGAGAAATAAGGGCGTGTAAGCATCCAGTCTGTGTGTTTCCTAGGGCAGCCGGGACGGGCTGAGACAGGGACACTTTGTGTGTGTCCACCATTCCTTGTCTGGAAGGTCACTGTCCCCTGGATGGAGCTCTGGGGGCAGCACCCATGGCTCTGGCTCTGTGTGCTTCAGGTTGGGAGCCCACGGTTGTGCACCCTCTGGTCATTCATTCATGCATGCACGAATTCTCAGTGCACCTGTTCGGTAAGCACCACTATGGAGCAGGTCCTGGGGCTGGGGCAGCCAGCAAGGCAGGCATCCCCGCCCTGGGGGTCAGGAGGCCAGCTGAAGGAGGGGCTGGATCCTCTGTCTCCACCCAAAGGGGCTCCCAGCCAGAGCCAGCCAGACTTTCAGCTACCAGGGTCCGGCCCTACATCCCCACATCTTCCCCAGAGCACGGGCCCTCGGTATCCTCCTGTTCATGACCCCCTGCACTTCCCGGGAGATTTGGCAGTCGTGATCTGAGCGGAGAACTCAGCCCAGCGTAGCTAGAGCACGTCTATCTTCAGAGGCCGGGGACCTGACCACTCCCGCCTTCCGTGCAGCCACACCCGGAGCCAGGTGGCCGCTGACCACTCCCGCCTTCCGTGCAGCCACACCCGGAGCCAGGTGGCCGCTGACCACTCCCGCCTTCCGTGCAGCCACACCCGGAGCCAGGTGGCCGCTGGGGGACTGGACTCCCAAATGTCCCTGTGCCCACTCCCCAGCAGTCAGGAGACCCAAGCTGCAGCTGGATGGAGCGGGGCTACAGGACACGCTTACCGAGAGAGAGGGAGAGCCAGGAAATCCATTTTGCCAGATGTTTCCAGTCCCTCCTTGTTTTGCATGCCTTGGCCTCCTAAATATTCACATTACGCATGGAGATGTATTGAGCACTCGACTGGTCTCAGTGAGAATATATCTTACAGGTGTTGCCATGTCCTGCAAAATATTCATGACTCACGGTTCCAGAAGGGCGGTCCCTCTTTGGCTATTAACACGACCCCAGTTTGGGTCCCCAGAGATCCTTAGCAGACCTGTCTGAGTTGGAATGGCCGCGGCGCGTGGGGAGAGTGGGTACGCGGGACCCGGGGCGGAGCCGTCGCCCACAAAGCCACATGGGGCCTGCTTTTACTTCCACTTTGCAATCATCAAAATTAATAGCAGGCGTGTTAGACTGGCCTACATTTTTATAGAGCAAAGCAAGAGAGGAGCCGGGAGCTGGTGAGGCGCTCTGCTCACTGCTGTTTCCACCCCACTCTCCCCGGGACGGTGGCGGGAGGGCATGGCCCGGAGCCCTGGCAGGTGACCGGCAGTCTGTCCACCGTGAGCCTCGGAGTCCTGCCTGCTGGGTGACCTGGGGAGCGGAAGACCGCTGGTGAGGGCAGCGTGGGCAGCCGGTCCTCTCTGCCTCTGCGTGGGGCCCTGGCGTATGGGGCGGCTGTGGGCGCTGTCAGGGAAGGTCAGTCCTTGGCCTCGTTGGACCCACCGTGGACAGGAGTTTTGCGTCTGTCCTTCCGGGCTCCTGGGGCTGTGAGCGGGCCCTCCCACCCCGTCCAAGGCTGCGGCCCCTGACTTCACCCCCCTTGAGGTGTGGAGTTCGCGGTATTCAGGACAACACCCACCCCCACTCCGAGAAAGCACTCATCTCAGCTTCCCGTCTTTCTTCACGTCTGTCCTTGTAAACTTTTTCCCCGTCTTGTCGGATATTTATTGCTTTTTAGCAATTGGTGGTGTTGATTCAAATCTAAGATTCTGGCTGATGCCAGGGTGGCCGGTGGTCCGTCGGCTGGCCTGGCCCGCCAGGCGTGGGGAGCTGGATGCTGAGGGCACCCCCGCCTCCCGCGGCCCTCGGCTCCGCCCCTTCTCCGCAGCTGTGCCTGTGACCAGTGTCTGCATGGGGCTGCCTCCTCCCGGAACACCGGCTGAAGTCCCTGTGACAGATGGAATCTGTGACTCAAGGAAGCTGGGAGCTTGAACGCCACACCTCCTCCCGCGCTTCCTCCCGCGCTGAAAACTCTTGCAGCCGCCCATGTGTGCCCGGTACTCTGGCTGGAAGGCGTGGGCTGCAGGTGTGACGTGACTCTTCTGGGAGGGGGCTGTAAGGGGCCCCGGGACGGCCAGCCCTGGCAGCTGGTCCCTCTGCTGCAGGGCTCACTCCTTCGTGTCTCTGGGGGATGGAATTCAGGGTCTCGTGGCCGCCCGACGCCCACGGCCTGATAGCCATGGGGCCTCGAGGACCCAACCCCGTTTGGTTCTAGCCCCTCCCTTCCTAGTGTGCAGCATTTGGCCTCATGGTCTCAGGGTGGCCGCTCGGCCCTGGGCATTGAGTCCTAGCTCCAGGCAGGAGAAAGGAGGAGGGACCGCAGGTAAAAGGCAAAAAACCCACATACACCAGCTGAGACCGTGCCTTTTAGACACATTTCCCAGAGATTCCACCCAGCAAATTCCACTTAAATCTTATTGATCAGAGTTTGGTCCCATGCCACCCCTGGCCGCAAGTTCAGCCCAGGGAGTGGAGCATTTTAGCTGAACTCATTTCTACCCCAAACGAACTGTGGTTCTGCTAATGAAAAGGACGAGACAACAGATGCTGGCCAAACACCCAGAGCGTCTGCCCCTAGAACTTCGCCCCTGCTCCCTCCATGCCCCTCCCCTCCCTCATTCCCCCTCCCTGCCCACCCACACCCTCCCCCTCTGCCCCTCCCCATTCCCCCTCCTCTCCAACCTCCGCCTCCTTCCCCCCCCCCCCGTAGGAGTGTCCTGTTGGCTGCTGTAACAAATGACCACAAAAGGGGTGGCCTTTTGGTGGCCAAACAACAGGAATTTATTCTTTCACAGGCTGGAGGCCAGAAGCCTGAAATCAGTATTGGCAGGTTGATTCCTCCTGGAGGCTCCGAGGGAGAATCTGTTCCGGGCATCTCTCCAGCTTCTCGTGGCTCCTGGCAATCCTTGGCGTTCCTTGGCTTGTAGACACCTGACTCCATCATCATGTGGCTTCTCCTCTCTGTGTGTGTCTCTCTGAGACCCTCTAAATTATCAGGACCCTTGTGATCAGATTCAGGACCGACCCTAATCCCAGGCGCTCTCATCTCAAAGTCCTTACCTTAGTTACACCCGCAAAGACCCTGTTCCCAATAAGGCCACACTCACAGGTTCCAGCTTTTGGGGCTTCTAGTCAACCCACCTCCCTCCCCATCCATCGAAACCGGGGCACAACCTCTCAGCCTCCAGGCAGCCATGCGAAACGGGCTGGGGGCAGGGAGCTGACCACCTGCACCTGTGTAGGGCCCTGTGCCAGAGCACATGCGTGCTGTCGGGCGGCTGGATCCTTCCACAGGAGCTGGAAGCTCAGGCTTGCACATGAAATCTGTCTCATTGGGCAGTGCCCCTGAGACTTGCTTTAAGCCCCAAGTCCCTCCCGGTCCCTCCATGTCGGCTGCTCTTCTCTGAAATGTCCAGGCCGTCCGTAGAAACAGCTGTTGTGGGCCACCATTCCGTGGGGCCAGGGACGACTCCAGACCTACCCTCCCAGCCCTGAAGGCGGCCACTGTGAGCCACCCCTGCACCTGCCCGGGGTTCCTCCGTTGCTGGGAACACAGGGGTGTGCTGCCTCCCTGCCCCCTCCTGGCACCCAGGTTTGGGGAAGCCGTTGGGGGATTGCTGGCTGCCCTCAGGGCCACGGTACCGCTGTCGGGAGCCCTGGGGCTGAGGCGGTGTGGGGCAGTGGTTATACACACAGCCCCAAAGGCTGCGCCAGGCCTTGGCACCCCTGCTGTGCTCTCCACACCCTGACGGCGCGCTCTCTGCCTGGGTCCTCTGCCCGGTCCTGGGGCTGCCAGGACAAATCATCACATGCTGATGGGCTTAAAACAACCCGGACTTATTCTCTTACAGTTCTGGAGGTCAGAAGCACAAAATGGGTGTCCCTGCACTAAAACCGAGGTGTGGGCAGAGCTTGGCTCTCTGGAGGCTCCAGGGTGGATCCTTCCTGCCCCTTCCAGCTTCTGGGGGCCCAGGCGTCCCTTCTGTCCAGGCTCTGCCTTCAGATCTCACGGTCCCCTCTGCTTTAAGGGCACCTGATGGTGCGTAGGTCCCTCCTGGATGACCCCGGACACTCTCCGAATCTCAGGGTCCTTGTGGTGATCCCGTCTGCAAAGCTCCATTTACGGGGGCATTTTTGGGACCCATTATGTAGCCTTCTGTAGCCTGCCACACCCGAGCTGACAGAGGCAGACCCTTTGTTAACCCCATGCTATAGTTGCTGATATTCAGAGGTGAATCTGTCTTGCTGCCTTCCCTTGAAAGTCTGGAAGATCTGGTGTCTTAGGCTGGGTTAGGTCTGGAGCACGGGAGCACCCACCTCCAGCCCCACGATGCAGGTGCCGAGGAACAGCGCCGTGTTCTTGTAAATCAAGAGACGGTGTCTGGGCAATGGCCCCAGTCCCTCAGCCCAGCACCTGAGTCCATCCCTGACAGGCTGCTCCCGCTCCTGGGCCGGGCCCCACGGGTTCCCACGTGTGAGTAGGAGCTCTCGGGATCTCAGACACAGCCACCTCCTCACTGTGATGGCTTCCAAATTATTTCTCGGAATTAGAAAGTATGCTCCCTCAGGTCACGTGAAAGGAGCTTCGAATGATTATCCACAGAAGCAAATGGCTGTGGGCTTCAGGAGAACTTTGGCAGAAGTACACGCTCCCCTCCCACCACCACAGGAGGATGAACGGGGAAGGACCCTGTGTTGAGAGGAAGCTGCTTCTCCTCCAGAAAGTCAGGTCCCTGCCTCTGAAAGCAAACCCACCTCACTAAGCAAGAGTCCCAGAGCAGAGAATGTTCTAGAAGCAGTGGGTGCCCTGACCTTGACAACTCACTTTCCATAGCCGGGGGCCCACCTCTGCCACCTCCCCCGTGACCCCTGGGCCAACTGGGCTCCTGGGCGAGCCACCGTCCGCCCAGCCTCCACCAAGAGCTGTTTTGCCTTAGCCCACCTGCGCCAGGATGGAGCGCACCTGAGCCCGAGGCACCCTTTTGTGCAAAGCTGGCCCTCACTCCCCTTGTCTGGGCGCTCAAGATACCAGAGGAGGGGCGCTCTCTGCTGGTGACGTAACCCACTTGGGCGCATGCCCATTGTCGGCCGTCACTGTGTCCCTCAGGATGAAGTGTTTGCTGGAACCTTGAGTGACAACCACACCGCTGCAGGGCGGGGCTGGCCAGACAAGCCAACAAATACACGTACAATGACACAGGACGTGGGAAGCAAATATTTATGCATCCATCCACAGGCTATTACGTGGTGGTTTAGAAGATCATTACTAATTAGAATTCAGTCTGATACGTAACGACAGAAGAGACATGTTTGACAATAATTTCAAGTGGAAGCAAAAAGCCAAATGCAGACTTCTCCAGCTGGAGGACGGAGTATGGGCGCATCCTCCTGACCCCCTGCTGACCCTCTCCCAGGGCAACGCCATGTCCAGGGCAACACAGCACTGGACGATCCCGGGGGGCTTGGGCATCATGGGCTTCCTGCCCAGCTGAAGAAGGTTCCGGAATGCCTGCTGGAAGCTCACTTTTTGAGAGGCATGAGGCCCCTCTTGGATGTGAAAAGGGGTTCCCCGGATGTCCCCAGCCAGGGCTTATATTCAATCTGGGTGCTGTTGATGTAGGAAAGATGGATTCGAAGCCGACGGCCAAGAAAGAATTCTTGAGGCAACTTTGGTGCAGAAAGGTGGTTTATTAAAGCCCGGGGACGGGACCCGTGGGCAGAAAGAGCCACGCCAGGGTCATGAGTGGCCCGTTACATACTTTCAAGTTGGGAGGGGCTTAAGGATAGCGTCAGTCTCTAAGGAATTTGGAAGGAAGGGTTCCAGGATCCTGAGGGGGCTAGCTGTTGTGGGGAAAAGGTCGTTTATTACCATCTAATAAAACCTGAGACCCTTCAGATGTCTATCGGTGGGCCGTACGCTTGGGGGGTGATTGCCGACATGTATCTTGGGGGGCAGAGATAAAGGGAGTTTCCGAAGTTATTTCTAAATGTTAAAGTAGACTCAGGATCCTGGGGGTCAGGCTAAGATCACCTTTGGCCTTTAGCAAAGTGTCCACATCGAGGCAGTTGACTGCCTAGAGGAAGGTCACTCTGCCTGTTTCAAGGACTTGTCAGTGGGCTGTAGGTAGTGAGGAAATGTAATAATTTCTCTTCTTAGTTTCCATGTCACCGCGACGTGGCCAGACTCATTCTCCATGGTCAGCTGGCCTCTCCTCACGCCACGCTGGCTGTAGGTGTTTGGGGGGGCAAGGGCTGGGGAGGGGTGGCCACATGGACGGGGCGGCCCTTGACCTGCCTGGAGGGGCAGTGTCCACAAGGTGCATGGACCCACAAGCCAGTGTCCAAGAGCCTCTCGTGGTCATCTACAGCATGCTCCCAGGGCTCCCCCAAGAGCATGGGGACCTGCTACGGAGGTGCGTGATGAACACGGAGCCAGGTGCTCATAAACCGGGTGCCTCCATTAAAACACTCTGCCACGAGGGCGTGTCCCTCCTGCCTTTGCCACAGCACTGTGAAATGGTGCTAAAAGTAATAAGCAGCTGTAATTAATGTCCTTAATGTCAAAATGGAAAATTGGTGACCTTTACTGGTTCACTCTAAAATTCCTCCTTGAGGGGATTTGAAGTTGAAAGCACGTGGGTAGGAGGGGTGCAGCCTCGGTGAGCCTCAGGGATCCTTCTGTAAAATGCGGTGATAAAAGCACCTGGGGCAGGACCCACTGGCCATGGGCGGTCGGGGGTGTAATGACCACCAGCTGTCATGACCAGCCTGTGACACCCCCCAAGTCCCAGGGTAACAAGTAAGGAGGTGTGGCTTCAGTTTAATTTTCAGAGAAGTCAGCTGGACAGATGTTTCAAAGGCTGAGCTAATGCATGCAAATTTCCCATTGTTCTCAAAATCACTTCTCATTCAAGGGTGGAAGGAAGAGCCTGGGGCTCTGATTCCCCTGCAGGAGGGAGTGGAACGTTTCAAACAGGAAAAGCTGCTCTCCCTCTTGTTCTGGAGGCCCCGGTGCCTTTGTGATCCGACCCGTCGCTGCGCCGCCTCCAGAGGGGCTGAGTGCCGTCCCACGTGAGGGATGGTTGGCATCCGTGTGTCCAGTCGTCACAGTCTGCTGGCTGCAGGTCTGCCGGCTGGTTTCTCGGGGCCGCGGGGACAAAGCACCGCGCTCCGGGCGGCTGAAACAACAGACATTCATTCCTTTACAGTCTGGAGCCTGACTCCAAGTCCGGCAGGGCCGGGGGGGGGGGGGGGGGGGGGGGGGGGGGAGGGTGCTTCTGGCTTCCTCCAGCTCCTGGGGGCCCCACACGGTCCCTGGCTGGTGGCCACGTCCCTCCAGTCTCTATCTGGGTTGTCACGTGACCAACTTCTCTTTGCATGTGCATCTGTGTCCAAAATGGACCCCACCCCAATTCAGGATGACTTCGTCTTAGCGGATGACCTCTTGCAGAGACCCCATTTCCAGATAAGGCCACACCCACAGGTCCCACGGACCCAGGACCAGAGCTTGCCACGGTTCTGCCCACAAGGCTGCAGAGCCTGCCTGTCACCCACTTGGTGGCCTGACCAATGAGAGATGAGCCCTGAGGGCAGCAGGACTTGGGGGACATTGTGCCCCACCCCCACCCTGGCACCAGGCCCAGCTGGGGAAGCCAGGATTTCGGGGGACATGAAGACAAAAGCCGGTTCTGTAGGTGTCAGTGTCGACCCTGGGGGCCTTGGCGGCTGTGTGGCCATCGGTTCAGTGGCCCTTCGGGCCGTGGACACCCCCCGCCCCGTAATGGCCAGGCCACCTTCAGTCTTTACAAGTTTCTTCTGGTTCCATCTGCCCTTGTCACCCAGGGACCAAGCAATCCTGCCTCTTTAGAAGGAACTCTTTGTGAAAGAGGCGTGAGCCCACGGTGGGCATCCCAGAAAGGAGGGAAGACGCCAGTCCCACAAGCCCCACCGGGAGGTGCTGATGGGCACGACTCCATAAAAGCGGAATCAGATCCATGGGTTTTTAATGGTCGGAGCTGTAACAGAGCTGGGGCTCCGACCGCTCCCCCAGCGGAGGAACAGCCTCTCAGAGCTGCTGCAGCTGCTCAGAGGTCAGGGGTCAGGCAGGGCCAGAGGGCACAGGGCAAGGCCCAGAAGTGACCAGCCCAGAACCCTTCCCTGGAGGCAGAGGCGGGCTCCACACGAGGCTCCTGCTTGGACACAGAGCTCTTGTGTGGGGCCCCGGACGTCGCCGTGCGTGGCGACGTGTGGCTGCTGGCCACGGTCCTGTGTCTGAAGCCCGTGCTACGTGAAAACTGTTACTGATCATCCTTACCTCTCCACCCTGAAAAGTGCACAGAAAGTCAAGATCCAAGCCTAAAGCCAACCAAAATGCACGTGATTTTGGGGAACGAATAGTGTCTGGGAGAGCAAGGGAGGCTGCCTGGCCGTTCCGTGGAGGGGCGAGCAGCGTGGTCCGGCTGGGCCGCGTGGCCTCCGTGGCTCGCTGATGCTCAGCCCACAGCCAGCAACAGGGTGGGTGGTGGAGGTAGGCTCGCGCCTCATTTCAGAACCAGCCTCCAGACCTGCTGTGGGGAGCTGGGTCGCCGCTGTAGAGCAAAATTAGCTGTTCTAAGTGACTTTGACAACGTTTGACAATGTAGAAACTACAGTGTAGCTATTTCTGTCCTTCTGGGGGTAATTCAACATCTTATTTTTTTTAATCTTTATTGTTGTAAGAACACCATGCAATCTACCTTCGTGACAAAATTTTAGGTGTTGCTAACTAGGCACAGTGATGTACGGCGGACCTCTAGCTTATCCCTGTAAATTTATACGTGTCTATAACTGAAAAAATATATATGTAAATGAAACTTACACCCCGTTGAGCAGAAGTCCCGGGAGAATGTTAACTTTTCCTTTAACCGGCTAGGGAGTGGACAGACGCTGTCTAAAGTGACGCTTCCAGAAATAGAGCTGAAAGTGTTCCTCCTAAGGTCACAAAGGTAACCCGGAATAACGGGAGAATAAAGGCGCAGCGGGGAAGAGTGGAGGGATGCCGGCGGACGGACTGAGCCTCAGGCTCCGTGCAGACGTCCCCGGAGGCTGTCCCGGCCGACAAAGCCAGAGCCAGACCCTGAAGTTACCGCGCGTGCGGGCACAGCCTGCAAAAGCCCGTCCTTTGCAGACTGGGGCTTGCCCAGGACACCCCAACTCTGCCTTTCCCTAGCTTTCCGCACCGTCGGGAGGTTCTCCCATGGCCGTGTCTCACTTTGACAAGCCAAAAAGTGATGTGAAGCAGCCCCGTGAGTTTTCAGGACCTGACCCCGCATGAGCTGGGTCCTCCCTCTTCTCCAGCGCTGTCCGTCCCACCCCGAACCCACGCCCCTCGGGGTCCCCCAACCCTCAGGCCCCACCCGCTCCGGAACTGCCCCCCAACCAACCTCCAGGCCCCACTCCCAGCCCCCACCGTCCAGGGCTCCCCTCCTACCCCCACACCCTGGCCCCCACCCCAGGTCCCACCCCACTCCGGGTCCCCCCACCCCCGGGCTCCACCCCCTCAAGCCCCCACCCTGGGCAGCAGAGCTCCCTGGGGGGCCCAGCAGTGATCAGCACCACTGTTGTCCCCTCAGGTTTGGGGGCGCATCTGCCTTTGGGAGGCCGCTATTTACAGACTTTCCAAAGTGGAAAATGCAGCACAGACTTTAAAAATAGCATGATTATATATGTATTTTTGCAATATTAAAATAAGAAGCGGAAATGATTTATGTGTCATGCAATTTTTCAATTTTACATTCAATGTGTGTCCTTTGGTCCTACATAAATACCAACACAGGTTTGCCAGTTCGAGATGGAATATTCCAGAAAACTCTGAGGTCCAGGCGCCCTGGGCTCCCCTCCTGTGCTGGGACTGTAAGCTGGGCAGCAGCGCAGGCAAATGAGAAGGGGCCTGCATTTCTGGGGGCGGGACATCGGCTCCAGGAGGCCTGGGTTGGGGGTCGTCAGGGGCAGGGCTGGCTGTCGGTGGGGTTTGTTTGCGGGGCGTGAGGCCGGTACAGCTTGGATTTCGGTTTGCGCCCCTCAGTGCGCGGCCTCCTTGTTTCATGCCCGTAACAAACCTAAGGGGGCAGATGGCGCAGAGAAGAGCCCCCTGCCCGCGTGCGGGGAGTCTGCACTTTGGGGGCAACCCGCCTTTCCGAGGGTTGGACTGCGGTGCCCTGGGGCCCCACTCTGGGAACCAGCATGCCCCAGAGTCACCCGTCCCAGAGAGAGCCAGGGTGCCGTCCCCACGCGCCTCTCTGGCACACGTGACCACTTAGAGGGACGTTCCAGAAGAACAGGCCCCAGGCCTGGCCTTCCCCAGGAGCTCGCGTGCACAGGTGCCTCCTGCCTGGTCTCACAGGTCCGCTCCATCCCTCTCCACCCGCCGAGGCAGGGCCCGGCGGCACCAGTGTCCTCTGTGTTGGGCGCTCTGGGGCTCCCGGGGGACTGCGGGCACACGCTCCAGGTAGCCCACTGTGGCTGTGCAATGACGTCAGAAAGACCAACAGCCTCAAGGGTCAGGGAGCAGGTGGGCAACTAATTTGCGTTCTTAAAGTGAACTTATTTTTATTGAAAACAAATGTTAATTAATAGACTTTCCTTGAGTTCCCAGAGTTGGGTCTGGAAGAAAGTGGCGGTGGTGGAGGCTGGGGCTGGGCTGGGGAGGGCGGGGGGGGGGGGGGCCTGCCTGACCGCCCCCCTTTCCCGTTTCCCGCTAGGCCTCGCCAAGCCCATCGGCCTGGTGGAGGGCCCCGGGGGCCTGGGCCAGGGCGGCATGGCGGCCACGCTGCGGGAGGACAGCCGGGAGACGGAGAGCAAGTACGAGGAATACGGGTACAACGCTCAGCTCAGCGACCGCATCTCCCTGGACAGGACCATCCCGGACTACAGGCCCAAAAAGTGAGTACGCGGTGCGCCTCGCAGGGGCCCCCAGGCCCAGCCCCGCGCTGCGGGCTCCAGGAGCACGGACGCGCAGGCAGGCACCCCGGGCACAGAGGGTCCGCCCTGCACCGCTCTGGTGTCTCTGCTGTCGGTGGGTCGTGGGCGTCCTGTCCGCGCAGACGTGTGCAGGCCCGAGAGCTGGGCTGCGCCTTGCTGCCGCTCCACACAAGGACACCGGTGAAGCGCGCTGGGACCTCAGGGCTCACTTGCTCGCATGGCGCCCCCCACCTAAAGCTGTCTGCCATCGGTCGCGAACCCCTGGCCCTCCCGCCCCCAGTCTGCCGCTGGCTGTGGCCTTGCCTCGTAGCCGGCTCTGCAAGCATTGCATCCTGTTTGAAAGCTCGTTAGGTACCTTGGCGGGGGTGAAATGTGAACAAGATGCCATATTCAGCATCATTACTTGAATAAGTCCCTCCAGGCGGGCACGTGGGCTGGAAAGGAAAGGCAAGCTTGGCCGGGCTCCTCTCTCTGGCTCTGCCTACGGAAAGCCTGGGGGGAGTGGGGACCCTGGGTGCTGGAGGGGCCCTCAGCAGTGGGGGCGGGCGGGTGGCTGCGTGGGTGAGGGGCGGGGCCGGCCCTGGAGCAAACCACAGGGACAGTGGCGGGGGTGAGGGGGGCATTTTTAGAGTGTGTGTGAGACTGTGTTTGGGAAGCGGTCCTGGGAGGGGAGCAGGAGGGCCGGCCTGGGAGGAGGAAGCCTGAGCAGGTGCACCATGGGTGCGGTACAGGTGGGGTACACTTGCAGGTGGGATGCCCCAGGAGGCCAGGCAGCCGGAACTCACTGCAGACCCGCTGCTCTGCAGGCATTGTCCCCCCAGACCAAGGGGTGAGGTGCCCTGGGGCAGGTCTCCCGAGTGAGCCATGCCTGCCCAGAGTGCGCCTCCCTGCGGCCTACCCAGGGGTTCCCTTCACCCTCTGCCTTGGGAATGGACAGTAGGTGCGGCTTGTTCCCTGGACAGCACGGGGCTGCGGTGAGAGGCCACTGTCCACCTCTCCTGTTCCACTTGGGACTTCATCCCAGAGGAATCCCCCTTTGTCCCGGCAGACCCCGAGCTCACGAGCCACAGGAAAGAACGCTGCTTTATTTTCATGGGTACCATCAAAGTGGCTTTCCTTTTGTGAGATGGAATAAAGATTCCTTTCCTGAGTAAAAAGTGTGGTTGGGTATAAACAGGGCAATTTGAAGAAACATGCTAAGTGAATAATGCAGGTGACGTCTAGATGTGACAAAGTCATGGACATGGGCTTGAGCGGCTCAGGTTCGGGACGTGCCATTCCATGCTCTAAGGGTGTGTGCGTGCACATGTGCGCACGTGTGTGCACGTGTGTGGGTGTGCATGGCAGTTTCTGAGCGCTCCCCAGTGTGCCCTGACCTTTGGAGGGTGACCTCAATAAGGTTCCCTCAGTGGCTGGAGTTGAGTTCTTGTCTCTGGGCTTCTGGGCACCACAGTTTTACTCCTGCTGGGGTTTGTTGAAGGATGGAATGACATCATGAAGAGTGCAGAGGGCAGGGTGGGGGGAGCAAGCGGGAGGGACCCTCCCAGCCACGGCGAGTGACCACCCCCGTGGAGTATGGCAACAGGGGGCCCACTTCAGCCCTGCTGTCCAGGGTTTTGGTGGCCAACCGACCTTCATCCCCAGCCCCCAGAGGTCAGGCTGACACTGTGGCTCAGGCTCCAGCATAGATCACACTGCAGTATAGACCATCCCACGCGGCCCAAGGCCCCACGGAACCAAGGACACTGTGGTCAGGCACGGTGTCCCAAGGACTCAGAAGTTACCTCCTGGGAGCTGGCAAGGGCCAGACCTTTCCTGTGCAGGGAGGGTGTTTCTGGACAAGCCAGGCCTGCTGTGTTAACCCCTTCCTGTGGACAGGGTAGTAGTTGACTTGGCAAGTGAGTGGCACCCACCTCCCATAAGCTCACGGGGTTCAGAGCGCTGGGCCTCTCGATGTCCAGCCATCGCCAGCCCTGGGCTGGGGGCAGGGCTCTCCTGGCGGTCCTGCTGCATCTTCCAGCGTCAGAGCGCTGCATTTATAGAACAGACGCGAGTGTGTGTCATAGATGCTGTTGTTTGCCTCCCTGAAATCTGGTGCTCTTTCTTTGGGCGCCCCGCTCCCACATGAGAACCGGTGGAAACTTTCCGTTCCAGCTGCAGGGCAGGTCACATGACTCAGGATTAAGGCAATTAGAGCATTATGTCCACCAGCTACAGCCCCTGGCTCAAGGCTGTCATGTGGTCTGGGTGCAGTCCAATCAGAGTGCATGTTGGAATTACCTGAGGTCACTGGGGAAAAAAATCAGGCTTTTCAGCCAAAGTGAAACTGCAATAATGGGAACCTGGGAGCTGCACCATCTTACCATTATGAGGGGAAAGCTTAGAGTTCCCACAGCCCACCCGTGGAACCCAAGGAAAAACCCAGTCAGGGTGTGGCAGAGCTGGGAGGTAGGGAGGAATCAGCTTCCAGTGCCATAGTAGCAGCACCTGGATCCAGCTGTTCCTGAAGCCAACATTGCAATAAATTATAAATAAATGGAAAGTCCTCTAGGCTCTAGTAAATTAGCACACACACACACATATATTTTTAAATCTTTTGCTCAAGCATTTGGATTATATTTCTTGCTTCTTAATGGGCTCTCGTGCTCTGGCACATCCCTGCACACCCCTGAGTCCTCAGAGTGCTTTCTGAGACTGAGACCCAGCCTCCTTCCCTCGCGTGGCAGAGGCTCCCTCTTTAGGAAGGCTCTGTCTGCCCAAATAAAACCCGACAGGAGTGATCAGTTTCCTGTCAGCCTCACGTTATGGAAGAAGACGTCAGGGCGAACTTTGAAAGAGCCACCGTTTACAATAGGTGGCTTGATTGATAGAAATCTGATTTACAGACACTGATTGGAAGGGGCACAGCTCTCCGCCTCCTTGAAACAGAGAATGTGGGTTCCATTTTCTTACATATTTATTTATATCCATTTCTTTCCCAAAAAGAAATGGGGAGGCTTTGATGAGTGTGACATGCACAGGCCCCCCACCCCGTGCGTGTGAGGATGACGAACTAGAAACCAGAGAGAAGCCCTTCCGAGCCCTTGCTGTTCTGCCAGGCTCCTGGGCCTCTCTGGACTTGCTGCCGTCCCCCAGCAGACGGCGTTGTGGGGCTTAGTTATGTGACCTTGGCTTCGAACATGGGCCCCAGCCATCCTGGGGGAGACCCAGGCCCTGTGCAGCTCAGCGAGTGGGGTGCCCAATGGTTGCCCCAGGGCATATTTAGGACCGGTGTGCTGCAGAGCACTGCCCGTGGACCAGCACTGACCCCGTAGCAGCGCTGTGAGGATGGACAGTGCCCACGTTTTGCAGATGAGGAAGCCAAGGCAGGAAGGGTCAAGTACCCAGTTTGGGCCCATGAGCCGTAGTTTGCTGAGCCCTGCTGTGTCAGATGCATTTCCCCCCCAGATTCTCACCTTCTCCACATAAGCCAAACATGGAAGGGAGACTGTCTTCTAGAATCTGCCCCCTCCCCTGCCTCAAGGGGTGGACTCTGCGTCCCTCCCCTAGATTGGATGGGCTTTGTGGCGGGTCGTCCAATAGAGGAGGGCAGAGGTGATGCGGTGGGGCTTCCAATGCCTCCACCCTGCCCAGCCCAGCACTGGCCCTGGCCCGTGAGCTGCCACCGAAGCAGTCTACCTGTCCTGCAGCCGCCATGTTGGGAGGGAGCCCAAACGTGCCCGTTCCGAGTGCCGGGGGACAGGTCCGAGAGCACGCAGGGAGAGACATGCCAGTCGGGGCCAGCTGCTGCACCCCCGCAGCCCCATTCCAGCCCACCTGATGGCCCAGGCACAGTCCCTGGCCCAGGACCACTAGTGGAGGCCTTCCAGGAGCCGGGATGGGGATTCAGGTCAGGGTTGCTGTGACCAGGAGCTGGGCTGGAGGTAGTCCCACAATTGTTGGTGACGAGCCCGCAGGAGGAAGACCGGGGTGGGCCATTGCAGAATGCTGACCTCTCGGTTTGCGACACCAACGGGTGTCTGTGGGAGCCTTAGTGTGGCCACGCTTCAGGAGCCACACCTGGTGCTTAGTAGGCCCTCAGCAAATATCTGTGGATGACTAACTGGATAAATACATAAATGCAAGTTCCGTCTATGCCCATCTTAAGCTGTCAGATTTTGATTCCCTAAACGGCCTTAATCCCCATGGAGTCCACCCATCCAATGAGAAATGGTCTTGTGTTGAATTCTGACAGGTGCAGCCACTAGAAACACACATGGGATGTGGGTGTGCGTGTGCATGTGTGCGTGTCTGCATGTGTTAGTGTGTCTGCATGTGTGCATGTGTATGTGTTAATGCGTGTTCACATGTGTGTGCATGTGTGCCTGCCCCGACCAACAATTCTGTCCACTCTCAAACCAAAGTTCTCACTTGCTTTCTCGCATTAGATACATTATTGATTTCCCTTTGTCTGGAGGTAGGTAGGTTTTCTAATTAAGCAGTAGCTTTAATTATGCCACAAAGCACATAACATAGATCTTGATTATTAAGACTGGCGCACGGGATAATAAAAGGGAGACTGGCAAATCCAAATTAAACAGGATCATAAAAACGAGCGGCTGAGCCCGAGCCTGTCCTACATCATGTGCAGTAATGTCCCCCCGGCTACATGTTTGCAGCGTCTTCGTGCATATTAACTGTCTGCGCCGCGAACAGCTTGGCTGTCCGCTCCAGTAAGTCAGATTGAAGGGGTGGCGTGCGAGAGGACTGGAGTCCGTTACCTTGTGCCGGGGCCCAGCTCCTGATGCCTCCTGTGTTTAGGGTCTGTCAGAGCAAGCAGGTGTCTCAGACGAGGAGATGGGAAACCGGGGTGTCATTACGGAAGCATGCAGGGTGGGTGCGTCTTGTGTGCAGGGAGAGGCCCCTGGTTTCTTTACTCACCGGGAGCACCGAACTGCAGCCCCAGTGGCGTCCTGACCGGGCGTTCTAGCAGGCGACACCCTACCCTTTGTCCCGCCCTGGAGCTTTCAGTCTGTGCCCCCAGGAGGGAGATGTCTGTTGGGGGGGGTCCCCAGGGAAGTTGGGCAGGGGGCGCTCGAGCCTGCTGCAGCCAGACAGGAAGGGCAGAACCTGCCTGCCCCCTGGCTCCCTCGCAGCTGGGGATTTGTTGGGATGCGGGCAGAGCCCACTTCACCCCAAGCTCTGGAGCCTGCCGGGGGAAGGGCTGTGTCCACCCTCAGAGGCCCCATGGGGCCGCAGGGGCTGACAGCCAGCAGAAGAGCCCATGCTGAGCTGGACCCTGGCCCATGGTGGGTCAGTGACCACAGGGATGCTGGAGGGAGAGTCTGGAGAAGCTGGTGGTCACAGGCCCCGGAGATTGTGCACCTGGGCCCTGAAGGCCCAGGCTGCCGATGGCCCAGCGATTCGTGGCGGTCTGGGCCACCCCTGCAGCCTGCTCACTCCACCGGGTGCATGAAGGCCTCCGGGCTGCCAGACGGTGGCCAGGCCCTTCAGCACTCGGGGCAGTGACGTCGCAACCCCTGAGACGGTCCCGCTTGGTCTGTGTGAGGCGGGGTGTGGGAGGGGTCTCCTACATCCGTGCCCTGGTTCCGGCATGTGGGGGTCTGTGGGCGCGTCTGCCAGGCTCTGAGGTCCGAGTGCCTGAGTACAGGAGTGCCTGCCTGTACGTCCGTGAACACACGGCGAGGTGAGTCTGTGCCCCACAGCAGGGGTGCGGGCTGCGTCTCGGCCTGTGGCCTTGTCTCTGTGAAGACAGGTGGGGACAGGTGAGCTGGAGCTGTTTTGCCTGTGCACATCCGGGTACGTGCGCCCTTAGCTCCACAAGCAGGCACCTCGAATAAATACGAGCCCTGGATGTCTTTGCTGGCTGTCTGCTCTGCAGTGTGTCCCTGGGTCTGTGAGATGCTGTGTGTGTGCATGTAGTTGCGTGTACGTGTTTGTGCGTGGGCACCCATGCATGTGCAAGCGAATGTTTCTGGGAGGCCTTGCAGCCAGCTGCCTGGATGGACAGATGGACTCGGGGTTTTCCGCACGTGTCAGCTCCGTGCTGCTTTCTGGGGGAGGGGGCGCTCTGCCTCTGGGCCCCCGAGTCCTGCCTCGGCCTCCTCTGCTGTCCGGCCAGCAGGAAGGCCCAGCAGAGGTGTGGCCTCGCTCATCAAGGATCCGCGATTGTGGACGTTCCTGCGAGGGTGGAGCGTGTCACCCACAGCGGGCAGGTGCCACCATCAGGAAGGCATCCAGAGAGAAGCAGAAATGCTCGCTGGGTGACGTGCTTCCAAGAGCCTGTGGGCGGCTGTTTCCAGAAACATCCGTCCTGCCCTTGGAAGGCGCAGCCTCCGGGTCCATGCTGAGCCCCAGACCTGGCGCCTGTGGCAGGAGATAGATGTGTGTCCTGCCGTCAGCCGCGGAGCTTGCCGCTGCCCTGGGAGGGGTGCCGCCTCTCCATCCTGCGATTATTTCTCCAGCGGCACAAAGGGCGTCCCCATAAATTTCCATTAGTGTCGCTGCCATGGCCCTGTTTCCTGTGAGGCCAGCCGGGACGTGCCTGCCATGTGCCCTAACCGAGACCTTGGAAGAGGCTTTCAAGAGCCTCGTAACCACCCCTGCTCCTCTGTGGGTTTATAAATCCTCTTAGAAACGTCCCTGCGGTTGAGGATTTCCTGCTGCTCTGGCTCCCAGTGGGGAACGCGAAGTCTGAGCGGGAACTGTTCTTGCACAAAGCTCAGCCCCCCTCTAGCAGTCCACCCCGCACGTCTGCAGGAAGCACCCACTGTGTGCCCTGCACATTCCCCCGCTACATCGTTAATGGTGTTAATGGACTCGGAGGCAGGAATTCAGATGGGGTGTGTGGGGGTGGCCTCTCTGAGCAGGACCTTCTGGACTCAGCTGGGGGTGTGGTGTCGGGGGCCCTCAATGGCTGGGAGCCCGGTGGCAGGCCTGGGGTATGTCACGTGTGTGGATGCCGACCTCCAGCTGTCCACCAGAGCACCCCCCTGTGTGGCAGTCGGATTGCCTCCGTGGTACCTCAGGGCCCCCAAAACAAAGGCTTCCTGCTCTTCATGACTCTGCTCAGAGGCACGTGGCCTTGCTTCGCCATGCTCTGTGGGTGGAGGTGGCTGTGGTGGGAGGGTCCCAGCCGAGGAGCGCAGGGGTGCGGCCTGCTGCTGCAGCCTCTTTGGGAAGCACGGTGGCCACTGCACCTATTTGAAACTGTGCATCATAGTGTTTAGGTACATGGGCTGGATGACACCCCAGGGAGGAGTGGGGTCCCCCTAAAGAGAGTGGATGTTCTCTGTCAGTGACAACAATGTCAGATGAAAACCCCAACAACTCAGCTAGACATGGCTGCACAGCACAGTGAAGGGACTCCTGACCTCACATAACCAGCAGGCTGCAGTCAGGGTCCCGAGTCGTTCAGCTGGCAGTTGCTGACAGCATCAGGGGCCCCAGCTCTCTCCAGTTCTCTGCTCTGCCTCATCCATCCTCATGATCACAATATGGCTGCGGCAGCTCCCAGTATCACACCCTCACACATTCTCGAAAGGCTGAACAAATACGTTCCTGCATCCTGTCTGTCCTCAAGAACAGAGGAAGCTTTCCCGAAGGCCCTGCAGACCCCTCCTCGTGTGCCCTGGGCCATCTGCCCATCTGCCCTGTGAGCTGTGAGAGGCAGGGATGCTTGTCTGCTCCTCTCAGGAGCTTGTGGTGTTTGGTCTGCTTGGTCTCTGGCCTCTCAGGATTGTGGGGACACCCGTCTCAGATCCTGGGGGGCTGGCTGAGAATTCAGCTGACGGGTTGGCGGGTGGCCCTCTCTCTGCCCCGCCCCCGGAGCCGAGGCCCTGAGCTGGGATTGTCTGTGTCCTGGTGGCGGGCAGGGTTAGGATGAAGCCCTGTTGCTGAGGGAACCCCAGCTCCCACGGACGGAGCCTTCTTGAGACGGGGTGGCGGTCAGACGTGTGGCCGTGAGCGCCTGAGCCAAGCCCGCTGGCTCCGCGGTTGACCCGTCTGCTGAGGGAGAAGCTCACGGCGTGTGCAGGCAGAGTCCTCCCACCGCACCGCGAGCTCGGGCAGTGTGCATTCCAAGGCCGGCGCTGCATCAGGACCCCTTTGTCACACGTGGCAGAAGATCCATCTCAAACTGGCTTAAGCTGGAACGAGAGACAGGGCAGGGGGCGCGGAGAGCTGGAGGGCCGTGATGGCCACCACGGGGAGGGTGGAAGCGCAGGTGGCCGGGTCCCCGAGCCGCGCAGTCCCGAGAATGGCCACAGCCCAGCGGCAGAAAGAGCTGGGTGGGAGGGCCGCCTGCTCAGGTGGCGTGCGGCCACGTGCGGCCACGCCCCAGCACCCGAGGCCCCCACCCTGGGGTGGGGCCGGGTTAGCAGTGAGCCTTCCCTGATAACATCCCTTTCCGTCGGCCCTGGGTTGAACACACACTTTGTCTAACGGGGAAGGGGAGTGCATTATGAGTAAAAGAGGTTATTTAATGCAGATTTGTGCTGGGCCTAAATGAACCCTATACACTGCACTGTTTCTAATTCCAACAACTTAGAAGCTGCACGCGTTCCCCGTGGGGTGATTGCCGGGTGCAGATGAGCGCTGTGGACAAAGATGGCCTCACCCTGCCCAGAAGGGGTGTCTGGGAAAGGCCCCTGCGCTCTGGGAAGCGCTAACTTAAACCTCCCACAGCAGCACACCTGTCTGTATGACGCCTGCAGGGGTCGGCCCGTGGAACCACACGGCTGTGGACCTGGGCGCCCAAAGCCCAGGACTGTCTGCGTGCCCCCTCGCTGCTGCCTGCTCGAGCCCCTGGACAGCGGTCAGGCCCATGGGGTGCTGCCGGTGGTCCTTGGGGGGCCGGTGTCTCTGCTCTGCGACAGGGGCTCAGCCTGGGCTGCCTTGAGGGGGAGCCGTGGTGAGCGGACAAGCATGGGGAGGGGCCGGCGAGGGCAGGCGGAGTCTTGTTGATGTGCCCACTGGCACCGGCGTCCCCAGGGCTCTCTACCGTGAGTGGGGCTCACACAGGGAGCACCGCATGCCCGGCCACCCAGCATGAAGATGTGCAGGAGGCCCCGAGCCATCCTGGTCTTCCCATGCTGTGTGGGGGAGAGGCTCACCCTCCACCTGCGTGGAGCCCACTGTCCCCACGGGGGACGCGGTCCTGGGCAGCGGCGCCATCCCTTCCGCCCCCAGACCCTCCCATCTTTTCTCCCTTTCTCCCTCCCTAAGTGAACCCCAAATCCAGCGGGGCTCAAGCCTGTATTAAGGCTGCATGTCCTGCATCCCTCGCAGGGGACCGAGCCATGGTCAGTGGGACATATGTGGACCTGGGGAATGTGTGCCTGGTGGGGAGGGCATGACCTCCCTCCTTCCCTGCTCCCTGCGATGGAACTGGGGCTGCCGGCGCAGGCAGGCTTGGGGACAACCCCACGCGTGGCACAGCGACGAGGCAGAAGGGCCTGGCCACTAACACCCCAGCCTCCAGCCACCCCAAACCACATCTCCAAAAGTGCCCAGACACAGAAACCAGCATCCGCTTTGTGTCCCCCCCAGCTGTCCCCACAGCTGTGCTCCCCTAGGCTGTCCCCCAGTGTGTCCCCACAGCTGTGCCCCCCGGGCTGTCTCCACAGCCATGCCCCAGCCCCCCAGGCTGTCTCCCTGCTGTGCTCCCCCCAGGCCTCCCCCCCCAGCCGCGCTCAGACACATTTGGGTGTTACTGGGCTCAGGGAGGGGACAGCCCGGCACGGAGTTGAAGCCAGCTTGCTCTCTGTCACATCCAGAGTTAAACATGTCCGTGTTTGCCAAGCTCTGTAGAAATCTATCCCGTGTTTTACAATCGTGGTGACCACAGTGGATGCACTATTTTTACAAAGCGTCTGGACAGCACCAGATCCCATAATAGATGTGACCCTGTCGATTTTCTAGTCCCCAAGTGGGACTTATACTTGCTGGAAGAACTAAGTGAGAAGAATCTCAAGAAGCAACATCACTTTGTGTGAAGAATCCCTTCTAGACCGTGGTTTCTGCAGCAGAGCTGGAAAGATGGAGAGATTATCTGGTGAGTGCCACAGCACAGAGGGTCAAGCACGGAATCCAGGCTCTCAGAACCAAATTCATGAAATAGATTGGGCTTAAATTATTCAGGGACCTGACCTAACCCAGCAAGACGTGTGTCCAGGCTGTGGAGAGCTGAGCTGGGAAGACCAGCCTGCTTTGTCAGTTAGAAACTCGGGGGCGTGTTGTCTGGGTGCAGGGAGTGGTGCCCCCAACGCGGGCTCCCTCTGGACTCCCCGTTTGGGTCCTGCCTCTCCCGTGAGTTCCATATGGACGGCATGCGGACGGTTTCCTTCTGTGGCTCCTGGGGCATCAGGCAGCGCAGGTCTCTGTGATGGCACCCTGCTCACTCCTTGGTCCCCGCCCCCGGGGTTTGAGCAGAGACCACATCTGACCTGGGCCCTCTGCCCCTGCTCTTCACACTCACTGGGGCACAGCCCCCACGACCCCCCAGTGCACCTTGTTCCTGGTTGTCCCCATCAGAGATGAATGGGATGGACTCTCAGCCCCAAAACACCCCTGGACGCGGCATTTCCTCGGCGCCGGCCGTTCTCGGATCTGTCTGATGGGACAGGTGCCGGAAGACCCCTAGTCGTGAGCAGGCGAGCCGCCCTCGGATGGGGTGGTTCCAGCCTCGCGCAGGTCCACGGCAGACCCGGCCCTGACTCTGACCTCCCTCTGCCCTTTGTCCTCACGGGCAGCTGTCGCTGGATTTGGGGCCGCCCCGAAGGCCAGCATGTTTTTCACCTTGAGATCCGGGACATAGGTACACCCGCAAAGTCCCTGTTTCCCAAGGTCACCTTCGCGGGCTCTCTTGTGGGGGAGGGCGACACCTTTCAACCCGCAGCCAAGGGAAGCCGCTCCAACGTGGAGACCCTCGAACATACCATTAGCCCAGCAGACACTCTTATCTGCAGGAGAACAGAAGGAAAGGCGGGGGACAGAGTCCCCACTGCGGGGCCGGGCTGTCAGGGTCCCCCGCCTTCCCTGCAACCAGCTGCCTGTCCTCGGCCGAGGTCCTCGTGAAGCCCCCTCCCGACTCCCAGACTCAAGAAGTGACATAATCCACGGGTAAGCCAATCAGAGCGCCCCGTCTCCTCGGGCCACCGTGATTGGTCCACGTCAGGGCGCGCCGTCCAATCAGAGCCAAAGAGACGCACGGTGCTTTCCCACCTGTGCTGGGAACTGGACTGCCCTCCCCAGAGCATCGCCTACCCCGAGGAAGGCGTGGAGCCAGAAGAGGCCCTGGGTCCTGCCGACATGGCGAACCCCCGGCCCAGCAGGCCCGAAGGCACACACCCCTGGACTTCTCACCAAGGCCGGCCAGTGAGTCCCCTGCACCACTCACATTGTTCCTGCCTGATGGACCTGCGGAGCAAAGAATGGAGAGTGTATCTGGACAATTCTATTGCCCTGCTTTCCCGGGAGCCTTGTGCTCTCCCCAGAGTGGCCAGCAGCTTGGGGGCTCTGTGTCAGGAACCAGCAGGGGCCTGAGCTTGCACAAAGAGCATTTTCCATCCGGTGAAGGCGGCATGTCTCTAAGGTGAGTGGCTGCCATGACCCCTAGGGTGAAGCGCAGGTTCCTGGCAGGAACGTCTACATCACGTGGAAGGTCATGAGAACAGGCCCCTCGCACGGGCCTCCCGTGTCCAGCTGCTGCCTCCTCCACACCATAATAAATCCCGGGGACTCATGGCCAGAGCTGTAGGGCGGAGGCCAGCCGCGCGTGTATCTGCATTGTGGAGGGTGGAAAGGGGCTGAGTGTCCACTGAGGCAGGGGCACGCTGCCCCCCACAGCCTGCCTCGCCCGCACAGCCTTTCTCATCACGCCCAGTGCACCCCACCTGCTGGCTCTTTTTGTCCCCTCGTCCTCCACATGGCTCGTTCCTCTGTTCTTTGGGTCTGTTACAGGCTGAGCTGCGCCCCCCAGGTTCATACAGGGGAGCCCTGACCCCCACACCTCAGGATGTGACTGTGTGGCCTTACAGAGGTGACAGGTGGAGTGGGGTCCCTCGGGTGGGCCTGGCTCCTATGACGGAGTCCCCGCAGAGAGCAGAGCAGGGTGCAGACATGCACAGG
This sequence comes from Zalophus californianus, assembly GCF_009762305.2. Taxonomy (NCBI): domain Eukaryota; kingdom Metazoa; phylum Chordata; class Mammalia; order Carnivora; family Otariidae; genus Zalophus; species Zalophus californianus. Next base: position 802,022 of record NC_045608.1, read on the forward strand.
GCACGACCACCGAGGACACGCTGGGAAGGTGGGAAGACAGTGTCTGCACACCAAGGGGAGGCCTTGGGGGGAGCCGGCCCTGCTGCCCCTGCATCTGGACTCCCCACCTCCAGACTGAGGAGCGCACTTGGGTGGCTTAGACCATCGCGTCTGTGGTGTTTGCTCTGCAGCCGAGCTGAGCAGGGCAGGGCTAAACTCACTGCCAGGTTGCTCACGGCTCCTCCCTGGCTGCCTGGTCTAGAGATGGCCCCAGGGTCCCCACCCATGGCCCTGTGTTGTCCCTGCCTCCATCCCTTCCTCTGAAATCATGCTGCCGTGTCCACTGTTCTTGCCTGGGCGCCACCGTGAGGCCAGAGACAATAGCACGCAGCCCCTAACACACTGTGGGATGGGGGGGCTCACTGGCACTGCCCTGCCTGTTCTAGGGCAGCACCTGGCCCTGGGCGTGGCGGATGGCTCGGGTTCAAAGCCCGTCTGCACTCACTCCATGGGAGGGAAGTTGGCCCTTTGGAGCAGGGCTGTGTGAGAGTGCGTGTGTGTGAGCGTGTGAGTGTGTGGGTATGAGAGCATGAGTGTGAGCGAGTGTGCATGTGTGTGAGAGTGCGTGGGTGTGAGCGTGTGGGTGTGTGAGTGTGAGACCACGAGTGTGAGCATGTGTGTGAGTGCGAACACGTGTGTGCGCGTGGGTGTGAAAGCATGGGTGTGAGCATGTGTGAGAGTGTGAGCGTGCAACTGAGTGTGAACACGTGTGCGAGAGTGCGCGGGTGTGAGCGTGGGTGTGTGCGTGGGTGTGAGGGCATGAGCGTGAGCATTGTGAGAGTGTGAGCGTGTGAGCGTGAACATGTGTGAGTGTGAGAGCATGAGTGTGAGCATGTGTGAGTGTGCATGTGTGTGAGAGTGTGTGGGTGTGAGACCATGAGTGTGAGCGTGTGTGAGAGTGTGAATGAGTGTGAGCTTGTGTGTGAGGGTGAGGGTGAACGTGTGTGAGTGCGTGGGTGTGAGAGCATGGGTGTGAGTGTGAGCGTGAACATGTGTGTGAGAGTGCGTGGGTGTGAGCGTGTGGGTGTGAGAGCATGTGTGTCTAGCCAAGTCCAGTGGCCTCTGCCATCTTAAGAAGAGATTTGGTGTGTTTACGTTTATTGTGACAGCAAACGTTCGTGGATTCCTCCTCGTGTATCTTTGTATTTCCTTTACTCTTCTTTCCTCTTTTTTATGTCACCTTATTTTTGACCATTTGCTAAGTTCCTGTTTATCTCCCTTTGCCCCCTGGTGAATTTATTCAATCACATTATTACACCAACAGCCCGTTGCCTTCTGCAGGCACCTTAGCCAACGTGCATCATCTAATTACACTGAAGAACCGGACATCCCTCGCCCCTCACCCAGCCCCCATGCGCAGCCCCTGTGCCCATCCTCTGCAGCGAGACCCCTGGGAGAACCGCACAACCCCCCTTGCGCCCCTCAGTCCTTAGGTTTGGCTGAGGCTGTTACCTTCAGCCCTGATGATGAGGCCGTCCCTGCAGACTTCGGATCCCCAGCAACAGCCTTCAGCTGACGTTGTCCAGGCCTTTCTGCAGCCCATCACCCACTACCCGGGTTTCACTTTGGGGGCAACACCTGGGGTACAGGGCTCACTGTAGATGCTGCCCCACAGCCCCCCACTGCACGTCGACTGCAGATGGAACCAGGTGTTGACGGCGCTGGGCTCAGGGCTGGGCTCAGGGCTGGGCCCCACCCACCACCAGGCCACAGCCTGACATGACCGCCATTCCCTGACTTTCAGCAAGGATGCAGCGGGCTGAGGCTCGGAGCACGTGAGGCCGTGGCTTCTGATGGATGCAATCTCTGAATCTGGGCGTTCGCCCCAAGGCCTTGTTGTTGCTCTTCTGCTGGTTGCAAGATTTAGAACCAGTTGAGCGGGCACGCCCCACACTGACCACTGACGGCGAACCATGTCTCCTGCAGGTGCCGACAGGTGACCCATGACGCCGACCTGCCCCAGATCTCCGTGGTCTTCATCTTTGTCAATGAGGCCCTCTCCGTCATCCTGCGCTCCGTGCACAGTGTGGTCAACCGCACGCCCTCACGGCTCCTCAAGGAGGTCATCCTGGTGGACGACAACAGCGACAGTGGTAAGTGGGGCAGTGGGGCACCCCGACAGTGCAAGCGTGCTGGAGCTGGGGGCTGGAGGCTTGGAGTCGGTGGGCTGGACCGCACACCCCGGGGGTTCCAGGCCACAGCCCTCCCTGCCTCTCGCGGCTCTGGGGACTGTTGCTGTCCTTTGTGCTCCAGCTGGGGTTGCCTCCCTCCCCCTCTTCCTCGTCTTCACATGGCCTCCCCCCTGTATGTCTCCTCTTATACGGACACCTGTTGTTGGACGAGGCCCACCCTAAATCCAGGAGGATTTCATCTCAAGATCCTTAACTGGTTACATCCACAAAGACCCTATTTTGAAATAAGGTCCCATTCTGAGGCTGTGGGTGGAATTGAATTTGGGGGCTCAATTCATCTCCTACAGATGTCACCCAGAAAAGCCCGGGCAGACTGAGTTCCCCTATCTGCAGATCATACCTCTTCTTGCCAGTGACAGGGGTGGGGGCTCCAGTGAGGGTCTGCTGTGGGGGGAGCCGGGCCGGCACTCACAGTGGGGACCCTGGGCACATCCCACACCCACCAGGCGCAGAGGGCTCAAAGCCCCTGCCAGGGGTCCAGAGGTGCCTGGGCACCAGCCGAGCCAGGAGCCTGAACCCACCGTGGGTGGGGCCCCAGACTGAGGTCCTGTGGGCTCATCATCCTGGCCTCTCCTCTGCACCTCAAGAGGGAGGGAAATGGAGGAAATTTGGGGGACACCTCTGGAGCCCTTCAAGGGCGGGATGTGCCATGTCCAACCCAGGGTCGGTCTGGATGTCTGCACTGCAGGGCCCGAGCTGACCCCATGAAAGGAACGAGGGTTGGGTGGCCACCTTCTCTGGAAAGGGCAGGATGGGGCTGGAGGCTGTTCCCGGGAAGGACCGGTGGCCGTCCCTGGGTCCCGGGGACAGGTGGCTTCCGTAGGCAGGTTGCAGGGGGACACCCCGCCCAGCCACCTGGAGAGACCCCACTGCCTCTTCTCCACCAGCCCTGATCTGCTGTAGATGCGCCTGTTTGGGTGCACATTCGGTCTGTGGAGCGTTCTCAAGTCCCTCCTGGTTTTTCACCTGTGCCTTCACTGAGTTTTTAGTGATTTATGGAGCTGAAATTTCTCATAACATAAAATTAGCCATTTAAAACATGAGTGCTCGGTTCAGGGGCATGAAGCACACACACTGTTGTGCAGTCGTCCCCACTGTCTGTCTCCAGAACTTTGCACACCCCCAACCTGGAGGTCTGCCCCCACTAGACGCTCCCCAGCCCCTGGCGCCCTCACCCCGCCTGCTGTCTCTATGAAGGTGGCATCTGTCGAGGCCTCAGAGAAGTGGGATCACACCGCATCTGTCCTCAGTTGTAGTGGGTGGACGGCTGAATACCCCACGGCGTGGACCGACCACGTGTGCTCGCCGTGCATCCATGTGTGGACTTCCTTCTTCACAGAGGAGGCCCTCGGTCCCGGGGTCTTCTGTTTTCGTGACACGTGTCTCTGTCCGCTCAGTCCCGTTTGGCTGGTTTTTGTCTGTCGTCCCCTGGACTGGAGGGCCAGCCTCACAGGGCAGGGTCTTGTCGCCCCATGGTCTCCCCACCCCTTGAAGCACGTCCGGCTGCAGGTGCCCTTCAACAGCTGTGGAGTATGGGCCCGGGGCCCACACCGACCTGGGGCGACCTCAGGGCCCTGCTGGGGAGCAGACATGCTGAGGCGTCTCTGTGTCCCCTGCAGTGGAGCTCAAAGCCAGCCTGGACCAGTACGTCAACAGGCGGTACCCGGGCCTGGTGAAGATCGTCCGCAACAACCGGAGGGAAGGCTTGATCCGGGCACGGCTGCAGGGCTGGAAAGTGGCCACGGCCCCCGTGGTCGGCTTCTTCGACGCCCACGTGGAGTTCGGCATGGGCTGGTGAGAGTGGGGCGCGGGGGGCAGAGCTGGGGGTGGGGCTGGCTTCCAGGACTCCCTGCAGGAGCCAGCAGAAGATGAGCCTGGGGCCCGGGGCATCTGAGTCCAGCCTGGGGCTTCTCACGCCCCGCTCCTGGGCTGGAAGCCGCTCGGGAGGCGCAGACTGCAGGGTGTTATGTGTCCAGCAGGTCACAGCACAGAGCGAGCGTGTGTGCGTGGCCTCCAACCATGGCGCACACACAGCTGTGGGGCACGTGCCGCCACGGGGTCCCGGTCCGCTGCTTGCAGCCCAAGCCCCCAGCACCAGTTGGAAGCAGTTTCTTGTCCTGGGGTGCCCTCTCGTCCACCACGCAGGGGCGAAGTGAGCCTGTAATGAGATGCCTGCAGGGGGACGTGGCCTGGGAGTGGCGGGGATACACGGTGACTCAGGAGCAGGTGTGCAGGATGACCTAGCATTGTGACCCCGCACCCAGCACCCCAGCAGGAAGGCTGGGGCTCCAGCCCTAAGCTCGTGCTTGCCCTGCAGGCCGATGCTCCGTGTGGCCTTGGGCCAGCAGCCCCAGCAGCCCCTGTGGGCTGCAGGAAGCGCAGGTCTGCGTGGCCTAGGGTCTGCCGCGTGGGGCCCCGGGGTCCTGGCGCATGCCAAGGATAGAGCCTGGGCCACCTGGAAGCCTCCTCCAGCTCTGAACCAGCCTTAAGAATGGTGTCAGTTGCCCAGCACGTTATCCCATCGAGGGGGAGGCCGGGTCCCCGGGGAGTGTCGGACCCAGGGCTGGTCCTGGCGCCTCTGTCCAGACCCCGCCATCCAGACGCAGAGGGTGCGCTGATATCCTCAGAGCCCGTGTCCAAGGACGCTTTGACCGAATAGCAGGACGTGCTTCTGAATTTTCTGGAAAGCGCCAGCTCTTCCCTTCACTTCTCTGATGGCTGCACATGGGGGGTGCCCTGTGCAGATGAGCAAGGGATATATCGTGGCAGGGCAGCGATCCTGCGGGAACGCTGTAGGTAAGGGAGCGGGTCACAGCGGGGGACATCCCACTTGCCAGCATGGTGCGGTCAGGGGAAGGCGAGCTGCGCCCGTCTCCTCGTCTTCAGGTGGGATGCTGGAAGTGTGCACGGGGTGCGGGCTGTTGCCAGGACTGCGTGAGAGACTGGCGCCTGGCTCCAGGCCCTCGGGGTTGGATCAGTACTCGGGATGGCAGACCGGGCCCCCAGGGGACAGCCTGGTTTGCGGTGGCCTGGGAGCTGCGGGGACACTTTGGACACATGCATGTGCCTGGGAGCAGCCTGTGGGCAGAGGGAGGGTTGACCCCGTGTATCAGCGTCCCGGGGCTCTGACCACCCAACCCGGCTGCTCTAAACAACAGAAACTACTCTCTCGTTTCTGGGGCCCGAAGTCCACTGAGGGGACACCGGTGTCAGCTGGGCCACACCCCCGAGAGGCCCCCGGGGAGGTCCTTCCTTGTCTCCTCCAGCCTCCGGGGTCCACGGCATCCCTGGGCTTTGGCCGGAGCCCTGCAGCCTCTGTCCTCCCCCGGCTTCTCCGCGGAGTGTCCGTGACTCTCCTCTTCTGTTTCTGGGGGGGGGGGGGTCCTTCATCGTTGGCCTTAGGGCCAGCCACATAATCCAGGTCAAACCTGCAGTGGGCGGGTCTGCAGGGGCAGCCCGCAGCGCCCGCCCGCGGAGCCGCAGAGAGAAGTCGGCCCACGGTGGCGGCTTGCCCCATTTCAGTAGAAACTAAAACTCACGATTTTTGTATCAAATCTCCCAACGCATATTTTTAAACGCTGCGAAGCCTAACGTAAGACATTCCCTGGGATACCAGCCATGGGAAACGAGGGGTCGTGAGTGGCGGCTCCAACTGAGGACTGGTGGCCTGGAGCGTTCCTGAGTCTGCGCGGTCCCTGTGCATGGTTCCTGCATCCCCAGCTGGTCCGCGAGGGTCTGGCGCCCCGGGGTCTCCGAGGTCGTGGTTTCCCCCCAGCTACCACTGGCTCCAGCAGGGGCTCAGCGTCTCCTAGTGGAGCCTTCTCCTTCCCCTCTCCTGAAGGGTCTCAGCCGCCCCAGCACCACGCGCTTCTCACGAGGGTTGGTTCTGTCCCCGCACGCTTGGCGGAGATGCGAGTTTCTTCTGCTCGACTTCCCCTCCTGGCCCGTGTTTGTCCGCTCTGCCACCCTCCTGAGACAGCCCTTCTTCTCCCACAATGTGTATCACCTTGTATCCTTCATTACGGCTCACCGCCTGCCCCCACCAGGGTCACTCCACCGGGCTGTGTGGGCTGCGCACTGCACAACCACACTTGGTAGCGGTTCCTCCCTCGGGCATTTGGAAGCCGTCTGGGAGAGCTGCGAGTCTGTCACTCCAAAGGCAATTTTAAACGAGTGTAACTTTCATTTTCACAACCGAAAACACAGTGATCCGTCTGCAAATAGCCCTCCCCTCCCAGAGTGGCCCCCACAGGGATGCTGCCTCATTAGCAGATGTGGCATTTACAGAGGGCTCTCCATCTCTGGGCACTTTGCGAACAGTAATTAATTAATCCTGCTCCTCACGAAGCTGAAAGGCAAATAAATACCAGGCTGTCATTCAGCGGGATGGGGAAGCAGACGGGCCGTGCGGCAGGTGTCGCCGGGTGGGGCCAGAGGACCCGCCCAAGCCCCGGCCCTCTGCCCCCCCCCCCACGACTCCCCCCCCCCCCGCGGCTCCTGACCCCTGAGGCTCCTGGTCCCCCCGGGGCAGCGGGCGGCCCATGGCCACAGCTGAACTCCAGCTCAGAGGCCAGGCTTCTGGTGGTGTCTCGTCCTTGCAGGGAATGGGGCACGTCCAAGGGCGAAGCCGCACAGTCTGCAAAAAACGCTGATGTCCAGAGAGGTCACCCGAGAGCCTGCGTCCTCGGGTCCCTCCGCTCACTGGCTTCACCGTGTCCGCTGCCCCCACCTCACTCCACGCTCACATCCCAGGGCCTCAGCGCTGGCCGCACCCTCCCCATCCCCCTGACACCCACCGGCCCCCCACCTCCTCCTGCTCGTTGCCCAGGGCAACCTACACTGATGCCCTGTTTAAAACTGCAACCCCAAGTCAGCCTTACCTTGGTCTCTTTCCCGCAGGATGCCTCTCACCTTCCAACATACCTTCCCTTATATGTTAATGGCTGCCCCCCCCCCCCCCCAGGGCCACTGCATACTGCTGTGTAGGTTGCACACTGCACAACAGTACCCAGTAGCCTCTCTCGTCCTTCCAACAGACCATAAGCTCTCTGAGGCATGGATTTTCTTTTTAAGTTTACGGAAGTATTCCAGTTTGTTAGACCAGGGCGTGGCACATAACCAGTCCTCAAATGAGTGCCTGTAAGGGAGTGTACCTTCCACAGGAGCAGGGAAGGAGGGGCAGGGAGTGGGATCCGGAGCCGGAGGGGGAGGGCGAGGCCCCAGGCGGCGCAGGTCTGCGGCCAGACACGCCCTGGGCTCCCGGGGCCAATGCCCTTGCCCGCGGCAGGCTGGCCTCCCGACCTCACCCTGCCTGTGGGCGGTGGGCCCCTCCTGGGGGCTCAGGCTGGTGGTCCCCGCGCCCATGCCCTTCGTCACAGGCGTGTGCCTCCCCACAGGGCTGAGCCCGCGCTCTCGCGGATCCAGGAGGACCGCCGGCGCATCGTGCTGCCGGCCATCGACAACATCAAGTACGACACGTTTGAGGTGCAGCAGTACGCCAGTGCGGCCCACGGCTACAACTGGGGCCTCTGGTGCATGTACATCATCCCGCCCCAGGACTGGCTGGACCGCGGGGACGAGGCCGCGCCCATCCGGTGAGCAGCCGGCGGGGCGGGGCGCGCACGGGGCCGCCGCAGGGGCCCGGTGGGGGGCGGGGCGCGCCCGGTGGGGGGCGGGGCTTGGGGCCGGGGCCGGGGCCGGGGCCGGCGTGTGGCGGGACCAAAGACCAGTCGGGGGGGGGCGGGCAGCAGTGGGGACGGCAGGGGGTGCACGCGCAGCAAGGAGGAGCCAGCGAAAGAGAAGCAAACACGGACGGAGGACGGGAAACCAGAGAGAGAAGAGCGGGAGCGTGACAGAGCCAGACAGGCCGCGAGACACAGACTGGAGTGGCCGCCCGCGGGAGCCGCAGGCGTGGGCAGTGGGACCGAGAGCCCCACAAAGACCCCACAGCTGTCCTCAAACGCACGTATTTATTTAAATCGGTTCCTAAACATGAAAACAGATTTTTACATGTTAAAAATACACAGATCCCGCACCTTTTGGGAGGTGGGAAGGCCCACACTCTGACAAGGCGGCCATCGGCCCGAGCTGAGAAGGGGCCGCGTCTAAACAGGCGTGGGCCTCCAGCGGCGGCAGTCACCACCGCTCCCTGTCGCCCCCAGATCCTCTGCCACTTGCCGATCCCTGTCCAGCATCAGCTCCAGTCTGCAGCCCCGCCCCGTCTGCGGAGCCCTGGGAATCCGCTTCCTAACCAGGTCCTGGGGGTGCAGTCACGGGGCCTGTGGGACTGGCTGACCCCGGGGGCCCCCCCACAGGGGCTTGAGATTTCAGGGGCCGGGAGCCGCCTGCCCCCCACTCTGTTCAAACTGGCGTGTCCCTGCCAAATCCCGCTGCAATGGCTCACTGTGCCCGGGAGCCACAGGGGTTGTGTGTCACTGTGCCTTTGAAGGCTCTCTCCCCCCAGAGGGCCTTGCGGCGGCTTCCAAGCACCAGCCCTGCGGGCAAAGAGCAGTGGGGACATCCAGCCGGAAGGCAGCAGACGCTGGGGAGCAATGGCTCGGCCCGAGCCCTGCACCCCGCTGATTTTGAGGAGAACCACTGTCAGCACAGAGGGCTGCTCTGAGCAACAAGACCGGGAGTCCCCAGAAGCCGGGGCAGCAACCCCCTCGGGCTGGCACTGTCCCGGCGGCCACGTCTTCAGAGACAGGCCCCGATACTCCCGAGAGCTGCAGGGAGCACGAGCTGGGGCTCTGGGGCCTTTGCCGTCAAAACGGGGCGCAGAGCCACCCATGTCCAGAGCAGACCAGCAGGTCCCCGGCTCACTCGGAGTAGCAGCTTGAAAGGTAACCCCAATCCTTCATTCAGGATGCACTCGATTAGGAGCAAAAGCAAAACAAGGGCCTACTGGTTCCCGTTTTAAGAGTCAGAGACCCCAAGGGGAAGCACCTGAAATTTTTGGCAACCTCTGGATGCCCAGAGCTGCACAGGAAGCAGGATTTTCTGGCCCGACTGTGTCTTGTCTCAAACTTTGCTTGTCACTAGCACCACCTGAGAGCTTTTGAAAACCCTGATGCCAAAACTCCAAAGAAAACACAGGTGAAGCCTTTAAACAGAGTCGACACCGAAGGAGATGGGTAGGGCTGGCACGTCATGGAGACCCGGCCTCTGCCAGGAGGGAAACGCACACGCGACCACCAGCAGGCGCCCGGGCCCGTTGGGAGGGCCGAGGGTGGGCGCTGCGGAGAACGCGGGCAGTCAGAGCTCCCACACGAGCCCGGAGGCAGAACTGGCCAAACCGCTTTGGGAGACCGTTTGGCGGTTTCTCCTAATGGGGCAACCACGTCCCGCTGGGCGTGCTGTCCCCACAGCCGTGGGCCGGGAAGCCATGGAAGCCTGGGTCCGTGCAGAGACTCACATGGAGGCTCCCAGCGGCCACACAGTTCTAAGTCATGGAAACGCCCCAGACGACCGTCAGGTGCGAACAGGGAGGCCGAGGGGCATCTATCTGCCCGGCTTCCAGTGCACTTTGCGGAGCCGAAGGGACAAACTGTCGTCCATGTAACAACATGGGTGAGACTCAGGACCGTTGGGCTGGGCCAGCAAGGGTGCAGGTAGGAGACATGACTGGTTTTCGGGGTACTGCACGCTGGCTTTGAGCTGGCACTAACTCCTGGAGGCCCCGTGTCACAGGGGCCTCCAGGCAGATGTGGGGGACGGGGGCTTTGCTCAGGGCCATGGTGGTGGGGCTCGTGGGTCCCTGGGGCTGTTCCCCTGGTTCTCGAGGGGCTGGAGTCACGCACTGAGTCCTGAGCCCTCGGCCCTTGAAGCCGTTGCGCCTCCTCCTTGCCCTCACTGGGAGGACGCCCTCAGGCCCCCCACCTGGACAGGGCTTCCCACCGCCGCCCGCAGGGCAGACCTTGCTGCGCCCGGCTCCCGGCAGAAGGCGCTCTTGGAGGTCGTATGACCCACCCCGCCTGGACAGATGGCTTCCAGCCCAGCGGGGCAGGGCGGGGGGGGGGGGGCTCTCTCCTGGAAAGCGCTCCTAAAGCTCTCCCTGCCCCACCCACATCGCTGGGGGGAAGAGCTGCTGCCCTCCCCACGGACTCGCCTGCACATCGGCAGCCGGGCCGGGAGGGAATGGTGTTTGAGGATTTACTTGAGGAAATTTTCTTGCTGTTCATTATACTTGAAGCTCAAGCAGGAGGGAAGAGTGGACGGGAATGATGGGGCTGGGACTTCCGGGAGGAGGTGTGTCAGCCCGGTGGCCGCCTTGTGCACCCAGGAGCTGCGTGTCGGGCTCCCTGCTGCACGTCCCATGGCCATGAGCCCGCGGGCAGGGCTGGCGCTCCCGTCCCCAGGACCGGCACAGTCTCACACATGTGTCCAGGGGATGGCGAGGGCCCTGTGGGTGTGAGCTGGCTTCCAGCGGGCACGGGGCCCCAGGACAAGCCTCCAGGAAGGGAGACCTTCGGGTCTGGCTGGGGGGTCCTCCCAGCACCCTGCCCCCCCACAGTCAGGAGTGCGTGGGGGGAGGGCCCGAATCTCACACACACACACACAGCCGCACATGTGCACCCGCTGACCAGCACAGAGATCCACTCCCACCGGCACACACCTGCACACATGAACACAGATGCGCACCCACACGCGTACGTGTGCAGACGCAGATGCACTTCTAGGCACGCACGCAGGATGCTTCTCTGGTCCCCGTGGAGGAACAGTGACCGTTTACTCTGACTTTCTCGCTTGTCTTCTGAGAGGTGCTTCCCGCGGTGCTAGGTGGTTCCCACGGCCACAGGCTCAGTGGCTGGGTCCCGACGTCCCCTGAAATCACTCCGGCCTCCGCGCGATGGCCTCCAAGCTGACGTCCTCTGTGCTGCAGCTTCCTATGGATGCACCAGCTTAGCCCCCGGGGCAAACGCCCGCAGCAGGGTCGGGAGCGCAGTCCTGGCCAAGGCTCCCGGGCTGCAGACACTCGCTGTGTCCACCTGCACGGCAGTCCGCGGGAGCGGGGGAGGCCGCGTCTTGCCCTCGGGGTGCAGGTGGAGGAGCCGAGCACAGGGAAGGCCACCGGGCCCGTGGCTCAGAGCCCACAGGCCCTCGCCACCCTTGTCACCTCTCTGAGCACAGGGGGTACTTCTGGCTGCCTGGCGGTCGCTTCAGAGCCTTACAAGTGGGCCGGTCCTGTCCACACCGTTTCGTCACACACTCACGTGGAATACGCGCAGAATGGCCCCTCGCACCCTGTGTGCTAGCACGCCGCACGTTCCTCCGGGGGCCGTCCCCGAGTGTGTGCCTGGCTGCGCCCCTGAGCACCTGTTCATCACGATGCGAGAGCAGGCTGGCTCACCTTTGACCTTTGTCGGACTCCTGAAGGCCAAAGGGCGCATTTGGGGTTTTCATTTTATCAGCTGCCCTCTGTGTGGGGCTCCAGAGTTACATGGCTCAGGAGCGTGTATCTGTGCGTCCGTGAGTCTGTGAGGGTCTGCATGTCTCTTACAAGGCAGGAGTCTCGGGGGGGCCCCTGGCCGTGGGCCGCACATGTCACACAACAGCCTGGATGTAAGGTGCCCCACGGCGACGTCTCCCCGGAACCCGAGGACCCCTCAGCCAAAGCAGCCCGAGCCTTGCCGTGTTCTCTAATCACGGCAAGAACTTCCCAGGCAAATAAACTCAGCGGCCGCTGATTCTGTCCCCATCACCTTGTGAGTTTAAGTTTATTTTGGAACTCTGAGCAATAATAAAATAATCATTACCAGCTATAATAGACTTGGCAGGGAATTTGGCACTTTGATTCACCAGAGATCACCCTGAGACTTTTCGTTGCTGTGAAGAAAATGAGAGAAGTGTGTGCAGTACGTCGGTGAGTTATAACTTAACCCGTCAAACACTTGCCATGAAAAGTCAAAGGCAGCATTAAAATTTCGTTACTGTTACATTTGTGGCCAAAATCTAATGACAGAGCAAATTGAATCTTTGCACAAATAAAAGGATAATTGTTTTTTAATGCCTCTGTTATTCTTGGATGACCGAAGGGCATTTACTTCTGACTTCCCACTCACTGAGCAGAAATGCTTCTCTTAAATTGTGATGGAGACCCGTTTTTGCCGTTGTTTTAGTGAAGACGGATGTATTCTCTGCAACAGCAGCTGGCAGAGGAGGGAGCAGGTCCGGCCCCCACCTTGGTGCTGGAGCGGCCCCGGGGCCTCTGCGGACGCAGGGAGGCCTTTGCTGGCTCCTCTCAGGGTTTGGAAGACACCAGCCCCTCAGCCTACAAGCAGATGGGCTTCATCTTTGTTTTGAGGCAAAATCTTTCACCAAAGCTTAGAGGTCCTGCTTCCTCATGGCATCTGGACTGTGCCCCCTTCTTGCAAGAGACACACTTTTCACTTCTTATCCTTACCGCCTAGAAGACGCTCACTGTTCCCTAAATTCATGACTGAATGAATGAGTGAATGAATGCATGATACCATGCACAGTGATGCTGTCTCATTGTGCCCGATTTACTCTTGGTGCTCCATGAGACTGCTTCCCAGGGACTCACAACACTGGTAGATCTGTAATGCATACTAGAAAAAATATAACTAGCACACAGACGCCTGATTTCACAGATACAATTTCTGCAGATGAGGCAAGATTTACTGATGGTTTTTAAATGTGTGGGTGCAGATAATTATAGAAATAATAGAACAGATGGCAGTCTGTGGTCTATAGCTGCACAGGTTGCACACTCTACAACTTCAAGGTGTGTCATTCAGAAAGAGTTTGATGTCAGTGAAGGTCCATAGAGTTGAGCAGTGCACAACCTATGCCACGGCCCAGTGCAGCCCTTAGTCCTGGCCTACAGACAGGACAAAATGCTGAAGGAGAAAGGCAAGTGACTCAAGCTTGGGAAATGATGGTCGGGACAACCAAACAACTCTCTAAGTAAACTGAGGTCTTTAAAATCCCCTACACTAACTCGCCTGAGTTGAGTGCTGGTTTTTGTCGTCTGCTGATGTTCTTCCGTTAGCATTTGGACTTGGCTTGTGCTGGGTGCTTCCCCAGGTTCTGAAGGATACAAGCACAACCCCAAGGGGAGCCCACCTGTGTCCTGGAGGTGAGAAGCAGCTGTCCCGAGTCCTGGGCTCTCCCAGCCACCACCTGGTCTGTGCTGTGCACCCACAGCAGGTCGGGGCTCGGGGTTATGCACCTGTGATCCGCTCATGCACTGTCTCTGCTCCCCGCCAGGACCCCCGCCATGATCGGCTGCTCATTCGTGGTGGACCGGGAGTACTTTGGGGACATTGGGCTGCTGGACCCAGGCATGGAGGTGTACGGCGGCGAGAACATCGAGCTGGGCATGAGGGTAAGTGGTGTTGCACAGGGCCACCAGACCTGTCCGGAGAACGGAGGTGGGGCGGGCAGGCCCGTGCGCTGCTGGTTCCTGGCCGGTGGGAACCAGGAGTCAGTGCGAGAAACGATGCCGCGTGGGACACGGTGCTGCGTGTCTGTTCCATTGCAAACCCCACTCGCTCTCGGGTCTGCAACTCTGTGACTCCAGGCAGCAGGGTGGCCATAAGCAGGCAGGGGCAGGTGCCCAGGCCTGGGTTCTTAGACTTGGGCTGCACCTCCGTCCTGCAGGGGTTTCCTTAAAACGCAGACCGCTGGCCTCCACCCCAGAGACTTACACTCGGTGGGGGGGCAGGGCCCAGGCATCTGCGTTTCCAGCACATTCTCAGAGGCTGCGGATGCTGCTGGCCCAGGCCGCCCACTCTGGGAACCAGCCCCGCGCACCCCACAAACGCCCAGGAGCGGAGCCGGGGTGCCTGGCTGGGGCTCAGTAGGCTCGGTGGTGCAGCCCAGCTGCACTCTGGTTGGGGTGGGGTTCTGGGGGAGTTTGCTTGCTTTTGCTCTGGAGCCTTTCTTCACAGAGATTATTTAAGGCTGGTCTTGAAAAGTTGCCACACAGTTTGTTGAAGTTACACATTTCTAAACCTATTTGCTTCAAGCTTTTAAGTTAAACCTAGGGGCTCCGATTATTATTGTTATAAATCTAATCCAGTAAGAACATTCACCTTCCCTTCTTCTCTGATTAATGTTTGATTAACTCGGGTTGAACAGATTAAATGCCATTAAACAACAATCAATTCCATTTCTGCCTTGAGTTAATTAAATTCCCTTGAACCTTTTAAAATGACACTTACAAATATAATGTGTTTACTCTCCTGCTTAAGCACTTTGAATGTCTGATATCACAGCAGAACTCCACCCCCCCAAGTGCTTAGAAGGTTCTAGTGCATCCGATACATTGAGTTTCTACCAAACCTCAGGTTCTCTGAAGGATTTCAGAGTTGCTGGCAATTCTATTTAATTCTCTGACACGGTCTAATTTTAAATAGAAAATTTAGAGTCAACCTTCAGTCATATGTGTTGAAAATGGAATCAGGAGGTTATTCTGGCAGATTCTTGAGGATGCTGACTTTTCTCGACTGTGTTGATCATTAGATACGAATCCTTCACTAATGGTTCCCGATCCTCCTGTGACGGGCGAGCTGTGTGTGTGCCGTGCTCCGGGCCTGAGCCCCCTCTGTCCCCCAGGGAGGCCGCTGCGGGTCTGTGCGCACACAGGGGTCCTAGGAGCCGTCAGCGCATGCTGCAGATTCCGCAGGGGCCGGGGAGCCGGGCTGCTATCCCCTGACGCTTGGGCTGGGGGTGGGGGGGGAGTGGGAGCCCGGTGAGGACAGCAGAGGACAGCGCTGGGGAGGATGCATCCATAGTAAGGCGTCCATGCAGGGGCAGTGGGAAGCCCTGAAAACTCTCTGCTCCCGTCTCCTTCCAAAGCAAGCCCGGCTGGGCCGAGGGCAGGAGGGTCTGCGCGTGGCCCTGACGACCCCCTGGGCTCAGAGCAGAGGCACCTCCAGGGTCCTCCCCGGCGGACAGAGCGGGGTCAGGCCAGCCCAGTGGAACAGGCAGGGAATGTCAGCCTGTGGTGGGAGGAGGCCAGGCAGGGGCTGTGCTGTGGCTTCAGGGGGGCCCGCAGGGTTGGGCAGAAGCTGTCTTGGGGGACAGGACAGGGAGGGAGAAACAGGGCAGAGGGATCAGGCGTGAGGACGCACGGGGGCCGGGGAGGCGGACAACCCCATCCCCAGAGGAAGCAGGAGGAGCAGGCCGAGCCCCCCACAGTGGTGTGACGTGGTTCTCCCAAGACCAGGGGTCCTCGATGCCAGGAACCAGGTCCTGCATGGACAGCGACTCCCCTGGGAGCCCGACCTAGCTGGGCAGAGCTTGGCAGGAGGGCGGAGGCACCATCCCTGAGAATCTGGCAGGTCAGAGAAAGGGAAAGGAGCAGAGTCCCATGAGGGGGGCTCTCCTGGAGGACAGGCGGAGCGCTGTGTGTTGGGGGGCCGTGGCACGGGGATGCCCCGCTGGGAAGGGGGCACCCAGCAGAGGCCACATGTGGCAAGTGACCACAGGGAGGGGGCGTCCTGCACTGTGGAGTCCAGAAGTGGGGTTGATGCCTGGTAAACGCGAGGTCACGGGGGGTGGCAGACAGAAGGTGGCAGAGCTCCCCCAGCCCCACAGGTGAGGCGTCCCCATGGACAGCCAGCAGCCACTGATGGTTTCGGTGCTCAGATGGTGGAGGAAGGACGGGGTCGGGTCTCAGCTGGGTGACCGACGAGGCATTGGAGGTAGGCGTTAGCATAGACAGGAGCCCTCTGGGGTGTTTGAAGAGGGGCATCAGCAAAAGGAGACCCCAGTGCCTGGCTATGCTCAGCCCCCCGGCGCTGCGGCCATGGGTGGGACCTGAACGTCCCACCTCTGTCTCCACTTTGCACAGTGGGGTCTGGGCACAGGGCTGCGCGGCGTCCTGCCTGGCGAGGGGAGGGCTCTGGGGCCGACGCTGCGGGCGGTGGGGGCTCGGGGCCGGTTTGTGGAGGGAGGCGACGTGATGTGGATACAGATGTGAATATGGTGTAGACGCGTGAGCAGACGCCAGTGTAGACGCTCGCGGTGGACCCGCTCACACGGCATCGCTTCACGTGTGTTATGTATTCTTTACGCATATAAACCACGTAGACGTGTGTGTTCGTATGTATTCCTTTCTACTTCTGTTGCTGCTGGGTTCAAGGTAGCTCGCCAGGAAACAGGAACATCCCCACAAGGTGACGCAGATTATATATACAGAGGGAGAAGGGAAAATGCGGGGCGGGGACGGGAAAGAGAGGTCGGGGCTAACACGGACCCTGGTGAGCCAGCCGGCAGGACCAGCGACGCGGCCACTTGCAATGCGGTGCCGGCAGGCCCGCTGCGGGGGCCGGAGTCACGCCGGCCCTGGTGCCTCTGCAGCAGGGACGCTGGGGGCAGCTCACCCACGCCCATCAGCCGCCTGGGGCCACAGCCCCGTCCGCAAGTCTCCCCACAAACCCTCCCGCCGGGGGCCGGAGACGGGCGCAGAGGGGTGAGGGCAGGGTGCCCAGGCGCGCTCCATCTGTCCCCAGAGCAGACACCTGCCACTGTTCCGTGGAGATGCTGATGGCTGGGGGCGGTCTCTGGCGGCCCCTCCTCCCACCCGGCCTCGCCCTGTCCCCCTTACCCAGTCCGTGCAGAAGCCCAGAGAGCCCCAGGGCTCCCCTGCCCCTGAGAACGAAGCCCAAACTCCTTCCGGGGACCCGCAGCCCCGCCCAATGCCCCGCCCACCTCCGTGCGCAGTCGCCCGGCCTCCCCTTCCGCGGTCAGGCCCAGCTGGCCCGCCTCTGGCAGGACCCCTTCCGGCCCTGCTGCTTCCAGCCCCTGCTCTCGGCCCCACGGCGGGTTCCTCCCACCTGCAGCTCTGTCCATATGGCCCCTCGCTGGCGCCTCCCCCTCCCCACCCTGCTGGCATAGGACTAAGTCTGTGAAGGCCCGGGCCGCACCGCCTCATCGGCTGCCGTGGGCAACCCTGTAAGTCAGTGTTGCGTGCATTTGTAGAATGAATCAGGAACCATCTGATAGGGAGAGGGCCTCTCTGTGACCTGCTAGACACCCGAGCCTGGGGGGGAGGGGCAGGGAACACGTCCAGGGAGAGCGAGCTATCCGTTTGTTGAATTTCTTACTGGTGTCTCCCACGCCATCCTAGGTGCTGGGGATTCAGCAGGGTGTCTGCTCACCTCGGGTAAATGCATCCGGTGTGTGGCACGCTGTCTGTGGCTCCTGTAGAACACCACGGGCAGGGAAGGGATGGGGGGTTGTCATTTTAGATAGGAGAGTCAGGGCAGGAACACCACATTGGAGCAGGTGTGAAGCCGTGCGGCCGCAGGGAAAGGCATGCCCAGCCGAGGGGCGGCATGTGCAAAGGCCCTGAGGCAGAGTGTGCCTGGCAGGTGTGTGGCCCCCATGGCAGAGACCATGAGCGGTCCCGTGGTCTTTCTCCCGCCTTCCCACACAGACAAGCCTTGCAGCCATGCTGTTTCTGATCCGTTCTTAGCACAGGTGGCCACGTAGCACGGCCCCCTTAGAGGAGTAAATCTGTGGTCCTGGGGCCATGTTCCACTTCTGTGATTGTGGAAATGCCAACGGTTCCTCCCCTAATGAGAGAGTCCGAGGGGCCATTAGGGGGAAATGAATCCATCGCCTCCATTAGGTTAATAAAGGTCAAGACAAAACCAAGCGGCATGTGTCTCAGCTGGCAGAGCCATCTGCAGAACGCAAGCCAGACATCGTTTGCTTCTCTGTGGCGTTACAGACTTTCAGCCTCACTGCTTCTCCGTGGTGTTACAGGAAAACCCTCATGGCGCTGGGGGCAGTCATGGCGCCTTCAGACCCGGTCCTTTGAGGGGGTGCATTGGTGTCCAACATCTGGGGGCTGGGTGGCAGGTTTTTCCTCGTCGCCCCAAAGGGGAATTCTATGCACTCCTTTCTCTCACCAGAGCAGAGGAGTGGTGCGGTCACTCCTGGAGGGCACAGGGGAGGTGTGCCCACGCTGCTCCATACTCCATGCCACCCCGTGCCCCACACTGCTGCTGGACGTCAGAGGGGTGCAGGGTGTGCCTCGGGCCGGTCCTAGACCCTCCTCTGTGAGCAGCAGGCACCGGGGAGCATGGGGAGCCGACAGTGAAGTCCTGCTCTAGCTGCTTTCAGGAAGGGCTTGTTCTAGTTGCAAGTGGTGGGCCTGCCTGACACGGTGAGGGTGCATCCCCGCTCCCTGCAGCCCACAGGGCATGGTCCACTCACCTGCCCGCCAGGTCCCCCGAGAAAGGGGTCAGGCCTCCAGGCGGGGCAGCGCCTCCTTCCACTTGAACATCTTTGTGGAAAAGCCCTTCAGAAGACCCCTCTGCTGGCTGGCCAGCTGGGTCTCTGTCTGAGCCTCAGTTTCTCCAACAATCATGGGGAGACATGGTAGGACTGCACGCCAGGGCTGGCGGGGATTTGGTGAGGTGGAAGCTCCCAGTGTCTGAAACACGACAGACACGCACTAAGTGCCCAGCAGTGTTTGCGCAGGCATTTCTGAATACCGTTTCTCTTTCCTTCAGAAAACTGACTTTTATTAGAAAAACACTGAGATAAGCAAAGCAGAATGGAATGAAAGTCACAGTAATTCTCTGTTGGTGCCCAAATGCGCGTCCTTTCAGAGACGTTTTGCACACGGGGGAGCGCTGTCCGCGGATGCGCGTGCACCCGCAGGATGTGTCCGCGTGCCTCGCCATGAGCCGTGGAGGCAGACGTTCCCCGAGGGCTGTGGCCCTGCGCACGGCCTTTGTCCTGTGTCTTGCCGGTGTCATTGTGGCTGCAGGCTGGGGACAGCGCTGGGCTCACACCGCCTGGGTGCCTGGGCTTCACACGCTCGCTCCAGACCGTCCACAGGCTCTGCTACTTCCTGCCGCACAGAAGTCAGGGCCCTGTGTCTGTGTCTGCTTCACGGCTCAGCCGCTTCCCCAGGATGGACGTCTGGAGACCGGATCGCTGCCAGATGGAATGCGCGTTTTCATGGCGCTCGAGAGCTCTTGCCAAATCCCCCTCCGGTCCCCCGCTGCCCAGTGTGTCTGTCCGTGTGTCTGTCCGTGTGTCTGTGTGTGTGTCTGTGTGTCCGTCTCTGAGAGTGTGTGTGTGTGTGTGTGTGTGTGTGTCCATGTGTCTGTGTGCCTGTCTGCATGTGTCTGTGTCTGTGTGTGTTTGTATGTCTGTGTGTCCGTGTGTCCGTCTGTGTGTCCATGTGTCTGTGTGTCTGTCTCTGTGTGTGTCTGTGTCCATATGTCCATCTGTGTGTCTGTGTGTCTGTGTATCCATCTGTGTGTCCATGTGTCTGTGTGTCTGTCTGCGTGTGTCTGTTTCTGTGTCCGTGTGTCCGTATGTCCGTGTGTCTGTGTGTCTGTGTGTCCGTCTGTGTGTCCATGTGTCTGTCTGTCTCTGTGAGTGTGTGTCCATGTGTGTGTCTGCGTGTCTGTGTGTCTGTCTCTGTGTGTGTATTCTCACCAGTGGTACATGAGGGAGACAGTCTTCCAAGCCTAAATAGCACACAGATCTAATTAAATAAATGTTTTTACTTTTTTTGCAAATGTGGCAGACACAAAGGAAACGTCTTTGTTGGCTTAGTTTACGTTTTTTCAGCTGCTAATGAGCATGGACGTTTTTCATACGTGTGTTAACTGTATGTTTCTTCCTTTGCCAGTTTTTTCTGATGGCGTTCCTTGTTTTCCGGTGGATTTTAGGGACACTGGCCCTGTGGGGTGTGATGCAGGTGCCGTCCCGTTTGTCACTTAAGCTGCTGGCCTGTCACAGAGGCTTCCCGTGTCCGCTCGCGTGTCCCCGGTCCTCAGCGCCTTTGCCGTCACGCTCAGCGAGGCCCGTCTGCGCAGCTGCTCGACCGTAGCTCCTTCTGACACCTGCAGTTCCTTTTCCACAGTAAAGGCTTGAGTCCGCGCGGGACAGATGTTTTATCCAAGGAAGGTTGTGACCTTTCCTTCTGTTGTTTCAAAATAGCAGACCCAGGCTTCTCACTCCACTCATCAAACACCCCGTCCTTCCCCGCTGACGGGAAGGGCCACCTGCTCACGACCCGAGTGCCGCGGGGGCGCACACAGCTGCCCCCTCGCTCCCGTGTCATAGGACGGGTGGTGTCGGCGAGCGCGTCCTTCCCTATCGTGACCGTAGGGTTTTCTTAGCTGCTGTCTTGTGTTTCCCCTTTTCACGTGGACTTTGGAAACATTCAAGCAACCCCTGCTCCGTCTGTATGTCACTTGCCGGGGTCAGCACGCCACCAGCAGTGGCCGCGGGGGGGGGACCGTCTGGGCCCCCAACCCCTCGCATCGGTGCCTTCCTCCTGTCTTCTCCTCGGATCCTGGTAGACGGTATCGACCGAGGCTGATGTCTTCACAAATGCAGAGAACGCCGGGTTCTTGGCACGTGGCCTCATGGCCTGGGCATCCGGCTGCAGAGCTGGTGGGACGTCCCCGCGCCCAGGCCTCCCGCGCCCCGTCCTGGCCCCGCTCAGCCCCGCGCTCTGGCTGATCTTCTCAGCCCCACGTCCCAGTGAATGGGGGCTCTCCTCAGCCGTGTCCAGAGGCTGCCCGAGCCTTCTTTAGCTCTGGTTCTTAGTTCTAATGAGCGCATGTTTCATATTTACGGCATGTTCTGTTTGTATTTTTCATCTGTGGCTGCTCTTAGACCTTCGTGCTTTGATTCACACTCTCCCCTTTCTCGTGAGCGGTTCTCGCTCCTTCCCTCCTCGCTGGGCGGCCTCACGGTCTGCGCACGTCCCTCTCTGCCTTTCCCTCTCCTTCCCAAACCCCGTCTTGGGTTGGTGGCTGACGCGTCTGGGGTTGGGTTTTCCTCATGTCTTCAGTACATCTGTACGGGCATCCTGTCTTCACGCTTACCCGTCCTTGGCTGGAAGTCTTAGATTACTACGTGCCGGCCCCCCAGACCCTGGCTCGAAACTGAGTGGCTTAGCTTTCACCCTGAGACCCCCCGGCTGTCACACGAGTCGCCTGGTTCCAGGTGCCGTGCATCTCTGCTTCCTCCTGTCTCACTGTGTCTGGCTGCACCCTGTTCGCGGTCGGGGCGCCCAGCCCAGCCCCAGGCCTCATGCAGGGGCCCTGCACTCAGTCCCCAGCCGTCTGTGAGGCTCAGGTGCCTGCACCCCGGAGCTCCATCCCCACGCACACCAGCGCATCCCCGCTCCTTCCGAGTGGCGGGGAACCACACATGCTTTTAACTTTTAAATAATGTGCTTACCGTTTCTGTGTGTTCGGGGGAGACAGGGAAGATCTCCGCATCCCTGGTATTGACTGGATACCTTCTTTGTCACTTCATCCAGCTAACAGGGGGCTTGGACCGGGGTGGGGGGGGCATGACCCAGGAGGCACAGCCTCACCCCTGCTTGAGGACAGACCGTGCAAGAACATGCAGCCCCACCCTCAAGTAGTGTCCGAAGAGGATCGTGCCCAACGCCCACGGTGCTCCGAGGGTGGATGAAGGGGAGAGAGGCAATAGCACAGCTGCCCCCACACTCCGCAAACATCAGAATCCCCAGGAGGCCTTGTCAAACTACAGACCGCTGTCCGAGCCCACCCAGAGTTTCTGATTCAGCAGGTCTCAAAGCAGCCGACCAGAGCGCTCCAGGTGAGGCTGCTGCTGGTCCAGGGATCACACTTTGAGATCCACTCGTTTAGAAGCAAGGAAACCATTTCTTTCTTTCTGTTTGTTTAGGGTGTTCAACACGTTAAGGGAAACAAATGGCAGGAGCTTGGAATGAAAGCCCAGCTCGGAAGTTTCTGGGGTATGGCACCGGGAACAGAGCACACATATGTGTGTGTACACAGAGCGTCCCAGAGAGACGTTTTCTTGTCAAAAATGTATGAATTGAGCCCAGCTGGGCCCCGGGAGATGGGAATTGCCTTTCCAAAACTAAACCCAGTCCATTCTGCCCCTGGAGCTGGATTGCTCCTGCAGAGTGAGGGGTCCGGGTGACAAGGGGGAGACATCAGCCCGTGGCTGCTCCGGGCCCAGGCTGGAGGGGCACCGAGCAGATTGTAAATCTTTTAAATTAGGTTCAGATGCAAAGTCTGTAAAAGTCATACACACAGTTTTCTCCTGAGTGAATATGAAGCTGTGGTTGTTTGTTGGAGGGGGAAATTTCGCACTGCTAAAAGGAAGATGGTGGCTTGGCACCTGATGGATTTGCACCAGGTGAGATGCCTGTGGGGCTGGATGCCTGGTCCCTGCCAGCTTTGGTCTGGAGGCTTGGGCCAGGAGGCTGAGCTGACTCACCTGTCCACTTGACAGCCTCATCTTCATAGCACAGCTCTGCACCGTGCCTGGATAGTCAGGCTGGTTGTTTGGACTATGCAGATGGATGGGTGGGTGGATGGACGGACAGGTGGACGGATGGATGGATGGGCCGATGGGAGGATGGTAAATGGATGGGTGAACGAATGGATGGGGGAAGGAAGTGGGGAAGGACATGTCCTTCGGAGGGCTTATGGCACACTCTCAGTCAAGGCAGCTACTGATGAAACAGTGTCACCAGGAGCTGAGGGCCATGCTCAGAAAATCTGTCCTACCCGAACTCGTCAGGGCACAGGGAGACGCACTCCACCCAGCCTGAATTTGGACGCCGAAGACATCTGCACACACCACGATGCGTCCCCGAGCAAGGGATTATTTTTGTCCCAGAAAGCCCCTGCTGTGTCACCTGCAAATCCTGGGAGAAAGAGGGGAGGATTCTGGGCAGGCCGCGGGTGAACCCTAACTTCTTCTGTTCTGCCACAGTGGCTGGGAAGGCACCAGGCCCACGCCCCCTCGGCCTGCAAATCCCAGGCCTTTGTGCAGCATTTCCTCCCAAGTGCGATTTCTGTGGGCTGGACCAGAGCGCATAAGGAGGATGCAGACGAGCTCGTTCACACCAGTGGACAGCTCCTGGCTGTCGACTTCCTCACCCTCAAAGAGCTCACTCTGATTTTGCCCAGGCCAGGAGCTCCCTCCACCACAGCTGTAGGGTAATAGTAGGGGCGCCTCTGTGAAGTGGCCACAAAGGGAACGGGGCCCAAGGCCCTGCAGGTCGGGTTGGGTCCCCAGGCAGCTATCAGCCCTGCTGTTATTCAGGTGTGGTGGGCCCTCAGGTCAGGGCTCGGCCACCACCAAGCTCGTTCCCTGGGGCCCAGAGGAGGGGCACACCAGGCCATGCAGGACATTTGGGAAGCCAGCAGGGTTGCTCAGGGTCGGAGGCAGGGGTGGAGGAGGCTGGGTGGTTTGCACACAGAAGGAGCCCCTTGGGTGGGTTGCTAGCCCCGGGAGGGGCCGCCCCTCCAGGGTCAGCGAGGCCCCAGATGTCAAAGCATCAGATACAGATATTAAAAGACGTGGTTAGTGTCCAGGCCCAGCTCCCATTTTCCCTCCTGAGCCCTGACTCTCTGCAGACAGTGGAACTACAGACACAGCATGGTCCCCCCACCCCGCCTGCCCTGTCCATGCAACGCAGGAACCCAGGACCGGCCCCTCTGAACAAGCCTGTCGTGGCGTCACGGCCATGTGCGTGCGGCCGAGCGCTCCAGAATCCACCCCCTCTTCTCCCCACCCCCGCTGGGGCAGCCTTCCCTCCTGAATAATCCTTAGGACAGGTGTCCCCGGCCTGGACCCACAGCCCAGCTTGTCCCTGCATTTCCAGGGCTGCTGGGCTGGCCTGGTTTTGTGGCCCAAGCCAAGGGGGGCTGGGAAGTGAATGGGAGCTTGGCCCGTGCAGTGTCCCCTCCCCACCGCTCTCTGCAAGGTCACAATGCAGAATCTGACGGAGGAGCGCCGGGGCCCTGACCGTCCGCACCGCTCG
Organism: Zalophus californianus; assembly: GCF_009762305.2. Classification (NCBI taxonomy): domain Eukaryota; kingdom Metazoa; phylum Chordata; class Mammalia; order Carnivora; family Otariidae; genus Zalophus; species Zalophus californianus. The sequence goes on from NC_045608.1 coordinate 826,034, forward strand.
CAGGCCCAGGCTGCTCTGAGTACCCAGGACCTGTAGCACACGCTCTGCCCCTCTCCAGCTTCGACACCGACCAGTCCTCCCGTGGACCCCCCTCCCGCAGAACGCTCAGGAGCTCAGTTTGGCCAGAGCTGGTTGCCTGAAACCAATGTTTCCAACTAGGTCTTCCCAGAGAGGTGGTGAGGCCTACGGGGTCAACTGTGAGTCAGGGGAGTGGGCGTCCGGACCCCTACCCCTCCATCCCCTGCTGAGACCACAGCGATGCTGCACGGGGCCAACTCGGAAGGCCTTGAGTCACGGGTCTCTGAGGAGGCCCCGGCCTCCTAACTCGGGCTTCCCCGTGCTGATACATGGGGTTGCCTCTGTTCCAGGAGGCCGCTGCGCTGGGCCCTGGGCTCCCGAGTGTCCACTCTCCAGGGCGGGAGGGGTGAGTGTGCGTGTGTGAGTGTGGGTGTGCGTGATGTAGTCGATCGGGGGTGAGGCCTGGACCACAGGATTCTAAATTCCTCCCAAAGATTCTGATGACCAGCAACGTTTGGGGGCTCCTGTCCCAGCCTCTCTGACAGCTCTCTGGAGGCCCCGCTCTGTGCACTTGGCCGAGGTGCCCCTTCTCGGGTCAGCTCAGGGCGGGTGCCCCGCTCCTGGCTGCGGGGCGGCCGAGCTACACATTAAACGAAGTCAGAGTCCAGAAAGCGGCTCTGTAAGGATGATGGAGGGCACATCCTCCAGGCGCCCTGCCTACGAGGGCGGAGCCACGCCGTGGCGCCCATTCTCCCTCTCCTGCACCGGCGCAGGAAGCGCTGGCCTTTGAACAGCGGGCACTCCACCAAAGTGCCATTTTGGTCGTGCAGGGGTGCAGAGAGAACGGAGAAGCAAGCGAGAGGCAGGGCACCCTCTTCGGGTGTTGTGTGTGCCCCGATGCGCCAGCCAGGCCCCTGCGGCACTCGGTCCCAGCCCTGCGGGCTCACACTGCCCTGCGGAGGCCGCAAGCGCGGTCGGACCTGGAGAAGCTGCTCCCTGGCACCTGGACTGACCCGTCACAGTTCCCAGGTTTTTAAGCAGTAGGTCTCGCCTGCAAGGGCAGAGGACAGCTCTGGAACCCACCTTCAGACCCTGGCTCCGACGTCTGAGGAGCTCTGCTCTGGGGGGGCCCAGGGCGTCCCCTGCCCCCGAGCTTCCTCCCTCAGCAGCTGCCCGCAGACTGACACCTGGTCCTCGCCTTCATGTTTGCTGTTTCTGTTTGGGTGCCAATTAACCAAGCTGATTGAGATGATTAGTGGTGGAGATGCACCTTCTGGGTGTGACAGCCACATTCAGGCCCTGTGACTCTGCTCCCCCACTCTGGGTGAAGAGGCAGCTTTGGGGGGTCCCACAATAGTTCTGGCTCCCTGCCCCTCCCCCCATGAAGCCGCGGTGTGACCTTGGGCCCGTCTCGTGACCGCTCGGTGCCTTGGTAACAAGAACGCAGTTAACCGCCACTGCAGGTCCCAGCACCACTTCCTAGTCCAGCTTCCTCTGTTCAGAACTCCGTTATGGAAAACCCACTACGGGAGGCTGGACCAGATGGGGATCCAGGCCTCTCACAAAGCATACGGCTGGTAGGCCCTAACTTTCCATCGGCGGTCCTTAGGGTACAGACCCTGTGTTGCCTCATGGCCACAAGATGGCTGCCACCCCGCCGGACCTCGTGTCCGTAATCGTAGCTTTCCTGAAAGCCCCACGCTGAGACGTCTGCTTTCATCTCACTGGGCAGAACGGTCTGGCATGGCCACCTGTAGCCGCGGGGGGGCGGGAACATGGGGTCTGTGATGCGACTTGAGCCAGGCTCTGGAGCCGTGGCACCATCACCTCCACGTGCCTCATTCCTGCCCCGCACAGAAGTTACCCGTGCGGCGATGCCCAGAACCCCCGGGCTGGCTCAGCTGTTCACTTCCTGTGCACTCTGTCCTGGCTCGGGGCCACGCGGTGCCCTGCCACACGGCACCCTTCCCTCCCTCCGCGGCCAGTTTAACCCAGAAAGGGGCAGGGATCTGAAGGGGTCCTGAACTCCCCCACGAAGCCACGGGCTGTCCTCACGTGACTAAAGCTTGAAGCCACTGAGCCAGATCCGGCCTTTCTAGCCATCCTGTCCTGTGGCTACACTAGACACACGCAGCTTCATACATCAGTTCCAAATTAATTAACGTCTAATAAAGACGCCAGCTGCTAGGCCACGCCAGCCACATTTCAAGGGCACGTGGCCACCATATTGGCCGCCCAGGTCCTGTGGGAAGTCCTGTGGGGCAGCGCGGGGCTAGCAGCTGCTAACAAATTCCTAAGAGGGAGTTCATTCATTCATCGAACAACTGTTTCCTGGGCACCGGCGTGTGCGGGCTGTGTTCTGAGTGCGGCGGGCCAGGCGGTGGTCCTGGAGCTCACGCGTTGGTGGCATGGACGGACCAGCACAGCGAGGAGGCCCAGGGGCCGCAGCTTCAGAAGGGAGGGTGAGGAGGGCTCCACGAAGGGGTGGCATGTGAGCAAAGGCTTGTGGGCTGCCTGGCGCAGAGATCAGGGCAGGGTGTTCCCCCAGAGGGAAGAGCAGGTGCACAGGCCCTGGGGCCGTGGGGAGGGCAGAGGGAGAGGGGGCAGTGAGAGCGGGGAGCCCTGGGGGCTCAGGGCCGGCGGGCAGGGACAGCAGCTGAGGCGTGGCGGCCCCTCCAGAGACCCCCTGGTGGCGGCTGCAGGCCCCCCGCTCGAGGTGCGCTCTGTGTTTGCCTTCTGGAAGATTCCTGGCGCACCACGTGTGCACCTGCGTTCCCAGCCTCCTGGCAGTCCGGCCGGAGTCTTGTGAACAGAAGTGGTGGAAGTCTCCCCCCCACACCCGCCCCGCCCTGGGCTAGCTGCACAGAGGCCCCCGCCGGCGTCATCCCGGCGCCAGGCTCTGGGAGCAGGACCCAGGGCAGGCCACTCAGTGCTCAGCACGGAGAAGCAAACTTCAGCCCACGCCCCTCATCCCGGGGCAGGGTCTGCACCATCATGGTGAAGGAGCTGCCCCTGGGCTCTGTGCACCATCTGCACACGGGCGGTCCAGGGCGGGCTGGGAGCCCGGCAGCGGGAGACGGTGGCCGCTGCGTTCTGGGAATTGAGGCCAGACCACGAGGAACCCACAGCCTCTCCCCTCGCCCCCAACGCGGGACGTCCGACCTGCCCAGACATGACTTGTTCCGGCTGTGGGTGGTGTCCGGAGGGGCCCCCGATCCTCGGCTGTGAGATTCCCGCTCCCTCCTCTGCTTCCCGAAGGCGCAGTCGGATGAGGGAAGAGGCAGAGATCTGTTGTCATCTCCGAAGGACGATGAGGCTCTGTAGTGAGGAATGGCAGTCCCAGAAGGGTGTCAGGATGGTCAGGCTGTGCACTGAGACAAGACAGACCAGGGAAGGCCTCAGAGGGGATCGTGGGCGAGGGTCTTCGGGGTTTTCGAGGACGCAGCTCTAAGACGCCTCTTTAGCCCAAGAGCGTGTGTTTGGGGTGCTCGAAGCAGGGTTTGTGTGGTAAGGCAAGTGCCGGATGAAGGTGTGTGGTGGGGCTGGCGTGCTCTTTTCAAATTGGATCGCAGGTCTGTGTCCGCTGGGGGCAGCTGCTGGTGTGTAAGTCCCCGGGGCCAGGCTCTGGGGTGGGGTGGGGGATGAAATTTGGCAAGAAACCCAAAGGGGCGGCACCACGTAGCCCGAGGCCACGGCTCCTGTGGGGCCGTCTTCCCTGGAACAAGCCCCAGGCCGGCGCCCTCTGGAAGCTGTGGACAGGGGCGCGGGCCACCCAGCAGCCTCGGTGCCCCCAGGTGTGGCAGTGCGGCGGCAGCATGGAGGTGCTCCCCTGCTCCCGCGTGGCCCACATCGAGCGTACCAAGAAGCCCTACAACAACGACATCGACTACTATGCCAAGCGCAACGCCCTGCGGGCAGCTGAGGTGTGGATGGACAGCTTCAAGTCCCATGTGTACATGGCCTGGAACATCCCCATGACCGTAAGTGGGGGCCAGCAGGGGCGGGGCGGGGCCGAGACGGAAGGGGGCGGGGTGAGGACGGGGGGGGGCGGGGCCGGGGTTGGTGGGGCCGAGAAAGGGGAGGGGGAGAGGGCGGTCCTGGGGTGGGGGGCGGGGTCGAGACGGGAGGGGGCGGGGCGCCGGGACGGGGGGGGGGGGGAGGGCGGGACGGGGGGGGAGGGCGGGACGGGGGGGGGAGGGCGGGGCTGGGGCGGGGGCGGGGCCGAGGCGGGGAGGGCCAGGTCAGCCTGGCCAGGGCGCAGGTGCACCCCCGGGCAGCCTGGGGCCACCCCTGCACCTGCCCCTGTCCCGAGTGGGGCTAGTCTGGGACAGGGCTCCCCGAAAGCGGGCCCAGCCAATTAGGTGCCCCCCGCTTTTTGGTGTGTTTTCCCATCCACCAAAGGCGCTGTCGATGAAGTGAGGGTCAGCTCTTCCCCACTCGCTGCGCATTGTGCCGACCCCCCCCACCTAGAAACGCACCCAGAAATGTGTTGGCAAAGCAGCGCGCCCACCACGCGGCCGGTTTGGGGCGCGGGGCAGCCCCAGCTCACTGCCTGCCAGCCCACAGGACATGCGTGGGGTCAGCTTGGGTTTTGTGGTCAATACACATGATAGAAAGTCTACCTCTTCGGCCTTTCTAAAGTGTGCCGTCCCCGGCGCTGAGCAAACCCACAGAGCCGTACAACCACTGACACTACCTAGTTCCAAAGACAGCACCCCAAAAAGAGTCGCTGTGCCCAATGAGCGGCTAACTCCCGTTCGCCTGCCCCCAGCCCTCAGCAACCACCAGCCTGTTCTGGACGCTTCCCATAAACGGAATCCTGCAGTGTTTCCCCCATTGTGTCTGGCTCCTTCGCTGAGCATCATGTTCTCAAGGTCCGTCCACGTTGTAGTGGGGTATCAATGCTTCTTCCTTTCCGTGGCCAGCTCACGTTCCAGGGTGTGGATGGCCGCAGTTGGTTTACCGCTCCACCCGCCACGGACACCTGGGTGCTCCCTGCGTCTTTGGTTTTAGTCCATGCATTTTTGACCAAACCACAGCCTAGTTAGGGGTTGCTGTTTGTGTTTTTTGTTTACTTTGTGATCAACGAATTTCCCCTAAATAGCCCATATTCTGGCTTTTCTTGGGAACTTAGAAGACCCGCTCCCCGGCCTCCAGAACAATAATGAGGGCAGAGAGAGGCGGCCCCTTACGTGGGACGCTGTCGAGGCTGCCAGGTTCCCCCCCTCCCAGCACCTGCTCCAGAACCAGCCCTCACTCACATGCTGCTTCCCCCGCCACAGGGGGTGCGAGGCTCCAGGCCCCGGCTGCAGCCATCCTGGAAATGATTTTTACGTCAGCTCACAGTAAGCGCTCGATATTCTGTCAGACCCTGTGCACATGTGTGTGCCCCGTCCACGTGCTCACCTGTCAACATAGAGAGCTTCAAACACATACAGAAGTTACAGAAACAGCACTCATGTCTGTTACGTGCATTTCTCTCTGCACCTCCTAAACCCTGGCAGGGCATGCCCAGCATTTGGGTGACGCTGCCCAAGTGCCAGGCTGGGCCGCTGGCTCACAGGACCCCTCTGAGGAGGGAGCAGGGGCCGCTCAAGCCCCCCTCCTTCCCCACGGGCTCCTCACACAGCAGTTTCCAGCTGATGAGGAATGCCATGGAAGCACACGCACACACGTTTATCAGAGACAGAAGGAGGGCTCACTGTCTTTCACAAAGCCTCATTGTCCACCAAGGGAATGGATTCCAGAAACGTTCCCATTGCTACTGGAAAGGGAACCCGGGCACTGTCCTCATGGGCCTGCAGGCTGCGTCTGTGAGTGGTCACCAGGTCCAAGCCAGAGCCTGGCAGATGCCCCCTCACATCTCATTCTCAGGGACCTCTAGGGGCCCTGCACACCCATGTGTGAAGGCTGGGAGGAGCTTCTCTGTGGCCATGCCCACCACGCGGATGAGGGAGAGGGGCTCCCAAGGGCAGCATACCTTCCGCGGCCGATGGTGGAGCCACAGGCCCCCTGGCCAGGGGAAGGCACTTGCTCAAACCCGCTCACACCCACAGAGCTTGGTGCCCGCTGCAGCATCAGGGGCCCCAAGGCCACCCTCAGGTTCAGTGTTGGGCTAGAAGGACCCAGAACTCAGCAAAGCTGTTGTGCTCAGGGTTACGGGTTCTTGCAGTGAGGGATACAGACTCCCAGGAGTCAGACAGACAGCCCCAGCTCACTGCCCGCCAGCCCACAGGACATGCGTGGGGTCTGCTTGGGTTTTGTGGTCAATACACATGATAGAAAGTCTACCTCTTCGGCCTTTCTAAAGTGTGCCGTCCCCGGGGCTGAGCAAACCCGCAGAGCCGTACAACCATTGACACTACCTAGTTCCAAAGACAGCACCCCAAAAAGAGTCACTGTGCCCAATGAGCAGCGTGATCATCACCTCTCACGGTGATGCCATGTGACACTGCTGACCAGGCACACCCACCCGAGCCTCAGTTTCTCCTGGGGGCTCATCCACGCACACATGGCCAGCCTCCCACAGGGCTGACCTTAGTCTCTAGCCCCTGCAGAAGTCAAGCAGATACCCCACCACGGCCCCAAGCCCCCCAGACATCACCCTGCAGCCTAGACTGTCCAGCCCAGATCCCAGGTAAACAACACTCTAATCAGGCGGGATGTTCCAAGGGCTTAGAGGTCACCTCCCAGGGGCGGGGGCCAAGGGCAGGTCTTTTGTTTGGAGTGTGCAGGGTATGGACAGCCAGCCCACAGTCAGGGGCCGTCCGTCCAGCCTGGGGCAGAGCAGGCTGGCTGGAGAAGCAGGCCCTTCCCATCCGGAACAGCTACCCAGGCCTCCAAGGGTCTGGGGGGACAGGAAGCCGAGGAGGCCGCCCCTAGCCACGCCCTGGGGGGTGGGGCTGCGCCCGGGTCCTGAGGCTCCCCCACCTTGGGCAGAGACCTGGGTCGTGGGGACTCAGCAACGCCAGCTCCCTTCCGGCCTCGCTTCCCCGCTCGCAGAACCCAGGGGTGGACTTCGGGGACGTGTCCGAGCGGCTGGCCCTGCGCCAGCGGCTGAAATGCCGCAGCTTCAAGTGGTACCTGGAGAACGTATACCCGGAGATGAGGACCTACAACGACACCCTCACGTACGGAGAGGTACCGCCTCCGCCGGGAGGGCCCCCCCAGCCCGCACCCTCACCCGTCCCCACGTGCGCGCTCACGGGCTCAGCCGGCAGCGTGCGCGGGCACGTTCGCACGTGCCTGGCGCCGAGTAGACGAGGAGCACAGACTCACCCGCGTACGTGCATGCAGAAACGCACGCTAGTAGATGCAGAGACACGTGCACACACGTGTGCACAAATACACGCACGAACGTGCACATATATTCACACGCACACACGAGGATCCATATGAGTACGTGGGTCTGTACACATAAGGACAAGCGCACACAGACTTGAAAGTATACGTTTGCACAGTTTTGCTCGTGTGCACGCAGAGAGCGACTGATAGAGCCTCACTCATGCACACAAGCCAAAGGTGCCTGCCTGTGCACACGGAGACGCACAGACACCGTCGTCAGGACCAACTGTCAGGTGGGCAGGTGCACCCAACCCCTGAGACGGACGCACTAACGCACTCGCATAAACGCAGTCGTGTTCGGAAGCCGCCATGCATGCGTGTAAGTGCAAACAACACGCACAGGCGGGTACATCAGCTGCACGGAGACTCGCGTGTCTGCCCAGCCCTTACGTGCACGACCACTGTCACCCTGGTCTGTGCTGGTGGCGGGGGCGGCCTCCCTCCCCTCGGCGCTCCAACTGTTCCCGTGTGGAAGGAAGGCGTGCCCATGGCCCTGGGCTAGCGCTCAGCGCAAGGCTCGAAGGGGTGCCCGGGGTGGACAGTCCTGGCTGGCCTAGCCATTCCTGCAGCTGACGCCTTCCCGAGGCGCCGGCTGCCCAGCAGGCCCCTCTGCCCCTGAGTGGGGATGGGCTGGCCTTGCCCTGGCCTCAGGGACCCCCCAACAATGGGGTTTCTCCTCCGGTTTCTGGTTGTAGGTGAGAAACAGCAAAGCCAGCGGCTACTGCCTGGACCAGGGAGCAGAGGACGATGACCGCGCGATCCTCTATCCTTGCCACGGCATGTCCTCCCAGGTAGCGGTGCGCAGGCTGTGAGCGGGCTCTCAGGGCTGGCGTGGGGACCCTCGGGGAGACCCCCACCCCCATGGACTAAGAGCAGGACTTCTGGTGCCAAACAGGCCCTGGGCAGCTCACGTCACGTTGCTTGCCTCAGTCCCCATCCATCAGATGTCACGATAATGGTATCTGTCAGGGCTGTCGTGTGGACCAAAGTGGATCATGTGGGAAAGCATTTGCCACCGTGTGGACAGAACCTAGAAGTGTTACCTAGAAGAAGGGTTAGCACTGGTTCCTACTGGCTGAGCTGCTCCTCAGTGTTGGGGGCTTTAAAAATGTCTATACCGATGTCTAGACCCCAGGCCCATGGAACCAGATGGTGCAGGGACAGGTGTGTTTTCAGAGAGCTCGGGGTAGGACTCTGGTCCCAGTGACTCCCCTGCTGATAAAGGCAACACTTCTTAATGAGTGTTGGGGTCATTTAAATTCAGCCCCACAGAGTGCTTTCCCCAAATTACCCTCGGCTCCCCTCTAAGCACTCTCTGGGTCTGAACCTCACTCACAGAGGCCCATCCAGTGGAAACCCGCAGGGACCCGTCCCAACCCTGGGCACTGAGAAGCTGCCGAGTCCACACGGCCTGCCCGGCGGTGCATGGCGGGCGTGAGGGCCAAGCCTGTGACGCTGGAGCAGAGGGTGTGGCTGCCCCCCCCCACACCTCCCGCAAGCCTTGTCTCCAGACCCCTGCTGGGCCTCCCATTGAGAGACAGAGTCTTAGTGGCCTCCAGGAGGAAATTCAGTCTCCTGGGCTTGTCACACTCCGTGGACAATTCTCTGGCTGGCACCCCCTGTGAGGGGCCGCGTCCTGCTGGGTTCTCTGAACATACCCAGCGAGCAGCCACGGGAGGGACCAGGCAACTGAGGTTTCCCCCAGTCCTGCAGCATGAGAAGAGACGCCACAAACCACGTGGCCTGAAAGACCTCTCTAGATGTGGCTCACACGTGTGCAGTCTGGGCTTGTGCTGGCCACCAGCTCAGGAGGGCCTCTCCCCCTCCCCACGGGGCCTCTCCCCAGGCTGCCCAGTTCTGAGGGCAGGCATCCCAGGAGAACCAGAGGGACCACAAGCGTGTACGCCCAGCCCCAGAGGTCAGCGGCGTGTCCGTGATGCTCCCACGCTCCCCAGGGAGATCCAGGGGCGATTGTAGACCCTCACCCTTCACAGGGGGTGCAGGTCACTGTCCCGGAGCGAGCAGGGTGGGAGGGTTGTGTGGGAAAACCCAGCCTTCCACTGGGAGCTGCCGGTGCACTCGGGCAGCGTGTGTGCGCGCGCTCGGACAGGAGGGGAAGGGAGGGCGGGGCACAGAGGAGAGAGTACAGTGACACCTGACACCTGCTTTTTTATGGAGTCTGTGCTACTTTTAAGCACTTCTGTATCGTGTCCCCTGGATCCTCACCGCCAGGGAGGTGCTCTCAGGACCACCTGCTTACAGATGAGCATCCTGGGCACAGAGAGGTAGCGTGACTTGCCCAAAGCCACACAGCTGGGAATGGCAGGAACTCCATAGGGCTGGTCATGAGCAACAACGTGAAGTAGGATCAAGGCATGCGTGAACTTGGGGTTGCTCTCCATGTGGAAATAGCTGTTCACCTTGTGGTTGTTCGAGGGCAGATGGGGCACCCTAGGGGCGTGTGTGAGATTCTGCTGCTCTGGGCCGAGAGGCCAGGCTCCAGGAGCTGGGGTGGGGGCAGAGTTGTGGGAAGGAGTCTAAGGCGGTCCTGCTGGGGTTCTTGGGGGAAGGAGCGGGGCCAGGGGCGTGGGGCGGTCTGGAGGGCATCCCCAGGTGGGCTCTCTGTGCGCCCCCCTCCCCCCAGGCCTGGCCCTCCCTAGGAAGCTCTGGTGCGTGGGCTGGCGGGGCCGGGCGGTGCCCACCCTCAGTTCCCTGACACCCGTCCACGGCCCCCTCTCAGCTGGTGAGGTACAGCACAGAGGGGCTGCTGCAGCTGGGCCCCCTGGGCTCCACCGCCTTCCTGCCCGACTCCAAGTGTCTGGTGGATGAGGGCAGGACCCGCGCACCCGCCCTGAAGAAGTGTGAAGACGTGGCCCGGCCCGCGCAGCGGCTGTGGGACTTCACCCAGGTCAGCGGGGCTGCTGGGCCCCCGGGGTCCCCGGGCCAGCCCGTGGGGGGACCCGCTGGTCTGGTCACAGCACTGTGACTGCCCCCACACTCCGCGTCCTCGGGCCTCCTGGGGAGGGGGTGTAGATGGAGGGGATGGGGGTGACCAGCACCCAGACGGCCTCGCCGCGGCGGCTGGCCGAGCTCTGCCGAAACCAGCCCCTGCCCCGGGCCCTGGGGCTGCTCGGACGCTGGGTTAGAAGTTCCAGCCCCGAGAACAGACCTTCGGGCTGGGGAGTCACAGGCGGCCCCCGTGCTGGTGGGAGCAGCCTGGGTGAGAACGGCAGCACGCGGATCCCCAGGCTGCAGCCAGCGCCCAGGGAAGGGGGCTTCCAGCGCCTCCCAGTCCCCGCTTGTTCTGGGCCTGTGAGCAGGGTCCAGCTGGCCTTCCTCCGGGTGGCCCTCTCCACAGCCCCTCCTGCCCTCTGTCCTCCCTCGGCTCCCCCGCACCGCATCCATCCGCATACCGCACACCCTTCTCTGGGCGTCTGGAGGTTGCCTCCCCACCAGCTCATCCTCCATGGTGTGGCTTCCTGTGGGTCTACCCAGGTTAGCCAAGGACACGTCCTCTCGTGACCTTGCCTGGAACCCCATCTCCCTCCAGCCCTGAGCAGCCCCCAAGCCCTCTCCCTAAGACCCACCTGTGTCCTAAGTCCCCGCGGTCTCCCAGGGCTCCTGGAGCGAATGACCACAGACATGCAGGCTCTCATTGTCCTCGTGGAGCGGGAAGTCTGAAACCAGCTGTCTGCAGGCGGTGCTCCTGCCGCGGGCTCTGGGGGGTCCTTCCTGCCTCTCTAGGCCCTGTTCCTCCTCCCGCCACCTGCTGTCCCCGTCTCTGTCTCCAAATCTCTCCCCTGGCGGGGACGCCAACATGGACCGAGAGTCACCTGCTCCAGTGTGACCTCATCCTGTCCAGTCACGGCTGCACAAACCCTGAGGTCGCACTGCTGGGTTCTGGGGCGAGGACTCGGTGGGTCTGACCTGCTTCTGCAGGACTCTCTGCCCATGTACTCCGTTGCAAGGCTCTTGGGACCCTGAGGCCCGGGGAGCTGCTTCCAGCGCCCCCTCTCCCCGCCGTGGGCAGCGGGCGTCTTCCGGGAGACATCCCTGTCTCCGCCCCCAACTTCCTCCCCACACGTTCTCTGCCCTCGGTCCCAAAGAGCAGACCCGTGACAAGTAAACACCGTCAGGTGACCCTGCCCTCAGCACTGGGGCCTGGGGGGGGGCTTCTCGTTGCAGAAGAGGCTGCAGGAATGAGGGGTCATGGTTTCAGGCACAGCCAGTAAGGGTCAGAGGTCCCAGGAGGCCAGGGTTGGGGGCGGGACAGCAAGAAGGATCTGTTTGGAGAAGATTGGGGACATACAGTATACAGTCCTGGGGTCCTCAGGCTTGGGCCAGGGTCCTTGATGTCTGGGGGACCAGGGGCCTGCAGGGGTGACTGATGGGCAAACCAGATATGACAGGAGTTGGGAGGCACCCGGGGGAGCCCTTCATCTTAGGGGCACTGTCTCCATTGTGTCAGTCACTCCTCAGACCCCAGGAGCAAGGCAGGCAGGTGACATGGCTGATAGGGTGGAGATGCCTGAGGACCGAGGACAGGAGGGGCCGGAGGCCAGCAGGGGACAGGCCGTCCCTGAGTCTCGGGTGGCCGAGCAGTGACCTGCATGGGGCTTGTCATCAGCCTCACCGCGAGCTGCTGTCAGGGCGGGAGCCCTGGGCGTCCATGCTGACCTGGTCCCCCTCCCCACAGAGTGGTCCCATCGTGAGCCGGGACACCGGCAGGTGCCTGGAGGTGGAAATGTCCAAAGACGCCAACTTCGGGCTGCGGCTGGTGGTGCAGAGGTGTTCGGGGCAGAAGTGGACCATCAGAAACTGGATCAAGCACGGGCGGCACTGACCCCAGGCCCACCCCACACCCCTTCCCTGACGCAGACCCTGAGGACCTGGGGAAGGTGTCGGGCTCACCCGCTGGGCCGGGTGCCAGGACTCAGGCCCCTCCCTGCCTACCGCGCCACTGGACCCCAAAGGGCCCTGGCCGTGCCCTGCGCCACCCCCAGCCAGGACCTCGCCTGGGCTGCTCACAGGCCATGTCCCTGAGATAGCAGGGGCCTCCCTGTGCACTCTGGAGGCAGAGGCCAGGGACCGGCCACCCCACCAGGAGCACAGACCCTGAAGCCAGCTCCACCTCCAAATCACGTGCCTTTTCTACGGTATTCCTGTCCAGGCCGCCGGGACGGCCACGTCTGCATGTGCTGAAGCCCCCTGTCCATCCCCTCCTCGCAGAATGACCCCCATGAACTCAGAGGGCGGCCGAGCTCCCGTCCGCGCCAGGCAGAACTGGGCCTCTTCCGTCTTCTGGCCACATCTAAGGCAAAACCCAGAACGCAGAGCAGCACCCTCCCCGAGGCTGGGGAGAGGGGGAGACAGGAGACGTGGCCATAGTGGACCCGACGACGCCCCAGGCAGGGGAGACAAGAAGACTGTGCTGCTTCCATCCAGCACAGGGCGGATCAAATGGGACAGAGTGCGGCTCATCCACCGGAGTCCCAGCTGCCGGGTCGTCCAGGGTCGGGACCCCTGTTCTAGCATCTCGCCTGGGGCCAGGCGCCTTCTCTCATTGCTCTGAAGCAGGGGTCAACCAACGATGACCCACGGCCCTGCGCCTGTTTTTATAAATAAAGTTTTATTGGCACACGGCCACACCTATCTGTTCCTATATTGTCCGGCGCAGCCTTGTTGCTCCAGGGCAGGCGCTGAGAGGCCGCACGTGCCCCACGGGGCTGTCCCAGGGGCTCCAAGAGGCCGTCTCTGGGCAGGACGGTGCTCAACGATTGCAGGGAACATTGCAGGGCCCCGGGAGGGAAGCCGGAACCAGTCCCGCCTGTTCCCATCCCCCATCAGACTCAGTGCCCGGCTACACCCAGCACCAGGTGCACCCCAGCGCCGGCCCCTCCCTGATAGACCAGCAACCCCATTCTGGCTGCACCTGTATGCACCCAGCTGCTCCCTAACTCTGGGTGGAAGGCCTGGGCTCTCGTGACAGGACCCCGGGGCTGGCCTGGCTCACCCAGACGGATGCCAACGCCTGCAAACCCAACCGCCCAGTCCTCCCAGGGCGGGTTCCCGACGCCCTTCAGGGGTCTCCCAGGGGCAGGAACCGTGGCCCCATCTGTGACTTCCCATTCTCGTTGAGTTGTGTGGCGCCGGCTGGCAGGCTTTCTGGACAACAGGGCTTCATGCCGCGGGCACGTGGGACTTACCTCTTGTCCTTGTGCTGGGCCCGGGCAGCCCACCTTCCAGGGAGGGCCGGTCCAGGGAAAGCATCACAGCCCTTGCCCCCACCGTGTCTCCTTCTGAAGAGGAGGGCCGTTCTGGGAGTGCTGGGGGTCTCAGCCCTGAGACAGCAGCTGTTTGCCCTCTCTTAGGGTCAGTCTCTGGGGAAGATGGGGGCTCTGACCGACCCTCGGGGTCGGAGGGGTCAGAGGGGCACGTGGGTCGTGCAGTCACTGTTCTCTGGCCCCGGAGAGACGCAGTGAGTCTGCACCTCACTGTCCCCCATCCCAGGCCCCTGGGCTCGTGGCCCTCCCCCAGCGCCCTGCCCCCTGGGCACCCACCCCACCACCCCCTCCTCCCCTGCTCCGTCCTGGGCCCCAGTCCCTGTTGCTGTGGAAGCCCTGACGGGCCCCAGCTTCTCCCCAGAGAATTCCACCAGCTCCAACCCAAGGCCCCCAAAGCCCTCTCTATTTCAAATCTTCCCCAAATTTTAAGACCATAGTGGAGACAAACGGCTGGCCAGAGTCCACCTCTCGCCAAAGGCCCGAGTACACACACCTCCAGAAGTTTGCAAGTGAAGGTGAGACACGTCGCAGAGTTCGACACGCAAAGTGGGCTGCCCATGGTTTAAAATGGGACGCGTCGCCACTCAAATGATAAAATTCACGGTGCTATGGTTCATTAGGCAAACTGACAGTCCCACGGAAGCCGCTGGTTGTAGCCCTACAGCCTCAGGGACAACGGAGGCGTCTGGACCAAGCTCCCATCCTCGCGGAAGGCGACACCTTCCGAGAGCCTGCTGTCTGTCAGGTCCCGGTGCGAGGCGGAGGCCCTCTGTCTGCCATAAGCAGGGACAAAGCCGCCCTCTTCATGAGGGGTGGGTCACGTCGCTCTCCTAGCCCTTTCCCCGAAGAACCGCCTAGGAACCCCGGGGCACAACTCAATCCCGAGAGCCCCGGCCCCACGCCGCTGCAGCTCCTGCCAGGTGGAGGCGCTGTGGACACGGTCCTGCGCAGTTCTGCGGTCACCACGTGGCGTGGCCCTGGCCGTGGCGGGCTGGTGTCCCCAGTGGTGCAGATCCCTGTCTGTTCTAACTCATGGTGACACACGCTCCCCTGGGCCCCCACCGCCATCCATCCACGGGCTGTCCTTAAGTGAACCCAGCCCCTGAAACCCTCTGACCTCCTGTTCTTGCTTCCTTGGCCTTAAAGCACAGTAACTCTTCTTCTTTGTCTGCTTTTGAAACATGGGTCTGTGGTTGAGGCCATCCCACTGCGCCAGGAAGGGTCCCATCCATCAAACAGGGCCTTGAATGCAAGGGATGGATCGCGTGATGGAAGTGCCCAGGCTTTGAGGGGGGCACTGGGGCATCCCAGGGACTCACCTTCCAGCAGCTGAAGGGACCCCAGGAGCCACGGCCACTTGAGGGGCTGGAGCTACAGAAGGAGCAGGGGGAGCGTCCCTGCCATCGGAGACCCCCAGCTTCCCAGCCCGGCTCAGCCAGGGAAGGGAGGCAGGAAAGGGTCTGCCCACTGCAAGCTAGCAGCCAGGGCCCGTCTCAGAGCAGACGGACTTCCCCGCACAGACGACCCACTTGCAAGGGTCAATTTTTACGTTTTCAGGAATTTTGTGAACCAGTTGTGAAATACAGCATTACTAAAAAGTAAATTATATGAACCTACAATTAAAAATTACACTGAAAACAAAGGTAACAAATAGTCAAAACTCACCACTTGCTATTTATTATCACGTCATTACCGCCTGCGCTCTAGCCATGGTCCGTCCCAGGGAGGAAGTGAGGGTGTGCGCCGGATGGCAGGCTGGTGGCTGGCAATGGTCCACGGTGGAAATGCTCGTCAGTGGGAGTGGTCGGCACCACAAGCCAGGGCGCGCTTTACAGAGAGCTGCTGCTGGACACCGGCACCCCTCTGTTTACGTTGTCCCAGCCCCCCCCCCACACACACAGTATCTTCCGGGCCCAGTGACACAGGTGGTTCTTTTCAGAGCGAAGAAGGTCTCCAGCCATGCAAACTCCTCTCCCCACCTGCCTGGGTAAGTGCTGGTGAGCATTCTGGGAAGAAGGAGAAAGAGGGGAGAAATATGTTTAAAACTGCAATCCCACGTCCTCCTTGAGATAAGCCTGGTAGTGCTGAGAACCTCTGTGCCCATTTTACAGGTGGGGAAGCAGAGGCTCACAGGACGGAAGTGACTTGGCTGCAGGCACGCACTTTCCCTGGGGCAGGTCCAGAGGCTCGTACTCAGATCGGCTCCACCCTGCCTGGCTGCCAGGGATGGTTTTCTTTCTTTCTAAACAACTGTCATGTTCAAATGGCAAAGATACAAGCAAATAGAATTTAATAAAACTTAATAGCAGGCCCTCTTCTTCCACTAATTCAATTGTAAATTGGCCCTGCCACGAATTCAGAAAAATCCATGTTGTTTGTTTAAAACGGTTCATTGGTAACCAAACCTAATAAACAGCCGGGGCTTTGGGCGGGGCTGTAAACATGCAGATGTTTCTGATGAGAGGCAGGGAGCGCACAGAGGTCTTTCGTTTCCTCTGCTCTTGACAGAGATAATGTGCATCAGAACTTAATTTTGTCTAATAAAAATTTCATTGCTCCAATGAATCTTCATTTATGGTTGAAACCCGTGGGGCGAGTGTACCCTGTGGGAAGCGGGGATCTGGCCCAGGGGTGGGGTCCCCAAGAGGAGGGCAGGGGAGTGGGCCAGGGAGCAGGTTGGGGGGAGTGGGGCCTGTGGGGCCAAGGAGAGGGGAGCGGGGCAGGTTGGAGGGAGCTGGGTAGGGCGCGGGGCAGGTGGGGGAGGGGGAAGGGGACGGGGGAGTAGGGCAGGGAGCAGGTCGGGGAGTGGGGTTGGGGTGGGGCTTGGGGAGAGGGAAGGGGGAGCTGGGTAGGGGAGCAGGGCTGGCCTCTGAAGCCTCCTTGCAGGCCTCCTGGCACCCACCCCGTGCCGGGGTCCCTGACCCAGCCACAGGCACAGGGAGGGGCGGGGGGCATGTGGATCTGGCCTCTGGGGCGCTCCGGGCACAGGCAGATTTCAGGGCTGAGCCCTCACCCCGGCCACACCCCAGAAGGATGTGCAGGCGGTGTTCAGCGGGTGAGACCTGGTGTCCGCAGCCCCTGCCCCAGAAGGACCCCAGCTGGAGTTCCTACTCACCCGATTGCCAAACACGCTCGACCGCAGTCCTGCCAGCTGCAGGTGGGTCCTGCCCACACGCCCCGCGGGGCCTTGCCTGGCCTCCCCTGCTCACCGGCTCCAGAAGCACGTCTCAGCAGGGGTCCCAAAGGCAGATGGAGCCCCCCAGCTGGTAGGGCCTCCCCCACCATCCCCACCCCCACCGGAGCCCAGAGAAGGACCCCTGAGATGGCTGGCCCATCGGACGTTACACAGAACTTCATGTGTGACATGAGCCTGAAGATTGCTCGGGACCTGCGCCTGGTTCTCACGCAGCTTCTCACACAGCGGCTGGGGCAGCCCCAGGGCCCGGAGCACAGCCCTGGAGGGAGTGGGGTCCCGCGGTCAGCTCCAACCTGACCGGCCTCAGGGGAACCTGGCAGTCCCTGCATTTACCCCGCGTGCCCCGCAGGTGACGAAGAGCTCAAGCTCAAATCAGAGGGACGGCTCCCACGGTGGGCGCCCTGGGGGCATGGAGCGAGTTTGCAGGGGCCACACTAAGACAGCTCTCAAAACGATTAATGTGGAGACGGCTCTGGAGCCTGCTCCCCTTTCTTCCTGGGAGCCTCCTGCAGGCTTGAGCAGGGCTCACCGCCAAAGTCAGAAACTGTCCTTGGGAAGCAGGACTTGCGCCTGACCCACACTGGCTTGACCCTCTCCCCACAAGGTCCCGAGCCCGAGGAATCCTGGCGGACACAGACTCCCAGCAGCTCCCCGCCCTCCCCCCTACTCCTGAGCACCCGCCCTGTACCCCTCCCCAGAACCCACAGGGAATGGCCTGTCCAGTGAGCCGAGGACAAGACCAGGGTCACTTGCCAAAATGGCCGGAAGGCCATCAGAGCGGCTCCTCTCTGCAGTGGGAAGGGCAGCCCCGGAGCCACGGCGCATTCCACTAGGATAGCACGTCCTCCCAACGCCGGCGGGCAACAGGCGCTGCCCCAGCAGGTGGAGGTGCAACCGGGTGAGGGTCGGAAGGCTGGTGAGCCACTGCGACAGCTCGCTCCGCAATGCCTTCCGTGGACGTGGACAGGCCCATGAGGGGGTCCCCCCTGTGCTGGGATCAATAGTGCCCCCAAGACCCTGTCCACCTGGAGCCTCAGAAGGTGACCTTGCTGGGAATAGGGTCTTTGCAGGCGTAATTGGTTCAGACGAGATTGCGCACGGGTCAGGTGGGTCCTGACGCAATGACTGGGGTCCTTGTAGGGGGAGGTTAGGACACAGACACACACAGAGGGAGGAAGCCCAGTAAAGATGGAGGCTGAGACGGGAGGGACGCATCCACAGGCCCGGGGGCGCCCAGGACATCAGAGGCCCCAGAGCTGGAAGGGACCTGGAATGGAGTCTCCCTCAGAGCCTCAGACCCGGCCCGCTGACACCTGATCTCAGACGTCTGGGCTCCGGACGGGATAAGCACCTTGCCGCTTCAGCCACCCGCCTGTGGTCCTTCTATACGGTAGCCCGGGCGCGGCCACGCTCGTCTCAGAGACGCACGAGGTGATGCATTCAGCACCCACAGCATCTCAGGGACACAGCGGGACCTGAAGCCCAGGCGCTCAGCACCCGGCCTGCGCTGGTTGGACTCAACCTGCACGGGGCTGACCTTGGGTCTCTATGCACGGGCGCTTCTCCCCTCCCAGACCCCCATGACCTCCCGCGAACGAAACGCCCCGTGGTTTCCACTGACGACAGAATCACTGTCCACGTGCTGCCGATGAAGCTGAGGCTTGTTGCCCGTCCGTCCTCCCTGCTGGCCATTCTGTGTCTGCGGCCCCGCCTGCTTTGTCGCTGTCAGGCGGTGGCCGGCGCTCCTGGCGTCCTGCATGCACACGGGGCCGAGGGACCGGAAGTGGCGACCGCGCGCCCGCTGAGCCTGAGCAGGGCCTGTGAGCGTGTCCTCGTGGGCGGTGGAGTGCCTGTTTTCACATTTCTGTGGCTTGTGTTGGTGAGTTCACTGTTGAAGGGGGCCCCCAGCGTGGAGCGGAAGCGTGTGCTGCTAAGGCCACGAAGGCTGCAATGTGCCGGCGGAGGAAATGCGACGCGAGCTTTGTTCGGGCAGAATGACAGCTGTTGGCGGGGGTTGTGGTACTGAGTCGACAGCATCGATTAAATAAGGTGTCTTCCAACAGAAACACATCAAATAAAGCCATCTATTGACCAGTGAACAGAAGTGTGACCTGAGGCTCGCAGGCAGCTCATCCGCGTGTCCCCAGGAACCACGGCCCCACGTCCGCTGATTGGCGCCGACGGGGACTGCGAGAGCACGGTGGCGGCAAGGAGGACTGCATGTGTCGTGTGTTCACAGCGGGAGGAAGTGCCGCTCTTCACTAGAGGTCAGGGAAGGCCAAGGTGTGATCCCGGCCCGGGTCGCCAGCCCTGCGGGCTGTAGTCACGCGCCACTGTGCTGGGACTGTCCCGTCCGGTGCCGCCAGGGCCGGTGGGCCGGTGTCTTGTCCGTCACGCCTGCGAGGCCGTGAACTCGGGCCTGGGAGGGTGACCAGGAGGCCCCCTGACATGGCGAGCTGAGTTTCCACCGCCAAGGAATGGGGTCTCAAAACTGCACAGGAGTTTAGAGCCACGGCGTCCCTTCTCGCGTGGCTCCGCCGGTCAGGCGCGGATGCCCGGGTATGCCCTGGGGCTGCACAGAGCTCCGGCCTGAGGCAGAGGTGGGGGAAGAGGCGGCGAGGGGCTGCACACTGCGGGCAGCCGGCGGCCACGGGCCTCCCAGAGCTGCCGGGGCCTGAACTCAGCCGTGCGCCCCTGCTGCCTCCTCCTATTGAGACGAACTGCTTCCCCGCTGACGGCCAATGCTAATTAAGCTGACGACCTTGATAAGTCACACAGCTGACTGCTCGGGGACAA
Source organism: Zalophus californianus (assembly GCF_009762305.2). NCBI lineage: Eukaryota > Metazoa > Chordata > Mammalia > Carnivora > Otariidae > Zalophus > Zalophus californianus. Next base: position 845,672 of record NC_045608.1, read on the forward strand.
AATGGATGGGAAGTCTTGTTCGTGATTTCTTCTGCTCTTTTATGCTCCTGATAGTCATTTTAAAATTAAATTGAGTGGCTTATCGGTGCTAATTCAAATCGACAGGGCAATCTTTCTTCAGTGACTAATTAATAGCAGAGAGGCCGGCCACCCTGCCGACATCACTCATCGCTGCTCCGCGGAGCCTGGTCCCACTGTGGGGCTTTGAAGTGATCAATTTCAACCTGGGCCCTTTTTTCCCCAAAAGTACAAGGCGCCTGGGCTCCAAGCCTTGCCCTTCGGACCCTCAGAACCCGCCTTCGCGGGGGTGTCCAGTGCGTGGTGTCCCGTGTGCTTGCCCCTGCGAGTCCTCCGCTAGGCGAGTGGGGGGCTCACCGTGGAGACCACCCCCTCCCTTCTCTCCTGCTGAGCCCCCACGCCGCTCAGAGGACAGACACAACCTTCACTCACACCTGTCCCACCGCAGAAGCCACGTGTCCACGTTGCACAAAACAAGAAGAAACAGCATGGCGATCCTCAGCACACTCATGCAAAGACAGACCAAAAGCCTTCCAGAATAAAATAACCCTAAGAATAGAAGAAAATCCCAGAAAGTGCTTCACCTGAGAAGAACTTAAGACAACATTTTAAACTTTATTTTATTTATTTTACACATTTAAAGAAGAGCTTAGAAATTAGAAGGCAGAACTTGTGAAGTGAAAACCACAGATTTCAGAACTGAAGAAACAAAAGAAGGCTCAAGACAGCGGAACAGGAAGCTAGGAAGTGAGCCCCACAGAGCAGGAACCGGAATAAAGCAGGCCCAGAATCAAGCGGCTGATGGAGAAGGAAAGCTCAAGGCAGGCACTCTGATTAGAGATACGTTTCTAAACACCTAAAAAGAAGCAACAGAAAGAAGCTAATCGATTTCTGGAAGCCACAGGAGGGAGCACCGCATCAGGATACCGGGTGTCACAGGAAGGGTGGGAAAACTAGCTACGGACGTCAGAGGCGCGCCCTGGCATGGAGGAGGGCCCGCTGCTCTGCACACGGACCGGAACAAACGACCGCCCCCGCCCCCCACGGAGTAGTCGGGTTATCCCTGCAGCCAGCCACCGGGAGCCCGAGCCAGCAGCGAGCTGCTGCGGGACAAGCCAGCCCAGATCAGGGGGTGCAGAAACCTCCCCTTGTGCCTCGTTATAGTCCTCTGAGGAAGGGGCCAGTATTAACCCCCACTTTACAGACAGGGAAACTGAGGCACAGAGAGCCTCTGTAACTTGTCTGAAGTTACACTGTCGATACCTGGTTGTATTGGTCAGAGTTCTCCAGAGAAGCGGAACCAAGGGGAGGAGGGAGGAATGGAGGGAAGGAGGGAAGGAGGGAGGGGGAGGGAGGGAGGGAGGGAGGGAGGGGTGGGTGGGCCAGTGGCTGGACTGAAGGAAGGGTCCTCCCATGGGGGCTGCTCTGCTGGCGTGTCCGGCCAGTCCGCTCCTCTCCCCAGCCCCCTCCTGACTCCCTCAATGTACTTCACTGTCCACCCCAGGAAATGACGTGTAATATCTTCAGGAAACGCCCCTACTTACAGTAAGAGCAAGTTGTACATCTGCCAACGGCAGCCATTAGGCAAAGTGATGCTCAATAAATTTCCCCACGCAGACTTCCGTCCTCATCTGAGACGGGCTCCACCGGAGGACGCAGGCGAGGGAGAGGCCCCAGTTAGCCAGCCGGCCAGCTGGGGAGCAGCAGGTGCAGGAGGGAGGGGAGAGGAGCCGGGGGGGTGGGCAGCAGGTGCAGGGGGGAGGGGAGAGGAGCCGGGGGGCAGCAGGTGCAGGAGGGAGGGGAGAGGAGCCGGGGGGGGCAGCAGGTGCAGGAGGGAAGGGAGAGGAGCCGGGGGGGGGGGGCAGCAGGTGCAGGAGGGAGGGGAGAGGAGCCGGGGGGCAGCAGGTGCAGGGGGGAGGGGAGAGGAGCCGGGGGGGGCAGCAGGTGCAGGAGGGAGGGGAGAGGAGCCGGGGGGCAGCAGGTGCAGGAGGGAGGGGAGAGGAGCCGGGGTGGGGGCAGCAGGTGCAGGAGGGAGGGGAGAGGAGCCGGGGGGCAGCAGGTGCAGGGGGGAGGGGAGAGGAGGCAATGAAAACGAGGAGGGGGAAGGCGGAGAGAGCAGTGGCCTGTCTCAGAAGGACGAAGCTCTCCCACAAGTCCTCGGGAGACTTCTGTGTTTGTCTCACGGGGAAGATGCTACCACCTCCAGCTGCAAGGGAGTCTGATAAGCTTGTTGACTCAGTAGCTGGGAACAGAAAGCAGGGCTGGGTTAGCCAGCTGACAGCGTGGTCGCCCCTTGGTTCTGAGCAGGGGTGGGCGTGGGGGGCAAACCCTTGCTGCCGCCCCCTCGTTGCCCCACCTCCTGCCTTTCCGGAAGGCCCCGGAGGGTTCTGGATTGTGGGGAGTGGGCCCCGGGGGGACAGGCTGCACATTCCAGGAACAGAGGGTGTGGGGAGGCCCCGTGGAGGCCCCAGACACCCCAGGCGGCCCCCTTCCTGGCTCGCCCAGGCTCCTTGCCCCAGACGCACGTGTGTCCCTCGGCAGGGACAGCCGGACCTGCGGCAGCGCCCGGGAGTCATCCAAAGGAGGACACGGCTGCCGGCGCACAGTAGGGCAGCATCAGGCATGGGTGCTGTTTCTCAAAGTGAGGACAAAGGGCTTTAAAAACGTCCAGAGGAGCCTGGGCAGGCCGACATCCTCATGGGCTTGCAGCCTCTCCTGACCGTGGCCTGGCCACGTCCAGCATGCTCGCCACAGCCGCCCATGTCCCTTGGGGTCTCGGCCTCACCCTGCAGGCACCCCTTCTCTCTGCCCCTGGGGGCCGGTCCCCTTCCTCCACATCCCCAGCAGCTGCCCCTGCATGGAGGCTCTCGTGCCCCCACAGATGCACATTCAGGGCCAGCTGACCCCATGGGGGCGCAGGTAGGGGCAGCTGTCAGGCCCCTCGTGTCGGCTTCAGCAGAGGTGGACCGTCGTGCTTCCTCCTGGCAGCATCCCCCGAGGGCAGGGCCTGCTCCGTCGCAGGTCCCTGTGACCACGGCCAGCATGTCAAGGATAATCCAGATACCCTCCACGTCTCAAGGTCCCTAACTCAGTCCCACTGGTGAAGGCCAGTTGCCGTGGAAGGTGACGTCTGGGGGGCCGTGGACCAGGGCCACCCACAGAAGCACAGGTGCACACAGGCTCCAGTCTCAGATCTGCCTTCTGGGGGAGTCCAAACCAAACAGCCCCCTGCCCCCTCTGTGCTTGTCAGCTGCAGGAGCCCCAAATCCCCTGTAGGGTTGGGCCAGTCTGAGTTGAGGTTTTGGTCACCTGCAACCAGCTGATGGACCTCCAGGCTGAAGACTTCGAGAGAGGGGCCGCCCTGGCTGCCAGGAGAGCCCCCCACCATGGGGGTCTGGGGAAACGCTGGTGGGCGTGGCCTCCGCGCAGGTGCCGCTCCCACACCCACTCACTCTCCCGGGGGTCTGGGTCCTGCTGGTCCCTGGCATGGGGTCGTTTCCCTCCAGACCCCCATCGTCCCTTTCCCTGTCAGGCCTCACCCCTGGGGCCACCCTGTGAAGCTGGCAAAGAGCCCCCGCCCACGCGTGCCCCCAGGGCTCCCGGCCACGTGGCCTTCGTGGCACCGGCCCCCCGCCCCTGGTACTTCCCGGTGGTCGCAGGTGTGTTCCACTCTGCTCGTGGGGGAGGAATGGCAGCTGCCTTCCCGGGGGGCTCCTTCTCCAGCACCCACACGCAGGAGATGCTCAGCAAGTGTGTCTCCCGCTGCCTCACTTCGGGGCTGGTTCCCCAACCCCACCCAGCCTCCCTGCTCTGAGTCCAGGGGGTTCTTCCAGAAGCCGGGGTCACAGGGTTCGCCGAGAACCAGCTCTGCTCAGAGGCTTCCCAGCACCCGGCGGTAGAAGGACCTGCTGGGCGGTGTCAGGATCGGGGTCCTGATGGGGGTGTGGGGGCTGCGGGCTTCACCACAACACACAGAATCAAGGGGACCCGGGAGGGCCCTGCCGACGCCGGGACGACGAGGCAGCCCCCTCGCTCCCCTCAGAGCAGGAGGCCGCACGCCGAAGGAGGTGGACGTCAGGGCAGCAGAACCACTATCCATCGATCAATCGATTGATCGCCTGAACCACCAGCTGACAGTTGTCTACTCACGAGCTCATTAAGTCTTTAAAGGAAACCACATTTCTTATTGTTCCCCCTGCTGACCGTGGGTGCAGCTTGAGGTCTGACAGCGAGGGGCAAAGAACTTACCCAGCGCCCAGAAACCCAGGAAAATAAATGTGTAATTAAGAATTCCTGGAGCCATCAGAAAGGCTAAGTAATGGCACTTTCCACAGTGCAGGGTGAGGGTTTCAATCTTTAAATGCAGGAAATTGGACTCTGAGTCCCATCTTCTGAACAAAGACATGCCCGCGGAGCGTGTGGCCCCGAAACACCCCTCAGATTAGAACTTGTCCCAGGTAGTGACTGGAACAAAAGAAACAAAATTTAACTCAAAATCAATTCCAGAGCAAGGCTTACTGATGAAACGGGCTTTGGCTCTCAGCCCATCAAACACCATCCGGGTGGGAGGTGGGGGGAGGGGGCTCATACCAGACTGCCAGGTTCCCCCACCCCCCACCCAGCCAGGGCTGCCAGGTCCCCCCCCCAGCTCGGGGAAGGGTCCAAGCCTCAGAGACTCAGAGGCCCCCTGCCTTGGCTCTCCTTTTGGAGAGAGAGCTGGTGGAGGGGGACAGGGATGTCCTCTTGGGAAGCCTACTACCCTTCTACCCACGGCCCCCCCCCTCAAGCCCAGTCCCACCCCACATGGCTCCCACCCCCTGGTAGCCCAGAGCACGGGGAGCGCCGCACAGCCCCGCAGCACAGACCAGAGGTCTTGCCCCAGATGCGCTGGTCAGTGCGCTGGGTGGAGGACCACAGCCCAGAGGAGCCATTCCTGCTGCTTCTTGGGGCTGCAGATGCCTGGCTCCTGGAACAGCCTAGGCCCCAGTTCCTGGCACCAGCACCCCCTGTCCCCCAGCTCAGTGCAGGACTGGACTGGAGGGGGTAAGCACCAGTGAGCCCTGGGAAAGGCCCAGTCTGCACCCCTAGAATCGGCAGGCAGGGAACCCGCGAGCCTGCGCGTCTGCATTTCTAACCGGCCCCCTGTGCTGCTGGTCCCAGGACCCTGCTCTGAGCCACAAGGCCGAAGCCCAGAAGGAAAGCCGCAGAGCTGGACCAGCCCTCAGGCCTGCCCGCCATCCCGTCCCCACCCCCTCGATGGGAAAGCAGGTGTCCCGCACCCCAGCTCTCTGACGGCCTTGTCTGCTGCCATCCCCGTTCACGGGAACATGAAATGCCGTTCCCAGGATGTGCCACATCACAGAAACCCTGCTGATTTCTGGAAAGAAACTTACAGGGCAGCCGCGTGCACTTCCAGTAAATGCCCGCCCGCCGTGAGACAGCAAGGGGCCTCTGCTGTGGAGCCAGCTTCCACTGACAGTGCAGCTCGCCTCCAGAGAGGCCCTGCTGTGCAGGCAGGTGTCCCGCTCGCGGCGCAGGGACCGTCCAGGAGCATCTGAGCCTCGCTCTCGGCGCCTCGGGGACAACCATCCACCCTTCGTTAAACCCCTTCTGCCCACACTGTCTGCCACCAAAGTCCTTCCCTGACTGTGGCCTGTTTTCACGTCTCCAAGACTTTGACATTTCTGTGTGATTAGCCACATGAAAATGAGGTGGTACCCGAGAGGGTGGGCCCTAATCCGTGTGACTGTGACCTTGTAAGCAGGGGAGAGAGAGACGGGAGGGGGAGTGCATGGTGGCGAACAGGAAGGGCTGCAGAGGGAGCCCAGCCCCCTGACACCTGCTTTCCGGCCGGCCTCCAGACTGAGGCACAGGCCATCAAGCATCGGTCTGGGGGTCTGGGGCCGCCACGGCTAGTTAACCGCGAGGGGCCAGGCTCCTCGGGCCTCGTCTGCTGCCCTGGCCACCAAGTTCCAGCCCTGGCAAAGGCCTGCTGCCCCCGAGCAGAGGGACCCCCACGCTGGATGTGGGGCCGAGTGGATCCAGCAGCCTCTTTGTGGGACTTGTCAGCATCCAGTAGTGCCCACCAGCGAAGGGAAGGGCCCAGGATGGAGGCTCATGGATCAGTCGCCAGGGTGCCCGGGCCCTTGTGGGGAGAGGAGCAGGGACTCTGTGGCTTCGGGGCCCCTCCCACCTCGACCCAGGCTCCAGGCTCACACTTGGAGCCTGGTCCCTCTCTGCCTCTGCCATGGGCCCCACATCCATCACTCCAGCCACAGAGCACCTCTAACTTCCTTGGGGCTCCGGGAACCAGCACCACAAACGGGCTTCAAACTGCCTACAGCTGGATCTGTGAGCAGAGCAGGCCTGGACCCTCGCCCCCACCTGGGGGCCAGCAGCCCAGGGATGAGTGAGCAAGAGGGGGTGTGGGCGGGGCCCCGGATGCCGCCCCTGCCCGCAGAGGCGGAACTGGACTTGCCAGGTCGGGGCCAGCCCACTGGACCGTGGAGCCGCCAGAAGCAGCACTGGGAGCCTCACGTTCTGGAGAAGGCCGGGAACACAGGCTGGCTACAGGGTGAGTGACTGGCCCAGTTGAAAGCTGCCACCTCAGAAAGATTTTCAGTGGGTGGTCTCACTCTAGCCTGGGGGCTCTGCTCGTGCTTGTGGGTCAGCCCAGGTCCCTGCACCGAAGTGTCCTGCACCCCAAGGCCAAGCAGGTGGGCCCCAGGAACCAGGCAGCGGCAGGGAGGGCCCGAGTCACAGGCCCTTGGAGGGTCATGGCCACATGCTTGACTCAACTCCACGCCTACACAGAGGCACATGGGCCCGCACCTGGCAGAGCTGGAGAAATTGGGACTCTGTCTGGCCAGGATGGGGAGGCAAGGTATGGTTGGCATGTCCACCCACTGGACACACCTGGGAGCCTGCAGTGCTGGTTAAACCCTGACCCCCTCAATCAGCTGGAATGAATGGAGACTGATCGTCCCCGATTGCAAATGGAGCCTCAGCAAGAATTTTTGGCCAGGGGCTCTCTCCCGCCAGGAGGCTCTCCAGGATGGGAGACTCTGTGAGGACAGCACATGAGCCGGCAGCACAGGGAAGGGACCAGGGCAGCCGTGGGGACAGGCTGGGCCACAGTAGCCAGCGACTTGGTGCAAGGGCATCCGCCTGACTTCAAGCAGAAACCTCACACATGCCTTTCTCTGTCCTTCCTCTGCAGGAATCTGGAGGCCTTGGAAGGCGGGGCCCCTGGGGATTGGTCTGGGCACACACCAAAGAGACACCTGGTCAGCCGTGAGTGCCAGGGAAGCTGGGTACCTCCCACGGGCAGCCAGGGCCAATGGGACTGGCAGTCCCTCCTATCAGATGGGGGCTCATGGAGGCATTAAGGCACTGTCCCAACTGAAGGCCTTGCCCGTGGCTGAGGAAAGGCCCTGTCTCCACGGACTGCAGTGCCCCTTGCAGCCCGAGACTGGCTCCCAGGGTGTGGACTGCACACATGCAGCTCAGGGGAGCCGGGGACCTGGGGCAGGGCAGGGTCCGGCCGACGAGGCTGGGGGACAGGAGGGGGTTTCGGGGGTACCTGGCGTCTACCTTAACCCGCACATCGGGTCCATTCTGCCCAGGGCAGCAGGACACGCATCGCCCTTCCAGGTCAGGGCCCACACTGGTGTGCGGAGCAGCGAGCATGGACACCGGGCAGCCCCTGGGGCCGCCTGCGGGAATGCTGAGTGACGGTGGGCAGGTGAAGGCTGCCTCCTCAGACCGTGGGCAGGGGCTCTGTCCACCCTGAGGTCTGTGTAGGCCCGTGTGGACCAGCCAGAGACAGGCCGGGAGGGAGCTGGCCTGCAGAGGCGGGTGACCACGGGGCAGCCAGGCACGGGGGGAGGCGGGGACCCAAACAGGGAAAGTGCAGGGAGAGCCCGGGACCTGGAGCAGGGGACCCAGCGGCCTGTCGGGGTGCACACAGACCCCAGGCGGCCCTGCGGCTGGGGAACCCCAGGACCCCTCAGGTCTCCCCAGATCAGAGACGGGCCGCCCGTGAGCAGTTCACGAGGCCACCTTTGAGAGAATTTCGGGAGGAAGCGTCTGCACCCTGGGGGTGCACATGTGGGAGTCCGAGCCGCACGGGCCAGGAGAGAACGTCCAAGAGAGTCGGAGTGACAGACGGGGCGGCGAAGCACCCACAGGCAGCCCAGAACCCCGGGGGGCGTGCAGGGGAACCGGGGAGTCCGAGGGAGAGCCTGCGCCCGGAGCGGAGCCCCGTCCGACCCCACGCAGACCTCATAGAGCCCTGGTTCCTCCAGACCCCGGGGCCCACCGGGCATCCAGATGGAAAAGGCACCGTCAGGCCCCAGCGTCAAGCGGCTGCCTCCGCATTTGGGGGCGTGAGTACTCGACAGCCTGGGCGTGTTCATTTTGGGGAGCACCCTGAGCCCCAAAGGCCACGAGGGAGCCGGCGGACACAGGTGGCGCGAGAAAGGGGACCCGCTGCGCTTGTTCAGGCTGCGGAGAGGGGAGGGGAGGCCCAGTCCTGAAACGGGGGGCCCGTGTGTGGAGTCCAGGGGCCCCCTCGGCAGGCAGCCAGTCGCAACACGGACTCACTGTCGCCCCAGAAACATTTTGTGGGGGGAGGGCTCCCTGGAGGGTGTCCAGCTGGTTCTGGTGCGGGCCGAGATCCACGGGCAGAGAGACACCCGGCTTCCGCCGCACAGGTGAGGGGCGCCTAGCGCGCATGCGTGAGCCGCGCAGGGGCGGGCAGCCAGGGGCCCAGAAGAGCGCGAGCGGGCAGAGCGGCGGGGGAGGGGGCGGGCCCCCGGGGCTCCAATCCTCTGCCTCATTCCCAGCCCTAGGCTACTCACCTGGGCCTACTTCGCCCCCAGAGGTGAAGCTGGAGGAGCGGGGTCTGCCTTGGTCGCAGGGGCCCGGGAGGCTGGCGGGTGTTTTTCCAGCAACAGACACCTGGGAGCCTCGATGCCTGGTCAGCCCGGGACCCCGTCGGGCAGGCAGCCGGTTGCAGGGGGACTGCCTGTACCGTTGCAAGCTGCCCCCTGACAAGGGGTGTGGGGGTGCCCGTTTTATTCGGGAGGCTGCTGGGGTGATCCCGGCTGTCCCGAATCTCCACCGGTTTCCAGGGCCTCGGGCTGGCTGACAGGTGCGTCTGGCGCTTTTAGGAGCCGCCCGTGTCAGGGGAGCCCAGGGCGCGGCTGGTGTGGGGTGTGGCAGCGACCCCAGGCTGGGCTGGGCGGCCCACATGCTCGACCTACTTGCAAGCCTGCACCTGCGCACGTGGGCGTGTGTTTCCCTTTCAGCCGGAGCTGGGGGAGCCGGGCCTGTGTTGCCAGGGGGGCCTGAGTCCCCTGACTGCGCTGTCCTTCTGTGAGAGACCCCTGAGGGCCCTGAGTTCAGGAGAAGGCGGGGGCTTCATCAGGCAGCCAGTCCGACGGGGACGGAGCTGGGCCCCTGGAAAGGTGCCTCTAAGAAAGATTGGGGGGGGTGGCTCCCTCCAGCCTGGAGGCTGTGCATGTGGTTCCAGACCGTCGGGAGCTGGGCAGGCTCAGATGACCCCAGCCACCCTCTGCGGGCTGACGCGGTGCTTACTGAGCATGCTCCAGCCGCACAGGTGCGTGGAGCCAAGGATCTGCTCCCCGGCCAGGGTCTGGAGGGCGGCTTGCTTCACGGCAGTAGCCTGGTGGGATACATGGCATCTGCCTGTTTCCAAGTGCGAATCCACACAAATGCCTGTGTTTCCCCTGAAGGCAGAGCGGAGGGATCTGGGAGCCTTGCAAGACCTGACTGCGGCGTGCTGACCGTGGTACCCTCAATGAGCGGCACCTGGGAGCCTGGTTTGCTGCAGAAACCCGGGCCTTCCAAACAGTGAGTGCACCTGGGGACTGACTCGCCCCCATTTCCGGGGCTGCCTCCAAAGGAATTTCAGGGGTGGGCTCCCTCCATGGTGGACACAACGCAGAGGTGGGTCCTGGCTCCCAGGGCAGTGACAGCGTGAGTACGGTGCAGGTGTGAGCCTCCCAGGCCAGGGGAGCCCGGGCCGGGAACAGGGGAGGTCGGGCGAGGTCGGGACACAGGAGCAGACCTGTGTGCACCTGCACCTGCCCAAGTCCAAGCCCAAACCTGCACAAACACACTTGTGTCCCCCTGAGGTCTGTGGGGTTGCGGGGGCCAGCAGTGCTCAGACTGATTGTCTTTGTCGCCCGTGTCTTTTGTTGTTGCTGTTTGCTTGATACATTTTTTTAAGATTTAATTCCAGTGTCATTAACATGCGATGTTGTATTAGTTTCGGGCGTGCTGTGTAGGGATTCAGCACTTCCACACATCACTCCGTGCTCCTCACGGTAAGTGTACGCCTAGTCCCCTGGACCTGGTTCACTCCTCCCCTCCCTCCTCCCCTCTGCTGAACACCAGTGCTCTGTAGTTGAGTCAGTTTCTTGGATTGTTTCTTGCTTTGTTCCTACATTTCCACATATGAGTGAGATCCTATGGTATTTGTCTTTCTCTGACTTCACTTATCGTAATACCCTCTAGGTCCGTCCATGTTACAAATGGCAAGATTCATTCCTTTCTATGGCTGAGTAATAGTCCATTGTGTGTACACACCACATCTTTATCCGTGCGTAAGTCAGTGGGCATTCTGGCTGCTTCCGGATCTCAGCTAGTGTAGATACTGCTACTGTAAGAGGGCTGCATGTATCCTTTGAAGTATTGATTTTGTATCCTTTGGGTAAATACCCAGGAGTGCAATTGCTGGGTTGTAGGGCAGCTCTATTTTTAACTTTTTGGGGAACCTCCATACTGTTCTCCAGAGTGGCTGCACCAGTCTGCACTCCCACCAACAGTGTAGGAGGGTTCCCCTTTCTCTGCGACCTCGCCAACACCTGTCGTTTCCTGTGTTGTTCAGTTTAGCCATTCTAACTGGTGTGAGGTGGGATCTCATTGTTTTGATTTGCATTTCCCTGATGCCGAGTGATGTTGAGCATCTTCCCATGTATCTGTTGGCCATCTGGATGTCTTCCCTGGAAAGGTGTCTATTCATGTCTTTGCCCATTTTTTAAATGGATTATTTGTTTTTTTGGAGTGTTGAATTGTATCGGTTTTTAATACTTTGGCTAGTAAGCCTTGATCAGATATGTCATTTGCAAATTTCTTACCAATTCTGTAGGTTGTCTTTTCGTTTTGTTGACTGTTTGCTGTGCAAAAGCTTTTTATTTTCATGAAGTCCTAATAGTTCATTTTTGCTTTTGTTTCACCTTGTCTTTGGAGACGTGTCTTGAAAGAAGTTGCTGTGGCCAATATGGAAGAGGTTGCTGCCTGTGTTCTCCTCTAGGATTTTGAAGGATTCCTATCTCACCTTTAGGTTTTGAGTCTATTTTTGTGTGTAGTGTAAGGAAATGGTCCAGTGTCACTCTTCTGCATGTGGCTGTCCAATTTTCCCAGCACCATTTGTTGAAGAGACGTTTTTCCATTGGACATTCTTTCCTGCTTTGTCGAAGATTAGCTGACCATACAGTTGAGGGTCCATTTCTGGACTTTCTATCCTGTTCCATTGATCTATGTGTCTGTTTTTGTGCCAATACCATGCTGTCTTGATGATTACAGTTTTGTAATAGAGCTTGAGGTCCAGAATTGTGAGGCCTCCAGTTTTGGTTTTCTTTTCCAACGTTCCTTTGGCTGTTGGTGGTTCTTCTGTGGTTCTGTGGTTCCATACAAAATTTTAGGGTTGGTTGTTTTAGCCCTGTGAAAACTGTTGTTGGTAGTTTGATAGGGTTTGCATTACATGTGTAGTGGTTCTTCTTCTGTGGTTCCATACAAATTTTAGGGTTGGTTGTTTTAGCCCTGTGAAAACTGTTGTTGGTAGTTTGATAGGGTTTGCATTACATGTGTAGATGGCCTTGAGTAGGAGAGACTATTTTTTATTTTTATTATTAACGTATAATGTATTATTTGTTTCAGGGGCACAGGTGTGTGATTCATCAGTCTTGCACAATTCACAGTGCTCACCAGAGCACATACCCTCCCCAATGTCCATCACTCAGCCACCCCATCCCTCCCACCCCCACCACTCCAGCAACCCTCCGTTTGTTTCCTGAGATCAAGAGTCTCTTATGGTTTGTGTCCCTCTCTGGTTTTGTCTTGTTTCCTTTTTTCCTCTCTCCCCCTGTGATCCTCTGCCTTGTTTCTCAAATTCCACATATTAGTGAGATCATATGATAATTGTCTTTCTCTGATTGACTCATTTCGCTTAGCATAATACCCTCTAGTTCCATCCACATCATTGCAAATGGCAAGATTTCATTTTTTGATGGCTGCATAATATCCCATTGTATATACATACCACCTCTTCTTTATCCATCCATCTGTCGATGGACATCTGGGCTCTTTCCACAGTTTGGCTATTGTGGACATTGCTGCTATAAACATTGGGGTGCACGTGCCCCTTCAAATCACTACATTTGTACTTTTGGGGTAAATACCCAATAGTGTAATTGCTGGGTCATACAGTAGCTCTATTTTCAAAATTTGAGGAACCTCCATACTGTTTTCCAGAGGGGTTGCACCAGCTTGCATTCCCACCAACAGTGTAGGAGGGTTCCCCTTTCTCCGCATCCCCGCCAACATCTGTCGTTTCCTGACTTGTTCATTCTAGCCATTCTGACTGGTGTGAGGTGGTATCTCATGGAGGTTTTGATTTGGATTTCCCTGATGCCGAGCGATGTTGAGATCCTTTCGTGTGTCTGTTGGCCATTTGTATGTCTTCTTTGGAGAAGTATCTGTTCATGTCTTCTGCCCATTTTTTGACTTGATTATTTGGTTTTTGGGTGTTGAATTGTATCAGTTCTTGATAGATATTGGATACTAACCCTTTATCTGATATGTCATTTGCAAATATCTCCTCCCATTCTGTCAACTGTCTTTTGGTTTTGTCAACTGTTTCCTTTGCTGTGCAAAAGCTTTTTCTCTTGAGGAAGTCCCAATAGTTCATTTTTGCCTTTGTTTCCCTTGCCTTTGGAGACATGTCTAGGAAGAATTTGCTGCGGCCAAAGTTGAAGAGGTTGCTGTCTGTGTTCTCCTCAAGGACTTTGATGGACTCCTGTCTCACATTCAGGTCTTTTCATCCATTTTGAGTCTATTTTTGTGTGTGGTGTAAGGAAATGGTCCAGTGTCACTCTTCTGCATGTGGCTGTCCAATTTTCCCAGCACCATTTGTTGAAGAGACTTTTCCATTGGACATTCTTTCCTGCTTTGTCGAACATTAGCTGACCATAGAGTTGAGGATCCATTTCTGGGCTCTCTATTCTGTTCCACTGATCGATGTGTCTGTTTTTGTGTCAGTAGCATTCTGTCTCGATGATGACAGCTTTGTAATAGAGCTGGAGGTCCAGGATTGTGAGGTCACCAGTTTTGGTTTTCTTTTTCAACACTCCTCTGGCTATTCGGGGTCTTTTCTGGTTCCACACAAATTTTAGGATTATTTGTTCCATTTCTTTGAAAAAAGTTGATGGCATTTTGATAGGGATTGCTTTGAATGTGTAGATGGCTCTAGGTAGCATAGACATTTTCACAATATTTGTTCTTCCAATCCATGAGCATAGTACGTTTTTCCATTTCTTTGTGTCGTCCTCAATGTCTTTCATGGGTATTCTGTAGTTTTCTGAGTACAGATCCTTTTCCTCTTTGGTTTATTCCTAGGTATCTTATGCTTTTGGGTGCAATTGTAAATGGGATTGACTCCTTAGTTTCTCTTTCTTCTGTCTTGTTAGTGTTTAGGAATGTAACTGATTTCTGTGCATTGATTTTATATCCTGCCACTTTACTGAATTCCTGCATGAGTTCTACAGTTTTGGGGTAGAGACTTTTGGGTTTTCCACATAAAGTATCATATCATGTGCTAAGAGTGAGAGTTTCACTTCTTCTTTCCTGATTTAGATGAATTTAATTTCTTTTTGTTTTCTGATTGCTGAGCCTAGGACTTCCTGTACTATGTCGAATAGCAGTGGTGACAGTGGACATCCCTGCCGCGTTCCTGACCTCAGGGGGAAAGCTCTCAGTTTTTCCCCATTGAGAATGATGTTTGCTGTGGGTGTTTCATAGATGGCTTTTATTGTGTTGAGGTATGTTCCCTCTATCCCTACACTGTGAAGAGTTTTAATCAAGAAAGGATGCTATACTTTGTAAAATGCTTTTTCTGCATCTATTGAGAGGATCCTATGTTTCTTGTTCTTTCTTTGAATAATGTATTGTATCACATTGATTGATTTGTGGGTGTTGAACCAACCTTGCAGCTCAGGAATAAATCCCACTTGGTTGTGGTGAATAATCCTTTTAATGTACTGTTGGATCCTACTGGCTAGTATTTTGGTGAGAATTTTTGCATCCAGGTTCATCAGGGATATTGTCTGTAATTCTCCTTTTTGATGGGGTCTTTGGTTTTGGGATCAAGGTAATGCTGGCCTCATAAAATGAGTTTGGAAGTTTTCCTTCCATTTCTATTTTTCAGAACAGTTTCAGAAGATTGGTATTAACTCTGCTTTAAATGTTTGGTAGAATTCCCCTGGGAAGCCATCTGGCCCTGGGCTCTTGTTGGGAGATTTTTGATGACTGCTTTAATTTCCTGGCTGGTTATGGGTCTGTTCAGGTTTTCTACTTCTTCCTGGTTCAGTTTTGGTAGCTTATATGTCTCTAGGAATGCATCCATTTCTTCCAGATTGTCTAATTTGTTGGCATATAGTTCCTCATACTATGTTCTTGTAATTGTTTGTATTTCTTCGTTATTCGTTGTGATCTCTTTCATTCATGATTTTATTTGGGTTCTTTTTTCTTTTTGATAAGTCTGGCCAGGGGTTTATCAAACTTATTAATTCTTTCAAAGAATGAGATTCTAGTTTCATTGATCTGTTCTACATTCTTTTGGTTTCTATTTCATTGACTTCTGCTCTGATCTTTATTATTTCCCTTTTCCTGCTGGATTTTGGCTTTATTTGCTGTTCTTTCTCCAGCTCTTTTAGGTTTAGGGTTAGGTTGTATGTGTGAGACCTTTCTTGTTTCTTAAGAAAGGCTTGTATTGCTATATACTTCCCTCTTAGAACCACCTTTCCTGCATCCCTAAGATTTTGAACAGTTGTGTTTTCATTTTCATTTGTTTCCATGAATTTTTAAAATTCTTCCTCAACTTCCTGGTTGACCCATTCATTCTTTAGTAGGATGCTCTTTAGCCTCCATGTATTTGAGTTCTTTCCGACTTTCCTCTTGTGATTGAGTTCATTTGAGTTTCAAAGTGTGGTCCAAAATATGCAGGGAAGGATCCCAATCTTTTGGTACCAGTTGAGACCTGATTTGTGACCCAGGATGGGATCTCTTCTGGAGAACGTTCCATATGCACCAGAGAAGAATGTGTATTCTGTTGCTTTGGAATGTTCTGCGTATATCTGTGAAGTCCATCTGGTCCAGTGTGTCATTTAAAGCCTTTATTTCCTTGTTGATCTTTTGCTTAGATGATCTGTCCATTTCAGTGAGGGTGGTGTTAAATCCCCTACTATTATTGTATTATTGTTGATGTGTTTCTTTGATTTTTTTTATTAATTGGCTGCTCCCATGTTAGGGGCATAAATATTTACAATTGTTAGATCTTCTTGTTGAAAGACCCTTTGAGTATAATATAGTGTCCTTCCTCATCTCTTATTATAGTCTTTGGTTTAAAATCTAATTTGTCTGATCTAAGGATTGCCACCCCACCTTACTTTTGATGTCCATTAGCATGATCAGTGGCTTTCTACCCCCTCACTTTAAATCTGGAGGTGTCTTTGGGTCTAAAATGAGTCTCTTGCAGACAGCATATCGATGGGTCTTGCTTTTTTATCCGCTCTGATACCCTATGACTTTTTATTGGGGCGTTTGGCCCATTTACAATTGGGATAATTATTGAAAATATGAATTTTGTGCTATTGTATTGCCTGTAAGGTGACTGTTACTGTATATTGTCTCTGTTCCTTGCTGGTCTATGTCACTTTTACACTCTCTCCTTTCAATATTCTTGTAGGGCTGGTTTGGTGTTTGCAAATTTTTCTAGTTTTTGTTTGTCCTGGAAGATTTTTATCTCTCCTTCTATTTTCAGTGACAGCCTAGCTGGATATGGCATTCTTCGCTGCATATTTTCTCATTTAGTGCTCTGAATATATCATGCCAGTCCTTTCTGGCTGGCCAGGTGACTGTGGATAGGTCTGCTGCCAATCTAATGTTTCTACTGTTGTAGGTTACAGACCTCTAGGAGAGACATTTTATTTTTTTTAAAGATTTTATTTATTTATTCTACAGAGAGAGAGAGTGAGAGCAGGAACACAAGCGGGAGTGGGAGAGGGAGAAGCAGGCCCCCCACCGAGCAGGGAGCCTGATATGGGACTCAATCCCGGGACCCTGGGATCATGACCTGAGCCAAAGGCAGATGCTTAATGACTGAGGCACCCAGGTGCCCCTAGGAGAGACATTTTAATAATATTTGTTCTTCCAACTCATGAGCATGGAAGGTCTTTCTACTTAACTGCATTGTCCTGAATTTCTTTCATCAGTGTTTTATGGTTTTCAGAGTACAGGTCTTTTGCCTCTTTGGTTAAATTTATTCCTAGATGTTTTACTGTTTTTTTGTGTGTGCAATTGTAAATGCTACTGTTAAATTCATTTTCTGGTGCTTCGTTATTGGTTATAGGAAAGCAACAGGTTTCTGTGTATTTATTTTGTATCCTGCAACTTCACTGAACTCAGATATCAGTTCTAGTCATGTTTTGGGGAGTCCAATGTGATCCCTTTCTGTCAAAGTCTGGACATATTGTCCATGGAACAATGGTTAATGATCTAATCAGTGACTTATGGTCTGAAACTCCTTGGGAGCGTCCCAGATGTACTGTGAAACAGGCCACTGCTCTGAGGACAGAGACCAAAGAAAGGGACAGGCCACTGCAGATCGGTAGGTGGCAGTTTGGAGAAGCAAGGGAACTCATATTCGTGGCTTGTCTTGGGCAGCAGCAAGAGGAGTAGATCTCCACACCCACCTGCCACCTCTTAGAGGTTTATGTGGAGGCCGTAACTGGGCTCAGTCACGTAGAGCATCCAGATGGTCTCGACACCACATCACTGTTTCAAGACCTCATCCCTGGAGCAGCGTCTGGGAGCGGGGAAGGCAAGGGAAACCCACATTCCAAGGGCAGGGGAGGGTGGGGAGCCTCTGATTGCCTGGGTCCAGGTCACGGCAAGGGGTGGTCATGGCCTCTCATCCACCTTCTCCAGCACCCCACCCCTCGTGCCCGGCTCTTACAACCTCCCGTGAACCTCTGTTCTGCGTGTGCCCTGAGGGGTCAGGAAGGGGTTTCACTAGCCCGGGGATGCCTCCTGTGGCAGTTGTCCCGCTGTGCTGGAGGCAGAGGCCACAGCAGTGACACAGGTGTGTACAAGAGAAAGCACAGGTGAAGACAACAGTTCCCCAGATGAGCAGCAACTTTTTCCACCAAGAGGCCCCTGATCCCAACCACTGAGTTATGAAATCCCCAAGGCTGGGGGTCGGATCACTCAGGGCGCCCCCCGCGTCCTCCTGAGACCCGAGAAACATGATACAGTAGCAGGCTCGTCAGGTACGGACACAGAATTCTGGCTGGATGACGGCACAGGTGCCTCCTTGTGCTGCAGCAGGTGTCCAAGGCCATCGTGTTCTGGGGCACAGCTGGTCTCATTGAAGACACTGGGTGTCCAGTAGGGACAGACTTTTTGGCCATCCCTCAAGGCTCACTGAGTGAATCCAGTCAGGGCTGCAAGGTCTGCGAACCGATGGAGCGAACAGAGAGCAGCCAGACAACCGTGCCGACAAAGTCAGAGTGTATCCATCTGGCCTTCAGGAGAGGGAGCTTGTCAACAGTTGTTCCCACAGGACAGGTTCTCCCCTGGCCCAGGGGAACCCCAGGGTACTGCAGCCCAACCACCCAGGTGGGAGCCACGACCAAAGGTTCGTGCCACAAAGCCATGGAGGCCCACTGGGGTCGCCCACTAGATACCCGAGTGGTGGGACCAGTCCCTGCCAACCAGTGACTCTCCCTTCATGTGACAGGGTGGATGCAGTCCAGGGGTGTCCATCCCACCTTTCTGGTACAACTGGGTTGGTTTTGTTTAGAGTGACTTTTCTGTTCCCAACATAGGGGTGACTGGGTGTGCAAATGTCCTTAACCCAGAGTAAGCCCCATAAATCCATTCCAATTCTGAGCATAGCCAGCCAAGGCTCTGATGGAGGACTTTCTAGAACCTTCCAGTGAGCTATTCGATGGGATGCCTCTATACTGTGTTTGACAGAAAAACACGTACCCATGCCGGTGTTATGGACACGCTATTGGTAATAGCAGACGAACAGAGTGCTAGTCCTCGCTTGTTCTGAATGCCTTCCAACTTCTCCCCTGGAGGGGCGATACCCCCCATTATCATCCTGACCATCTGGAGAGGGCAGCCCACATACCCAACAGTGGGACAGATTTCCTTGCCGGGCCTAGGATGGGGCCACAGTAGGAAGGTCCATCCTGCAGGTGCCCGTCCTGACTCTGGACGCCACAGGGGCAGCAGAGCCTCAGGTCAGAAGAGAGAGGAGTAGGAACTTGCCTGGGGAGGTCTTCCCCTTCTACAAGAATGATCCTGAGACCCGCACTTTAGATGTGAGTGTGGCTGCATCTTTAGGAATGTGACCAGGGTGTGCGTTGGCCCCAGGAGGCAGCCCTGTCAGGCATGAGGAGGGGCACTGTGGTGGGATGTGGCAAACCAGGACCCCCACCCTCTCCCCTCTGTCGATGGTGTGTGTTCCATGCCAGGTGTAGTGTGTTTCAGTTGGTCCATCTGCAGCAGAACAATGGGATCCCAGTGCAGACGGAGTCGTTTCCCGTCATCCAGGGCTGGGAAATGACTTGTCTACCCCAGTGGGACTTCCCAGTGCAAGTTCCAGGCCCTCACCCCTGTCCCAGGTATGATGGGCCTTGCTGTCCTCAGCAGCAGAGCACGTTGACCCTGAGTGGGAGCCAGGGCATTGACCGTGTCTTGCAACTTCCATAGGATTACAGAACTGGGCACCTCAGTGGGGATTCCCGTCTGGAAATTGGGGCAATAGGCCCTACTGGTCGACCATTCAAATGTATTAAAGCCTGGACAGTACTGTAGTCCACCCGGGCAAGGTGGTTTTACCTGCTAGTGATTTAATCTGCTGCTTTACTCTTGCACTGTTCCTTTCTACCAGCCCTGCTGCTGTGGTTCTAGGAGCGGTGGATGCTCCACGTGCTCCACGTTCCTTCCCCCACCCTCGCACAGTATGATCTTTGGAGTGTGAACCCCCGATCACTGTCCGAGCAGCGAGGTCCCTGTCCATGGCACTCAGCTTCCCTAGTGGTGGCAGCCTGGTTTGCACGGTGACAGGGAAGGTTTCGGTTAGGCCAGATGCAGTGTCCATGCAATCCAAGGCACATTTAGAACCCTGACTCAGAGGGAGGGGCCGGGAGAATCCATTTGCCAATCCCACCCTGCGTGGGAACTTCAGGGATGGTCCTGGAATCCCTCGGCATTTGCCTTTGGCCTTGTTGAGAACACGCAGGACTTGATGATAGTGCATTAACCCGGTCACTGGTCTTGTACACAGGGCAGTCTGCATCTGTGTGTCTAGGCCACCCCATCCAGCCCCGGAGGTGGCCACTCTGTCTATGCTCCCAATCTGCTGTCTCTCCTGAAGAGTCCATAGCCAGGGCTGAGCCTCAGCTGGGGCATCTGCTGCCTGATGGCCAGGAGCTGTCAGAGCCTTCTGAGCCAGGATATGAAAAACAGTGAGGACCACCCCAGGCTCTTGCCGACGGACCTAAATGTCCTTCCACATATCCTGGCCCCTCAAGGACTTATCGGTGATCATTCTCCCCTCGGCTTCCCATTGTCCAGGCCGCAGGGTTCATCCCTCTAGAGCAGTGGGGCACCGGCCAGGGCTCATGAGTGACCAGCAGCCTAGCAGCCCTGGGTCTAGCCCTGGCTGCGCAGGCTGGTGTGGGTTGTTCCTCTTTCTTGCAATTCCATTTTAAACTCTCTCACATCTTGTCTGGTGTAAGCCCTGTGTTCAGTGACTCTGGGTCCACATTATCATGTATTGTAACTCTGGTTATTTCATAGGCATGGATTCCAGTAAGTTCAGGTTCCCAGTGGCCGAGGGGCTAAAATAATCATCCTCCTCAGAGTGCTTGTTGTTGACCCCAGTTGCATAAGGGTGGTTTTCCTCCTCCTCTGGAGGTTACTCTCCTCGCCAGCACTTTCTCTCTGTGTCAGCAGGGATGTCAGCTAATGTTGCTGATGAGAGGAGTGGAT
Organism: Zalophus californianus; assembly: GCF_009762305.2. NCBI lineage: Eukaryota > Metazoa > Chordata > Mammalia > Carnivora > Otariidae > Zalophus > Zalophus californianus. Next base: position 866,060 of record NC_045608.1, read on the forward strand.
TGTCTTCCTTCATTGCTCTGTTAAATATAGGATACTATATTTATGCCCTCACTTAGTTATCAGGGCAACGTGAGAATTACCTAAATTTTAAGTTTTTCCAGACTGTTCAGTAGGTTTCCATGTCTCCTCAGACATTAATATATAATCTATCTACCCCAAAACCTCATCTCCAGTAATCTTGGTAAGAGTACTCAGGAGGCATATTTACTACTCTCATCCTGCCTTTTACAACGATGTTCAAAATGTTTTATTGTAGAGGCCTGCTGATGTTTTATTATAGTGCATGTGGGCCACACTGGTCATGGTAGCCAGTGGCCGGATACAGGGAAAGTGTCAGGAGAAGCCTGGTCCAGGGAAGGTGCTGTTGGGGGCACAAGGCACCCATCTAATTCTAAGCTTAAATGTACACTAATGTGCATATTCAACCTGAAGGCTGAGCGGAGGAAAATGCCATGCCTAGCCGTGGTGGGGCAAGACTGGCATATAGGCAGACTGTCCAGGGTATCTTCCTAGAAGGGACACCCGGGAGCCTTGGTGGCTGGAGAACCTTGGGACACCATCAGGCAGCTACTCCAAATGGAAAATTATGTCATTACTTTATTATTTTTAAATTTTATTTTATTTTTAAAGATTTATTTATTTGACAGAGGGAGACACAGTGAGAGAGGGCACACAAGCAGGGGGAGTGGGAGAGGGAGAAGCAGGCTTCCCAAAGAGCAGGGAGTCTGATGCGGGGCCCGATCCCAGGACCCTGGGATCATGACCTGAGCTGAAGGCAGATGCTTAATGACTGAGCCACCCAGGTGCTGCCTAAATTTTTTTTTTAAAAAGAATTTATCTGAGAGAGTGAGAGAGAACATGAGTGGGGGTGGGGCAGAGGCAGAGGGAGAAGCAGGCTCCCCGCTGAGCAGGGAGCCTGATGCGGGGCTCGATCCCAGGACTCTGGGATCATGACCTGAGGCAAAGACAGATGCTTAACTGTCTGAGTCACTCTGGTGCCCCTAATGTCATTACTTTAAAGCTGTTGCCTTGGTAAGATATTGTGAGTGGGTTCCGTTCTTTCTGGAGATATTCAGAGTAGTGGGGGACTGGCCAGAGGTCTCCAGGACTGGACATCCCAGACGCTCAGTGGCAACTGAAAGGCTGTGTACTGTGTATGTGTGGGCTGGGGAGCCAGGGACCTAGAACAGGGCATGTGTCTAGAGTCCAGGCATCACAGTGGACTTTTGGGGGTCCATGGCATCTGCTTAAATGTAAGCCCTGACCTACACAAATGTGCATGTTCCTCCTGAAGGCAAAGCTGGAAGAATCTACAGTCTTGCGGGGGTGCTTTTCATTAGGTGACACCTAGGAGCCTTGACTACTGGTTCAGGGAGGAAAATATTTTCACTATATTTCAAGATTCTTCTAGCTGGTTTAAGAATTAACTTGTCATTAACAGGAGGAAAAAAACCAAAGTTTTATTGCATGTGCAAGGAGGTCCAATGATGAAATTGAGACACAGAGAATGACCAAGGCAGGCAGATTTTGTACGTTTTAGACAAAAAAAGCATAAATCTGTGAGAAATTTGCAGGACAATTAATCAAGTAACCAGGTATTAAATACGTGGTATTTCTATGGAAACAAAACCAGTGGTTAATGAGTGGAGCCAATGATACACCAGCTTCTGAGTTCTGAGGGTGGCAGTCGAGAGGATTTCTAGACGTCGGGGTCAAAGCATCTTTAGATGGAGTGAAGGCAGGCAATGGCAATTGGAGAGCTTTCCCTAGTTTGCAGCCAGAATGTCTCTGGTGATCCCTGTGAGTGGCCCATACAGCAACAGATTTGGAGATTGTCTGCATATGAGCTAATGTAGTGGTTTCTCTGAAGTATACATCCAGTCGTTCATATTCAGTTTTCAAGGCTTCAGGAAAAGGGGCAGTTTCAGTGTTCAGTGATTTTAAGTCAAAAAGATGGAAGAAAATTGGCAATGTTAGTTCGGAGAGTTGTAGTCTGACATTGGAGGAATCTGGAAGAATTCAGGATCCAGAGTAGTTTATAGATAGAATTCAAAACCTCAAAACAATGAACAGAACTAGAATCAAAACCTCAAAACAATGAACAGAACTAGAATCTAATACCCAAAATTACATATTGTAGTTACAGTGGAATCATAATATTTCTCTCAACAATCACTCCCATTTCTATCAACAGTAACCACAGTAAGACTAATTTGTTTGCAAATTAGATCAAGTTTCAATAAACTTGGCTTCATTATTCACGTCAGTGAAGCAAGAATAGCAGTTGATCATATAGGCTCTTTTAAATCTGCTTTGCTGGAAGTTTTCATAAATAGTCTCAGATATAAAAAGTCTTCAAATTTTTTATTGTAGCTAACATACAATGTTGTTAAATTTAGGTGTACAACATAGTGATTGGACAGTTCTGTACATGGTGCTCACCACGATCAGTGTAGTTATCATCTGCCACCATAAACATTACAATATCATTAACTATATTCCCTCTGCTGTACTTTTCATCCTTGTGACTTATTGTAACTGTAGGTTTGCACCTCTTTTCCCCGTAGTTCTCCCAACCCTCCCATCCCCTTCCCTTTGCCTACAAGTTTCCTGTCTGTATTTATGAGTTTGTTTCTGGTTTATTCTTTTTTGGCTTGTTTGATTCCACAATAAGTGAAATTATATGGTATTTGTCTTTTTCTGTCTGACTTATTTCACTTAACACCTTCCAGTTTCATCCATATTGTTACAAATGACAGGATTTCATTCATTTTTAAGACCGTGTAGTATTCCGTTGTATATTCCATATAATAATATATATATTATATATATACACACACCATATCTTCTTCCACTCATCTCTCAAGGGATACTTAGGCTGCTTCGATAATTTGCCTATTGTAAATAATGCTGTAATAAACATGGGGGGGTGCATGTATCTTTTCAAATTCGTGTTTTCATTTTCTTTGGGTAAATGCCCAGCAGTGCAATTACTGGATCATACGATATTTCTGTTTTTGGTTTTTGGAGGACCCTCCATACTGTTCTCCAGAGTGGCTGCACCAGTTTGCATTCCCACCAATAGGGCAAGAGGGTTCCCTTTTCTCCACATCCTCACCAACATTGGTTATTTCTTGTCTTTTTGATACTAGCCATTCTGACAGGTGTGAGGTGATACCTCGTTGTGGTTTTGATTCGCATTTCCCTGATGATGAGTGATGTTGAACATCTTTTCATGTGTCTGTTGGCCACCTCGATGTCTTCTTTGGAAAAATGTCTGTTCATGTCTTCTGCCCATTTTTAAATTGGATCATTTGTTTTTTGGGTGTTGAGTTTTATAAGTTCTTCATATATTTTGGATACTAACCCTTTATCAGAGATGTCATTTGCAAATATCTTCTCAGGTTTTCTTTTAATTTTGTGGATGATTTCCTTTCCTCTGCAGAAGGTTGTTACTTCAGTGTAGTCCCAATAGGTTAGTTTTCAATATGTTTTCCTTGTTTGAAGATACTGATCTAGAAAAATATTGCTAAGGTTGATGTCTAAGAAATTACTGCCTATGTTTTCTTTTAGAGTTTTATGGTGTCAGGGCTCACACTTAGGTCTTTAATCCACTGGAGTCTATTTCGGTGGATGGCATAAGAAAGTGTTGCCCTGTCGATCTTTGGCACGTGGCTCTCCACTCTTCCCGGCACCATGTATTGAAGAGACTGTCTTCTCCCCACTGCATATTCTGGCCTCCTTTGTCGTAGATAAATTGACCATAAAAGCATGGCTGTATTCCTGGGCTCTCTGCCCTGCTCCATTGATCTAGGTCTGTTTTTGTGCCAGTGCCATACCGCGTTGATCACTGCAGCTTTGTGGTATATGTTGGAATCTGAGATTGTGATGCCTCCAGCTTTGTTCTTCCTTCTCAGGATTGCTTTGGCTGTGCGGGGTCTTTGTGGTTCCATACGCATTTTAGGATTTCTTGTTCTAGTTCTGTGAAAAATACTATTGGTATTTTCATAGGGATTGCATTGAATGTGGAGACTCTTGGGGGTAGTGTGGACATTTTAACAACATTAGTGCTTCTATTCCATGAGCTTAGTGTAGCTTTCCATTTGTTTGTGTTGTCTTCAATTTTTTTCATCCATATTTCATAGTTTTCAGAGTAGGAACATGTTTCCCTTCTGTCATAAGGAGGCCCTCTGTGGCCTGTAGGCTCACTCCGCACTCTCTTCTCATATTGGGGAACCGCAAAAGTGCAGTGAGCCGGTGTCATGTTTCCTCCAGGAAGTGCCAATAGTCTAATTTCACAGGATCCCAAGGAATCCTGACTCAAGGATGTGTGGTGTCTCCTTCACTTCTGGCTGAGTTGTCTAGCATCTGGACAACCAGGATTGCCCCCAAGATTATAGCTGTTCTAAGAATATTCCCCGTATTAACCCATCTTATTGCAACAACTGTCAGTCTACAGTAAGAGAAATACCTTTCATGTCATTTTTTAGTGTGTTGTTACTTCTAGTGATTTCTCCAACAGCTTCATGTCGAATTTCCATTGCCCTGTTTACTTCAGTGTGAAATTTATTTCTGTTCTGTGATACATGGCTAGTTTTGTCCATCTGTGTGCCCAAGGATGACCAAGCTGCCATGGTCTGTGTTTATACTGAGATTTGGTTTAAAAAAATTTTTAAGTGTGATTTGAATGATTTGGTGTAAAGAAAAAGCAGCTGTTAAAATTCCTCCAATTGAAACTCCTACCACTGAACAGGAACTGTTTCCTTCCTTTTGGCAAATCTGTTTTCTTTAAATATTTTTTTTAAAGATTTTATTTATTCATTCATGAGAGACAGAGGGGGAGAGAGAGAGAGAGAGAGAGAGAGAAGCAGAGAGAGAAACAGGCTCCCAAGGATCAGGGAGCCCGATGCGGGACTCGATCCCAGGACCCTGGGATCATGACCTGAGCCGAAGGCAGACGCTTAACCATCTGAGCCACCCAGGCGCCCTCTTTAAATATTTTTTTAAAAAATATTTATTTGAGAGAGAACAAGTGGTGGGGAGGGGTAGAGGGAAAGAGAGAAGCAGACTCCCCGCTGAGCAGGAAGCCCAATACAGTCTCAATCCGAGGACCCGGAGATCATGATCTGAGCCAAAGGCAGCCGCTTAACCGACTGAACCACCCAGGTGCCCCTGCAAGTCTGTTTTTGATACAGGTTTTAAGTCAGGCACAGAGAAAGATGGAAAACACTGAGCACCACCTGGGGACATATATCTGGTCTGAAAGTCCTGTGTATTCAATTTGGAGGCATGGCCCATATTGTAGGTTCTAATATGTCTGTGAGGGGTTTTATTAACATAGGTTCCCATGTTCTTGGGGTAGAAATCTGTGGTGTGAGATTGAACCCTGAGGCACACCAATGGGGGTGGTGATGGGTGTTGTGGGCTACAATTCCATGTGTCCTCTATGCACCTTACAAGGTGTTCCTGTTCTTTTAAAGTCTGGACTTCTTGTCCATGGATCTATTATGAATGTTGTAATTGGTGACTATGGATTAAATGTTGCCAGTTGGGAGTGTAATAAATGATCAAAAAAAAATTTTTTTTGCTTATTTCTGTTTAAAGATCTAATGGTCCGTTATGCAGATTCAGCAGCTGCTCTTCCACAATGAAATGCTAGCACACAACGTAAATCAGGAATACATTGGGGCTGTTTGCAGAGTCTCTGCCTTGTGCCCACTGCTACATTGAATTTGGTCGGATAAGACAAGGGAAAGGGACAGAAGTCGGTACCTGGTCATCTTGGCACATTTCCTGGGTTCGCATACCAAGTGCCCGTTAGTGGCTCAGGCCAGTCTTCTCCCTGCAGGTCCGTGTGGAAGACAGGGCTGCTCTGGAGCTTCACTGGTCCTGGTGGAGAGTCAAGGGGAGGGTTCCGCTCACGCACCCCTGCATAGCCCGTTTCTCCAGCGATTGGGGGTTTCCCAGCGAGCAGACGGTCCCCAGTACGGACTGCTCGAGCGTGGACACGCGCCCTGCCGGCAAGTTCCCTCAGGTCCGCCATTGGCACAGCTGGGATCTCCTCCGCTAATGCCGAGGGCCGACCCCCCATCTCTGTGTCCTGCTCAGAAACGTACGGTTTCCCTGGTGGGACTTCTGGTCGAGGTCGTTCCCCTCCGTCAGGGCTCTGCTCTGCCTGCTCCAGAATAGGCCCCTGGAGCTGCCGGACCAGGTTTGTTTTCTCTTAGTGGCCCTGCTGTCTGTAGGCCTCAGAGAGCCCAGCTGAGCCTTTCAGGCAGTTGGCATCTGTTCTCAGAACACGGGAACGTCTCAGTCCAAAACCCGCTCTGGTGAAACTTGGGGCCCTGCAGTGTTTTTAGTCCCCGGTGACCATGTCGGTGACCCTGTCGCAAACCCTTGTGAGTGAAGACACTCTCGTGTGTGTTCAGCGTCCTCATCAGCTGCCGCCAACGTATCACAGGTTCTGACGGCGCTTTCCCAGTAGGTCAAGCCTGCACCTGGAGTCGCTGTTCTCCTACGGTCCCTGCTCTTCCTAGTTATTTCACAAGTGTGTTTTAATATGATCCCCACATGTGGTTCGGACTGTGTCCTCTGTCCCATCTGTTTCTGACGTTCTTCCTCTGTGGTAGGGTCGGTATGCAAGCTATGATGTCTGCGAGGCTGTGTGGTATTGTTCTGCCTTCAGAAGACCACGTCAGGCCTAGAAATGTTACTGTAGTGTGAGATGTGTGGCCCTTACCTGGGTCGATTGTCCATCCCCTGAATGTAAGGAGTTCCATGAACTCTAGGTGGACGTTAGTCTATTCTCCAAGTTGTCACCAGAAATAAGGGTGTCATCATTGAAGGAAATGTGGGGGTGTGGGGTATGTGTGGTGTGTCTATGAAATGCCTGGATGTCTTGGGCTAGAAGGTTGCGGGCTCTTTCTGGGCTGCTAAGGTAGCTCTGTGGTTACCTGGTGAACTGATAATGTCTGCCTTCCCGTGTGAATGTGGTCATGGGTTGGCTCTCTGCATCCTTGGGAAGAGCAAAGAACAGGTCAGATAAGTCGACCAGTGTGTACTGAGTGTCAGATCCAGGGGGATACTATGATGGTGCCCGTATTCAGGAAAACCATCTCGATTTTTGGGCGTGTTTGTTTCAATTCCTATAACCTACTTTAAGTCTACGGGACCTGCCTGGCCTCTTAACAGTCCAGGCAGAGTTGTTATTACTGTAAAGTTTTCTAAATCAGTAGCACACATGTGTGTCACTGTTACCTGGGATTGTTTACCTGAAAACACAGTGGTTACGTATTTTTATTTCCCAAAGGGGTTTTTATTGATATAACCAGTGTGACCCAAGTGTGACTGTCTCTGACTTGGGACCAATGATGGAGACTATCGAGTCCCTTTGGGGGCCTCTGTCTCTGTGGTGCAATCGGTTAGCGCATTCGGCTGTTAACCGAAAGGTTGGTGGTTCGAGCCCACCCAGGGACGGCTCTTTCCATTTAGGTTTCATGGTGTAATGGTTAGCACTCTGGACTCTGAGTCCCTTTGGGGGCCTCGTGGGATTTCCTCTTGTTCGGGTATCGGTGGCTTGTTTATTTTTATTAAAGTTTTATTTATTTATTTGTCAGAGAGAGGGAGAGTACAAGCACGGGGAGCGGCAGGCAGAGGGGGAAGCAGGCTCCTTGCTAAGCAAGGAGCCCGATGTGGGGCTCCATCCCAGGACCCTGAGATCATGACTTGAGCTGAAGGCAGACGCTGAACTATCTGAGCCACCCAGGCGTCCCTCGGCGGCTTGTCTATTAGTGGGATTATGTTTTATAAAGAGGTAAATATTTACAGTGAATGATTCAGTGCGATCTATGTGTGGGTTTCCTTCCTGTAGGTACATTGACTTTAGAAGGTGGGTGGTTTCTGTTTCTCTGCCAGTCTGAGTGGTTTCTGGGGTTTCTGTCTGGGTTCTGTTGTTAAACTAGTTTACAGAGTGGTGGTCTGAACAGCTTAGGGGGCCAGTAGGGCTGTGCCGATTTAGGTCTCCATGGTCCACTGGCATTGGGTCCATTCACATCACGGGCCAGCCTGTTGTGCCTTCTGCGTGATTGTCTGATCATTTCCTCAGAAGCTCTTAGCAAGTCAGCCAGTTCTCCTGTGTCCCGTCACCTGCAAATACTGAACGTAATACTGTTCCGTCCTCGGGGGCGCAGCTTTGCGGATGACCTGAATTTTCAGTGGCTTCTGCGTGTACCAGCGAGGTGTCTGTCCCCATGACAGATGACCGTGAAGTGTTCTCACTCTGTCATCAGAGCGTGCCCTGCTGTTCTCCCTGGAGATGTTTTATAGGATATACTGTGTCAGCCACAGGCCCTCTGAGGGTCCAGGTTGCTGCCAGCCAGGCAAACAAAGATGTTGGTCAGTGAGAATGATTTTCTCCACGTGCTCTAAGGTTTTGATTAAGTTGAGGCAGTCATGGACCGAGCTGCACAGTCTCTGCTCCTGGAGGATCAGATGTGTTCCTCCTTTGGTCCATCCATCTAATAGCCATTGGGTTTCTGTGGCCACATCAGTTTGTTGGAATTCTATTCCAATTTTTGTCATTTCCGTTCCGGTGTCAGTTCTCACTTCAGGGACAGACTGGTTCCATATTTGTTAGTTTCTTCCATGGGTGTACCTCGGAGAGAGGGCGGGTTTGGCCCCAGACCACTGCAGCAACACAGACACCACAGCCACGCGAGTCCAGTGAGCGTTTGGATTCCCTGCCCAGAAATGTTTCTCCTATATTGTAGTCTACTGAGTGCGCAGCACGTCCATGAAAACAGTGTTCACACCTTAATTTGCAAATGCTTCGTTGTAAAAAATGCTAGCCGTCATCCAAATTTTCAGTGACTTGTGATCTGTGTTCTGGTGGAGGGTCTCCCCGCGATGCCAATGGCTGCTGGCCACCAGGATGGCGCTGGTGGAAGGTGGGGGTGGCCGTGCCAGTTCCTTCAGCTAAGACAAGAATGACGTTTGTCCCGTCCATGGACTCTTCCTTTCACACGTGATTTCTCTGCAGCAGGTGGTGCTGTTTGATCGAATTTTACCCACAGCAGACCGTCTTTCCATATCGGAGTCCATCCTCTCAAACCTGCTGCTCCGTCTATGTGATGTTCTAAGTGCCCTCCCCTGTGTCGCTCCACGAGTCTGCACCGCACCTTCACCAGGAGTAGATTCCATCTCAAGAACCCACACTCTTTGCCCCTCCACAAGAAGCACCTCCTCGTCCCTTCGAGTTTTATCCTGAGATGCAGGGAGTCGGCCCCATCTTCAGGCTCCAGCTCTCATTCTGGTTCTCTTGCTGTTTCCACCCCATCTGCGGTGACTTCTTCCACTGGTCTCCACCTCCTCACCGTCGTGCATGAGGGTTGGAATCAACCTCCTCCAATTCCTGTTCATGTTGATAGTCTGACCTCTCCCCGTGAATCGGGAATGTTCCTATGGCATCTGGGATGGTGAATCCCTTCCTGTTGACTTTGTCCAGGTCCCTCAGAGGAATCACCACGGCAGCTGCAGCCTCACAAAACGTATTTCTTTAAAAAGATGACGTGAAAGTCGAAAGGGCTCCTTGCTCCATGGGCGGCAGAATGGATGTTGTGTTAGCTGCAGCGAGAACACGGGTCTCGTTATTCATCCCCATCAGAGCTCCTGGGTGACCAGGTGTGTTGTCAGTGAGAAATAACATTTTGAAAGGAATCTTTTTTTTCTCAGCAGTAGGTTCAAGAGTGGGCTTAAATTACTCAGCCGACCATGTTGTAAGGAGATGGGCTGTCATCCAGGCTCCGTTGTTCCGTTGCCAGAGCGCAGAGTAGATGGAGCACGATTCTCAAGGGCCCTGGGATTTTCAGGATGGTCAGTGAGCCTTGGCTTCAACTTGGAATCACCAGCTGCATTAGCCCGTGAGAGAGTCCGCCTGTTCCTTGAAGCTCTGAAGCCAGGCATTGACTTCTCCTCTCTGCCTGTGAGGGTCCTAGACGGCATCTTCCAACAGAGGGCTGTTGCGTCTACACTGAAAACCTGCTGTTTAGTGGAACCAACTCCAGTGAGCTCAGCTATGTCTCCTGGATCACGGGCTGCTTCACCTTGTGCCTTGATGTTATGGAGATGGTGTCCTTCCTTAAACCTCATGACCAGCCTCTGCTGGCCTCAGACTTATCTTCTGCAGCTTCCTCCCCTCCCTCAACCTCAGAGTTGAACAGAGTCAGGGCCTTGCTCTGGGTGAGGCTTTGGCTGAAGGGAACGTTTGTGGCTGGTCTGAGCTTCCATCCAGACCACTCAGACTTTGTCCGTATCGGTAGTAAGGCTGTTTCGTTTCTCCTTCGTGTGCTCACTGGAGAGCTCTTTTCAGTTCCTTCCGGAACGTTCCTTTGCATTCACCACTGGTCTGTTTGGTACAAGAGGTGTAGCTTCGGGCCCGTCTCACTTTCAACACGCTTTCCTTGCTGAGCTTCATTATTTCCAGCTTCTGATTTACATCAGCAGGTGTGTGACTCTTACACTTGCACACCTAGAGGCCACTGTAGCGTTAGGAGCTGTGCTGGCTTCAGCACTGTTGTGTCTCAGGGACGAGGGAGGCCCGAGGAGAGGGAGGGAGACGGGAGCGCCGGTCGATGGATCAGTCACAACACACGCAACATGTACTGAGAAGCTCACCAGCGTCGGTCCCGGTGCCCCAATTATAGTGGTAACATCGAAGATCTAACAGCCACAGCGGAAACATCTGGCATAAGCTGAGCATTACTGAAATGGGACCAGAGACAAGAAGTGAATAAATGCTGTAGAAATAGTGTCCCCGATGGCCTTGGTGCCATAGGGTCGCCCCACACCTTCAATGTGTAGAAAACGCAGTATCTACAAAGCAGAACAACACGCACTATGCCTGTTGCTCTGTGTTTTACATTTAGGTCTGTGTTCCAGTTAGAGTTAATTTTGTAAAGGGAGTAAGGTCTCTGTCTTGGTGGTTTTTAATTTTTTTGCCCATGGACGCCCTGTTGTCCCACCGTTGATGGAAGAGCCTATCTTTGTTGTAGGGTCTTTACTCCTTTGGTGGTGATCAATGGACTGTGTTGATGTGGGTCATTTTCTGTCCCATTGACCAGTTCTTTCAGCAGGACCTCCCTGTCTCCATCCCTGTGGCTTCCCAGTGGGTCTGGACATTGGGTGGGGTCACAGGGCCAGTCCTCTTGCTTTGTTCTTGTCCTTCAGAGCTGAGCTGGCGAGGGGCACCTGGGTGGCTCAGTTGGTTAAGGGTCCACTTCTTGGTTTCGGCTCAGGTCGTGATCTTGTGGTTGTTGGCTCGAGCCCCACATGGGGCTCTGTGCTCAGCGTGGAGTCTGCTTCAGATTCTCTCTCCCTGCCCCCCCACTCATTGGCATATGCTCGCTCGCTCTCAAAAAATGAATAAAATCTTTAAAAAAATTTAGCTGGCTATTCTGGATCTCCGGCTCTCCATATAAACTTTAGAATCCATTTGTTGATATCCACCAATTAACCTGCTGAGAATTTGGGATTTTCTTGTCTAGGTGTAGTAGCTGGGGCTTTCTCTCCATGGAGTCAGTTATCACCTGCCCACTTTCCCTCTTCCAAAATGTCCTGTCTCATTTTGCTGAAGAGCAATGGCAAGAGGGGACATCTTTGCCTTGTTCCTGATCCTAGTGAGAAAATGTTGAGTTTCTCACCATTAAGTATAATGTTAACTGCTGTTTATTAAGTTGAGGGAGTTTCCCCTTATTCCCAGATTGCTGGGTTTTTATCATGAATTGGTGTTGAATTTTGTCTCATGTTTTATCTGCATCTCCTGCCCTGGAACGGGGCAAGGGCCGGGAGAAGCTGGGTCTTGGGTCCTGGCGTTTGGGGTAAGAGACATCTGCGTCTCCCAGGCCTTACTCTCCACAGGCGCCCGTCTCCCGCTGAGGGTAAAGGGGAGGAGCCTGGGCTGTGGGGGCCAGGAAGGGGCCTGTCTGGCTGCTGGGGTTCCCTTCACAAAGAGACACCCGGAGGCCTGATGAGCGCTAAGCCCAGGACCCCATCAAACAGCCACTTGAAAGAGTGGCTGACTTTTCCCAGTTTAAAGCTAATGCCTCGGAAAGGTTTGGGGGGCTGTGCTCCCTCCACCCTGGGGCCATGCATGTCCCAGTTGCCTGTGGTTGGCCAACCCTTGCATGGACACTCGGGGTGGCCAGGGACCTGCTACAGTGGGAGCCTGGTCCTGGGAACCGGCTGTTGGCCACACGAGGCCTCTGCCTATTTCAAGCCCGAACCCCACAAATCTGCGTATTCCCCGTGCAGGCAGAGCTGGAGGAAATGGTCCTGGAGGCTACCCTCCAAAAATACGTCCATCCACATGGGGAATGACGGTCATCAATTTAAAGCTGCCGTGTCAGGCAGATTTTTCCGGGTGTCTCCCCCACCTTGGAGGTGGTGCCGTTGGTGGGAACTGGCATGAGCTCCACAGGCTGGGGTGTCCTGGCTGCCAAGGGTGGCGGCACCAGGGAGGGCCTCGCCGATCTGTGTAGCCAGCGACCCGCGATGGGGCCAGTGTCCCGAGAGGCTGGGACCCAGAAGGGGCCATCATGGGTCCAAGGAATTCAGATAATTCCAGACTCTCACCGGCATCAATGCCTATTGGGGGGCAGGGCCCCCTAAATGTGCCACATTGGGATGTTGATCACTTTCGATTAACCTGACTCCCGACGCAGCCAGTGTGAGAATCCCTCCCGAGTCAGCCTCGGGGCCGCATGGGAGCAAGAGCGTGGGTCCCTTTCCTCACATTCTAAGCTCAGAGCAGCGGGAGGAAATACTTGCAGAACCAGTTCCTTGCGCTTAGCGACTCTGGTGAATTTGGTAGCTTCTCTTGGCAGATTCACCCACGTCCTCCCAGAGATGGTGGCCGTTTGTCTTTGTCACGAAGAGGACTCACCGCAGGGAGAACACAGCCCTTGGGCCTGCAAGCCTGCGGTTCAAGCCGGCCTCGACGGGCGCGTTCACACCGTGCTCTGGGTGCCCCGCGTGGAAACCGGGCGAGGCGTGTGCTTTCATGTTCTTGGGTCCTGAGCGCCTGGCTTCGTGAGTGGCGAGGATCTTCTCTGCCTCCGCTGTGGGAGGGGGCGCTTCCGGGGTGACCCTCGGTGGCCCGTCACAGAACCCACGGACCAGGGTCCGGCGACACGGAACCCTCCAGCTCCCCGCGGGGTCTGGCACGAGAGGCGCCGGCACGCGAGGGAGCTCCGTCCTCTCAGCCCTTGCCGTGTGTTAGCGCCGGAAGAATCCCTGCCAGGACACCTGCCCACTGTCACGGGTGAGCAGGACTCGGGCTGGAGGCCGCTCACATTTGCGGGAGACCCCACGCTCGGCACCTGTCCTCACTCCCTGCGTACGAAGGCCCTTTCGTAGACTGTTTCGGGGAGTAAACTTTCGGGTCGTGGGGGCTGCAACACCCGTGTCCATGGTGAGCCTGGAACACTGCCTCCGCGTCTTTCCCTAAAGAACCTTATTGCTTTGAGTCCCTGTTCAGATTAATAAGCTCCTACTGGTCACTGGCCCCATGATGGACTCTTTCAATTGGCTCTGTTTGAGAGAGAACGACTTCTCTGTAGCGAGTTCCCCGTTTTCTGAGGAGTGCAAGGGTTAGCCTCAGGGACTCCCTGGACAACATAACAGACATTAGAATTAGGACAGAAGTGGATGTCCTCCGAGCTCAGCTCCCGCGCTCAGCATCCGGCCCCCGTCTGCCTCTTGGGACGTGCCGTCCCTGACACGGTTTGCAGAGGGCCCTCGGGCCCAATCTCTGGGCCCCCGGCCGACAGGGCAGCCGTGTCCATATGCTCGGAGCTGGCAGTGAGGTTTGCAATTCCTGGCTCGGTCCAGGCTCTGTCCTCAGGCTCTGCCGGCCTCAGGCAGACCCGTGCAGTGTCCTCTGCAGATGGACCCTAGCCCACCCCGCCCCACCACGCCAAAGTCCGGTCCCCAGCGCAGCAGCAGATCCTTTATAAAGCCCGTCTACCTCCGCTTCCCGATCTTCCAGCTGTGGGGAGGAATGAGAAAGAGGAGTGCCTGTCGACACCCACTGTCCCCCCTAGAGGAAGCAGAGGACCAGTGTCGCCCCGAGGCCTTCCTACGAATGACCGGCTAAAGGCCGTATCCCAGGGCTGATCGGAGCCAAGGTTGAATGTGGACTCAGAAGACTTTGTCACGCTTTATACAGACTTCACAAAGGTATAAAGGTTTTGATTCCGGCTTGGCTGGCGTTCGTCCTGATGTGAAGAAGCCAAGCGAGGTCCCGAAGGCGGCCGGGCCCGAGACACCCAGGCTGTCACCCAGCTCCTCGGGGGTGCAGACACCACCGTCTCCCAAACCCCTACAAAACCAGAAATGCAAATCGAGAAGCAAGTCAAAGCCCACCTGCCTTTACCAATCCTGACACCTCAGCTGTTCCTCTCAGAGGTGTGCAGATATAGGAAGAAATGGGAGGGGACACTGGAACAAAATCACGTGTCGGGAAGGAAGGAAAATCTGAAAAGCAATTACACCCAAACGCTTAGAACCGTAAAACTTACATTCATTCTCTGTCCCTTAGAGTTATACATCTTACCATGTCTCTGAAGTGTGAACACAGCCCACACCTGCCTGAGAGTGAGAACCAAAGGAGGGAAAGAGACCTTTTTAAACATCGAAACCTGCAGAAGGGCTCTGCCCCCGCCCCAGACCCCAGCCTTCCTAGGACTGTGTCCAGGGACAAACCTTACAATCTCGTCCACAAACCCTGAAAGGCTTTAAGCCATGCAGCCAGTAATTTCTATTTATTCCAACGGTTATTTTTAATTCAATTTATTCCAACGTTTATTTTTAAACAGAAGCTGCAAGAGCTCCGTGTTCGTCTATGTGGATGTGGAGGTATGTGACAGATAAGGTATTATTGCCAAAATTAATTTGTAAAAGGGCTCTGTTTAATGGGCTTAAAGAAAATTGAGCATTTACATACACTTAGTATTCATAAAAATTCTCAAAAATAAAATAGAAACTAAATCCAAATGAATTTCCAGTTCACATGATCTGGGAAAATATTTGATAGTAAGACAAATTTAAGGTTGTGGGTTTAATTAAAAGTTTTCCGTCTTCAGAGTTATGAGCCTTAGAATTAAACTCATTGGACTTTCAGTAAACCCAGGAAAAATAAAAGTTTTATGTTATCTAGGTTCCAGAATTTCTCAACACCACCACCACAGCTGGAGAGAATGGTGGACTTTGCTGGACAGACAGCTCGTGCAGTTTTCGTGGCTGATGGACACGTGGCTGTTGAGAGCGCATTACCTGAATAGGTAGGTAGAAATAATTCCCCTCCATATTTTTGGTAACCTGAAACATTGACATTTTGCTAAGTGATGAGTTAAATCTGTCGAAAGCCTAGGAGACAGAGCAGGGACTAGACTCGGGCCCCCCGCTCCAACCCCCAGCTCCAGTATCCCGGATCGGCAGCGCCCCCGAGTGGTGGGGCTCCCAGGAAAGCCAGAACGCTGTGCCCTTGGACGGCACATCCTGCAGGCGATGGAGGGACTCTGAAGGCTGGTGAAGACGGGACCAAACCAGCCTGTGCCAAGATGGAGCCCGGTGCCCCACTCTACCTACCTCCCCCCGGTTCTCCTAGTAAATCACGCCCAGGGGTCGAACATGCCAACGAGACACGTGATGTATGCAGAAGCACGTTCTGGGCACTGTGCCCCCGGCCTCTCCCTGCCCCCACGTGCCCAGGCGTCACCCTTTCCCTGGCCTAGGACACTGGCGCTCTGTGCTGGCTCCCTGGTCCCTGGTGCTCGGGCGTCAGCCCCAGAGAAGCCGTGTCTGGAATTCCTGCTGGGCGTCTACTGCTTGGAGAGCCCGAGGACCTAGCTGTGCACCTAGGTCACTCCAAATAAGGTAAAATCACAAAGTATTGGTCTCTTAGGTTGACTACTGTGGGGTTCCTTAGTACAGAAAAACTAAAGGTATATTTGGGTCTGTTAGTAAACCTTTCTCAGGCCCTATGGAAAGACTGTGCTCTGAAGAAACACAGGTTTGTAGGAATTATGAAATGTGGTCATCACTTTGCCAACAGGAAGAACGCTGGCCTAACAGTTCACAAGCCCACTACTTAGTGCCCACTGGACATTCAGGTCGTAAGCGTTCAACATTCTACTTAATATAGGTGGTTAAAGACACTAAAAATATTAAGGGAAGCGTCTCTGTATGCAAGAAAAGTAGAATATGTGCTTTTGGTAAAAAATGTATTTTTTGTGTTGAGGAAAAGTAATTTTGTCCTAATGTAAGACTGGTTATTTTAGGGGGAAAAACTTAGGACAAAATCTGATTGGGAGGCTTGGTCCCAGGACCGTGGGATGGAGTGCCCCGTCAGGCTCCTTGCTCAGCGGGGAGCCTGCCTCTCCTTCCGCCTGCCACTCCCCCTGCTCGTGCTCTTTCTGTCAAATAAGTGAATAAAAAATCTAAAAATGTGTGGTCAAACTGGCTTAAATTTAAAAACAAGTTTTAATATCAAAAGCAAGCTCACGCAAAATTAAAATTTGGTTTTTCTCCTAGGATTACTGGTCTGCTTTTTATAAGGAATTGTAAACATTTTACTTTACCTTTCATGTCATCTGCCTCCTTTTCTCACTGACAGGTGGTTATCGTGTTATTCTGAAGCTTTTGCACAAGTGCCCCCTCCTCAAGGGGACTCAGGTGAGGACAGACCCAGACTCCGAGATACGGATCTCCAATAATTGAAGACCTTTGACCTGCGTGCAGATTCACAGAACTCTGAGGGAGAACCCGCTGGCTTCAGGAAACCATGACAAAGAGCAAGAGCGACCACAGTTCCTTACCTGGGCCTGAATAAGCTTTTATGACTTTGTTCATCATCATGTAAGAACATCTTTCCTCTTTGTGACTGATGGCAGTTCGGAAATTACACCTTCGTCAACAGAGTGGAACCTTCCATTTTGTGCCCCTGCCTGATGCCTCCAGAGTCAGCAGCTCTCCCTGAGTATTCTTCTTGGCCACGTATTTGCAGAAGTCCACGGAGAATCGGTTCTGCTTTTAACGGACACAGTGGGCAACACAGACGACGTTACCAAGGCTTTGACTAGAATGATCTGCATTGACTCAGAACTGAGGTGGACTTTATGGAGCCAGTAAAGCCCCTGGGGAATGTCAGCCTGATGCCTTGCTTACAGGGTCCCAGGGCCTTACCAGGGGATCAGTGGGGACAGATAGGGTGGAGGGCCTGGGAGCAGATTCATCCGACCGGGACACAGAACACAAGCCACGGTGTAAAGGGGCAGCTAGAATAGAAGGGAATGATCCTAGAGCACCTGCCCAATGGTGGGGGACCTGCTGTAATGCTCTCTGGGGTCAGAGGTGCTGGTCCCCACCATGGTTTCCATTCTCCCTTCACCTTGCTAATGCAGATGGGGGGGGGGGGCTGGGCTTCCTTGCCAGCCTGCTGCCTTAGCAAACCCTGGGCCCCTAGCTGA
The DNA here is from genome assembly GCF_009762305.2 of Zalophus californianus. Lineage (NCBI taxonomy): Eukaryota > Metazoa > Chordata > Mammalia > Carnivora > Otariidae > Zalophus > Zalophus californianus. The sequence continues at coordinate 883,582 of NC_045608.1, forward strand.
CCCCAGTCAACCAAGGCAACCCCAGTGCAGGACACAGCAGACACTCCCAGACAGTACCCAATACAGCTCCAGCCATCTCTCCAGGGTGACACGGGCACAAAGCACCCTGGGAGCTGCCTGTACCTGTGTCCGCCCCACACAACTTTCCAGGAAACCCCCTATGTGGAGTCCCCCAGGACATCTGGGTCCACACCCACTTTGGCTCATGCCATCCATCCCATCATGAAAGCCCCTGTGCAGCCACTTGGGTCCCCATGTAGCCCATGGCTACTTCAGCTCCAGGGGTCCTGCTAGGGTGCCCCCTGCACTGAATGTACTGGGACTTCCTGGGCTGTAGCAACCTTACCTCTACCTGTTTCAGCAGAGCACCCTCTGCACAGAGCACCCAGGGATCCCCAGGCCCACTCCCACTTCAGCTCCAGCGGTCCCAGCAGGGTGGCCCTGGGTTGGAGTGCACTGAGACCCACAGCCTCTACCCAGCCAGCTAGCCTGCCAAAGCCACCAGGCACATGCAGTCCACACAGGGAATGTTCCTATATAAGGCCATTCCTTCAAGATAAGGAGCTACAGCTGTTCCACCTACTTTACAGAAACAGAAACAAAATGAGGAAACAGGAATATGCTCCCAATGAAAGAACAAGACAAAGCTTCAGAAAAACAACCATGTGAGACAGATAAGCAATCTACCCGATAAAGACTTCAAAGTAGAGGTCGTAAGGTGCTCACTGGACTTGAGAGAACTAGACGAGCTCAGTGAGAACTTCCACAGAGAGAAAGCAAATATAAGAAAGAATCAGAGTTGAATACGGTAACTTCAGTGAAGAGTACATGTGAGGGAATCAACAGATTAGAGGCTACAGAAGGACGGATCAACAATCTGGAAGACAGGGTCATGGAAAGCACTCACTCTGAGCAGCAGAGAGGGAAGGAAGGAAGATGTGCATAAATAAAAGGATAGGTTAAGAAAGGTCTGGGGCAACATCAAATATACCAACATTCATATTGTAAGGGTCCCTGAAGAGGAGGAGAAAGGGGCAGAAAAGTTACTTGAAGAGATAATAGCCAAAAACTTTCCTAACCTGGGGAAATAGAGATCCAAGATCAAGAAGCACAGAGAGCCCCAAAGAAGATGAACCCTAGGAAGTCCACCCAAGACAGATAATAATCCAGATGTCAAAGATTAAAGATAATGACAATCTTAAGAGCAGCAGGAGAAAAGCAACTAGTTGCCCACGAGGGCAACCCCAAAAGGCGATCAGCCAGTTTTTCAGCAGAAACTTTGCAGGCAAGAGGGAGTGGTGATCTATTCAAAGTGCGGAAGGAAAACACCTATAACCAAGTATACTGTATCAGTCAGAACTGAAGAAAAGAGAAAGCATATCCCAGACAAGCAGAAGCTGAAGGAGTTCATCACCACTGAACTAGGGTTACAAGAAATGTTAACAGGACTTCCTGAAGTAGCAAAGGAAAGGCTATAATTAGAAGGAAATTATGAAAGGAAAATTATCAGGAAAAGAAAACATACACTAAAGGTAGTAAATCAATCACTTACAAAGCCAGTATGAAGGTTAAAAGATAAAAGTAGTAAAATCAATCATAAAGACCTCACAAAATCAAAGATGTGAAATATGACATCATAGACATATAACTTGAAAGGGGGAATAAAAACGTAGGGCTTTCAGAATGTGTTTGAACTTAAGCGACCACCAGCTTGATATAGACTGCTGTATAGTTAGGATGTTATATATGAACTTCATGGTAGCCACAAACCAAAAACCTGTAACTGATACACAAAAAAAAACAAGAGAAAGGATCCAAGCATAAGACTAAAGAAAGTCATCAGTTGTAAAGGACAAGAAGAAGAAGAAAGGAAAAGGGAAGAACCACAAAGCAAACCAGAGGAAATTTAACCAAATGGCAACAAGCACATACATATCAATAATTACCTTACATGCAAACGGCCTAAACACTCCAATCAAAAGACAGAGGGTGACTGAATGGGTAAAAATACAAGACCCATCCGTGTGCTGTTTACAAGAGACTCACTTCAGACCTATAGACACACGCAGACCGAAAGTAAAGGGATAGAGAGAGATTGAAGAAAATAGAAGTAAAAAAAAAAAAAGAAAGAAAGAAATCCAGGGAGGGTAGCAATCTTTCTATTAGAAAAAACAGACTGTAACCAGAGACCTAGAAATGCATTACCTAGTGATAAAGGGATCAATCTAACAAGAGAAAAGGACAGTTTTTAAGTTATCTGTGCACCTGGCACAGAAACACCCAAGTACACAAGTTATTCACTGATATTAGCAGACATAAAGGGAGATGTCCACGGTGATACGGTAGCAGGAGAGGACTGTAACCCCCCACTTACCTCTGCGGACAGATCATCCAGACAGAAAATCAAGACAGAAGCATTGGCCTTGACAACACATGAGTCCAGATGGACGTAACAGATACACACAGAACAAGCCGTCCCAGACAGCAGAATACACATTCATCTCAAGTGCATGTGGAGCGTTCTCTGGAGCTGATCACAGGTTGGGCCACAGACCAAGTCTCAGCAAATTGAAGACTGAAATCTCATCAAGCATCTTTTCTAACCACACAAAACTGGAAATCACTGACAAGAAAAAAGATGGAAAAAACACTAACACATGGAGGCTAAACAACACGCTACTAACCAACAAATGTGTCATTGAAGAATAAACCTAAATACCTGGAGACAAATGAAAATGCAAATAACAGTGCAAAATCTTTGGGAAGCAGCAAAAGTTCTAAGAGGGAAGTTTATAGTGATACCGGCTTCCGTCTAGAAACAAGAAAAATCTCAATCTAACCTCACACCTCAGGAAACTAGAAAAAGAACAAACAAGGCCCAAAGTTGGCAGAAGGAAGGAAATACTAAAGATCAGAGTGGAAAGAAATGAAATAAACTAAAAAGCCAGAAAAGATAAGTAAAATGAAGAGATGTTTCTTTGAAAAGGAACAAAATTGATAAACATTTAGCTAGACTCATTATGAAAAAAAGCAGACTCAAATACGTAAAATTAGAAATGAGAGAGAAACAACAATGGACAGCACAAATACAGAGGAGGAGACTACTATGAAAAATTATACACTGACAAATTGGACAACCCAGAAGAAATGGATAAATTCCTACAAACATCCAATCTTCCAAAACTGCATCAGGAAGAATTACTAGTAACAAAATTGAAAAAAAAAAAAAAAGCCACAAAAACCTCCCAACAAACGAAGTCCAGGACCAGATGGTTTCACAGGTGAGTTTTACCAAACCTTAAAAGAAGAGTTAAGAACTATTCTTCTCAAACCAATTCAAAAGCAGAAAAAGAAGGAAAACTTTCAGATTCATTCTACAAGGCCAGCATTACCTTTTCACCAAAACCAGGCAAAGACACCACAAAAAAGGGAGAACTACAGGCCAGTATCCCTGATGAACATAGATGCAAAAATACCCCTCAACAAACTATTTGCAAACCAAGTTCAACAATACATTAGAAGGATTATTCACCAGAGTAAAGTGGGATTCATTCCATAGTTGAAAGGATGGTTCAATGCTGGAATCATGGTGACACATCACATTAACAAATTGAAGGATAAGAACATGTGTTCATCTCAAGAGATGCAGAAAACACATTTGACAATATCTGTTCATGATAAAACTCAACAAATTGGCATTGGAAGAAACATACCTCAAATGATAAAGGCCTTACGCAGCAAACCCCGAGCGCCCATCAAAGTCAATGGTGAAAAACTGAGAGCTTTTCCTCTAAGATCAGGGACAAGACAAGACGCCCACTGGTGCCACTTTTGTTCACCGTGGTACTGGAAGACCTAGCCCTGGCAACCAGACAAGAGAAATAGATAAAAGGCATCTAGATTGGTAAGGAAGAGGTAAAACTGTCACTATTTGCAGATGGCATGATACTATAAGTAGAAAACCCTGAAGACTCCACCAAGAATCTACGACAACTAATAAATGAAGTCAGTAAAAGCATAGGATACCAAGTTAATATACGGAAATGTGTTGTGTTTCTATACACTGATATCAAAGCAGCAGAAAGAGAAATTAAGAAAACCCCACTTATGATTGCACCAAAAGGAATAAAATACATAGGAATAAATTTTTTAAAAGATTTTATTTATTTATTTGACAGGGAGACAGTGAGAGAGGGAACACAAGCAGGGGGAGAGGGAGAAGCAGGCTCCCCGCTGAGCAGGGAGCCCGATGTGGGGCTCGATCCCAGGACCCTGGGATCACGACCTGAGCCGAAGGCAGACGCTTAACGACTGAGCACCCCCCAGGCGCCCCCCTAGGAATAAATTTAACCAGGGAAGTGAAACACTTGTACTCTGAAAACTATAAAATATGGATGAAAGACACTGAAGATGACATTAACAGACAGAAAGCTACACTAAGCTCGTGGAATGGAAGCACTAATGTTGTTAAAATATCCACACTACCCAAAAGAGTCTCCACACTCAGTGCGATCCCTATGAAAATACCAATAGTATTTTTCACAGAACTAGAACAAGTAATCCTAAAATGCGTATGGAACCACAAAGACCCCGCACAGCCAAAGCAATCCTGAGAAGGAAGAACAAAGCTGGAGGCATCACAATCCCAGATTCCAACATATACCACAAAGCCGCGGTGATCAACGCGGTATGGCACTGGCACAAAAACAGACCTAGATCAATGGAGCACGGCAGAGAGCCCAGGAATACAGCCAAGCTTTTATGGTCAATTTATCTACAACAAAGGAGGCCAGAATATGCAGTGGGGAGAAGACAGTCTCTTCAATACATGGTGCCGGGAAGAGTGGAGAGCCACGTGCAAAAGACTGAAATGGGAACACACACTTATGCCATCCACAAAAACGAACTCAAAATGGATTAAAGACCCAAGTGTGAGACCTGAAACCATAAAACTCCTAAGAAAAAAGAGGTAAAACCTTGCACATCAGCCTTAGCAACACGCTTCTCATGTGTAAAATAAAACAAAAGCAAAATAGACTATAGAGACTACACCAAACTGGAAAGGTTTGTTCAGTGAAGGAAACCATCAACAAAATGGAAATGAATGGGAGAAGATATTTGCAGATGACATATCCAATAAAGGGTTAGTATCCAAATATACAAAGAACTCCTACAACCACACACACACACACCCCCCACCAAGTAACCCATTTTTTTTTTAAAGGTAAAAGCCCTGAGTAGACATTTTTCCTGAGGAAGACACAGAGAAATGGCCAACAGCCACATGAAAAAATACTCAACATCACTCATCATCATCAGGAAAACTGAAATCAAAAGCATAATGAGATATCACCTCCTACCTCTCAGAATGGCTAGTGTCAGACAGACAAGAAATGGCAAGTGTTGGCGATGATGTGGAGAAAGGGGTACCCTCCTACACTGTTGGTGGGAATGCAAACTGGTGCAACCACTGAGGAACACAGTATGGAGGTTCCTCAAAAAGTTAAAAAGAGGGGCGCCTGGGTGGCTCAGTCATTAAGCATCTGCCTTTGGCTCAGGTCATGACATGATCCCAGGGTCCTGGGATCGAGCCCCGCATCAGGCTCCCTGCTCCGCGGGAAGCCTGCTTCTCCCTCTCCCACTCCCCCTGCTTGTGTTCCCTCTCTCACTGTGTCTCTCTCTGTCAAATAAATAAAAAATCTTTTTAAAAAAAGTTAAAAATAGAACTACTAGATTGTATGGTATTTCTACCACAGGTATTTACCCAAAGAAAAAGAAAACACTAATTCAAAAAGATATATGAACCACTATGCTCATTGCAACACTATTTACAATAGCCAAGATATAAAAGCGACCTACACGTCCAATGACAGATGAATGGATAAAGATGTAATATATATACACAACGAAATAGTACTCTGCCATAAAAAAGAAAGAAATCTTGCCATTTGTAGCAACACAGATAGATATACAGGGCCTCATGCTAAGTGAAGTTAGTTGGATAGAGGAAAACAAAACCATACAGATTTACTTGTATACGGTATCTAAAACACAAAAGAAAATAAACCCACACCAATACCAGACTCATAAATAGAATAAAGTCTCGCATGCAGAAGGAAGGGGGTGGGACTATATGCCAAATAGGGGAAGAGGGTTAAGAGGTACAACGTTCCAGTTATAAAATAAGTGAGTCGTAGGGAGGAAAGGTCCAGCATAGAGAATACAGTCAGTGACATTGTAATAACAGGATGCGGTGACAGATGTTAACGACACTTATCATGGTGAGTAGTGCATATTGGGTAGACTTGTCGAGTCACTATATTACACAATATTACTTTAGTTTCAGTTGTGCATCAACTATACTTCAAAAATAAAATTTTCACCAACTTCAATCTGTGATTCCTTATGAAAAGTTCCAGCAAAACAGATTTAAAAGATTCTATATGGTCAATTGCAATTCTTATTGCACTGATGTGAATAATGAAGCCAAGTTTATTGAAACTGGATCTAATTTGCAAACAAATTAGTCTTACTGTGGTTACTGTTGATAGAAATGGGAGTGATTGTTGAGAGAAACATTATGATTCCACTGTCACTATAATACATGCTTTTGGGTATTAGGTTTTAGTTCTGTTCATTGTTTTGAGGTTTTGAATTATCTATAAACTACTCTGGATCCTGAATTCTTCCAGATTCCTCCAATGTTAGACTACAGCTCTCCAAACTAACATTGCCAATTTTCTTCCATCTTTTTGACTTGAAATCACTGAACACTGAAACTGCCCCTTTTCCTGAAGCCTTGCCAACTGAATATGAACAACTGGATGTATACTTCAGAGAAACCACTACATTAGCTCATATGCAGACAGTCTCCGAGCCTGTTGCTGTGTGGGCCACTCACAGGGATCACCAGAGACATTCCGGCTGCAAACCGGGGGAAGCTCTCCAATTGCCACCGCCTGCCTTCACTCCATCTAAAGATGGTTTGACCCCGATGTCTAGAAATCCCCTCAACTGCCACCCTCAGAACTCAGAAGCTGTTGTATCATTGGGTCCACTCATTAACCACTGGTTTTCTTTGTTTCCATAGAAATATCTTGTATTTAATACCTTGTTACTTAATTGTCCTGCAAATTTCTCACAGAGTTATGTTTCTTTGTCTAAAACGTACAAAAGCTGCCTGCCTTGGTCATTCTCTGTGTCTCATGTTCATCATTAGGTCTCCATGCACATGCAATAAAACTTTGGTTTTTTTCTCCTGTTAATCATGTCAAGTTGGGACGGCTGAGTGTCTCAGTCAGTTGTGTTTGCCTTCTGCTCAGGTCATGATCTCAGGGTCCTAAGATCGAGTCCCACATTGGGCTCCTTGCTCTGCAGGGAGCCTGCTTCTCCCTCGGCCTGCCACTCCCCCCGCTTGTGCTTGCACGTACTCTCTCTCTGACAAATAAAATCTTTTTTAAAAAGTCAAGTTAAACCAGCTAGAAGAATCTTGAAATACAGAGAAAATGTTTTCCTCCCCTGAACCAGTAGTCAAGTTTCCCAGGTGTCACTTAATGAAATTTACCCTGGAAAGACAGCGTAGTTTTCTCGAGCTTTGTGTTCAGGAGGAATAAGTACATCTGTGTAGGAGGGGACAAATTTAGGCAGATATGTGGACCCCCAAGACCTCACCCCTGGCACCTGGATTCTCAGAAACATGCTGGATCTAGGTCCCTGGCTTCCTTGACCTGCACACCTCACACCCACAGTACACAGTCCATCAACTGCCCTTGAGCATCTGAAGCCTCCAGGACTGGAGTGCTCTGGCCAGTCTCTGACAACCTGCATAGCCTCCAGGACAGAGGAAGCCCACCCCAAATATCTTTCTGATATGGCAGCTATTTAAAGAATTACGAGAAAAATTAAGCCCAGGGACATGGGTAACTAGATTCCTAACACGTGGTGAGAGACCAGCCATTAAGAGTAAGTACTGGATGCCTGGGTGACTCAGTTGGATAAGCGTCTGCTTTCGGCCCAGGTCATGATCCCTGGGTCCTGGGATCGAGTCCCACGTTGGGCTCCCTGCTCAGCAGGGAGTCTGCTTCTCTGCCCCTCCTTGGATTGTGCTCTCACTCTCTCTCTCTCTCAAATAAATAAAATTTAAATAAAATAAAATAAATAATTTTTAAGAAAGGGTAAGTACCTTAAATGTCCCCATAGGGAAAATATTCTTGGAATGGACGAAAAAGGACATATTCAAATTAGGGAAAAAATTCAAAAACTCCTAAAGGAACAAATTATTGTACTATTTCATATAATAGATCAATCTGGTGGGTTAAAAGTGACACAAGTCTTATAGGTTTATAACAGTTTATAGGAATTTAACACTGCAGAAATTGAGGGAATACTCCCAGATGGAAGCACTATCATAAACCATAACATCAGTGAATCTGACACTCAGTACACGCTGGTCGACTTATCTGACCTGTTCTTTGCTCTTCCCACGGATGGGAAAGTAAACCCATGACCACATTCCCACGGGAAGGCAGACATTATCAGTTCACCAGGTAACCACAGAGCTACCTTAGCAGCCCAGAAAGAGCCCACAACCTTCTAGCCCAAGACACCCAGACCTTTCATAGACATACAACATATACACACACAAAACACACACCCATTTCCTACAATGATGACACCCTTATTTCTGGTGACAACTTGGAGAATAGACTAACGTCCACCTAGAGTTCATGGAACTCCTTACATTCAGGGGATGGACAATCGACCCAGGTAAGGGCCACACATCTCACACTACAGTAACATTTCTAGGCCTGACGTGGTCTTCTGAAGGCAGAACACTACCACACAGCCTCGCAGACATCATAGCTTGCATACCGACCCTACCACAGAGGAAGAACGTCAGAAACAGATGGGACAGAGGACACAGTCCGAACCACAGGTGGGGATCATATTAAAACACACTTGTGAAATAACTAGGAAGAGCAGGGACCGTAGGAGAACAGCGACTCCAGGTGCAGGCTTGACCTACTGGGAAAGCGCCGTCAGAACCTGTGATACGTTGGCGGCAGCTGATGAGGACGCTGAACACACACGAGAGTGTCTTCACTCACAAGGGTTTGCGACAGGGTCACCGACATGGTCACCGGGGACTAAAAACACTGCAGGGCCCCAAGTTTCACCAGAGCGGGTTTTGGACTGAGACGTTCCCGTGTTCTGAGAACAGATGCCAACTGCCTGAAAGGCTCAGCTGGGCTCTCTGAGGCCTACAGACAGCAGGGCCACTAAGAGAAAACAAACCTGGTCCGGCAGCTCCAGGGGCCTATTCTGGAGCAGGCAGAGCAGAGCCCTGACGGAGGGGAACGACCTCGACCAGAAGTCCCACCAGGGAAACCGTACGTTTCTGAGCAGGACACAGAGATGGGGGGTCGGCCCTCGGCATTAGCGGAGGAGATCCCAGCTGTGCCAATGGCAGACCTGAGGGAACTTGCCGGCAGGGCGCGTGTCCACGCTCGAGCAGTCCGTACTGGGGACCACTCTGGTGCACGGAACACAACGCATCCTTTCCAAACAGATTCGCCTCCGTGGCACCAACCAGAGTACGTGCCAAGCTGCTGCCCTGAGAGCCGATGATGGTCTAACCCTGGCAGCCTCAGGAACAGGAGAATCAGCACAATGTGAACAAAGAGCCATGAAATTGGCGATGGAAGAGTCTGCTAAGGGAAACCAGAATCGGTACGTCTGTTCTCAGACTCACGGGCAAGAGCTGGGACACAGCTCTTTGGTACGGAACGCGGCAGGGAAATGACCGCACAATGGGAAATAAAACGTGGGGTGAGGACGTACGGCAGAACAGAGCATGGGCTGTCATCCCCACCTTCATTACACACGTCCCTGCACGTCGGAAGGACGACTGGGAGCACGCATGGGCGCCTCAGCCACAGGTCACATGGGATGCACAGGAGAACATGCTGTGAGAGAAGAGGGACATGTGTATCCCCACCAGACACCTCCAGTCTCATAAACGCATGAGAGAACGGGCAGAGCCAAAGCTCAGAGGTCACTAATGAACACTCCAGACAAGGTCAAAGCTGACAGGCTCTCCCAAGTTACACACATGGGGCATAAGAGACCCCTGTCTATGTGAGAGTACAGACTATATGCATGGACCACTGTAGACACATGGTCAGGAACAGGCTTCCCCTGACCATGCCAGAAAATGATTTTACACCATCGGCCATCTGAGCACTGGAAATCTGGGTTGTTTGCTACGGTACCCCAACTATCATCGAATCAGATGGGCACCCAAGTCACAGGGAAGCAAACACAAGAATGGGCTAAGGAACAAGCCAGAATGTGCATCTCCCCCTTACCGTACAATCCAACTGCCTCTGCTTGAACTGAAAGGCATGGAGGCTCGCTCCAGCAAATTCTGGGTTGCTTACCAACCATCTAGATATTAAAGCTTGGGCTAACCTGACCTGGGAGGCGGTAAGACCTCTAAACCACATATACAGAAAGGGTGGGCAAACTTCCACTGAATGATTACCGCAGGTACCCACAGAGATAAGAATTAGCAGAAAGCACCCCAGAATCTAAATGAAAAGGAAACGTGTTAATCGAAAGTATAGTGATAATGACCCATACACACACTACTGGGGAAACCACAGCACCTGCCGCTAATAACACCTGCGGGCGACTGAAGTAAAAAGTGTATTACATCAAAGTAAAGAAAATAATAGGATTAGAGCTTGTAACACAGCCCCACACTGCCCGGCGCCGAACACAAAGGAACCAGAAGCCGCAAAACCGCACCCCCAGCCGGTGGGCAGCATGGCGCTGGAGGGCGTTCGTGAGGACAGAACACACTGCCATCCAGCTCGTTACGACAGCTGCCACGTTCCAGCAAAAGGCCAGGAATACCCAGGTGCTGCATGTGCAGCTATGGGACACGGGGGGGGCGGCGGCGGTGGCGTTTCTCCGAGTGGACAGGAGGCCCAGAGAAGGAGCAACAGCACCACACACCCTGCCCTCCGGCTGCTCCTGCGTGGCGCTGGGGGCCAAGGGACTCAGTCCCTTCTGGATCGGATCACCCCGTCCTGCAGGAGGACCTCCGTGGGCAGCCGGGATGCTGAAAATCTACGGAGGAGGTTTAGCAAATTCTGAGGGAGTGGGGAATGAGGCAGACGTCCTCCATTCCTGTGTCTGAAGGTCCTGAGAGCCGCACTCGCTGCAGGAATGAGAGCCGACGCCGTCCAGTCCACCCACGGGACCTGCCGTGGGCTGCTGATATCCACGCCGAGCCAGCTGCAGAGAGGACGTTTACCACGTTGTGCAAGGCATTGCTGATCTGGAGGATCGGACAAATCCCAGGAATGGGTACACGCCATGGGAAGACCGGACATGAAAAGAGGCTCAAAAAGGCAAAAGTCTATCCCAGTTGGTTGTAAAGCATCTGGAAGAAATAACCCGGTAGTAAGTGAGGCTTGACCACATCGCTGCTGGGACCCTTTCCCTCCAGGATGGACAGACTGACACTCAACAGGGCTGGTCAGCCTGTGGAAACCCTCAAAAACTGTACAGTTCAGATTTGCCCCCGCTTCCCTGATGCCTCGCCTCCTCCAGAAAGGCCTCAGAGGTGCAGTGCTATGCAGGGTGGGTGCCTCCCTTCCCTGGGTACAGGATGCAGCCCAAGACTGCCTCCAGGTGAGGGCCACGGGGGGCCACCAGAGGTGAGCTCACTGTTCACCGGTCCTCCAGAAATCAACAGTGGGGTCCGCACCGGTGGGCACTGAGGCTGAACGGTGGCCCTCATGAGTTTCCTGACCCCTCAGGGCCACTGATGGCTACAGAGGGCAAGCAGTTATTGTCAGGAAGGCCCTCTGAAGCTGCCGTGTGGCCTTCCCCACCAACCCTGAGAACACGGCGTTTTTCTCTAGGACCAGAGAACATATGAGCATCGATCTCCTCCACGGCCAAACTCTGCAAATCTGTGTGTGGATTCCACCTCCAGGTTACAGTGATCAAAGCCGTAGACAGAAGGGACACGGGAACCGGGAACAGATAAGCGTGGAAACCGTCCCACAACAGAAGTTGCCTGGGGGTCCCGGGGAGATTGGGGAAGCCGTCCTAGGACTGCGTCGAGGGGCTACCGAATGCCCTGCCCACAGTAGTTTCAGTAGCCTGGTGTGGCCACTAAAGAGCCAGTTGGCTCATGGCAGATGATGGCGGACAAGGTATTGCCCCCCACCCATGAGGCTCTGCCCTACAGTGCCGCCATCTTGGATATTTGCCCTTGGTCCTAACCGCGTACCGTGCTCAGCTGCACTCAGCAATGCTTTTTTGGCGTACCACTGGCTACACAGTCACACGGTCAATTTTGCTTTACTTGGAAGGGGCACCCATGGACCTTTCGAGGGCTTCCACAGCTTACTGCCCAGTCATACCACATGTCAGCCCGAGACCTGCCCCTCTTTCCTGCCCACCTGCCCATTATCCTGACGATATAACATTAACACGTGGAACTCTGTCTCTGCCGCACGACAGCCTGTAAGCCTCCCGGGGCATCTGCAGGGCAGAGGATGGGCAGTGGGCACAGAAAGTTCACAGCCTACACGGCCATAGATTCTGGGAGCTGTCTGGTCGAGTAAGTCTTTGTTGTCCTAAAAGGTGTGACAGAGGACGTGCAAGGCCAGCCAACCATTAAGAATGTGGACAGGACACGGACTTCATAGGGATTTGGGGACTTTGGAGGACTTTTGTCCCTCACTGGCACAGTGCTTGCTCCCTCAGATCACCTGGGAGAGAAAGGGTACCTGCGGGACTGCGGATCAGGCAGCAAGCACCTTTCAGAAGCAAAACTACTAGTGAAGCAGGTTATTGCCTTGGGCGTCTCCCACACAGTGTTACATCTGAATTAGACGTGTCTGAGACTCCAGATGACATGAGCTGGCCATGCGGCAGAAAGGAGAAAAACAGAGAGTCCCCGTGGACTTTGGTCTCAGATCTGGAAGGAGCAGAAAGCCGACACCCTCCCACAGACCACCAGCTCCGAGCAGGGCAGACAGCGCTCCTCCAAGTAGAGCCTCTCACTAAGGAACAGCACGCTGTGCAAGAACTTCCCTGCCCGTCCACGAGAGGGGTGAGGGTATGTCCCCTCGATCCACCCCCTGCTGTGGCTGAAACCCCACTGTGACGAGGGGTCACGCTCATTTGCAGCAGAGGGGCACCCTGTTCACCAGCCTACCGTGGGCACTACTGGGCCCCGCGGACTGTGTAGATGCTCCAGATATCCTGGCCCCTCTCCCTGGGACATCACTATAGCCTGTGCAGAGGGAGCGGGGAAATACTGTCTGATGCCCGAAAAAGGGGTCTGATCAATGCAGTCCACCACCCGGACAGTAGTCACCACTCAGCCAACAATGGACCATCTGGATGAAAACAGGAACGAGTCAGCACAGTCCGTTCAGCCAGGGCTAGACCCAGGGCTGCTAGGCTGCTGGTCACTCATGAGCCCTGGCCGGTGCCCCACTGCTCTAGAGGGATGAACCCTGTGGCCTGGACAATGGGAAGCCGAGGGGAGAATGATCACCGATAAGTCCTTGAGGGGCCAGGATATGTGGAAGGACATTTAGGTCCGTCGGCAAGAGCCTGGGGTGGTCCTCACTGTTTTTCATATCCTGGCTCAGAAGGCTCTGACAGCTCCTGGCCATCAGGCAGGAGATGCCCCAGCTGAGGCTCAGCCCTGGCTATGGACTCTTCAGGAGAGACAGCAGATTGGGAGCATAGACAGAGTGGCCACCTCCGGGGCTGGATGGGGTGGCCTAGACACACAGATGCAGACTGCCCTGTGTACAAGACCAGTGACCGGGTTAATGCACTATCATCAAGTCCTGCGTGTTCTCAACAAGGCCAAAGGCAAATGCCAAGGGATTCCAGGACCATCCCTGAAGTTCCCACGCAGGGTGGGATTGGCAAATGGATTCTCCCGGCCCCTCCGAGTCAGGGTTCTAAATGTGCCTTGGATTGCATGGACACTGCATCTGGCCTAACCCAAACCTTCCCTGTCACCGTGCAAACCAGGCTGCCACCACTAGGGAAGCTGAGTGCCATGGACAGGGACCTCGCTGCTCGGACAGTGATCGGGGGTTCACACTCCAAAGATCATACTGTGCGAGGGTGGGGGAAGGAACGTGGAGCACGTGGAGCATCCACCGCTCCTAGAACCACAGCAGCAGGGCTGGTAGAAAGGAACAGTGCAAGAGTAAAGCAGCAGATTAAATCACTAGCAGGTAAAACCACCTTGCCCGGGTGGACTACAGTACTGTCCGGGCTTTAATACATTTGAATGGTCGACCAGTAGGGCCTATTGCCCCAATTTCCAGACGGGAATCCCCACTGAGGTGCCCAGTTCTGTAATCCTATGGAAGTTGCAAGACACGGTCAATGCCCTGACTCCCACTCAGGGTCAACGTGCTCTGCTGCTGAGGACAGCAAGGCCCATCATACCTGGGACAGGGGTGAGGGCCTGGAACTTGCACTGGGAAGTCCCACTGGGGTAGACAAGTCATTTCCCAGCCCTGGATGACGGGAAACGACTCCGTCTGCACTGGGATCCCATTGTTCTGCTGCAGACGGACCAACTGAAACACACTACACCTGGCATGGAACACACACCATCGACAGAGGGGAGAGGGTGGGGGTCCTGGTTTGCCACATCCCACCACAGTGCCCCTCCTCATGCCTGACAGGGGCTGCCTCCTGGGGCCAACGCACACCCTGGTCACATTCCTAAAGATGCAGCCACACTCACATCTAAAGTGCGGGTCTCAGGATCATTCTTGTAGAAGGGGAAGACCTCCCCAGGCAAGTTCCTACTCCTCTCTCTTCTGACCTGAGGCTCTGCTGCCCCTGTGGCGTCCAGAGTCAGGACGGGCACCTGCAGGATGGACCGTCCTACTGTGGCCCCATCCTAGGCCCGGCAAGGAAATCTGTCCCACTGTTGGGTATGTGGGCTGCCCTCTCCAGATGGTCAGGATGATAATGGGGGGTATCGCCCCTCCAGGGGAGAAGTTGGAAGGCATTCAGAACAAGCGAGGACTAGCACTCTGTTCGTCTGCTATTACCAATAGCGTGTCCATAACACCGGCATGGGTACGTGTTTTTCTGTCAAACACAGTATAGAGGCATCCCATCGAATAGCTCACTGGAAGGTTCTAGAAAGTCCTCCATCAGAGCCTTGGCTGGCTGTGCTCAGAATTGGAATGGATTTATGGGGCTTACTCTGGGTTAAGGACATTTGCACACCCAGTCACCCCTATGTTGGGAACAGAAAAGTCACTCTAAACAAAACCAACCCAGTTGTACCAGAAAGGTGGGATGGACAGCCCTGGACTGCATCCACCCTGTCACATGAAGGGAGAGTCACTGGTTGGCAGGGACTGGTCCCACCACTCGGGTATCCAGTGGGCGACCCCAGTGGGCCTCCATGGCTTTGTGGCACGAACCTTTGGTCGTGGCTCCCACCTGGGTGGTTGGGCTGCGGTACCCTGGGGTTCCCCTGGGCCAGGGGAGAACCTGTCCTGTGGGAACAACTGTTGACAAGCTCCCTCTCCTGAAGGCCAGATGGACACACTCTGACTTTGTCGGCACGGTTGTCTGGCCGCTCTCTGTTCGCTCCATCGGTTCGCAGACCTTGCAGCCCTGACTGGATTCACTCAGTGAGCCTTGAGGGATGGCCAAAAAGTCTGTCCCTACTGGACACCCAGTGTCTTCAATGAGACCAGCTGTGCCCCAGAACACGATGGCCTTGGACACCTGCTGCGGCACAAGGAGGCACCTGTGCCGTCATCCAGCCAGAATTCTGTGTCCGTACCTGACGAGCCTGCTACTGTATCATGTTCTCGGGTCTCAGGAGGACGCGGGGGGCGCCCTGAGTGATCCGACCCCCAGCCTTGGGGATTTCATAACTCAGTGGTTGGGATCAGGGGCCTCTTGGTGGAAAAAGTTGCTGCTCATCTGGGGAACTGTTGTCTTCACCTGTGCTCTCTGTTGTACGCACCTGTGTCACTGCTGTGGCCTCTGCCTCCAGCACAGCGGGACAACTGCCACAGGAGGCATCCCCGGGCTAGTGAAACCCCTTCCTGACCCCTCAGGGCACACGCAGAACAGAGGTTCACGGGAGGTTGTAAGAGCCGGGCACGAGGGGTGGGGTGCTGGAGAAGGTGGATGAGAGGCCATGACCACCACTTGCCGTGACCTGGACCCAGGCAATCAGAGGCTCCCCACCCTCCCCTGCCCTTGGAATGTGGGTTTCCCTTGCCTTCCCCGCTCCCAGACGCTGCTCCAGGGATGAGGTCTTGAGACAGTGATGTGGTGTCGAGACCATCTGGATGCTCTACGTGACTGAGCCCAGTTACGGCCTCCACATAAACCTCTAAGAGGTGGCAGGTGGGTGTGGAGATCTACTCCTCTTGTTGCTGCCCAAGACAAGCCACGGATGTGAGTTCCCTTGCTTCTCAAACTGCCACCTACCGATCTGCAGTGGCCTGTCCCTTTCTTTGGTCTCTGTCCTCAGACCAGCAGCCTGTTTCACAGTACATCTGGGACGCTCCCAAGGAGTTGCAGACCATAAGTCACTGATTAGATCATTAACCATTGTTCCATGGACAATATGTCCAGACTTTGACAGAAAGGGGACACCTTAGACGCCCCAAAACATGACTAGAACTGATACCTGAGTTCAGTGAAGTTGCAGGATACAAAATAAATACACAGAAACCTGTTGCTTTCCTATAACCAATAACGAAGCACCAGAAAATGATTTTAATAGTAGCATTTACAATTGCACACACAAAAAAACCAGTAAAACATCTAGAAATAAATTTAACCAAAGAGGCAAAAGACCTGTACTCTGAAAACCATAAAACACTGATGAAAGAAATTCAGGACAATGCAGTTAAGTAGAAAGACCTTCCATGCTCATGAGTTGGAAGAACAAATATTATTAAAATGTCTCTCCTAGGGGCACCTGGGTGGCTCAGTCGTTAAGCATCTGCCTTTGGCTCAGGTCATGATCCCAGGGTCCTGGGATTGAGCCCCATATCGGGCTCCCTGCTCGGTGGGGGGCCTGCTTCTCCCTCTCCCACTCCCGCTTGTGTTCCTGCTCTCTCTCTCTTTCTGTGTAAAATAAATAAATAAAATCTTTAAAAAAAAATAAAATGTCTCTCCTAGAGGTCTGTAACCTACAACAGTAGAAACATTAGATTGGCAGCAGACCTATCCACAGTCACCTGGCCAGCCAGAAAGGACTGGCATGATATATTCAGAGCACTAAATGAGAAAATATGCAGCCAAGAATACCATATCCAGCTAGGCTGTCACTGAAAATAGAAGAAGAGATAAAAAGCTTCCAGAACAAACAAAAACTAGAAGAATTTGCAAACACCAAACCAGCCCTACAAGAATATTGAAAGGAGAGAGTGTAAAAGTGACATAGACCAGCAAGGAACAGAGACAATATACAGTAACAGTCACCTTACAGGCAATACAATAGCACAAAATTCATATTTTCAATAATTATCCCAATTGTAAATGGGCCAAACGCCCCAATAAAAAGTCACAGGGCATCAGAGTGGATAAAAAAGCAAGACCCATCGATATTCTGTCTGCAAGAGACTCATTTTAGACCCAAAGACACCTCCAGATTTAAAGTGAGGGGGTAGAAAGCCATTGATCATGCTAATGGACATCAAAAGAAAGGTGGGGTGGCAATCCTTAGATCAGACAAATTAGATTTTAAACCAAAGACTGTAATAAGAGATGAGGAAGGACACTATATTATACTCAAAGGGTCTTTCCAACAAGATCTAACAATTGTAAATATTTATGCCCCTAACATGGGAGCAGCCAATTAATAAAAAAAATCAAAGAAACACATCAACAATAATACAATAATAGTAGGGGATTTAACACCACCCTCACTGAAATGGACAGATCATCTAAGCAAAAGATCAACAAGGAAATAAAGGCTTTAAATGACACACTGGACCAGATGGACTTCACAGATATACGCAGAACATTCCAAAGCAACAGAATACACATTCTTCTCTGGTGCATATGGAACGTTCTCCAGAAGAGATCACATCCTGGGTCACAAATCAGGTCTCAACTGGTACCAAAAGATTGGGATCCTTCCCTGCATATTTTGGACCACACTTTGAAACTCAAATGAACTCAATCACAAGAGGAAAGTCGGAAAGAACTCAAATACATGGAGGCTAAAGAGCATCCTACTAAAGAATGAATGGGTCAACCAGGAAGTTGAGGAAGAATTTTAAAAATTCATGGAAACAAATGAAAATGAAAACACAACTGTTCAAAATCTTAGGGATGCAGGAAAGGTGGTTCTAAGAGGGAAGTATATAGCAATACAAGCCTTTCTTAAGAAACAAGAAAGGTCTCACACATACAACCTAACCCTAAACCTAAAAGAGCTGGAGAAAGAACAGCAAATAAAGCCAAAATCCAGCAGGAAAAGGGAAATAATAAAGATCAGAGCAGAAGTCAATGAAATAGAAACCAAAAGAATGTAGAACAGATCAATGAAACTAGAATCTCATTCTTTGAAAGAATTAATAAGTTTGATAAACCCCTGGCCAGACTTATCAAAAAGAAAAAAGAACCCAAATAAAATCATGAATGAAAGAGATCACAACGAATAACGAAGAAATACAAACAATTACAAGAACATAGTATGAGGAACTATATGCCAACAAATTAGACAATCTGGAAGAAATGGATGCATTCCTAGAGACATATAAGCTACCAAAACTGAACCAGGAAGAAGTAGAAAACCTGAACAGACCCATAACCAGCCAGGAAATTAAAGCAGTCATCAAAAATCTCCCAACAAGAGCCCAGGGCCAGATGGCTTCCCAGGGGAATTCTACCAAACATTTAAAGCAGAGTTAATACCAATCTTCTGAAACTGTTCTGAAAAATAGAAATGGAAGGAAAACTTCCAAACTCATTTTATGAGGCCAGCATTACCTTGATCCCAAAACCAAAGACCCCATCAAAAAGGAGAATTACAGACAATATCCCTGATGAACCTGGATGCAAAAATTCTCACCAAAATACTAGCCAGTAGGATCCAACAGTACATTAAAAGGATTATTCACCACAACCAAGTGGGATTTATTCCTGAGCTGCAAGGTTGGTTCAACACCCACAAATCAATCAATGTGATACAATACATTATTCAAAGAAAGAACAAGAAACATAGGATCCTCTCAATAGATGCAGAAAAAGCATTTTACAAAGTATAGCATCCTTTCTTGATTAAAACTCTTCACAGTGTAGGGATAGAGGGAACATACCTCAACACAATAAAAGCCATCTATGAAACACCCACAGCAAACATCATTCTCAATGGGGAAAAACTGAGAGCTTTCCCCCTGAGGTCAGGAACGCGGCAGGGATGTCCACTGTCACCACTGCTATTCGACATAGTACAGGAAGTCCTAGGCTCAGCAATCAGAAAACAAAAAGAAATTAAATTCATCTAAATCAGGAAAGAAGAAGTGAAACTCTCACTCTTAGCACATGATATGATACTTTATGTGGAAAACCCAAAAGTCTCTACCCCAAAACTGTAGAACTCATGCAGGAATTCAGTAAAGTGGCAGGATATAAAATCAATGCACAGAAATCAGTTACATTCCTAAACACTAACAAGACAGAAGAAAGAGAAACTAAGGAGTCAATCCCATTTACAATTGCACCCAAAAGCATAAGATACCTAGGAATAAACCAAAGAGGAAAAGGATCTGTACTCAGAAAACTACAGAATACCCATGAAAGAAATTGAGGACGACACAAAGAAATGGAAAAACGTACTATGCTCATGGATTGGAAGAACAAATATTGTGAAAATGTCTATGCTACCTAGAGCCATCTACACATTCAAAGCAATCCCTATCAAAATGCCATCAACTTTTTTCAAAGAAATGGAACAAATAATCCTAAAATTTGTGTGGAACCAGAAAAGACCCCGAATAGCCAGAGGAGTGTTGAAAAAGAAAACCAAAACTGGTGACCTCACAATCCTGGACCTCCAGCTCTATTACAAAGCTGTCATCATCGAGACAGAATGCTACTGACACAAAAACAGACACATCGATCAGTGGAACAGAATAGAGAGCCCAGAAATGGATCCTCAACTCTATGGTCAGCTAATGTTCGACAAAGCAGGAAAGAATGTCCAATGGAAAAGTCTCTTCAACAAATGGTGCTGGGAAAATTGGACAGCCACATGCAGAAGAGTGACACTGGACCATTTCCTTACACCACACACAAAAATAGACTCAAAATGGATGAAAAGACCTGAATGTGAGACAGGAGTCCATCAAAGTCCTTGAGGAGAACACAGACAGCAACCTCTTCAACTTTGGCCGCAGCAAATTCTTCCTAGACATGTCTCCAAAGGCAAGGGAAACAAAGGCAAAAATGAACTATTGGGACTTCCTCAAGAGAAAAAGCTCTTGCACAGCAAAGGAAACAGTTGACAAAACCAAAAGACAGTTGACAGAATGGGAGGAGATATTTGCAAATGACATATCAGATAAAGGGTTAGTATCCAATATCTATCAAGAACTGATACAATTCAACACCCAAAAACCAAATAATCAAGTCAAAAAATGGGCAGAAGACATGAACAGATACTTCTCCAAAGAAGACATACAAATGGCCAACAGACACACGAAAGGATCTCAACATCGCTCGGCATCAGGGAAATCCAAATCAAAACCTCAATGAGATACCACCTCACACCAGTCAGAATGGCTAGAATGAACAAGTCAGGAAACGACAGATGTTGGCGGGGATGCGGAGAAAGGGGAACCCTCCTACACTGTTGGTGGGAATGCAAGCTGGTGCAACCCCTCTGGAAAACAGTATGGAGGTTCCTCAAACAGTTGAAAATAGAGCTACTGTATGACCCAGCAATTACACTATTGGGTATTTACCCCAAAAGTACAAATGTAGTGATTTGAAGGGGCACGTGCACCCCAATGTTTATAGCAGCAATGTCCACAATAGCCAAACTGTGGAAAGAGCCCAGATGTCCATCGACAGATGAATGGATAAAGAAGAGGTGGTATGTATATACAATGGGATATTATGCAGCCATCAAAAAATGAAATCTTGCCATTTGCAATGATGTGGATGGAACTAGAGGGTATTATGCTAAGCGAAATGAGTCAATCAGAGAAAGACAATTATCATATGATCTCACTAATATGTGGGATTTGAGAAACAAGGCAGAGGATCACGGTGGAGAGAGGAAAAAATGAAACAAGACAAAACCAGAGAGGGACACAAACCATAAGAGACTCTTGATCTCAGGAAACAAACGGAGGGTTGCTGGAGTGGTGGGGGTGGGAGGGATGGGGTGGCTGAGTGATGGACATTGGGGAGGGTATGTGCTCTGGTGAGCACTGTGAATTGTGCAAGACTGATGAATCACACACCTGTGCCCCTGAAACAAATAATACATTATACGTTAATAATAAAAATAAAAAATAGTCTCTCCTACTCAAGGCCATCTACACATGTAATGCAAACCCTATCAAACTACCAACAACAGTTTTCACAGGGCTAAAACAACCAACCCTAAAATTTGTATGGAACCACAGAAGACCTTGAATAGCCAAAGGAACGTTGGAAAAGAAAACCAAAACTGGAGGCCTCACAATTCTGGACCTCAAGCTCTATTACAAAACTGTAATCATCAAGACAGCACGGTATTGGCACAAAAACAGACACATAGATCAGTGGAACAGAATAGAGAGCCCAGAAATGGACCCTCAACTCTATGGTCAGCTAATCTTCGACAAAGCAGGAAAGAATGTCCAATGGAAAAAAGTCTCTTCAACAAATGGTGCTGGGAAAATTGGACAGCCACATGCAGAAGAGTGACACTGGACCATTTCCTTACACTACACACAAAAATAGACTCAAAACCTAAAGGTGAGATAGGAATCCTTCAAAATCCTAGAGGAGAACACAGGCAGCAACCTCTTCCATATTGGCCACAGCAACTTCTTTCAAGACACGTCTCCAAAGACAAGGTGAAACAAAAGCAAAAATGAACTATTAGGACTTCATGAAAATAAAAAGCTTTTGCACAGCAAACAGTCAACAAAACGAAAAGACAACCTACAGAATTGGTAAGAAATTTGCAAATGACATATCTGATCAAGGCTTACTAGCCAAAGTATTAAAAACCGATACAATTCAACACTCCAAAAAAACAAATAATCCATTTAAAAAATGGGCAAAGACATGAATAGACACCTTTCCAGGGAAGACATCCAGATGGCCAACAGATACATGGGAAGATGCTCAACATCACTCGGCATCAGGGAAATGCAAATCAAAACAATGAGATCCCACCTCACACCAGTTAGAATGGCTAAACTGAACAACACAGGAAACGACAGGTGTTGGCGAGGTCGCAGAGAAAGGGGAACCCTCCTACACTGTTGGTGGGAGTGCAGACTGGTGCAGCCACTCTGGAGAACAGTATGGAGGTTCCCCAAAAAGTTAAAAATAGAGCTGCCCTACAACCCAGCAATTGCACTCCTGGGTATTTACCCAAAGGATACAAAATCAATACTTCAAAGGATACATGCAGCCCTCTTACAGTAGCAGTATCTACACTAGCTGAGATCCGGAAGCAGCCAGAATGCCCACTGACTTACGCACGGATAAAGATGTGGTGTGTACACACAATGGACTATTACTCAGCCATAGAAAGGAATGAATCTTGCCATTTGTAACATGGACGGACCTAGAGGGTATTACGATAAGTGAAGTCAGAGAAAGACAAATACCATAGGATCTCACTCATATGTGGAAATGTAGGAACAAAGCAAGAAACAATCCAAGAAACTGACTCAACTACAGAGCACTGGTGTTCAGCAGAGGGGAGGAGGGAGGGGAGGAGTGAACCAGGTCCAGGGGACTAGGCGTACACTTACCGTGAGGAGCACGGAGTGATGTGTGGAAGTGCTGAATCCCTACACTGCACGCCCGAAACTAATACAACATCGCATGTTAATGACACTGGAATTAAATCTTAAAAAAATGTATCAAGCAAACAGCAACAACAAAAGACACGGGCGACAAAGACAATCAGTCTGAGCACTGCTGGCCCCCGCAACCCCACAGACCTCAGGGGGACACAAGTGTGTTTGTGCAGGTTTGGGCTTGGACTTGGGCAGGTGCAGGTGCACACAGGTCTGCTCCTGTGTCCCGACCTCGCCCGACCTCCCCTGTTCCCGGCCCGGGCTCCCCTGGCCTGGGAGGCTCACACCTGCACCGTACTCACGCTGTCACTGCCCTGGGAGCCAGGACCCACCTCTGCGTTGTGTCCACCATGGAGGGAGCCCACCCCTGAAATTCCTTTGGAGGCAGCCCCGGAAATGGGGGCGAGTCAGTCCCCAGGTGCACTCACTGTTTGGAAGGCCCGGGTTTCTGCAGCAAACCAGGCTCCCAGATGCCGCCCATTGAGGGTACCACGGTCAGCACGCCGCAGTCAGGTCTTGCAAGGCTCCCAGATCCCTCCGCTCTGCCTTCAGGGGAAACACAGGCATTTGTGTGGATTCGCACTTGGAAACAGGCAGATGCCATGTATCCCACCAGGCTACTGCCGTGAAGCAAGCCGCCCTCCAGACCCTGGCCGGGGAGCAGATCCTTGGCTCCACGCACCTGTGCGGCTGGAGCATGCTCAGTAAGCACCGCGTCAGCCCGCAGAGGGTGGCTGGGGTCATCTGAGCCTGCCCAGCTCCCGACGGTCTGGAACCACATGCACAACCTCCAGGCTGGAGGGAGCCACCCCCCCCCAATCTTTCTTAGAGGCACCTTTCCAGGGGCCCAGCTCCGTCCCCGTCGGACTGGCTGCCTGATGAAGCCCCCGCCTTCTCCCGAACTCAGGGCCCTCAGGGGTCTCTCACAGAAGGACAGCGCAGTCAGGGGACTCAGGCCCCCCTGGCAACACAGGCCCGGCTCCCCCAGCTCCGGCTGAAAGGGAAACACACG
Source organism: Zalophus californianus (assembly GCF_009762305.2). Lineage (NCBI taxonomy): Eukaryota > Metazoa > Chordata > Mammalia > Carnivora > Otariidae > Zalophus > Zalophus californianus. The sequence continues at coordinate 907,678 of NC_045608.1, forward strand.
CCCACGTGCGCAGGTGCAGGCTTGCAAGTAGGTCGAGCGTGTGGGCCGCCCAGCCCAGCCTGGGGTCGCTGCCACACCCCACACCAGCCGCGCCCCGGGCTCCCCTGACACGGGCGGCTCCTAAAAGCGCCAGACGCACCTGTCAGCCAGCCCGAGGCCCTGGAAACCGGTGGAGATTCGGGACAGCCGGGATCACCCCAGCAGCCTCCCGAATAAAACGGGCACCCCCACACCCCTTGTCAGGGGGCAGCTTGCAACGGTACAGGCAGTCCCCCTGCAACCGGCTGCCTGCCCGACGGGGTCCCGGGCTGACCAGGCATCGAGGCTCCCAGGTGTCTGTTGCTGGAAAAACACCCCGCCAGCCTCCCGGGCCCCTGCGACCAAGGCAGACCCCGCTCCTCCAGCTTCACCTCTGGGGGCGAAGTAGGCCCAGGTGAGTAGCCTAGGGCTGGGAATGAGGCAGAGGATTGGAGCCCCGGGGGCCCGCCCCCTCCCCCGCCGCTCTGCCCGCTCGCGCTCTTCTGGGCCCCTGGCTGCCCGCCCCTGCGCGGCTCACGCATGCGCGCTAGGCGCCCCTCACCTGTGCGGCGGAAGCCGGGTGTCTCTCTGCCCGTGGATCTCGGCCCGCACCGGAACCACCGGAGAGCCTTCCGGGCGGAGGTATCCCAACCCCGAGACTCTTTCTGAGCTGGCGGCTTGCATGCGGCCGCCGTCGGTCTCCATCCGGCCTGTCGACCCCATGCGTCCCCGGCTTCCCGAGGCTTCAAGGCTCCCCGGGGTCTTTTGCGGGAGGATTCATCGGCCCTCCGGCCTCCACCCATCGCTGGAAAGGTAGTGCACTTGTCTCTAGATGGGCCTTCAGGGGGCATATGTGCCTCTGTGTCACAGGCTTTGAACGAGGCCGATTCCAGTAACCCCAAATAGTCTCCTCCTGTGACCCGGCCTCTTCCCACGGCTGCGCTGTTCCTGGTCCCGCCGCTGTTCCCCCTGCGCGGCCTGCACTGTGCCCTCTGCCCCTGGCTAGCCCACCTTGAGCTCCAGGGGGCACCCCAGTCCCGTGGAGCTCCAGCCCCCTCAGAGCACCTGACCAGCCTCAGAGTGGAGGCACCCCACCCGGGACGGTCTCTGAGGTGGTACATTGAACCCCCCGGGGGGACTGCCTGCCCGATGGGCTCCCGGGCCTCTTCAGCCAAAGAGGCTCCCAGGTGTCCCTCTGGAGGGCAGCCCGACCGTCCCTCTCGACCCTTGCTGAGCAGCAGTCCAGATTGTCCAGCTCGGGCTTCAGGGGCCATAGGCGCCGTCGTGCGGGATACAACTTGGATCCGCCGATGCCAAGCGTCTCTGAGCACCAGCTCCCAGGCCCGGGTTCGGCACCCGCTGCCCCTTTAGGCCCGGGTACCCCCGCCTTGGTCTGTGGGTTCCCTTTGTGGCCTATTGGGTGGAGCCAGCCCCCCAGACATGCACACCCCCAGGACGGAGAGTGCTTCCCTTTGGAATGTCCTTCAAGGAGTCCGCCTAAAACTGGCTGCAGTTTTTTGTAAACCGGGAGCCTGATGGGCCCTGGGCCGCCACGCGCTCATCCCCCAGGGCCAGACTGACTCCTCATGGCCCAGGCTGCAGTGGCGGGAGCAGGGCCCTCCCCAGCAGGGTCTCGGTGCACAGGGATGGGATTGCGGGGTGCCCTGTATGTCCCCGTGGACGGTGCCCAGGTTCAGGGAGTGGATAAAGGGGCCGGGCAGGGACGGAGGCAGGGCTGGGAGGAATGCAGCCACGGGATGGGATCCTCGGCCACGCCCGGAGGCTGGAGAGACCAGGGAGGACCCTCCCCCGCAGCCTCTGGAGACAGCTCCGCCCTGACTCACCTGCGTTAGGACCTCTGGGCTTCAGACCTGCAGAGACCACACCTCGGGCGCTTGCAGCCCCAGGTCTTGGCTTTGTGTGAGGATGGCCCCAGAGCAGTTCACCTGCATCTCCCCCACGCACTCGTCAGAACGCGGTGGGAGACGCCACTGTCCCCGCCAGAGCTGCCAGGCATCACACAGCTAGTCCAGCCGCCGGGTGGGGCCCCATCTGCGCCCTGACCGCAGGGCTTGGGGACACGATAAAATGTTGATGCCACTGAGTTTGGGGTGCTTTGTTACATAGTAACGCAAACGGAGGGGCGGGAGCCCTGCCTGAGAAATCGACCCAAGTGCTGCAGGAAATGCACACGTTGTCCCAGACGTCCTCAGGTCTGCCCCTGCCTGGGGGACAGCTCCACGGCTGGCCAGTTCATCCCCAAGGGGAACCGTGGGTGCGGGCCTGGCAGGAAGCCCTGAAGAAATTCCCCAAACGCAAAGCTGATTCCTCCACGGGCAGGAGACGTCACTGGTCCCTCCTGGAGGCCAGGTTCATCTGCACGTCCGTGGACAGGAGCCATCTCCAGACGCCCAGTCAGGCACACGGCGTGGCTTCTAAAGGGAAGAGAGGTCACCAGGCCAGGGCGTGGTCGGCCACGACCCACAGGCCGAACCCGCCCGCCTGCCCTTGCAGACAGCCGTTGGGGCCCACACATGCCCTGTGCCCTGCATGCTCCGCAGTGGTGCAGGCAAGCTGCTGCATGGGGCCACGGAGCCACACCAGCCACTCTGGCCCTTTGCAGAGACCTGGGTTCAAGCCGCTAAACGCTGGAGTAATTTGGTGCAGCCCTGGCACCTGGCACAGCCCACTGCGCACTTGGACAGCTGAGGCTGGGCGTGCAGGCCGAAGCCACAACCCTCACCACCCTGCTCCTGAAAGCGGCAGCGAGGCTGGCAGTTTCCATTAACGGACCATCTCCTCCCCTGCAGAGGCGAGCAAATGGGGTGCAGGGGCACAGTGCAGCGGGAAAGCGCTTCAGGGGGACGGGGGGATGTCGCTGAGCTCCTCTCGCTGACTGACCTCTCAGGAGTACGCCTGCTGACATAGAATTGTCTGCAGCTAATCTGCTAAATGCCAGGCAGGGGCGTGAGCGCTTCTTATCACCAGGACAGACACGCCTCATTTCATCAGCCCGGCTGCATGACCTAGGTGACCGTGACCTCATTGCCCCCCAAGTCCCATTCACCTCCTGGAGGGGACAGGGCATGGGAGACCAAGGGAGGGAGGGAAAGCCTCCCTTGAGGGGCTTGGCCAGGTGTGTGCGCTGAGCACCGAATGGAAGGACGCTCCTGCGCACAGTAGGTGCTCAGTCTACACCGGCCTCAGCGATGGCCCAAGACCTTTGAATTTTGCTCAGACTCTGGGCCCACAGGCATTGGAGCCTCCACGCCGGGAGGTGGGCAGTGAGCCGGGGAGCTCAGGGAGCTGCTCACGGGCACCGGAAGGGTCCCTGTGTCCCCGGCCCCCTGAACAAGAGGGCCAGCTCCCCGTGAACCTCCTCCCGGGGCAGGAAATGCCACACCCCTGAGTTTCTGCAAAAGGATACATTGTTTTCAGCTCCGGTTCTGTATACAACAGGAGTGAGGTCTCCGTCGGTCAGGGTCCCCCCTCTCCCCTGGGTTGGGTGGTGTCAGGGAGAGATGTATGGGCCGGGAAGAGAGAAGTAGCATTTGACACTCGGGGTGGCTACACGGTGATGGGGGCAGACAAGCCGAGTGCACAGGGTGGCCACTGCTGCCCCAAGTGGAGGGAAGAAGGGAAGGGCCAGGCCATCCGTGGGCACCGACCCTGGAGTCAGGGTCACACACACCGTGGCACTTGGGACCCCCAAGTGCCCCCCCTTCACTACTTGTCCTCCCCCACACCCTGAAAGTTCCATCACCCACCTACGCCATCCCAGGACCATACAGGAGGCTGCTGGTCCTCCCTTACCCAAGAGGCTCTTGCCTGCCCCTGCTGCCCCCAGGGCCTGGACATCAGTTCTGGACACTCCATCCAAGGCGGCCTCCACTGACATTTTCTACTCCGGAGGAATCCCTCGCCCTGCTCTGCCTGATGACCTATGAGCTCCCATCATGGGGGCTTTGTCCCGCTTACTGCCTGGTGTGGGAGCAGCTGCAAGGATGCCCTTTTTCAGGGGTTTCCCAACTTCATATACACCCATTTCCCCGAGACCCCCCATCTGACCCCCACGGCCAGTCCAGGGTCCCCAAGACCCCCCACGTCTGACCCCCACAGTGGGTCCAGGGTCCCTGAGACCCACCCCCATATCTGACCCTCACAGCCAGTCCAGGATCCCCGAGACCCCCCATGTCTGACACCCACGGCCAGTCCAGGGGCCCCCAAAACCCCCAGATGTCTGACCCCCACGGCCAGTCCGGGGTCCCTGAGACCCCCCCATGTCTGACCCCCACACTCAGTCCAGGGTCCCCGAGACCCACCCCACATCTGACCCCCACGGCCAGTCCAGGGTTCCCAAGACCCCCCACGTGACCCCCATGATCAGTCTGGTGTCGAGACCCCCTGACATCTGACTCCCACAGCCAGTCTGGGGTCCCTGAGAACCCCCATGTCTGACCCTGGGGCTGCCGCAGAAGGCGGGCTGGGAGCCATGAATGGTATGAAGAGTCCTCCACGCAGACGCTGTCCCCCAGCAGTCGCGGACTCTCCCCAGGATGTGCAGACCTCCTAGGACAGTGACTGCCTGGCAGGGGAGGGTCCACCCCAGCACTTACACTCAGATCCCAGAGGGTTCAGGAGCCCCTGACTGTCTAGCTCTAATATCCCCTGGACCAGAAGCCCCGACGTCGGTCAGGTGCTCAGGCCCCCAGCCCAGAAGCCTCCGAGGCTGTCCTGGCCACTCCAGCAGGGCTGCCCTGTCTCCTCCATCCATCCCTGCCCCCACCCCACGTCCGCTCAGGCAACCACCCAAAGGGCAACCAGGACGGGAGGTGGAGAAACACCAGCCCGGGGGCCTGGTGGCTCAGTGGGTTGAGCGTCCAACTCAGTTTCAGCCCAGGTCATGATCTCAGGGTACTGGGATCCAGCCCCCCATTGGGCTCTGAGCTCAGCAGGGGGTCTGCTGTCCTTCTGCCTCTGCCCCGCCCCCCCATCACACTTGCTCACTCACTCAACAAAATCTTTGGAAAAAAAATAAAGTAAAATAAAAAAGAAACACCAACCCAACACCAATGTGGCAAAATGCAGCTGCCCAGCCCTGAGGGTCAGGCGGTGTAGTGGACTGAGGTGTCCAGGGCATGGGAGTCCCCGAATCTGCCAGAATGAGAAAATCTACACAGAACACACGATGCTGAATTTCGGAAAAAAATAAAAACCTGCTTAAGCCTTTTATAATTTAACTTGGAAAAAATCCATTTCTTAATCGGTGAGGGCTCAGCCCATCCACGCTGCCCCCTGGTGTCCCCGCACCGAGGCTCAGGCAGGGCACTGATGACCTCTGGTAGCAGGCCACTCAGGAGCCTCGAGACCATCCCCCACAAATGTGCATGAGCCCCTCCTCCGAGCCAGGCAAGTCCTGGGCCAGGAGACAAGGCCGGTCAGTAACGAGCCTCCCTCGGTCCCCGTGAAGGCGGGCAGGGACAGTCTGCGGACTGCTGCAGGGCAGCCGGGCCACGAAGATAAGTACGTGCCAGGTGGGACACACAAAACGCTGTTACACACAGGATGTAACCACTCTGCAAGGCCTCACTCAGCCTGGGGTCTGAAGACCAGGGGAAAGCTGTGGCAACAGCAGTGCAAAGGCCCTGGGGCAGGAACCAGCTTGGGAGGGAGCCAGGGCAGTCCAGCTGGGGGGTGGGGCGCTAGTGTCCCTGACTCACACAACCCTGTACAGAGAAGAGGTGCCCCTTCACCCCTTGGGCAAAGCCCCCACCAGGCACACCAGGGTCTTAGGCCACAGGAGCAGCTCCCAGAGACCAAACTGGCCAAACAACTGCCCTCTGTGACCCCAGGGCGCTCCTGCGGGGTGGGGGTATGCCGGGAACTCAGGAGGCTGCAGGGCAAGGGGGGGGTTCTCTCCCTCGTGGGCTCTCCACCCCCACTTGTGCCTCTGCCAGCCCCCCAGCCCACGTGAGCTGCCATCAAACACATGACTCCTCTGTCCCCAGACAAGCAGATTTTTTAAGAGGAAACCCAGACTCAAGGAGCAGGCTCGCCTGGCAGAAATGGGGCCTCGAAGGAACAAACGCCCTGGCACAAAATAAGCCACTGGCCCATGGCTGCCGGTGCCCACTCTGCTCGGGGAAAGGATGGAAGGGTGAAGCGGCCTCCAGCTAACTCCCTCTGACGGGGCACACACGCTCCGGCACCCCGGGGGTCAGGGGACAAAGGTGTCCTCCTCTGGACCTGGTCAGGAACGGGCATGTACGCTCCCTGTGCGCCCCAAGACTAACCAGGACAAAGCCCTCACTGTCGCTCCTGAGTCACAAGAGTCCAATTGCACGGGAAAGGTGGGGGGCGTGGCCCAGACCCTCCCTGGATACAAGGGCCCCGGGGAGTCTGGGGTGCCCGGGGAAGCTTGCAGGGCTGGCAGAAGCCACACCAGTGCACCTGGAGCCCCATGGCAGGAGCCACTTCTGCAGCCCCCCTCCCCACCAGGCTTCAGCGGAGGGAGAGACCCCTGGACACCACGTTCCAGTGCGGGGGGGGGGGGGGGGGGGCGGTGCTGCAGGTAGACATAGGGTGGCTAGCACTGTGGACGTCTACCTGTGGACCCAGCCACCACAGGAGCCAGTAGACGGGTTCAGCACCTCCCCAGACCCCTGCCTAGCCACCCACGGCCCACCCCAATGGCTCTCCCATGAAACCACTTATGGGGGCCGAGGGGGGGAGGGGAGGCCACAGGGTCAGCTGAGCGTGAAGTGCTGGGCGCAGAGGTCGTCCTGCCGGCCCAACAGACCCTGGGCGGGGATGAACTCTAGTGGTACCGACTCCTGGCCCTTCTTCTTCAGGTCCCGCTCGAAGACCTGCAAGGGACGGAGAGATGGACGCTCCCACACTGCGCGGTCCCCGCACCCCGGCCACCCAAACTTCAGCATCCCCCCCCTCACCTCAAATGCTGTGAGATCCAGCAGCGGTGCGATGCTGACCTCAGGCACGGACAGCGCCTGGTTGATGACGCTGGCGGCCTGGGACACCTCGGGGTGGTAATGCCGCTGGAGGGCCTGCAGAGCACGTGTGACATCACCACCACCCCCGCCCTGGGCAGCCAGGAGACCCGCAGGCGGCACACACCCAGGTGGGCCAGGAGGTGGGTGACGGACCCGGCGTGCTCACCTGCAGCTCCCACAGCGAACTCTCCAGAGCTCGGCTCTTGGCGGGGTCTTCCTCTTCAGGGTCATAGGGGTCGGCATCCAGCTCTAGGAACGAGACCCAGGCCCTGCTCCACGACCGGCCCCCGGTGTACTGGCTGCTGGGGGAGGGCAGGCCCCCCAGGTCCCCCAGGTCCCCCAGTCGCACTCACCAGGGCCCAGAGGGCGGTGCACGAGGACGCGGCAGGCAGGGTGCCGGCGCAGCAGATTGCAGATGAAGGGCAGGACCATGAGCAGGGCCTCGGGGGGCGCCGTCAGCGCTAGGCGGGACAAGCGCTTGGCGAAGGCCGCCACCAGGTAGGCGGGCAGATGGCTGGGCGGGACGGTAGCTGTGAGTGAGACCCCCTCACCCAGCACCCCAGTCCCCGCTCTGGGTCTCAGCCCCGCCTCTGGCACTCACGAGGATGACAGGAAGAGATCGGCCAAGTGGAAAAACCGGGCCCGGTACTTGACGTGAAAAACGGACGGGTCCAGGAGACCGTAGAGCTTCCGGTAGAAATCAGGGTACTCGCTAGGGGAGGGGGAGTGTAACTGAGCAGCAGGCGGCACAGGGGTGGAGCAATGAAGAGACAGGTGGTGGCTTCCAGGGGCTCCGTCCCCTCCCCAGCCCTTCTCCAGCCCAACCCCGACCCCACCACCCTGAGCACAGCCCAGCCGGCTCCCCGGCCTGAGGACGCCTCCAGGATGAGTACTCACAGGTTGTGCTGGTGAATCAGGACAAAAAGTCCATTCAAGGCCAAGAGGCTGATGGCTCCCCCTGCAGACACACGTGTGGCTGTGAAGCCCCAGCCCACCCCACCCCTCCAGCCCGGGGGGCGAGTCCAACAAAGCTGCAGGCCACCAGGCCGGGAGGGAAAGCAGACTCCTGAGGATGGCCCACCAGCCACACGGCTGCAGGAGCCCAGTCCGTGAGCACACACAGGCCCGCCCGGGAGCTCAGCACTCACCCACGTCGTAGGCGCGGGTCAGGAAGTCGATCATGAGGCTGGGCTGGGCCAGGTGCGGCAGGATGGAGTCGTGCATGACCACCAGCACCTTCTTGTAGAGGCTGAGAGGCAGCTGCCGGGAAGCCGCAGGTGTGGGTGCACCTGCCCCACTCCAAGAACCCCCTGACCCATACGGACCCAGACAGGGGGCGCCCGCTCCCCACCCGCCCCACCCCGCCCTACCTTGTGCCTGAGAAAACCGAGCCACATCAGCTGGAACGCCTTCCTATGCTCCTACAGCAGATGCGGTGTCACAGTTGCACACAGGCACCACCCCATCCCCCTGCCCCCAGGCGGGGACACCAGACACATGGCCTCCCCGCTGCCCTGTGGGAGGAGCAGTTCAAAACCCCAAACCCGAGGACTCCGTACTAGACAAGAGAAAACGCCCTGCGTGGATCCCAGCTGTACGGGAGCAGAGGAACATCGCGTCTGTGACTGCCCACAGTAACAAGGGCCCGCTGAGAGCCTGGGAACCGGGTACCTGTGTGCCTCCCCCACCCCGCTCCCAGTCCCTATGAGGGGTCCCTGTGTGGCACCCCGCGCCTGCCTAAGCCAAATAAGGGGCAGGTAGTTCTCTTCCCGTCGCACACACGTGCGTCCTTCTGAAAGGACCCCCCTCCCAGGGAGGCCACCGACCCCTCTGGAGCAACTAACCTTCAGATGAACCACCTTCCACGTGCTCGACAGCTCTGCAAAGAAGGTAGGGATCAGCGGGCATGCGGGAGAGCGGGGAGCCCACCGGGTGCCCCTGCCCTACCACCTGCCCAGGACGCTCACCCACGTGCTTCACGTAGAAGGTGGAGAAGCTACACTCCTGGCGGGGGAGGCTCACAGCCGACAACAGCGTGAAGGCGTTGTTCCAGAAAGTGAGCGGCACCTGCACAAAGCCTAACCTGAGCACAGGCATGACCACCACCCACCCATCCCCCAGCCATGGGACCCAGCCAGCTCACCTCTGGGTACCTGTCAGCGACACGGCCCACGACGTCCGTGGCTGCCCGCATCACGTGGTAGCGGATGTCGTCGTGTTCCAAGTACTCCCGGAACCGGGACAGGAGCAGCGAGCAGTCGTTCTCCGGAGAAAGCAGGCCTTCCACCACCGCCTGGGTGCCAAGCAGGGAGGTGGGCCTTAGTGCGTCAGCCCCACGACCAGGGACTGCCCGAGGAGACCACCGAGCCGGCAGCCTCACCCCTCCTGCAGGGGAGGGTATGGCAAACGCACGGCACTCACTAGCCACCTGCGCCAGGGCCCATTCCAGCTTCTGTCCGCCCACCCCCGTGCACCCCACCTTGAAGAGCTGCCGAGGAAACAGGTAGCAGCCGTCCCACTTAGGTTTCTCCAGGGGGTAGGCTCCTTCCAGCTGCACAAACTTCATGAGCGTGCTGAGAGCCAGCTCCTGGGGACAGCGGGTAGCAGAGTGGCCGAGGCGACCGGCCACAGGCCACGCCCACTGCAGGCATGGCCACAGAGCTCCCCCAGCACACAAACCCAAGTTCGCTCCACATGGCATTCCCACAAGTACCGGCACACAAACAAATCCAGCCACCAGAATGCCAACCAGACAGGAGAACACGGCCTCTGGTGGGCCCAGGAACACAGACGCGGGCAGCCTTGGCCCCATCTCCGTGCGTGTGGACAGCCTGTGGCTGGGGGTGCAGGGAACGCCGGAGGCAGTCAGCGTGACTCACCTTGACCTCAAAGGAGGCGTGAGCCAGAAGCTCCTGCAGGCGGTTGCAGCAGCTGTGGTACCGATGTCTCATCCACACCTTGTATTTGCGCGTAGCCCCCTGGGACCCTACGGGGAGCAAGGGGGTCAACCCACACGTGCCCGGTACTCTGCACTCAGCCCCACCGGGGAAATGGGTGCAGTCACCGTGGCCCCAGATCTGGGGTGGGAAGAAAGAACCTCCTACCCTGAGGGCACAGTCCCTCACCCCTCACTTTACCCCAAAACCTAAACGACCGGGGGTGGGGACGCACGACCCCAGCTTCGTGGCATGCTGACCGCACAGATCAGAGGGCGTCAGGTCTCAGAGCAGACCCCGTAGTAACCGGGCTGCAGGGCTGTCTCTGCCCCGACCCCCCGCCCGCCCCCAGCACCATCCTCCTCTGCCCCGACCGTGGGCTCTGGGCCCCTCCACCGACCCGCGGTCCCTGCGCTGCGGCTTAGGGGCCAAGTCTCCCCCCGCCCTCCCACAGCCCGGCGCCCCGGGGACGCTCACCTGCCATGACCGAGTCCTCGGACGGCAGCCGGCCCACAAACAGCTCTCCCCGCTCCAGCAGGGCCCCGAAGAGGCGGCTGCACGCGCGCACCGCCTCCTGGGTCTCCTCGTGGTCCTCGGACTGAGGGAACAGGCTGGTCGCGGGGGGGCCCCCCACGCCCCACTGCTGCCTCACGCCCGGGCCCGTCGCCCGCCCACCCGAGCCTCCGGCCTGCGCGCCCCGCGAAGGCCCCCCCCCCCTCCCCGGCTTCCGACGCCGGGACCCCGGCCACCGCGCCCCGCGCGCCCCCACCTGCAGCACGGCCAGGATGTCGAACACGGCGTTGGCCTCGCCGCGGCTCGCCAGCACCGCCTCCAGCAGGCGGCCCAGCGCCCGGCGCGCGCCCTCGGGGCCGGGGTCCCGCTCCATGCCGCCGCCGCCGCCGCCCCACGCCGCGGACACCATGCGCCTCACGCGCCGCCGCCCGGCTCCGTGACGTCACCTCCCCGCGCCGGGGTCTCCTGCACGCGGCGGCCGCTGCCCGGCCCCCGCTGTGACGTCACCTCCCCGCGCCCGGGGCCTCCAGCCCACCGCCGCCGCCCTGCCCCCGACGTCACCGCCCTGCGCCTCTGCGGTCATCGCGGCGCGTCTGACCGGGAGGCGTGCGACTGGCCGGCATGGCGCTCTTCCACGTCGCGCGGTACGCGGGCCCCGAGGCGGCCGGGGCGGAGGCCGAGGCGGACGGCCGGGCGCGCGCGCTGCTGGAGCGGCTGCAGTGCCGTGCCCGAGAGCGGCAGCAACAAAAGCAGCCGCAACAGCAGGAGGCCGCGCGGACGGCGGGGGCGGCGGGGCGGCGGCGGCGGCGGCCGCGCAGACCGCGGAGGCGCGAGGGCGGCGGGGCGCCGGGGAGCCCGCACGCGCCGCGGGGGGAAGCGGCGGAAAGCGGACGGCGAGGACGAGAGCGCAGGTGGGGCCGGGCCGGGCGGGGGCGCGGCCGTGGGACCCGGGTCCGCGGGGGGCTGACGCGCCGCCCTGGCCCGCTTCTGCCGCGCAGGGAGCAGCGAAGAGGCGCCCGGAGAGAGCGGCGCGGACGCCGAGGGCGCGGGGCCGCCGGAGGACCCAGGCGGACGGCCCCCCGGAGAGGCGTCGGGGACTCCAGCCCGGGCCCTGCTGCTCGGGGGCTTTGGGAGAAGCAGAGCGCCAAAGGTGAGCGAGCGGCCCGCGGCGCGGAGGGAGCCTTCGACGACTTTGCTTCAGCCGGGGACCGCGTGCGGTGGGCGTCGCCGGTCCTGCCGCCGCTCGCGGGGTAGCCCGGAGGGCCGCGCCTGCGCCTGGGGGCGTGCGCAAGTGTTCAGTGAGGGCGCCTCTCCGCCCCCGGCTGCGTGGCTTGTCAGTGTCTTTTTGGGCGTTCGCGTCCCGTGCAAGTTCAGTATTTTTGCTTTGATCGTAAAAAAAGAAAGGTTTTTGTGATATAGTAAGTAGGTTTGTCGTCACAGTTGGGTCTTAAAACTACTCTCTTACTTGGTGGGTGTGTTTAAGAAGTTTCTGTTCTGTGCTCACCTACTTGGTTAAAAGAAAAAAATGGAGTTTCTAGCGGGCTCTTAAGTAGTCGTCTTTTTGTTTTGGTGGAGGTTTTCAGTGAGTCAGTACCGAGCTGCCAGGAAGGAGATGGTGGGCTTGCCAGGGTGCGTAGGGGCCCCTTGGTGTCTGTGCCCGTGTGCAGGTCCACATTGAGTTGGGATCAGCCCGGGTAAGATGGACCGGGGAGGTGAGCATCCGGCAGAAGGCGGATTTAGCGCAAAGGCCCTGAGGCAGCAGTGAGCTTCTCTGTGTAGGAACAGAGGCTTATGTGGCTACGGTAGAGCCAGTGATAGGAAATGAGGTTGGGGGCAGGTGAGTGCCGGATCCTGGATGGCTTTGCAGGCGCACCTTGGGTGTGGATGTTACCCTAGGTGTGGGAGGAAGCCCGCCAGGGTGGTTCTGCTCAGGGGAGTGGCACTTTCTGGTGTGTGTTTAATTCCTTTAAAGGTTGCGTGGGGTGGGGGGAGAAGCTGGGAAATAGGGTTGTCGGCCTGCCTTGCTGTGGTCTCTTCAGCTTGAGTACCTGAGTCCTTTGTTTCTGCGGGTCTTGCTCCCCTAGCCCCGCGGACCCCGGAGTATTCACTTGGTCTCTCTCTCTTTACGGTAGGTCCAGCCTTTCCTGCCATCGTGGTTGGCTGAGCCAAGCTGTGTTGGAAAGAGTGTCACTGAAGATTTGGTGCCTATCGAGGACATCCCTGAAGTCCACCCTGACATGCAGAAGAAACTGCGGGCTCATGGCATATCGTTCTACTTCCCAGGTGCGGGGCGGGGGGGAGGGGGGCGCACGCTTTCAAGAGCCTCCTCACGGAGAGCCCTACGAGGCCACAGTGTAGCAGCCGTGAACACGGGCCCCTAGGCACGTCCAGCATCAAGTGCCATCTGGGTTTTTGGCATCTTTGGCCACCTGGGCCTGGCGCTCCTAGAGGCTCCGGTGCTGTCATTGAGCGAGAACAGCCTAGTCTAGAAGTCAGAGGTGAAGGGTGAGGCTACCTTTGACTTCAGTGCCTGTGCTGATTCTGGATGTTCCCGCACAAACGTGACCCGTGTCTCATCCTTCTTTGTCCAGTCCAGGCAGCAGTGATTCCTGCCCTCCTGGAGAGCACAGCCGACGGGTTTCTGGTGGCCAGAGGTGGCTACCGGCCCAGTGACCTTTGTGTCTCTGCCCCAACGGGCAGTGGGAAGACTTTGGCCTTTGTCATTCCGGTGGTACAGGTGAGTGTAAGGACCCCGCCCTCCGAGTGGGCTCTGCAGGCAGGGAGCCGGCTCTGCTGACACAGGTGGTTGTCATGTCTCCCCCCACCAGGCCCTGCTACATCGAGCTGTTTGCCAGGTCCGTGCTTTGGTTGTGCTGCCCACCAAGGAGCTGGCCCAGCAGGTACGTGCACCCCACGTCCCCAGGTCAGACCTAGGATCTGTATCGCTGTGGTGCTTTGTACCAGGTCGGTGACGGCTGCTCCTTTTCTAGGTGAGCAAAGTGTTCAACATCTACACAGATGCCACTCCTCTGCGTGTCGCCCTGATCACTGGGCAAAAGTCACTGATCAAGGAGCAGGAGAGTCTCGTCCAGAAGACGTAGGTCCTGTGGGGCTGGGGGCTCCTCAGGGAACAGGGAGCGGCTATCTGAACCCTGTGTGCAGGTTCCCTGTGGTATTGGGGGGTGTCGGCATGGGGCCCTGTGCTGAGCCACTCCGCTCCTCAGAGCAGACGGCTTCCGCTGCTTGGCTGACGTGGTGGTGGCCACTCCTGGCCGCCTGGTGGACCACATCGACCAGACCCCAGGATTCAGCCTCCAGCACCTCCGCTTCCTGGTAAGTCCCACTCCTGGAGGAAGGCTGGGGTTTGGAGCCAATGCAGACCTCCGCCACCAGACACCAGGCTTCTTGCTTCCCCCAGGTCATCGATGAGGCCGACCGCATGATAGACAGCATGCACCAGTCCTGGCTGCCCCGGGTGGTGGAGGCGGCCTTCCCGAGTGATGGTGCCAAGGACCCCTTTGCTCTGCTACAGAGGAGGCAACCCCGGGCCACCACTGCTGCCAGGTACCTGACACTGAGCTCTGCCCTGCACTCGGTGTGGCCGCCTGCGGACAGCCCCGTCGTGCTTCCCCTCTGTCTCCGAGACTGCCTCGGCCCCAGTCTGGTCCGCTTTGTTCTGGGGCGGCCAGTATCCGGGAGGGTGGCCAGGGCCCTGGAGGTCGGCTGGCTAGGCCAAGACTGTTGTCTCATCTCCTGCTTCCCTCTCAGTATTTCTTGTCCTCAGATGCCGCTGCAGAAGCTGCTCTTCTCGGCCACCTTGACGCAGAATCCTGAGAAACTGCAGCAGCTGGGCCTCTACCAGCCCCGGCTCTTCTCCACGGGGCTGACGTACAGGGGCCCCAGAGACACTGATGAGGACGGGGACTCCGGCGGGAAGTACACCTTCCCCGCAGGGCTCTCGGTGAGTGGGGCGTGCAGGGGTGGGGAGGGGGTGCCTCAGATGCTTGGGGCCTGGCCGACCCTGTGCTGTCCCCACAGCACCACTATGTGCCCTGCAGCCTCCGCACTAAGCCACTGGCCATCCTGCATCTGATCCTGGAGAAGAATTTCTCCAGGGTCCTCTGCTTCACCAACTCCCGCGAGAACTCGCACAGGTGAGGCCCAAGTGGGCGGAGGGGGGCGAGAGGGGAACAGAGTGGGGGCAGGCTCCAGGCGCTGCCCACCCAGCTCCTTCCGGCTCTTCCCACCCAGGCTCTTCCTGCTCGTCCAGGCTTTTGGAGGTGTGACCGTGGCTGAGTTCTCCTCCCGCTGCGGGCCTGGCCAGAGGAAGGCCGTCCTGAAGCAGTTTGAGCAGGGCAAGATTCAGCTGTGAGTACCTGGAAAGAGGGAGGGGAATGCTCCCGCCAGGTACCAGCCTGGCCCCTCTGAAGGGTGTTTTCCTACGGGAGACCCACCTCCTCAGTGTGGTGGCTTCCCCAGCAGGGCCGGGCAGGGGGCGGAGAGGGGCTCCCGGCCTCAGGCAGGGCCCACGGCCCCTGGTGTTCCCCAGCCTCGTCAGCACAGACGCCACCGCTAGAGGCATTGACGTGCAGGGCGTGCAGCTGGTCGTCAACTATGATGCCCCTCAGTACCTGCGTACCTACGTGCATCGGTGAGGCTGTCCCGTGCTTTTGGAGGGAGGGTCCCTGGAGGGAAACCCCTGTCCCATCGGGCCCCTGGCGGCCACCATCCTGGAGGTAGTTGTGCTTGGTTTCAGGGTCGGAAGAACCGCCCGCGCTGGAAAAACTGGACAGGCCTTCACGCTGCTCCTCCAAGTGCAGGTCCGTCTGCTGGAGTCTAACCCAGGGGCCGGGGGCCTCTGCTGGCAGCACTGCTCACAGAAAACAGGGTCCCTTCCCACTTGTTTCCCTGCAGGAGAGGAGGTTCCTCCGCATGCTAGCTGAAGCTGGGGTGCCAGAGATGGCACGGCACAACATCCCCAGCGAGCTCCTGCAGCCGCTGGTCCCACAGTACGAGGCGGCCTTGTCCCAGCTGGAGCGAGCTGTCAAGGTGAGGGGCCGAGGCGTTCTGGTGATCCACGTCTGGTGTCTGGGAAGACTGGACAACGTGTGCAGGAAGGGGAGAGGGTGGGAGGGCGGGAAGGGGGTGCATGGCCCTGGGAGGGGGCGAGGGCCAGATCTGCACTTTCTGAGCGAGTGCGGGGTGCTGCTGCTTGCGGGGAGGCGGCAGATAGCGCCACGTGAGCCTCTGGCCTCCCCTCTGCAGGAAGAGCGAAGGCAGAAGGCGCCCTGACAGGCTTGGGGGACAGGCAGGCTGAGCCCACCGCAGAGCAGACCCTTCCCAGCCCATGCCTCCTGCTGGGCAGAGCCACCTCATTTCCAGAAAAGTCCTGAGCGGTGGCTGATGGATATGTGAGCAAAAGACTGTTTCCTTGGATTTCGGAAGGAACAGCCAGTGGAAAGGGCCTCCTCCTGCCAGGCCCTGGACATGGTCGCTGCAGCAGGCCTGGTGCTGGGCAAGCTCGGGCCTGGGAGAAACCGCTGAGGTTACGGCAAACCTGATGGGGCAGCATCTGGGGTGTAGCCTTGGGCCCGTTAATAGGACCCTGGGTGTCCTCAGGACGTCTGCCACCCGCCATCCTGCACATCGTGAGCCATTCCCGGCACTGTCACAGTGCGAAGTGTCTCCACCCACGCGGTGTGGGCACAGCCCCGACCACGCAGCGGGGGGGTCTCCACACGGGGACGAGGCCAACCTCACTGCCCGCCAGGACGTGCGTCGTGAGTGTAACGGAAAACAGGCTTCAGGAGCGCTGACCCGCTGTTTGTGTAAAGAATTTGTTTTCAGAACCATGTGCTGATATTAAACTAAAAAACCAGGATCAGGCAGGCTGTGGTTTTTCTGTCCCTCCTGAAAGTGTGCTCTTCGCTGCAGCAGGGTAACACTGGGGAACCCGGCCCCGTGGTTGCTCATGGGGCCGCAGGAGGGTACAGGAAACATCGCACTAAACGGGTACAAGCTTCTTAGGGACGGAAACCAACCTCCACGCAAAACCAGCTTGCTTCTCCATACACGGGGGCCACGCACGGCCCACCTGGCTGGAGCCAGGAACACAAAGCTGGAGAAGCCCCAGGACAGGCAGGGACAGGGCGGGGTGGCCCGGGAGCCGCAAAGACCCGCTTCCCACCCCCCTCGCTGGGGCCTGGCTGGGCTCGACGTCTGTGGGGGCACCTCCACCACGGAGACACCAAACGGCCTGTGCCAGGGACCGTCCCCCAACTCCTGGGAAACAGGCCAGGCTGACCTGGGGGGGCCTGTCTCCCACCGGCACTATCTCCCTCTCTTTACGCAGCGAGGTGTGTGCTTCCTACTAGTTTCTTGTGTTAAACTTGTTGCGTTGGCTCACGTGTAATGACTGGAGTCGGTGTTCGTCACAGGGAGACATGGATACGGCACACGCTCAGAAACGGACACCAGACGTGGGTGTGCGTGCATGGGCAGCTCGTACGCCTGCTCCCACGTCCGGACTGCGACAGGTTTCCAGTCGGACGGCTGATCACTACCCCGTGTTGTTTCGTTGTTTTATTTATTTATTTGGCCTCCTGAGTCTGTTGTGTTTATTGCAATTGTACCTACATCTTCTCTTGGTCTGCGGGGAAATAACGATCCTGCTCACCGTGAATCCTTCGTATACTTGATGATCATTAACATACCTTTTTCTTTTCTCCTTTGTTCTATATTTTACCATTTAAGGAATTTTTTAAATGTCTATTTAAAATTCAATTAACATACAGCGTATTATTAGTTTTCAGCTGTAGAGGTCAGCGATTCATCAGTTGCATAGAACACCCAGTGCTCATTCCATCACGCGCCCTCCTTGGTGCCCGTCCCCCAGTGACCCCAGCCCCCCGCCCACCTCCCCTCCAGCAACCCTCAGTGTTTCCTAGAGTTAAGAGTCTCTTATGGTTTGTCTCCCTTCTGATTTTGTCTTTTCCTTCCCATCCTCTTATGTTCATCTGTTTTGTTTCTTAAATTCTGCATATCAGTGAGATCATATGATTGTCTTTTTCTGACTTATTTCACTCAGCATAATACCCTCTAGTTCCATCCACATCGTTGTAAATGGTGAGATTTCATCCTTTCTGATGGCTGAGTAATATTCCACTGTATATATGGACCACATCTTCTTTATCCATTCACCTGTCGATGGACATCTGGGCTCTTTCCACAGTTTGGCTATTGTGGACATTGCTGCTATAAACACTGGGGTGCACGTACCCCTTTGGAAACCTACATTTGTATCTTTGGGTACGTTTCATTGTTTTAAATAACCTACTCGCCAGGTGACAAAGTCATGTTCCTTCCTCGTCAAACAGGCAACCCTCAAGTGCAGTCTTAGCAGTATTTACGGATAACGGACACAAACACATTCGTGCTTTCCAAGCTGAGGACCAAAGGCATCAGTTCACTGGTCCAGCACGGTGTTCTAGAGCGTCACCTGTCCAGCATCTTCCCCAAGGCCTGATGGCAGAAAGATGCTGTTTTGACACATCCACGTTGCTCGGTCACCTGCTTCTCAACGTTAGGTTTGGATCTCTGTAAATCATGATGTTCGTCGTCATTAACCTGGGACCTATTATGCTTCAGGTGATAAGAGAATGAGATCTGTGCTCTCAGAACAAGTGTGGATTCGTAGGTCCGTCGTGGCGTCCCACGGGCTCACGGACACTGAGCGTTCTCAACCGTCACCGTGGACTTAAACGCGGTGCCCATGTAAGTGCCACTTCTCCCCGCGTCCACGCTCACTCAGTGGCCCGGATGAACCAGCGTTCTTCCACAGAGGGGCGTCTTCGCGAACCCCTCCCAGACCAGAAAACACCAACCAGCAGATATCCTTGATCTTCTGAGGCCACGTCTTGCCATCAAATGTTCCTGCAGGAAACGGGGTAAACGCACCTGTGACAACTGAAGTTTAGGTTTCTCAGATGTGTGGACGCTGACCCAGCGGACCCCGGTGCCAGTGAGCGAGGCAGAAACAGGGAAGAAGACCTGTCCTCTACTCTTGCGGCTACGGCCAGGTATTTAGTGATGGCGGAAGGTGGATCGATACTAGCGGACTTGGGGGAAGTCAGTGCACAGTGTGAGCGACCTGCTGACCATAGGCAGTGCGAAGTCTCCTCACGACCTCAGGGAGAGCGACGCCCTTGGTGCAGCCGCATCACAAGTTTGTGGCGGGAGTCCTAGTTTCCTCATGGCTGCTTCCACCAGGAAGCCCAAGAGGGCCTGGAGACCCGCAGTGTGAGCGAGTGGTGCAGGCCCCTGGGTCGGGCAGCCACTGCTGGCTGTGTCTCCACGTCCGTGTCTCCGCGTCACGTGGCCCTCTGGCGAGCCCACACTTCCCGTCCCTGGAGCCTCTTGTTGTGAAAGGCCAACAATCCACACGAGGTCTGCATTTGCGGGGGCTGCTTGTGACCCCGCTGTCGGGCCCTGCGCCCGCGCCCCCAGGGAGGCTACGCCACGGCCACGGTCGGAGGCGCTCCCCGACCCTTCAGAGCAGGGCTCCATTTCTGCCCTGAGCTCACGCTGTCCGTCTGCGTTGTGAGCAAACAGCCCGCGAGAAACACATCAAACTGAAGGTAAGAGTAAAAACCTCCCCGGCGCCCATCCGTCTGAAGCCTGCAAACTTGCAGGTGCTAAAAGCACAAGGTTGAGCGTGTCATTTTCTGGAATGTCTTCGGTCACTGTGATTTGTCACTCCCGACGCCACGGAAGCACACAGGGCCCCGTGTTACACATTCCTTCCACGCTCTCTCTCATCTGTGAAGGTCCCCATCCCGGGCAGTGGTCCTCACCTGGGCTCGAATAAATGCTCGTCCTTGTTTTTAAGACACCCTGGAAGGTTTGCTCATTTTGCATCGACACGGTGGTCCGGGAAACGTGTGACCGTTCTCAGGAGGCACTGGGAGGCTCCGGACGAGGACCTCCTCTGAGCGCAAACTCGGAATGCTCACGGGACTCGAAAACCAAGTGTGTGCGCACATGTCTGGAGCAGGTCTCCCGAAACACCCCTCATCCTGTGGGCCCCACGGTGCCTACAGCACACTCATGGAAGTGGAAACACTCAGAAATGCTCCTGCACCTCTTCCAACATTGAGTCTTTCGATAATTTTCTTTGTGTTTAAACAGATCTGTTACTCATGTAAAGGATGTTTTTATTTACTTTCTTACCTGCACCTTCCTTAACCACAAACGTGTAAGTCTCCTTCTGTTAAACATTTCCTCAAATTTCTTTCTGCGATTAAATTTTAAAATCCTTCAATAAAGCAGGTCAAATCTTGGGACGACAAACACTGCTCTGCTAAAGCCCGTAGGACAGAAGCACATCCAGCCTTCCAGCCGCGGGCCGCACGTCCGTGGAATAACGGTACGACAAATTCCAAGGTCACCTCATAACCCAGACCGGCCCTCAGCTTCAAACCAGCATGGTGCGCCCGAGTCCATGTTCACGATGCTTCCCCCGGGCCGCTTCTCCCAGGAAGCCACAAAACCAGCCTCTTCGTAATTCCATGCGTTCTTCAGACCAGTTTACCTTCGCTTACCGACCAAAATGTCAGTGAGCAGTTACCGGGTACACCCCTGAAGGGTTAACTAAGAATTAAAGACAAATTATGTGCCCAACTTTCAGAGTCCTCTGCACTGGAGGAACCTCCTAAGGCATTTTTAATTTCTGCTTAAGGTTACAAATTCTTAGGGCAGATGCCAGCCAATCTTCGGGTAACTGTGATAAAAGGCTCCCGAGAAACAACAAAACCTAGCAAGTGGGGGAGTGCTCACAGGCCGTGCTCCAAACCACCCGGCCGCAGACCTCACAGGCTGCTTGGGGCGAACCGCGCGCCACACGGGGCTGCGCACACTTCTCCGGTTGCTGCTGTTGAACCAGACTCAGGCGAGCCTCGCGAGGCGGGAAGACCGACCCTGTGCGCGCAGCCCTCAGAGAGGGAGGGAGCCACCCAGCGTCCGCCTGCCCGCAGTCCTTGGTCCCCGGCCCTCGGGCGCCCCGCACGGCCCACCCCACCCCCCACGCGCCGGGAGGAAGACCGACGGTCAGGAGAAGCACGAGACTCCGCGCACAACCAGCGCAAGGCTCGAGGTCCTTCTAAAGCGCACACGGAATCGTCGCTAATGGTCCGTCCCAAGCCATAGAACAAAAAAAAATTTTTTTAATTGAAATCTGTTTTGATCATAACGAAGATATCTGGAACACCCCCCCCCCCCAGTATTTGAAAGTGTTAAATAAAATCTTTAAAGCACGTAAAACCTTTGGCAGAAATTCCATGTTAAGACATAGTGTCTCAGAACAGACAAGGGGTCATAGTTCGACACCTTCAAGAGAAGCACAAAGCCTCCGAGACTCTGAAATCCCAGATTACTCTGCCAAGCGCATCTTTTCTCATGTTGAAATCTGGATAAAAGCAACGTCGATCTGCAGCGTCCGTAGGAGCGATGTTACAACAACCCCCTCAGAGTACACACTCCTTCCCGCCATCCTTTATTGTGCAGACATTTCCGTTTTCCTAAATACAGAACAGGGCACAGCCGTGTATCCAGAGAGTCCAGTGAAACGTTAGACGTTGTTCAGTGTCGAGTCGTGCAGCCGGCTCTCCTGGAGACAAAAGGAAACCAGGCCGTGTAGGAGGCCCTGGAGGGAGGCGGACATTTAGGGTCGGACCCTGACTGCGCTGATAGTTGGGTTTAAATCCCAGCTTTTCCTCCAACTATCCACGTGACCTGGGATAAATCGCTTAGAACCGTAGCAGCTTTCGATTTGTTCAAATAAGGGAATCAGAAAGACAATCTTAATTGCTTAACATTATTTCAAAATTTCCAAGACTGTAACCACCCCACTTCTCTTTTCTGACAAAATCCATTTGGTGACTCCACCCTGTCCCTGGCCTGGCGAACCCGCTGCTGGGCTCTGCATCCCCGACAGGTGCGGCCACCCGCAGCCACCCCCGTGCGGGACGCCATGTTGTGCCCACTGCGTTGTGTGTTACCTCCCTCACGACTAAGTGGGTCCTCTCCCCCCCGCCCCCCACCTGCCCTGCAGCGCAGAGTCCTCCCCGCGCCCCTTAGCCAAGCCGACTCACCTCTGCAGTTGTATTTACTCGAATTAAGGAAGTACACCTTAAAGAGAAAACTAACAATACAGTTCCTGCCCAAGCACCAAAAAGATCATCCTGAGCCCCTGAAGCCTCTGCACCCCGCCCCCCCCCATCTCACCCCTGCTCCCAGGCTTAAAACTGAGCACAGCCACCAGCAGGGGCGTTGAGCAAAACACAGAACAGAGGAAAAGCCGCAGGAGGAAGGGAAGGGGGGCCGACAGCCAAGCCTGGGAGGGCTGGACAGACAGGAGGACACGGAGAGCTACCTCCCTGCCTTGGACCCTAAGTGCGCTGTGACACAGACAGACGCACAGACAGGATGACTTCTCGAAAGATCCCTCCAATCGCGGTCCGCCGTGCCGACAAATACATGCAAACGCTTCGATTTCCGATCCTCTCTCAACGATGTCATCGCAGGTCCTCGTGCCGAGACGGAATCTCACCAGCTTGCCGGCTCTGCAGGTCCGTCCCGGGAGCCGTGGGGGGGGGGCGGGGGGCAAACTCTGCACATGGTCACCCACCCGGCCCACAGGTTGCACGCTGCAGCGTCGCAACCATGTTGCTGGCTGGGGTCAGGTGCGGCCAGTCTGCACGGGACAGATGGACGGGGCACTGAGGGTGGAAGAGACAAGACAGACAGCAGGCCGGCGGGAAGGACGCAGAGCGGCGTGGTGGCATCCAGCGGGGGCTGAGTCGGTGCCACCACCTGCCCAGGAAGAGCCGGTGAGTCCGCAGACTCTGCTGCTCAGCCCCCGGTCTCTCCTGCTCCGCTTGCATGTTGCCCTGAGGCCCTAACCACGTGCATGCTCAGTGAGTGAGAAACGTCTCACAAACGCCATTTGCTCCTCTGGGTGCGGGCAGGCCTGGTGGCAGGTGGGACCTGGTGAGGGCTGGCCTGCCGGGGCCAAGGGAGCCCCACCCATCACCCGCGGGGTTGGCTGTCCCTGGGCCAGGAAGCAGACGGCTGGCTGCACGCACTGCTGGGGCCGCCGGGCAGCAGGGGCGCGGCGGGGAGGCCGGCCGGGGGCAGCCTGCCGGGAGCTGCGGCGGCGGCGGCGGCGGCGGCGGCGTTCTGCACCGGAGGCCCCGGGGACGGGCCGTACTGCTGCTGGCTTTGCCTCCGTCCGGTGAGCTGAGTGGCCTGAGGGGCAGGAGAATCTTCTCCTGCCACCACGAGAAACCAAACCCAAACTCTCCACGTTTCAGGGCATAACAGAGACTGACCAGCAGACACTGAGGGATCTCACTGCTCCCCAAACTGGATCACATTCCCCCGGGGCCCCGACGGGTGCGGGATGAACACCACGTGGTCCGTCCACACAACCCGGTATCACTCCCCTAAAGGACGGGAGTCCTGACACCTGCCCCGCGACGGCCGGCGTGAGGACACGGTGGCGAAGGAAATAAGCCAGCGCAGGACAGACACTGCGGGATCCCACTCTCGCGAGGTCCGCGGAGCCCTCACACACAGAGAGCAGGGCTGGGGGCCGGCGCTGGGGGCCGGCGCTGGGGAGGGCGGGGCGGCGGCGCTCCGCAGGGGCAGGGCTCCAGCGCGGGACGGCGGAAGGCTCTGCAGCCGGGCGGTGGGGACGGCTGCACGGTCGTGCGGGTGCCCCGAAGCCAGCGAGCCGCGCACTTAAGCACGGGAAGAACGATACCTGAGTTATTTTGTGTTAGGACACGATCGCCGAGTAGGCACAGCCGTCGTGTCTATTCTAAAAGTTCCCCAAGTAGCGGATTTAGGAGCTTTGATTTTACCCTGGCAGCAACAACAAAGGGCAGAGTCTAGGACCTACGGGGTGCCAACCTCTGCCTGCGGCCCGCGGCCCCCGACCTGCCGCGGGCCGGGGGTCACCACCCCGGGAGGGGGCGTCCCCGGAGCGGGCCGGCGCCGAGGGAACGACCGCGCGCCGCCCCCTCGCCCGCGGCCCCAGCCCCGCCGGGGACAAGCGGCCGTCGCTCACCGCCGGGCGGGCCACGGGGGCGGGGAGCCGACCCGACCCGGGCCGCGAAGCCGCCCCGACCGGGCCGCAGGGCCCAGTGCGCAGGCGCGGCGCGGGCCAATCGCACGTCCCGCGGGAAAGGGCGGGGCCTGCGCGGCTCACAGCCAGCGCCTGCGCACTCCGCCGGCGTCCGCGCGTCTGGCTTCCCGCCTCCGTGGGGCCCTCCGGGCCGTGCCCGTGCCCCCGCCGGTTGCCCCCATCGGCACCGTCTGCCACACGGAGCACGCACGTCGTGAACGTGGGTGGGGGGCGGTCACGCAGCAGGACACAGACGCCCAGTGAGAGGAGGCGGCGGCCGCGCAGAGAGAAGAGGGCCCAGTGCCCACCGCGGACGGGGGAGGGGGTCAGGAAGCGCCCGGCAGGCTCTTAGGCTGGGATCGGAAGCCCCGAAGCGTGGGTGCTGCTCCCCGGCCGGGGAAGTGGTCTGGCGCGGCCGTGGACCCCGCCTGCGCTGCAGACGGCGAGGCCCCCGGTCCCCAGGATGGGAGCCGCGCTGCACCCCATCGGGGCCCCCCCCCCCCGCCTCCCCGCCTCCCCTGTACTTCGCCCCTTCGGAAGGGCCCCCTCTGGCCCTTTTGTGCTTTGCTCACCGCTACAGCTCCGGGTCCTAGGCAGTTACTGCGTGTGGTACTCAACAGTCACCATGCCAACAAACCAGTAATTCTTCCTTTAAGATAAAGGGAAGAGTCAAGTGTTGACCGTTTTTTCAAAAAGGCCTACCACCAGCGATCAAGTTGGCACGTGGTACGTGTGTTTCAACAAATGCTCACCGAACAGAGAAAACAAGCGCCCTGCAGCTGGGGAGAGAGGTACTGCCCTCTTAGGAGGCCGGGGTCACGCATTAGGGCAGTATCCATGAGCCAGCGCACACTTTGCTGTGTAGGCCGGGCCTCAGAGAAGAGTACTTTGCGACCGGAGAGCAGAAGGGTATGCCGGGCACCAGTGAGTCGTAGCTCCAGGGAAGCTGGAACCTGCTCCCATAAAGGTTCCTGGGCAGGGCCAGCACGTGATGAAAACGCTATTGTTATAGAGCCTTAGTACTTAATGTACTTGGCAAACTGCTTAAATTAAAAGGGCATGCCCAACAGTACAAAGTAAACACCCCTTTATCCGTGAGCAACCCGCCCAGAGGCAGACACACACTTCCAGGACATTCTACGCACATCCAGGCATACATGTAGCTCCATTCTGATAGCATCCCACACGATTCTGCACCTTCCTACTTACTGAACCTTAGCGCGATCTTTCCATTCCAGACTATATGGCTCTACCTTGTTCTTAATAGCTACGCTCTAGGGGCATCTCAGTCGGTGAAGCATCTGCCTTCAGCTCAAGTCATGATCACCTGGCTCAAGTCACGGGAACGAGCCCCACGTGGGGCTCCCTGTTCAGCGGGAAGACTGCTTCTCCCTCTGCCCTTCCCCACTGCTCCTTCTGTCTCCCTCAAATGAATAAATAAAAAATCTTTTAAAAAAGTAGCTGAGCTCTATTTCACTGAATGTACATACCCTAATTATCCATTAAGGTGAGACCTTTGGAAGATTATTTTAGGGTATGGACGATGCGGGCCAAGGACAGAGAAGGGAAGAACCACTGCCCAGACCTACAGCAGAAGTCCCCCTCTTCTCTCCCCAAACCACAGCCCCTAATCTGGAGCGTGGAAAGCACCCTGGCCGAGGCTGACACGGGATCTGAGCAGCAGAGATGAGGTTGCTTAACACACCTAAGTGAGACCTCGAAAGCTGGTTGCAGGCAAGTGGCCTGCGCAAGCCCACTGGGCGTGTTTTATGTTACACGGAGTCATGCTGGAGGTGGTGGCAAATGGACCCCTGGGCTCAGAGGTGCTTCCCACTGCAGCCAGACAGCAGAATCACTGCACTTAGCGACCCCACCCCACCTTGAATGCACACACACAAACACAGCCTGGGGCCAGATGAGCCCACCCTCGGCCTCCTGGCTACATACCGTTGGCAAAGGCATGCTCATACGGTCACGGTGACAGAAGGGTTCGGAAAACACACAATCTTCTCCATTGAGAATAATCACGATGAGATAATCTACCAAGTGCAGAGGCTATGAGCTTTGCAAATGTCACAGCCGCCTTGGGAGAAGGACACACAGGAGGAAGCCAGGGCCCCGAGGAGCGGAGTCACTGGCCCCGTCACATGGTAGGCAGGTACCAGAGTGCAGAGCCACACCACCCACGGAGCACCCCATCCTCTCCACACCAAGCACCCGGCAGGCACTTGGCAAAGGGTCATAAGTGAGGTGCCCCATGACGCCCCCAGCCAGGTCTGTGCATGCAGGTGATGCACACGAGAGCCTGCAGGCTTGGCTCCGAGGTGGGGCGGGGGGACATGAAATGGGAGCCCGAGGCTACAGGCCCATGTGGTTCCTGGGCGTGCATTTCTGCAGTGGAAGATAAAAAATAACCACAGATTACTTGGGGTGCTTCTTAGCATTGTATGAAGTTGCGCATTTTTAATTAAGAAGTAGGTATTTTTTTGTTATCAGCAACTTTTTTTTTTTTTTTTTAAGGTTTTGAGAGTAAGCAAGCAAGGAAGTGAGCAGGGGATGAGCACAGGGAGAGGGAGAGAGAATCTCCACTAGGCTCCGTGCTGAGTGCAGAGCCCAACGCGGGGCTGGATCCCAGGACCCTCAGAGTTCATGGTATGAGCCGAAACCAAGAGTCGCACGTTCAACCGACTGAGCCACCTAGGCGCCCCCAGCAACTTTTTTTTTTTTTTAACAAAAGGAAAAGTAATCTAAAAGCAAAAGAGATGATAAATAAAAGTAACATGTGCAGGCCGCCTGCTTAGAGCAGTGCTGGGTGGAGCGCGTGCGGAGCTGCACCCGGCCCTCCACCAGACGGGGTGCCTGTGGGCGGCAGGTCACACGAGGACAGAGTGGCGGCGGCGGCGTACCAGGTGCTCCTCCACACGTGTCTCTGGAGCACGAAGGCCAACTCCTCAGGGAGAGAGCAGCTTTCCCTGAGAACCACCCAGCATGCTCCACTCCTTCTATGGCGTGGGGGTCCCTGCCTCAACCCTGCGTGTTTTCCCTTTGTGTTTTCTTCACACAAATCAAAGAAACACAACTAGCATCTTACTTTAACTTGAATACCAGTTTTCTATGAAAGCAAAAACAAGAAAGCATAGAAAAAGGTCATTTTATTATACCTTTTGTTTGGCGGGATATCAGTGCCCTTTTTAAAACCCTACTGTTCAAGTACAAATGGGTATGTTTACAAAGTATTTACAATTTCAGTCTTCTTCCTTTATATTTTAAACGCAACAGCTGTGTGGTTACACAGGGAACAGAAAGCGGTGAGGCCTGCACACAGGCGAGCCCCGCCTCGGGAGGCACCACGCGGGAACAGGCGCAGGCCCGGCTTCCGGGAAAACAGCCTGGCCTTAGAGCCGGCGGCTGTCAGTGCAGAAGGACGGCTCGGACAGCGTTCCGGCGGCGGGCGTGACTTCCGGGCGTGGCGCGCTGTCCTGGCCAGAACGCCAGTCCTCGGGCAATGCAGGAGTCCGCAGACAGAACCACCCCCGCGCTTGTACTGAGCTCAGAAACGTGGACAGTGTACCCTTGACAACAGAAGACCGAGAAAACCACGCACGGGAGGAGGATGTTTCCTGGAGCAACTACTGAAGCTGGTGAGGCCGCTGGCGCGACTAAGTAGGACGAAAGGCAACCGTCTGCTCTGTGTTCTGCGTCAGGAGCCAGCGAGGGACGCGCCCTCGCCCACGAGGGACTCTCACTGGTGCACTAAGGAAGGTAGGGGCCCCACGGCCCCAGCTCAGTTCTGAGAGATGCTCTGCACTCTCCCGCTGTTCCGTCCGGGCAGCCCCGAGCAGGGTGCGCCACACAGCAGGTGTGGCCGGGGCCTCTTCCTCCCCGAGCCACTTGCCGGCGCCTCAGGAAGAGCAAGGGGCAGATGAACTGGGCGCACAAATCCCAAGAAGCTGAAACACACTGTAGCTCGGCACGTCTGGGGTAAGAGAGCAGGAGCCCCCTGCACGCTGTGTCCTCTCCCGGTAGCTCTGGCCACGCCAGAACCAGCCAGTGTGGGTGCAAGAACACAGACCACAGGACTGCTTCCCTGTATTCAAGTGAACTAAAACGTTCAGTCCCTTCCACGTTTTCAACACTTGATTTTTACTTTTCTCCAAATTTCTCACCCAGAGCTCAATAATGGGCTGCCTAGCTGCTTCGGTAAATGCCGCCATGTTCCTGTCCACACAAATCGATGGGAAAGCAAAACTACGGTCCACGTTCCTTCGTGTCACTTCAAGTGGTACATGAGGAAGGACGGAGAAAATGAAGAGTGAGAATCTCTCAGAATGCCCACACAGACCCGACACGACCTGATTTTCTGGGCCCAGTAACAGAACAGAGCCACAGAGCCAGAGCAGAGGGGTCAGCCGGCACGCGCACTGGCCTGGGCGAAAGCGTCCAGGAAAACAGACATCATCGGCCAACCAAGCCCACCGCAAACACTTCTACTAGCTTGCCGTAGTAAAAAAATAAAACAGAAGCAAACACGGGGCCTCCTCTTTGTCCCTCAACCACACCCCCAAATACTGCACAGAAGGTTCTCCGCTTTACCCGGAACCACGAGGGAGTGCGTCTGCTCCCATGCAAGACCCCGGCATCGCGAGAAACAAAAGTCTGGCATTACCAGCCCACGATGAAGGGCTCACGACACCCGTTTCTGTACGTGACACCTGCGCTCGGTCCACGGGGCTTCTCTACCGTCAGCAGATCCCACCTGGGCTGGGCAGGAGTGCGAGGGGGCGGGGACAGGCACCCCCCGACCCCCTCACACAGCAGTGACCTCTGCCGCATAACGACACCTGCACAGCAGTCTGGGCCTGCTTCAGTGTGCTACGTTCGAACGTGAGCTTCATCTGCAAGGTGGGAGAGTATCCTGGATGTGCTGGGGTGGACAACCCGCACACCAAGGGGAGGGCCCGGGGGCAGCCCCACTGGCTGCTCTTTGGAATGAAAACTCAATTGGGGAATGGTAACCCTTCACCAGAGCCGGGAGCAGGTCATCAATGTGCCTGGAAATCCCACTTAGGAGGGAAAGAAGAAACCACGCTGGCTTCCTCGGACCTGAGATGCTCTCCCTCAGCCGGCCTCTCTCCTCTCCAAGGACCAGAACGAGTGTTCAGTTAGGGATACGGAACCGAGCAGAGGCGGATGCTGTCCAAGACCACGTTTTAGCTTCAGGAAGTCTACTTTATGACTCGCTGCACACTCCACGTGGCCATGTGCAGAACACTGCACACAAACACAGAGTCCACATGGCTTTCAAGACCCAGCACTACCGCTCTGCAGGAGAGACGGAAAGCTGAAGCTGCCACCAGCACTTCCTCCCCGGTCACCTGATATGGAAACGGGGGCACATAATGCGGCTTGCCACCCCCGCGGTGTTGGAGGCAGGGTGATAAAATGATGACACGCTACTTTGTTTCCACTGTAACTTCCCCAGTGCTGAACAAACGACACTGTGCCACGGTTCCACAATAGATAAACTCTACCCGCTCCTGGCTAGGTGGTGGAGAGCACGGTGGCCCTGAGGCCGCCCCGCTGCTGCGACTAGGGGCACGGAGGCTTGGTGGGCGTCTTCAGCCTGACAGCAGGGACCCTCATCTGGAGCTTGGGCTGCTGGCTGGGGCTGTCAGAGCTGGCCGGCACCTGGGCGGGGTTGGGGACGCCGGGGCTCTGCAGCTGGCTCGCTGCGGTCGGCACCACCTGCTGCGGCATGAGCTTCTGTTGCACCACCTGCGCCGTCGCCGTCACCGTGGGGATCATCTGCACCTGCTGCCCGGCCGCCGTTGCCTGGGTCAGGGTCACAGTCTGCGGGGAAGCCTGGGCCAGAACAGTTAGAAAACACAGATCTAGTGACACAGCCAATTAAACGTTCCTGGGGATGGGGAGGGGGTTTTAGGAACCTTGTCAGCACAAATGCTTTTGTGAAATGTGAGAACTTCGTGACGCATCACAGTATGACCTCTGGTTCCCGACCACACGGAAGAAGGAAAGAGCCCCTGAACGAAATCACTGTTGTTTTCGGGAAAAGGCTGACAGCTGGGGCCTGGTGGCGGCATTCAGCTTTTAGTGCTATTTGGTTCCCTGACATCTACACGCCATGTGATTTTGAATAAAACAGTGTTTTGTTAAAGCGCTGCTTTACACGGCCACACTTTGCAGCAATAAATACAAAGGCAGGAGCCTGCCAGTTCAGTGACAATGGTCACTGCTGTCCCCAGTAGTACTGACACTTCCAGGACCAAGGTCGCTGCCAGCAGACTGTGTTTTCTGTGTTTCCCTAAAACTAAGGTACGGGCTTCAGCTTGGAGGACGCATCTGAAATTGCTGGCTGAAGGAATGATCCCATAGATGGACGGGCTCCCTTCGTACACATGACACTGAGTTTGAACTGGCTCCTCAGTTTGTGTCCTGCTAGCCTAAGGATTAAGTGTTGTCCCCCAAATTAATCTTTTCTGAATTATCAACATCAAAAGTGATTCTCTGATAGTTGACATTCTACTTTCTCCGAGTGAAAACCAAGAACTCCCCTAACGGGAAACGTGAAGGTTACTGCAAAGTCCGTGTGAGACTCCCCGGGGGGCTGTATGTCTGCAGGTCCTACCTGCTGCGAAGCAGAGGCGACCTGCTGGATGCTGGGCACGGGTGTCTGCTGTTGGACAACTTGAGGGAGTTTGGCAACCTTTGACAAAACAAAACAAAAAAAGCCAAATGTAGAATTCAAACGAATGTGTGCACAAGAAGATTCTTCCCCCTCTTTCCTTCTCAGTTCTTAATGCAAAAGCAAAAACAGATCGGGGGCCAGATGCCACCCAAGAGTGATTCTCCGTTTGCTGGCCGGGAGCCACCCATCCCACCTCCTGCAGAGTAACGCCCGCCTTCCTGTTCTGCAGGCAGCTGGGACTAGCAAGTTACCTGTTCTCACCCCTCAGTCACAGTGTTTTTACCAAGAACCATTCCAAGTTTCTGTAAGAGAACTAAACTAAGGACAGAGTGCTCACGAGAGTCCCTTCTTCAAGTCTGGGCGCTGCTCCGGGAGGGATGAGATGAGGTGCCCGATATTTTAAAGTAGTTATCATACCATCTTGCTATATTTTCCTCAATTGTGGCTGAGCTCTCATTCCTGATAAACTTTCCACCCTGCCTGCCTTTTGCAAACACGTCATCCCATGCGTACGTGTCTGCCTCGGTGCAGGGAGACAATTCGGGCCACTTGCATCCACCCTGTCGGGGTGTCGGTTCTGCAGGAGAACAGGCTCCTGAGGAGGCAGCTGCTGGGGGCCGGGACACCCTCGCCTGGGTGTCTAACTGGTAGAACGGGGATGAAAGTGAGTGTGTCCAGGACAATTGTAGAGGAAAGCCGAAACGACGCAACATGCTTGTAAACGACCGGCTCCAAGTCAGTGTGAGTTCTCACCGTAAAACCTGAGATCACCGGAGAGCACTTCCTAGTTCACCGTAACTAAAGTCAGAGTTGTAAACAGGTATCTGCTAAGACAGAGAGAGCCTGAATGCTCTCAGCCCTGGCAGGAAAGCAAGACTCGCTGAGCTGCAGCAGGCCCCCCTGCACACAGCAGGCCAGCAGCACCGCCACCTGTGGAGAACTCCCAGTTCCAAAGCTAAGCAGAGGTGGGAACCCAGAGCGAGGAGCCGAGGCGCGATGGCAGCTTTCACCCCGAGAGCGCGAGATGCTCAGGGTCACACAGGGTGCAGCAGACGAGAGGCCAAGTTCAAACCCACTGTCAGCGAGGAGCTAGAGCAGGGCCGCCCGCTGGCCCTGCAGCTGTGTCCATCACCCGGAGGGTCTGGCCCAAGGGAGGCCTCAGTCAGGGAGGACAGCACCACTGCCCTCGAGCTGGAGAAGTTCGGGTGCACACAGGTGCGGGCTGAGGCACCCGAGAGGTCACACAGCTTTGGGGACCTGTCCAGAGGCGGCCAGGACTGAGAGTCTGCAACGGGGCTAGCCATCAGCTGCAGCTGTGAACCTGGGGTCATCGGCCCAGAGACAGACAAAGGGCTCGACACCGGGGGAGACAAAAACCACCATAAAAAAGAACAAAATCTTCCAGCAAACTAGGTGAAGAAGGGAATTTTCTTTTTACTCTACTGAAGGATGACTTCAAAAATCAGACCTTGCAAAACGATCACATTAACAGCGATACAGCTAAGCTTTCATATGTACCACCGCCAGGGAGGCTGTGGGCTTCGCCAGCACAGCAAAGCAGGAAGAAACGGGCAGGGGAAGAGGAAGACGCTGGCCACCACTCGGCGCAGGCCACCTGCCTGGGGGCAAAGGAAGCACCAGAGGCCATAGATGAACTGTCCAAAGAACAGGGCTCGACCAAGGCAGCCCGGACTCAAAAGTCAAGGTGCAAAGAGAAAGGCACAGATGGAAAACAGAAACTCAGAAACACATGATTACAGAAGCATCAGAAAACACTAATTACTTAGGAACAAATCCAATCCAAGTGATAAGACCTTCCTGGAAAAAATTCAGAAAACCTAGTTAAAGGGCATTGAAGGGGCCAGGCAGCAGAAGACGCATCGTGTGGGTGAGTCTGTAGTCAAGACAGTAAAGACATCGCTTTCCCCTCAGCGTCCTCTAGAGTGAATGCAGCTCCACACCCCCGCTACAAGCACGCGCGCACACGATCGTAAGAGTCCCAACAGTTCTGCTCGTGCTGTGTGAACTTAACACACTGACTTGAAACTAACAGGGAAGTGAGGAGCACCACAGACAGCAGGATGTTCCCGACAGGAGGCAGGGTCTGCTCCCCAGGAGCCGAGGCTCACTGCACGGCCAGAGGGACGGACACACACGATTTACGCCAGTGTCGCACTATGGATCAGAAGGAAAGTGGTGCTGAAAACAACAGGATCTTCTAATGGGAAAATTAAATTGAATTCCCAGTTTTATATTGTCTGGAAAAGCCCATTCCAGGAAGGTCAGAAACCTCAGTGTAAAAGAAAAAATACAAGGTTTCAGAAGATACCACGGAAAAGTAACATCACGACCTCTGGGAAGAATCTCTTAAGACACACAAGGCGGGGCGCCTGGGTGGCTCAGTCGTTAAGCGTCTGCCTTCGGCTCAGGTCGTGATCCCAGGGTCCCAGGATCGAGCCCCACATCAGGCTCCCTGCTCAGCGGAAAGCCTGCTTCTCCCTCTCCCTCTGCCTGCATCTCCCCCTGCTTGTACTCTGTTTCTTGCTCTCTCTCTCTCTGTCAATAAATAAATAAAATCTTAAAAAAAAAAAAAGATACACAAGGTGCTGTTCAGAAACAGAAAAACTGATAAATTCCAACGCGTTAAAACTAAGAACTGTTCCTGCAAAGACACCATACAGTTAAATGCGAAGATGAGCCACGAACAGGTTGGACACCTGAAGGCTCACAGCAGAAAGGGAACAGTGCCGGGTTGACAGGTAGCCGGCACTCGGCAGAAGGGGGGCCCTTGTTAACAGAGTCACGAACGGCAGAGACGCAGGAGCAGAGCGAGGTTGAGCGGAGGCTTGCGGGGCTGGGACTGCTGCAGAAGCCTGACAGACGTGCACACGCCCACAGCGCGGCTTCCCGACCCCAGGCAGCCACATGCGGCGCCCACACACAGAAGCCGTCACACTGCTGCTGAGCTCGGTCCCCCGCTGCTCCCTCCACCCTCCGTAAGCAGCCACAGGCCAGGAGCAGCCCCTTCGGCCATCGGCAGCAGAGCAATGGAGAGTGCTGACTCACTGACTCTGGGAGGAACCCCCCGAGATGTGAAGAACCACCCCCGGAGCGTGACCTCGGCATGGCACCCAAGCCACACTCCCTGACCCCAGAGGCGGCAAAGTCAGCGAGCAGCGTCAGGGGGCCTGAGGAGCAGAGGAGGGCCCCTGACACTCTGTAACAGGTTGCTGGTTTCCTTATTCTCTGGACCCTGTACGTTGACCACTCACTTTCCTGGGCACCTGTTGTCCTGTGAGCCACCTTGTGCTCACTCATGCTCACCTGGATCTGGGTCTGCACCTGCTGGGTCCCAGCCAGTTTCTGGGCCTGGGAGATGGGTGTGGTAAGGAACTGGGTTTTAAGGGCTGGCTGGGTGGCATAGGTGACCTTCTGTGGTTGGCCCTGAGCAGCAATCTGCTGTGCGGTGATCTGAATGAAGGAAGAGAGACCGCCCCACGTTAGAGCCAGGCGAGGCTGTGTCCTCTCCTCAGAACATCAGGGCCTCCCCGTGGGCCCCCGGTGCCCCAACAGCCACAGCACGACCACCCCACGCCCCCAGCACTGCCTGCCTTCCGCCCAGTCCTGCAGCTGCCCGGCCGGCATGCCCAGCCTCCTCTGTCCAGAAGTCCCCTCAGAGACCAGGCCGGAGTTTGTCTTTACATCCTCTGTGTGCTCATCATGTGAGTAAACTTGACCGCGACAAAAAACACATGCACATACGCTTTTTCCTGAATCTAATTTGAAGGTTTGAGAACATACTCTAAAATATTTAGCACACGGGCGCCTGGGTGGCTCACTCGTTAAGCGTCTCCCTTTGGCTCAGGTCATGGTCCCGGGGTCCTGGGATCGAGCCCCACATTGGGCTCCCTGCTCAGCGGGAAGCCTGCTTCTCCCTCTCCCACTCCCCCTGCTTGTGTTCCCTCTCTCCCTACCTCTTTGTCAAATAAGTAAGATCTTAAAAAAATAACAAAAAAAATAAAGTATTTAGCACAAGGAATAACAAAGCTATATGCACGATCTTTGCCTGATTAATTTCTAAGTTTTCTCTGCCAGAACAATGTGAATCCTGCTCAGAAGACCGTGCACACACACAGTCTGTGGTTTACAAAGCCTCGGCTGCACACAAACATTTCTCCAATGTCTCAGAACTTTTCTTTCAACTCATGAGAACATCAGACCAAGGCTACAACCACCTCTCGCTCAGCGGCCAGCCCAGCCTACTCGGTTACCCAGGCCCAACTGCGGGGGCCCTGGTCCTCCCGCCATCAGTGCCTCCAGCGGGGCCCAGGCCTGAGCAGCTCGGCCCAGGGATGGCGGGAGCGGACTGGGGAGGTGACTGAGTGGCGCCCCTCCCGGAACTGTCCAGCAGCGGGCAGCAGACGGCGCCCGGAGGCAGGTGTGCTCTCTCCCCTCAGAGCAGACAACCCTGCTTCCAGGCCCCGGCTCTCCCCAGATGGCAGAGGAGGCTGTCGAAGGGCACGCACCCGGCACGGTGGGCTGCTGCCGGGGCAGCTCTTCCCTGGGGCCCCTCTCGCGCCGCTCCACCGACAGCCCGGTGCCCCTGGGAGACGCCCAGCCGGTGCGGCCCCTCCCTGCTGCCGTGCCCTCCTAGCTCGTCACCTCACCCAAGGCTGCCGAGGACCGCTCGACTTCCGACTCTGCTCTGCTGTCCCCACAAACCACAGCGGCACCTGGACAGGCAGCATCTCAGCCCCGACCAGATCAGAGCTGGGCTCCTGCCAGTGGGAGCAGCGACGCTCCGGGAAGAGCTGCCCAGCAGAGGAGCAGGACTCGTGCAGGGCCCCGCACCCGGTGATCAGTTCCGCAACTCCGGGCAAGTCGCTTCCTCTCTCTGAGCCTCAGTTTCCTCAAAGTAACGTGCGGCCCTGCTCCGAACCCTGGCTCCAGGTGCCCGCAGAGCTGTCAGCCCACGCGGGGAGCTCCAGCTGCCCCGCCCTCGGGCTGTGTATTCTAGCTCCAGCTCAGAAAGCAGCAGGAACAATGCCCAGTGAAGCACCAAAACATCATCATCTGCACCCTGGGCTGCACACTAACAGGAAGCACACAGAGCAGGTCAGTGCAGTGCCTGCACGGGGCATGGCCTCAACACACCGGCCTACGGACGGCTCAGCCTGGGCACCTGCATCAGCTCAGAGCGACTCTCAAACGTCTAAGTCGGTGAAGACGCTGACAGGACTCCTTCACATCAGGTCCCTCCCCCAGAGGCAAACACAGGGGCAAGGACGTGGTCCCCGCCTGGCTCCTGGCCAGGTCCCAACCCCTCTGCACACCAGGAGCCCAGGTAGTCACGCACAGTGAGCCACACCTGCACCCTGGGCCCCTGTGGCCCCTTCCCAGCCATGCGATTCCACAGCCGGCTCCACGGTTCCCCACAGGCTCCCGTCATCACCTTCTCCCTGCAGGGCCTCATCGCAGCTCCCACCCCGAGACCTCTGAGCACAGGTCTTCTGTGCACGTGGCTGCCGGGCAGCGAGGCAAGGTCCGCGCGGGGCACTCCTGTCGTCCGTGCACCCTGTGCCCAGCGTCCAGACAGGACGACGGGAGAGTCCCCTGCAGAAAGCCGATACCTTCTGCTGGACGGCCGCTGGGCCCGGGGCAGCCTGTGGCTGGATGGCCTTCTGTTGCTGCACGGCCTGCTGCTTGAGCTTCAGCAGCTGCTGGACATGCACGGGCTGGGCCACGACGGTCTGTCCTGTGAATGCAGCCAAGGCTTCAGTCACAGTGCTCAGCGGCACAGGGGCCCCACGACCTCCCTGAAGCTCCCTCCAACTCCCCGAGCCACCGAGGTGTCCCCACTGACCGCTTTCATACAGAACACCCCATGCTGAACTGGGCCAACACAGAACAGCCGCCCCACAGCTACACTTAAAATGTTCGTGAGCCCACAACGACATCCCAATAAAGGTGCAAAGTTCTGAACGGTAACAGGTGAGGTCAAGGGCTGAAACTCATACTTGGACGCCTCTGAGAGGCACGCTGGCCAGACGGTGCCCTGACACACTCGAAACGGGTGTCCGCACAGAAGCCAGAAGACCCGTCAGCCCCGCTTGAGGCCCTCGGCAGGACAAGGGCTGGAGGGAGGGCGCTGCCCGTGAGGTACCTGCGGCCTTCTGCGGCTGCCCGATGGCCACGCTGATCCCGGCGACACTCATGGGCAGGGTCGTCACACCTGGCGAGGAGACCACGGCCGCGGGCACGGACACCACGGGAGGCTTCGCCAGCGCCACCTGAGCGGGCTGGGGCGCCTGAGCCTGCATCTGCCCTTGCGCCTGCAGCTGCGAAGGGGGAACCCGGGTCTAAACAGTGAAAATAACGGGAGAGTCCAGAGATATTCGGGATACCATGTGTCTTTGCAAACATTTCCCCACAAAAGGTCAAGTGGTGAGAAATTTACAGATCCACAAAGGTGACAAGTGGCTGTCAGCTGAAGGGACACATTTCACTGAGGGCTGCAGCTCTATGCTTCCTACCCCATCACCGACCAATGCAGGGACCCACAGCTGCTCACTCACTCTGGGGTTCAGGCCCTGCCACGTGGCACCGGTCTCTGCTTCTCCTCCTTCCGGCTCCTGAACCTCAGGGGAGCCCCATCCTGCCCCGACTCCTGTAGACCCTCCTCTCCCACGCCTGCGGCTACGGTAGGTCGGCCCACCACCCCCCCCCCCCCCCTTCCCAGAGAGCCCGCCTGCGGACACGCCTCCGGCTACTCGGTCTCCACACTGCCCCCAAGCGCTCGTTCCCTGAAGTGACATCTTCAGAAAGGACCACAGATGTGTCTTACCTGCACAAGCACTCAGACTACCTGAGAAAACATAAAGAAGTAAAAAGCACCCCTAGCCCTAACACTACCCACATCTGAACGTGAAAGCCAATATTCGGCCTATCAGACGCTGTTCTTACCTGCGTGGCTTGCTGTGGAAGTGTGCAAAACGGGCCAACTTACAAGTACTTTGTAGTCTGTTTGTCTGCCTTTTACAACAAATCCTTTCCAAAGTCACGTACTACCCCAATGTGGGGACGCTCGCCACTGTGCAGTAAACTCCCTAGTTAACGGGGACCTGTCTCCTCTAACGCGACTCAAGCAGCAAGACTGCGCGTCCGTCACATTGTACTCACTCCACTACTACTTTCCGTGAGAACAGAAACAGGACCGCTAAGTAAATGGTGAGCACACTCTGTAGCTCGGTGACGAGAAGCCCTCCCAGAGCGGAAGCCGACCCATCTGGCCAGTCCTGCGTGGAGCGTGCCTTCCCCATGCCCTGGCCGGCACACGGGGTCACCGCCCTTCTCCTCTGAATTTGCATTTCTTGTGAACACAGGCGAGATCACATGTGCTTTCCCAGTTTTAGTCCACGTCTACCCCACTTCTCGCCGACGTAAAGTCAGGGGGAGGCACGCGCGAAGCGGGGGCTGAGCACCATGTGAGTTGTGGGTGACGAGCTATCGGACTTGGATAAGTTACTTACTGAAGCTGAGGGCCTCAGTTTCTGCCACCTGCACAGAGGAGTTCATGTTAAAACATCCACCCCGGCCTCGGCAGCGGTCTGTGGGCACTGACCACATGAGAGGTACAGAGCCGAGGGTGGTGCCTGGCCCGGGATGGGTGCTCCCCCAGCAGGGCAGTGGCGTGCCTGATGGGACAGTGTCCGTCCCACAGGACATTCGATGGATGTTTGTTGAACTTAACTGATCTTCCAAGACACTATTTTCACCGTGACATTCTGCTCCTCTTCAGAAACCTCCAGAGTCTGTGCCGACAAAGCCCAGGGACACCAGAGCCCGGTGTTCCGGCCTCGCCCACCTCCCCACACGGGTCTCATTCCCCCCGTAACCTCGGCTCCAACCACATGGGCCTCGTCCCCAACAGAAACCTCGCCCTCCCTGTGTAGCCCAGCGTGCCCCCCGTCTCCTCCAGCAGCCCAGCCTGCCGTGAGCTCTGTGATGCTCAGGGCCTGGGAAGCAGGATGACTTAAGTGCCTCCATGGGTTGTATTTCATCCTCTCCGAGGACAACTTAAGCTCTTGGGGGAAAGCGCACGTCTTCTACTTTACTAGTAGGTCCGCCAGCACACCTGACATGGTCCTCAGCAAGCAGTAACAGTGCAATTAAATGTTAAAAGACACAGCTTTGGAAAAACAAACGTATCAACTGGAACTTACGAGCCGGGCCACCTGGAGGTTGGCCACGGTGGTGCCCGTGAGCAGGGCTCCGGGCCGCGGGGCCGTGACCGTGGCCAGCTGGGGGCTCTGCTGCGGCGTGGGTGGCGGGGCCTGCACTTGCACTTGTGTAGCGGGCTGTGGGGGCCCTGGCGGGGCCTGCGGTGGGGGGGCCTGCTGGGGCAGCTGCAGTTTCTGCTTCTGCATTTTGATCAGATGTTCCTAAAACCCAGATAAAGTAGCTTTTCATCAATATTAACTGCATTCCATTTGTTATAAATCTCGGTTTTAAGTTACTCTTGTACTATCCATTAAACACCAAGGTAGACAGTGGGTAACACACAATATGCAAACCATCCTCCAGGGCTGACATTTTTTAAATGTTCCTTTGTTAACAACTCGCGTATCATTGATGATAACCAGAAAACAGTGATTCTGACAAATGAGTAAACTCATAAGCAAAATTTCTCGGTTTTTCTCACTCGCAAATACGTCAACTTAAACCTGTAGTGCTCTAAAATTTTTATAAAGTCTTAAAATCATGGTCCTTCTTGAATTTTTAAAATTATAAGATGTGTATCACACCTCTCAACTTTTTATTCCAATTGTTTGCAAATGAATAAATTGATAAATAAATCCCAAGTCTTTAAAAGAAGTGAAAACAAGATGTCAAAATAGCCCAAAAAATATTTTAAGAAATCAATTTTCTTTTCAGAAAACTTCTACTGTGTAGCTCGTAACTATCTGAAAATGACAATGACTCTGAAATTGACTCAGGACGGGGCAGAGTGGAGAATTCAGACACAGGCAAACGAGCAGGTAAGCGGGGCTCTGGCAGCCGAAGGAGGGTGTGCAGGGGTACAGGCTGGCCCTCGTGTCCTGTGGAGAAGCAGGAAGGGGAGAAGGAAAAGGCCGAGGGAGGGCAGAGGGGCAGGCGTCGGGGTGGGGGGTGCTGGGCCCAGCAACTTTCTAATTTAGCGCCATCCCCCAGCCTCCCGTGGTGACGGGCGTGTTCTAGATCTGCGCTGTCCAGTATGCTAACCACAGCCACGCGCACCCGCTGCACCCCTGAAATGGGGCGGGTGCGACAGAGGAGCTCAATGGCTTACTTGGTTGCATTTCCTCTCTGTGGCGCACGTCCTGGGGCCGCACTAGCGAAGCCACAGCTCAGGGCTTGCGCGTGCTCCACAGCCCTCCAGCATGCCCGCCTGTCCCTCCGTAACCGGGAAGGGGCAGGCCCAAGGTCAGGTACTTACTGTGGCAGGCCCGGCAACTAGCTGCAGTTCTAAGATACAGTCTTGTTTCTAGTACATGTTTCTCCATGCCAAGCAAGAGCACGTCTCCGTCTTGGCAGGAATACAGCGCTTCCTTTCAAAACGAATGCATTTACACGCGCAGCTGCATGGCCAATGCACAGGGTGATCAGTACTCAGCCCCGCAAAGGAACTACGCATGAAGAAACCAAGTACCCAGCACCGCATCTCTGAGACCGTCCGCAACACTTCCCGCCGGCATGTTCTCCAGCTGGGAATGGACCCAGGCAGCCGCCTGCTTCTCCGGAGCCTGAGCTACTGCACAGGGCACCAGACAGCAAGTGGGAAGACAGGTCTCCAGAGCACTGCCAACAGGCTGGCCACGCGGCCACGGACATACCACCGTGCGGAAAGCTGTGTTTACGGGCAGCACAAGCAGCAGACCTGTGCTTCCAAGTAAGTGACACACGGGGCCTTGCACAGCGGGTGTGCAGTCTCCTACGACGTACTCACCGGGGTCAGCTTGCCGACGGCCTTCATCTGTGCCGGCGACGGGGCCTGGCCCTGGATCTGCGGAACCTGCACCTGAGAGGGCGGCGGTGGCGGCGGCGGCGGCGGCTGCTGCCGGAGCAGCTGAAAGTGTGCGGGCGTGATAGCCTTCCCGGGCAGCTGCACCCCTGTGGCTGGGAGAGGGGGTGCCGTCACGCTGCGCACGCACATGGCCTGCCCGTCCTCCCAGGACAGACGCATGCCCGTGTCCTCACCCGGAAACAACACTTGCCTTTACCTTGGGACACCTGAGTCACCAAAGACCGGGTCGGAGTCTGCACTGGGGTCAGGCTGGTAGTGACCACGGCCGAGGCTGTCACGGAGGTAACCGCGCGAACGCCCTGGGTCGGTGCCAGGGACACGAGGTCAGACGTGGCCGTGGCCGGCGAGCCAACCGCGCGAGGCTGGGTGTGGACCACCTGGGCAGGAGCAGAGCCTCCAGAGGTCTGCAAGAGGCAACGGGGGAAGTCGTCAGGTTACTCCGCGCCATCCTTCAAGGCTTCCACATGCACCGGCTAAGAGGACACGCACATCTGAACCCAAGGAAAGGAAGAGCTTCAGAGTGGGTCAGTCACCACAGAAGAAAACCGTTTCAGATGGCAACGCTCCTATTCCCGTTCTGAATCGCTGCCCTGCCCCTCTGTCCTCACGAGAAAGGCAGTCTGGGCCCCAGGAACACCGTAAGGTTCTGACTACGCCGCAGACACCTGTGCTTGCCCCCTAAACACACAGCGTAGGGTTCCGCTCTTGGCCACCGCCCCTTCTCCCGCCTACACAGGCCTCGTGGCGTCTCAGGGCAGCCCCGCTGCCCCCCACGCCCGACACCGACCCTCAGAGCTACAGCCGCACCGTCCCACTCCAACTGTGGACCCCACCGGTTCCACCTCCGAGACGGCTGGTGCACGTGCCACCTGCCTCGGCCGGCCCCTCCATGCGGGCGGCCGGGACGTTCTTCCAGACTGTGTGGTTCACCCCCGGCCCTTCTGAGCATCCCTACTCCCGCGGTCAGCTAACTCCAGCATCGCACTCTGTGCTTTCTATTCAACCCTCTGGATCCAAGTGTCTTCAATCGCCTTTCCTGCTTTTCACTCACAGCATTTTCTTTCTCACCTCACTTTTCCTCCCAAAGTTTGGAAGCTACACTCTTTTTACGCTTTTCGTGGCTCATCTAAAAATTATACGAGAGGCGCCTGGGTGGCTCAGTCGTTAAGCATCTGCCTTCAGCTCAGGTGTCATGGTCCCAGAGTCCTGGGATTGAGCCCCGCATCGGGCTCCCCACTCAGTGGGGAGTCTGCTTCTCCCTCTACCTCTGCCTGCCGCTCCCTCTTCTCGTGTGTATGCGTGCGCTCTTTCTCAAATAATAATTTAAAAAACATTATGCCATGAGTACTTGTCAAGGTCTCACGCTTTTCCTGAACAAGAGTCCAGAGCGTCTCCGCATAGGGGCCCTTGGCTGTCTTACACACCACTGACTCTGTGCGGCGCATTCCTGCTGTCGGCCCCGCAGGGAGCCCCTTGTAGCTGCTGTGAGGTCAGTCTCCACCTTGACTGTCCACCGTCACTGCCTCTGTGCTCACTTCTCAGACCTTCTGCCTCAAGCGTGTCCTTTCGCACGGACCCACCTGTCGTTAGCCTGCCCCATGTTTGCTTGGAAGTGTTCCTTTGTACCCACATACCCGTGTTCTTCAAGTTACTTCCAAAAGAGGCGGAGCAGGGTCAGCAGTGATTTGCTTTCATTCAGCACAGATGCCGTTCCAGAGGCTCCTGGCTTCACTGCCCCCGAGAAGGAAGCTGCCGTGCCCCCCCCGGCTGCTCTCAGACCTCTCTGCTGTTGGCACTGTCCGGGATTGGGCTCAGTGGAGACTGATGTATACACAGCTCAGTGTCACTGCTCAGTTCTGGAAAACTCACATCTTCCAACACTGCCTTTGCGCCCCTCCTCCCCATCTGAACTCAGTAACCGCACACTCCATCGCCCCAGTCAGCCCTCCGCGACCTCACAGCGCTCTTCCGTGCGGCCCCTGCTGTCGCCCTGCGCTGCATTCGGGAAAATGTCTCCTGACTTCTCTTCCGGTTCACTAATTCTCTCCTCAACGGATGTGTCAACGGATGCCCAGTACCAGGGATGTTTTCCAATTCTGATAACCATAGTTTTCGTTTTCAGCAGTTCTCTATGGTCGACCCTTGAACCATGTGGGGGTTACAGGCGCCAAACCCCCTGCACAATTGGAAATCCTAGTACAAGTCTCTTGACCAGAACTTAACCGCTAACAGCTGACTGTTGGCCGGAGAGGCTTTACTGACGACACAGTCGATAAACACACACTCAGTATGTTATGTGCGTCACACGCTGCATTCTTACAGTGAGTTCAGCCAGACCAAAAAAAAAAAAAAAATGTTAGGAAAACCGTAAGGAGGGCACCTGGCACACAAGTGGGAGGACCGTGCGGCTCCTGGTCTTGGGGTTGTGAGTTCGAGCCCTGCGCTGGGCTCCACACTGGTGTGGAGACTTCTCAGAAGTAAACAAAAATGGAAAAGCACAGCTGCTTTATGTTCTGTGCCCACGGACTCCACTACCCCAAGTGGAGGCAGGGTGGTGTCACTCTTTCCTCCTGTTTGGTTTTTTCTGCTCTGTGCTGCTCACCACGCTGGAAAACCACTTGTGGCGGCTCTAAGGAGTCCAGGTCGAAGGTGAGCTCCTCCAGAGCACCTGCACCTGCACCTGCTTCTGGCCGCCCACCCGGGAACACCGCCCACCCGAGGCTTTGCCTGCTCTAGCTGCAAACTGACAGAAGGCCGACGTGTGGCCACAGCTTTGTAGGGGGAGTCAGTCCCCTCCGCTCAGCGCCAGGGTGGATGGAGGGCAGGCGGGTTTCCCTTCTGCTTCAGCCCCGCCCCAAGGGCTCAGCTGCGGGGCTCCCAGCTCGAGCCTCAGGCTCGCGCTGGAGTCTCCCACCAGATGAGGTAAAAGGTGCTCCAGGGCAGACCCCGCCTCAGTGCACCGTTTTTCTCTCTGGGTTTCTTCCCTTAGATTTTGCCCTAATCCTTATGTATTCTTTTGTCAGCTCCTTAAAACTTTTAAGATTAAAAATTTTCTTACCCAATAATTTTAGTTTGGTTAAGAAAGTAGCATAACTAACCTCACCTTATTACCAGAAACAGAAATCCGTTCCTGGATTTCCAAAATGGTTTTCACTCTGCCCTTTTCTGCTTGAATCCACTCAGAGACTATCAAGGGCTCCCAGCTGCCTAGCAAACAAAAGCCATCCTCTTTAGCTGGATACCCAAACTCTACGCCCAGCTAGCCTCGGCATCTCCTGGTGTCAAGCACACACAGGCGCGCAGAGCCTCCTGGCAGGTGCAGGAACCACTGCTACTTTGCTAACACATTTGTCTATGCCTCCCTAAACAGACCTGCTCGCTGTGCCTTGTACAGCCCACACCCCTCCCAGGACCAAAGAGCCGTGTGTGGATGACGTCGTCCCGTCCTTCGGAAGCCCTGCAAGCCCGCCCTGTCACTGGACCTCTTTCCCAGTCCAGCCCCAGGACTACAAGAGCCCTGGGGAAGCCGGCTGAGTGTCTGAGTCCAGTTTCTAGTCCCACATCACCAGCTAGAGTATCTTGTCTTTAAGAGCTACTCAAAAGATACATTATGGATGAGTTACTTTATCTTCCAAAAACATCATACACAGAAATGCATCTTTTTCAAAATAAAACATCACGTGCAATGATTTGGGCATCTCACTCTCACCTGAGGAATGGTGTCGGTCACCGAGAATGTTTGAGCATCACAGGCCTACCTAAGAGCTGTTATGTATTAAGACGACTGAATCAAAAGTGGTTTATTGCAAAGTATAAAGAAAAATAATCCTACGTCACACACTAGAAAAACTTCTCATATATGCTGTTATTACCTGGGAATATTCTAATTTTTAAAGCCAGATTCATTAAAGTATAATTTACACACAGTACGATCCGCCCCCTTCAGGATACGGACTATGAATGCTCACGAATGCAGACGGCCAGGTAGACGCCACGACCCAGGTACAGACCGGACCCGTCTCCTGCCCTCATGACCCT
This sequence comes from Zalophus californianus, assembly GCF_009762305.2. Classification (NCBI taxonomy): domain Eukaryota; kingdom Metazoa; phylum Chordata; class Mammalia; order Carnivora; family Otariidae; genus Zalophus; species Zalophus californianus. Next base: position 952,145 of record NC_045608.1, read on the forward strand.
GCCTTTTCCACATTAAACAGAATCATGCAGCGTACAAGGCCTCCTGAAACTCTCATCATGGCCAAGTGTGTCTGAGAGTCGCCCACCCTGTTGCTCAGCCCAGCAGCTCAATCTCTTGTATAGCTGGGCAGTCCTAGATGGTGTCCACGTGGCCGCGGAAGGCCTTCTGGGTTGTTTCCTTTCTTAGTAACTATAAATAAAACCACTAGGCACACTCACGTTTTCTCGTGCAGATGTATGCTTTTACTTCCCTTGGGGGAAAACCCGTCGTGGAAGTGCGAGGTTGTCCAGTAAGTGTACATTTATCAGAAGTGGCCGACTTCCCCCGCGACTCTAAGAGTTTGCGAGCCCGTCAGCAACATGGACTCCAGCCATGCTGCCTCGTTGCCGGCGTCCGCCACGGCCATGCTTCTGCTTCTAAAGCCGCTCCCAGATATATGTGGTAGCTTCTCACTGTGGGTCTTTTGTCTGTTTTTTTTTTTTTAGTGGGGGCAGGGGCAGAGGGAAAGAATCTGAAGCAGGCACCACGCCCAGCGCGGAGCCCGATCCCACGACCCAGAGATCACAATCTGAGCCAAAACCAAGAGTCGGACACTCAAGTGACTGAGCCCCCAGGAGCCCCATCTCACTGTGGTTTTCACGGGATTCCCCGATGACTAATAATGTTGAACATCTTTTCACATTTGTTTGTCGTCCCTATTGCTTCTTTGGTGAAGTAACTGCGCAAATCTTTTGTCCATGTTTTATAACATTTTCTTATTATTGAAGAATCCTCAACGAATCTGCAAACCGGGCCTTTGTCACATGTATCCTACAAATATGTTCCATGCTTTCCATTTGTTTCCTATTTTTCAAACAGCAGATGTCGTTGATTTTGATGAAGACAAACTTACCAATTTTTTATTCACGATTCAAGGGCTTTGGGATCCTAGAAAATCTCTGCCTGAACCAAGGAAGCAAAGATGTTCTACTGTGATTTTCTTCTAAAAGTCTTGTAGTTCTGGCTTTTACACTTAGGTCTACGATCCATCTTGAGGGACTCTTCATACCCAGGGCCAGTTACAGACCATGGTTCCCAGTCCCGCGTGTGGCAACGTTGTCCTTCCAGCACCACTTGTTGGAAGACGATCCCTTCTCCTGGCACTCCTTCAGCACTCTTAATGGAAGTCAGCTAACTACATGCCCGGGGGGGGTTACTGCTGGACCCTGGACCCTATGCCATGGAGCTGTGCCCGTCCTCTTGCCAATGCCATCCTGTCTCAATTACCACAACAACACCTTTGTAGAAAAGACACTTTCCAGAGCCCAGCAGGGAGCGACACAGGGCACGTGCTGCCTCCAGATACGTAACTAAACTGGGAAAGGAGACGTGCATTTCATCTCCTTAACTTTAGCTGTTTATTTTTGTCATTTATGGGGAACACCAAAGACAAGGTGGCTGAACACGGGGTGCGCCTTTCAATGAGTACAAGGTCTCCTCTGGTTCTGCGCTCAGAGGGTCAGATGGCTCTGCCCAGGTTTGGCACCTCCCTGCTTCCCACACACGGGTCTGGACGCGCCTCACCCGGGCCCCGCGCGCTCTGACGATGCACGCAACAGCAGCACCCCTGCCCCTGTGGACGCCATGCCACCCGTGTGGTGCCCCCCGAGGGAGCCCATCTCTGCATCCCTGTGTCCCCCACAAGCAAACCTGTCATGCGGCACGTGCAGCACCCGGCCATGCAGGCAGCAACACCCCTCACACCCTACCTTCCTCCTCTGAGAACCGCCATGGGTAGGGGTCTCAACACATATGCCCTCATAAGCGCACCATGCAAGCCATTTCCTGAACTCCTGAACGTTCACGTTGTCTTACAAAATTCAGCCTGTGTCACGGCTCTCGGAAATATCTCGGGATATTTCTTTACAAAGCAAACAACTTTCAGGGCACCCGAGAGGCTCGTTTGGGGGAGCACACAACTCTTGATCTTAGGATCATGAGCTCAAGCCCCACGTTGGGTGTCAAGATTAGACAAACTAAAAACGAAACAAAACAGAAACCCAAACACCAGACAAAACAACTCTCACAGGGCCCTAGGTCACAGGAGCAGGGACAACTCACGGTCAAGGCTCCCGGCGCCACAGGCGAAGCGAGGCGCTTGTTAATGGACTGGAAGGTGGCGGCAGGGACCCCTGCGATGGTGTTCACGATGACGTTTCCGCTCACCGTGCCTACGGGGAGAGAGCTGTGAGGCAAGAGCCCGGGGGAAGCATGGCTTCGGACGGGGGGCATCTCGGGCTTCTTACCCGTCGGCATGCTCGTCCCCGGGACAGATGTTTTCATGGCTCCGGCCTGCTGAACACAGAAAACCATAGGAATTGGAGCGCAAGCTCTCCCCTTCACAAAACCTCCAAGTGTTCCCACTTCATCGGAGTCACATCCACCCTCGCGCCTGGCTACGCGGCCGCATGGGCCGACCCCCGCCCCCATGCCCCGCACAGGCTCTCCTGAGCCCCCCACTGCCAGGCTTGGGGCCCCTGTGCTTGCTGTGGCCTGCTCTCTGCCCACAGACTCCCGTACTCAGGCTGCCGCCCGGGGCGACAGGGCTCCACACAGAGTCCCTCCCTGGCCGTCCACCACGGTGCCCTTGGGGCCACGTCAGCAGGCGCTGAGGGAGCGGCTTTCTGACCGCAGAGCCAGGCTGCCCAGGCCCCACGGCCATCCTGCTGCGGCAGACTGAACCGCAAGCGAGGACAGACCACGCCCCCACCCGGCTGGCAGCGCAAGGCAGCGGGCTTTCCCTTGCAGTCCCCAGGCGTCCTCCCCACGGGGGGCTCCGAGGTCCGTGTCACACGGACACGGGCACATGCAGCACAGACCGCGTAACGTCACAAGTCTGCCTTTCTGCCCCTTTTCTGTGTGCTCGGTTTACCGCCTTCTCCAACGGGCACCGAAGATTCATGCACACACGTGTGCAAGAGCACGCACGTACCAGCCGTGAGGGAAGCTCGCACACTGGTGCAAACGGTACTCACTCCGCAGGGTGACGTGACAATGACACCTCACAAATCCCACCGAACTCCAAACTCCCTGGGCGCCTCCACCGCCCAAATCGCCACTAACCGACCCGGCCGGCCAGAGTCCGGAGCGGGCAGAGTGTGGTGAGGCGCCCCTCTGCATGCTCCCTCCCACCCGGGAGACGCAGGGCCCGCTGCCGCTGCCTCTGCGGAAGACGCACCGCGTCTGAACAGACTGCCCTGCCCCGCGTGCCCACCGGTGCCCGCGCCAGGGAGGGGCGGCCTTCTCACCAGCACGGCCGCACTGCCCACCGTTGTGATCGCCGGGGGCACCTTCGGCGGGGGCGGTGCGGGCTGTGCCTGGGCCTGCGCCTGGGCCTGCGGCTGGACGGCTGGTGGGCCCGCAGGCTGCTGGCTGCCAGCCGCCTGGGGCTGGGGCAGAGGCGGGGGCGGCTGCTGGGGCGGCGGGGGCTGCGGCTGCGGCGGGGGCGGCGGGGGCTGCGCGACGGGTGGCTGCTGTGCCTTCTGCTGATCGGCCAGCGCCTGCAGAGGCGGAGAGGAGAGGCGCCGTGGGGAGGAGCCCGCCACGCCCGCCACCCCAGCCACGTCCAGGCCCGGCACCCACACCTTTTTCTCTTTGGCAATTCGCTCTGCTCGGAGAGATGCGACCTGAATGGGAGGCAGCGGCTTGTCGTAGTTGATCCCACTGAAAGACAACAGCAGAGACAAAAATAAACGGACGCGCTCTGAGGCACAGAACACCCCAGAAACCCACCCAGAGCTCTCACCCCCCCGAGGTGCCAGGCGCTAGAAAGCAGTTCCCATTAAATCTCTCCACAAAGACAAAAGCTGCCCACATCGTCCAAGACCATGTCTCCCGTTTCCTCTCGACACAGAACCTTCCAGAAAGCAGGCTTGGGCCTGGTCCACCACAGCGGCACCCAGGACAGTGCCTGGGGTATCAGGTGCCCCGAAATGTGTGCGGGCGCAACTCACAGCGAGCCACCCGCCCCCTCCCACCCAGTCCCCCAAACTGAGCACCTGCTCCAAGCTGGGCCTCCCCTCCCTCCCCAGCAGGGCGTCAGTCCTCTTCCAAGAAGCTGTCCGTAGCCCCGTGCCACCAGGTCCCCCTCCGGCCTGCCAGACGCCCCCATGTCCGTGAGGACTGATGTCAGGACCCAGGCTGCCTCCCGTGCCACCAGGCTCCCCAGGCGCAGAGGCTGACCAGCAAAGCCCAGGGGGAGGGAGGGCCCCCTCCCAGCCCAGGGCCATGAAGTCCCCACAGGCCTCCGCACCCTTTACAGAACCCTTGCTCCTGCACCACCACCACCCCCGCCGCCCCCAACTACTGTGACCCACCCAGTGCTCTGACTCCTACCAGAGAGCCTGGCTTTCCTTAAAACCTCGTGCACACCACCCCCACTTCTGGGCCTCCCCTGGGCACCGCACCTGCCTACTGCTGCTGCGTGTCAGCTCCCCCCACCCCCACTGCTCATCCCAGCTCGCCTGGCTGACCTCTTACCCATTCGCTAACATCAACCACGTCAGTCTGCCCAGAGCCCCCACCCCGCCCCGGCTCTCACATGAACATGCAGGCCTTCCTGCACCAGCGCTCCCTCCATTCCGTCGCACTTGGCAAAGCTACACCCAGGCTCCCCTGGTCTGCCAGCTCCACGTGGGGCCCAAGTGTCTTCACTGACGAGAGAGACCCCACGCACAGCAAGGCCCCCCACCCGGGCCACCCAGCGTCACTTCTTCCTCCTTGGTGCACGGCCTGGCCGACTCCTCATGGACCCTCACACCCTCACCCCTGGCTGCCGCCTCGAGATCCTCAGAGGACACCCGGACTGCAGAAGGCTGAGTCCCCACCCGGCTGTGGACCCACACGCCCAGCGCTCTTCTCCCCTCAACTGCCCACCTTCTAGTCATGTCCACCAGCCCACGTGGGATCCATCCCTCCAATCTGAGCCAAACACAGAAACCAACCTGGGCCCCCAGGACGCCGCAGGCCTGTGCTCACCTCACAGCCTCCGTCCACCTCACCCCAGCTGGGCTTCACACTGAACCTATTCCCACTGAGGCCCTCAGCCTCCTCCGCATGGTGCCCCCAGTGTACCTGCCTCCCTGCTTGCCTGCTCCCCCACCTTGGAGGTACAACCCCGGGCCCCTTGTGCTTGTCCTGTGGACCTGCCTTGTAACCCCTCTTCCTTGGATCCACACACTGCAAACCCATGATGGCCAACCCAACATCCCCTCACGCTGGGGTGACATCCAGCAGGAACACCCCGTTGTCTCCTCCCCCCAGGCCCCGCTCGCCCTGGGTTCTGCCAGACTGTTCCATCCACCTGCAGGATGGATCCTCGACCTCTGTTAAGATTCCTCCGAGTTTGCGTCTCGCAGATATGGAAACAAGAACACGGCCTTCTGCTCGCTACTCAACCGCTGGGCCCAACAGAGCGGTAGGCACGAAGCCTGCCAATAAATGCCAGTTGGGTGAAACAATCTGTTGATTTCATCCACAAACACACACTATCGCCTGCTCTGTACTCCAGGATTCAGAACCCCTACCCCCAGAGGCACCCAGACACCACGCAACTCAAGTAAAGAACGTGATACGGGACCAGGGTGCAACTGTCCACAAGGTGGGGAAGGTGACGTGTGAGGGGATCCTGGGCCCGAGCCACGCAGACGTCCAGGAAGACCGTCCCAGGCCTGAGTGGTAGGGCACGGCCGTGAGGCAGGGAGCATCCTGCGGAGTCCAGGCCCACAGAGTCGGATGGGCAGCACAGGCCTCGGGCCACCTCGGAGTGGCCAGGAGAGGCAGTCAGGGGTCTCAGCACAAGACGCGCCCCGCTGGGGGCAACACTGAGAGCAGTAAGGACAAAGCAGGGCCCTCAGTGTACTGTAGACCCTCCCTTGGGCAACTATGAAGGCTTGAGCCAGATGGGCACCCGGGCTTCATGTAGACATGTGGTTCCCACCACCTCATCGCAAAGCAAACATCTGAAAGCACAGGGAGTGTGCGGCAAACACCCGCGCAGCCCACACTCAGCTCCCAAGTCGGCCCACTGCGCCTGCTCACACGCCCAGCGTCTCCCTGCCCACCCTCTTGTCAGCCCTCTTCCCACCCTCACTCAGTCTCAAAGCAAGTATGCTCACCCCTGTGCGGGATTTAATTTTAAGGCAGAACCAATAAAACACATGGCAGATCAGAGGTGGGCACGGCCGAGAAAGGACAAAGCCTCTCCCACAGCCCCGTCACGTCTGCCCGTGTCCCCTGTGGCCTGCAAGCAGGGATAGACCCTCGTCATGGCAATGACACGTGGCACTCGCGGCCCCCTGCTGGCCCTGCCTGGACGCACAGACTGCACGATTCGCTGACCACACTAAAATGAGATCACTTCCAATAGTGGAAAATACAGAAATACCTTTCTGCCAACACGGAGGCGTGCTTGGGGTTCTTCTGAAAGGGATTCATGCCGAGCCTGCAGTGCGGGAAAGGATACAACCATTAGCAGACAAGAAACCGCTGCCGAAGAAGCCCGCGTGACGGACACGCCATGCGGCCGGCGAACCAGCGCCAGCTCGTCACGGGGGAGGGGCGGGAAGGATGTGGGAAGCATACAGAGGCTTGATGGGGGGGCTTCTCTTGCCGGCCGTCATCTTCATCAGGTCAAAGTGGCTTGTGTACAGCTGCGTGTGCGTGGCATTCTCGTCCTGGGCGTACATCTGGCCTGTGCGCAGGGGCCGGTTGTTCTTACTCTGAGACAAAACCCAAGGCAGCACGTCAGTCAGACGGTGGCTCGTGTGCAAGCCTGACCTCAAACTTCCCAGACTGAACCTGGTTACTTCCTCCCGAGGCTCGACGTCCCTGCCGCCCACCGCCTGCAGACACTGCTCCTCTCCACACGCCACCTCGCGTGAGCCTGCGATCACCCAGAGCAGGACGGCTCCCCGCCTGCGCAGGGAAAGAGGACCACTGGGCAAAGTGCCCAAGGTCACATGGCAGTGAGGCCGAGCCAGCGCACCTCCGTCGGCGACAGACCCCGGGAAGCAAGCAACGGCTGCCCTCCCACGGGCCTCCGCCCACAGGGCACAGGGAAGGGGAGAGGCACTGCGTGGCTGGGAGTGTGTTCTCGGGGCTTCACGGCATTACCTGTGCCGGGTAATCTCTCTGGCCTAAGTCCTACAGCGAAGCCAAGCACCTGCTCGCTCCCAAGACACCTCAGTGCCCCACAGAACTTCAGGGAGAACACTCCAGTCTCATGACGTTGTGTGTGTAAAGCCAGCGTGCTTGTTAGCAACCAAATCCCGGCTGGGCCACAGGGCTCCCCGGGACCCTCCCCTGCACCTCCAGGCTCTGACTGCCCTGTAACTGGGACTCGAACACAGCGTGCGGGATGGAAACTGCTCCACAGCAGGAACCGCGCACGGGAGGGCCATGCGTACGCAACTTCCTGCAGTGTCTGTACCAAGTGAAGACTTCCTATCAAGGACGGCCACGTCAGAGGAGACTCACGACAAGACCAGCACAGGCGGGCCCTGATCGGGGACCGCGTCTGGGAGCACTCCCGTGGCCCAGAAAAGTGAGGGAGAAAAAGAGCAAGAATAAGAGCAGGTAAGTCACACGACCGCCCGACGGTGAGCCCAGATCGTGATCGGCGGGGAGGGAGCTCCTGCCCTGCCCCACCCCACACGTGGCTGCCAGCCCGTGTCTGCAAACACCGACCTCCCGGCTGGTCCTGACCCCATCACGTGGCCTTCTGCACGGCTGCTTGCCGACTTATCCACAGCATGCCCCTCGTAGCTAATAAACGCATTTCTGCCTTTCTCTCTAGGTTAGCTTCTCACCGAGCTATAACGGAGCACAGAGCTTCAGCTTCATGTTTTTCTACGTTAATGTCATGGCTGTCGCTAGACGTGCTTCCAACACATAACAGACCAGACAGAAAATTCCACGGAGTCTCTCTGGTAAAAGCATCACAAGTGGTAGCGTGAGAAACACTTGCTTTTTTTGTTCTTAAACAAAAAGCAAATAAATGCTTTAAGACTAATGTTTTTAGGAACACGAAAACAGAAATGACAGAGCAGTGATTTTTGCATTTGGGCCCTGCGTGTACGCTTCTGCCGCATCTGCCCTGCGCCGTCTGTCACAGGCAGCAGGCTCCGTGGGACCCTTGTCGACGCCGGCAGCCTGCCACGTGGCAGCCCGCCACGCATGCACGCCTTCTGTGCACAGGACTTGGACATTCTCCGGAGGGCAGGCAGATGGGCGAGTGGCAAGAAAGGGAAGCGGTGAAGACAGCAGAGGGAAAACAGAAAGAGACCCTCTCAGATCAAGAAGAACAAGAGGCTCGCGGGTGGAAACCGCATGGCAGATGCACCTGTCCGCAGGGCTGGCTCTCGCGGGGTCAGGCTGCCGCCACCGCGGTCTTCCTGGGAAAGACACTGAGTACCCAGCCTCTGTGCACTCGGCCTAAGTGATGCACACGGTCAACGGGAACCAGAGTCCAGAGCTGGTCCCAGCACCGTGGCAGCCGATGAGCCCGGTAGGAGCCCAGAGCTACGGCACAGGACTTCTCTTCAAATAAGCCAAGAGAGCCAAACAAAGGCCCTTTCACTCACCCGAGGCTGTCTTAAGGAACAAAAGGAAAAAAAAGACACGAAGGTAGGACCAAGCCCTCAGGTGGCACGGGAGCCTCCAGACGGCACCTGGAATTTTCCAGGCACGTCGGGCAAGATCTCAGGCCCGGGGCCACTACTTCGCCAGCCTCCACTGGGCCCGGGGGCTGGAGTTCCGCGGTCGCGCGAGTAGAAGGCGTCTGCCCTCACCTTCCCCTCCTCCCTGGGAATGAGCACGTTCTCGTAGCGGCTCCGGCACTGCTTGGAAGAGCGGTAGATGCGGCTGCAGGAGTTGACAACGTCACTGACGAGGTCCCAGTTGGGCGTGTGGGCCGGGGACACGATGGTGAGGTTCAGAGGCAGTTCCAGGAGCTGCTTCACGGCCTGTGGGACCGGGTTTCAGGTACCACGGGTCAACGAGCTGCATCCGCAGGTGCACACGCTCTCCCGAGGACTGAGACCACAGGACGTAGACTGTGGGCCATGCTCACCTGCAGCAGCGCCCAGTCCTCGCTGATGAGCCACTCAGGGTTGTCTGGGCCCGACTCGGCCGTTGGTTTGGCAAAAGTCGGCAAAGGCTTGGCAAACTGGGTTTGCTGCTTCAACAGAATGTTCTTCTTCTGCTCCTTCCCCTCCCGTCGCATTTTCAACATGCCGGGTGTTGCACGGTCAAACAGCGAGCGAGGAGGGACGACCGGCTCCCCATGACGTTGCTTCTTCTTTCTGCCTGCAACTGGACAGAGAGCCCTTCTCAGCGAGGCTGTCAACAAAACGAGGACTCTGCCTTCGAGAGCGAGGAAACAAGGGCGATGGCACCTGAGGAGGCCTGTCACCAAGGAGCCTCAGTGGACACACACCTACTCGCCTGCTTTAATGCCAAGTGGACCGTAAGCCTAAAGCTTCCCCCCTGTGCATGAGCACAAAGCGAGGGGACACGCAAGCCTGGCCGCAGGGTGCGCACCTGAGGGGTCCGTGCGGTGCCGCCTGCGCTCCTTCCTCACATACACGGGAGGCAGCTTGGACTCTGGGATGGGCGTGGTTTCGTACGTGAGACACAGGACCGGGTCCACGTAGATGTCGTTGTCATCCTGGGGGGGCGTGGGCGGCGTCCAGAGCTGCGTGGAGAAGGGAGAGCTGTGAGCTGTGCGCCTCAGGGAGGGCAGCCACCCCCACACTCAGGGAGACGGGCGCTCACCGGCATGACTTCCATCTGCCCGTCGGCGCCTTCACACACATACTCCTGCAGGGGAAGGGCAGCGTTCAGTGCGGCACCGCCTCGGGTGCACCAGCTATCTACCTGTGTGCCGAGGAGGTCTTCAGAGTACCCGCACCACCGCTTAACCACGTTTGGGAAAAAGCCCAAGTGTGAGCAGACACGCACAGCCCAGGGCCAAGCGTCACACAAGGGCTGTCCGACCCGGGGGAGCGCACGGGGTCCCGGGCCCCACACAAGGGCTGTCCGACCCGGGGGAGCGCACGGGGTCCCGGGCCCCGCACAAGGGCTGTCCGACCCGGGGGAGCGCACGGGGTCCCGGGCCCCGCACAAGGGCTGTCCGACCCGGGGGAGCGCACGGGGTCCCGGGCCCCGCACAAGGGCTGTCCGACCCGGGGGAGCGCACGGGGTCCCGGGCCCCGCACAAGGGCTGTCCGACCCGGAGGAGCGCACGGGGTCCCGGGCCCCGCACAAGGGCTGTCCGACCCGGAGGAGCACGGGGTCCCGGGCCCCGCGTACCGCGTCGTAGGCGTCCTCCCGCGCGTAGGTGAGGAGCTGCTCCTGCTCCCGCTCCTGCAGCGCCCGCGTCTCCCTCTCCCGCAGGGCCCTGGCGTTCCGGGCCTCCCACTCCCGCACGGCAGTCAGCACGGCACCCTGGCGGGAAGGCCGCGGAGAGGGGCCCTGAGACCCGGCCGCGGCAGGCCCCACCCGCCGTGACCCAGCCCGCCCCTGGCTCTCGCACGAGCGGCCCCAGCTACAGGCCCACGTGCCCTGGGCCCCTGCCCGCCCCCAACACACAACCCTCCGTCAAGCACCGAGCTGCTCCGTTTTCAATCTGTTTCCACACTGCTGGGCTTGGTTTTTATGCCTTTAATTCCACGCAAGTCACATTTACTTCAGGCCAAATTTGACTCTGAAAGCTGAGCCTGCCCTTACCTCGCTGTTCCCCTCTTTCTCAGGGCCCGTAGGCGTGTGGAACAATTCCAGGTAATTCAGAGCATATTTCTCAATCGGTGTAAGCTGTTTCAAAAATCATTGTTCGAACAGGGTTAACAGCAAGTTAACGAAGGTTAAGGTCCTCATACGACCCCCACCAACACTTGAATCAAGAAAGTGACCATTCTTACTCAGCGACCCAGCAAAATTTCACAGAAAAGACAAGTGTTTAAAACATCAAGGTGTATGGAAAAAAATCAAGCTGAAGTGCACAAGAGAAAGCTCCCAAACCTGTTCCATGAAGTCGGCTAACTCCTCCAGTTGCGACGGCTCTTCACCCCACCTCGGGCTGTCAGAGCCGGACAACCCCAGCACGGCTTCCTCCTCGGCTTTCTGGGCGTCTTCCTCCAGGTACTCGATGCTCTTGAGGGCCTAAAGAGATTACGTGTTCATACTACTTTCGTATATTTTTAATTACGGGGTTTTGAGAAGGAGCCGCCCTACGTAGCGCCAACAAGATGCCTCACTGCACGTGCAGCCCCCCGGCGGTGACACGCTCTTGTTCAGGACCCGCTCAGCCCAGAGAAAGAAGCACCGAGGGAGGCAGAGAATGAGTGTGCGCGGCTCATGGCCACGATGGACAGCAAGCCCGGGGGGGAAGAGCCACGTGCTGCCATCCCACGAAGCTCCCAACCCTGAGGACAGAGCGGGACGGGGCACCTCATTCAACCTTAAACCGACATGCATCGCAGCCGCGGCTCTGACAGACGAGAACGAGTCTTCACGGTGCACGAGACACAGGCTGCTGTCCACGGCATGAACAGGACACAAACGACCCAACGCCACGGCTGCCAGAACCAAGCCCACAGACGACAGGCATGTAAGACGGTCGGCACCACCACAGACCAAGAAACACCAGTGGAAGGAAGGAGGCGCCTTCCCATAGCCCGGAGCTCAGGCCTGACAGGCGCGGCCGAGTGTGGAACGCACACTCGCACATCGGGCACAACCCAGCGGTCTCCGGTTACCAGGTGTCAATTATGAGTTATACAACCTCTTTTCTTGGCGACCTGGCAAAACCTGCAGTTTAAAACGTAACCTGACTTCACACTACACACAGACCACACTTCTAAGTACAAAGATAAACATTGAAGCACCCGTAGGAAAACGAGCGAGGACGTCCTGACGACCCAGGGTCAGGAGAACGTCTCTTAGGCAGCACGCCGAGAGCAGCAACTGTGATAAAGACGGGCCACTGGGCGGCTTCAGAGTCCAGAGTCCCTGCCCCTGAAAGCATATTCCAAAAGGCAGACTGCAGAACACAGGAAGGTATGCCACACGTATCCGCCCAGAACACAGGAAGAACCCCAACAAACCACCGAGGAAAAGCAACAGCTGGGTTAACCAAAAAAGAGGAGAAAAGACGTGAGCAAACACTTCTGCTAGGGACATGCAGACACAAATTCGTGGGCCGACAGCAAAGGCAAATCCAACCAGAGACACGGGCACATCCGCCAACACACTGCTGGGAACGACACCCCACGTCTCAAGTCCTATGCGGCTGACAGAGGATAGAGAAGCCTGGCCAACTTGGAAAATTGCCTGGCAGCCCCGGTGGGTCACATGCATCCTCCCCGATGACCCCAGGGCCCCACCCTAAGGTGCACTACCCAAAAGTTAGCAGAGATGCATCGGTGCGTCTGCCAAGAGACACACAGAAAATATTCACAGACACATGGCTCAAACACAGATGGTGGGCCGGAGAAGGAAATCACGATGACCCAAGGAGTGGAGCGTCAACCAGAAGCCAGACCCGCACGGGCAGCCCCATGCTGGTGGTCAGGAGGCAGAAGAGCAGCCCTGGGGGACGCAAGTGGTGAGGGGGCAGGCAGTTTCTGGGGGCTTTCCCTGGAGCGCCCTCTCAAGCTGATTCTCTGTGACACGCATGCCTCTCAGGAGGTTCTCGTGCTTCAACAAAACGTTCACCGAAAGCCATTTTCCTGCACGAATCCTCTAAAGAGCACCACCCCTGCTGGAGACGTCCCAGGCGTCCGGGAAGTCATCCTGGTACTGCTACTCCATGCGTGGCGGTTCCGCCTGCGCCCCTGCCACGGCCCTCTGCTCCGGCCCCCACAATCCAGACTCGGCACAGAGCCAGAGGGCCGTTTTTAAGAACACGGCCAGGCCCCACCTCCCTTACCCCCCCATCCCCTGCTGACCCCCTGCCACCCCTCCCTGGACATCATCCGCTGTCTGTGGGGGCCCTCGGCACTGCTCGCCACCGCAGCAGGGAGAGTCTGTGATCTACTCGTCTGCTGGCTTACAATCTCTCCTCTTACTGGAATGTAAGCTTCACGGCGGGGGGGGGGGGGGGGGGGGGGGTGACGGGGGGACACTACGTGGTTTAGTCAACACTAGGTCCCTCCTGCCTAGAACATGCCTGAAGCACGGCAGGGCATTCAACAAATACACACAGACAGTGCCTGTGTGTTGAGCCAGCGTGCCGCTCTGTGTGCTACGCACATGTCCCCAAGACAACTGCACAGAGAACACCATGTTCCGCAAGCACACACTCTGCTGCCTCTCATTTCTCTCCCAGGACACGCGCGAGACTTTCAGTGGAAAAATCATTATTTCTGGCAAACAACCAACTTTTTCTTTTTAACCTCGTGCACATAACACCTGTTTTTAAAAGAACAGGGTTGATCTATCTGTCCCTCCAGATGCAGAAGGAGCCACAAGGTGTCTGTGTGTGGGGTCATCGTACACAGGAAACTCCAGGAGGGAGGCAGGAGGAACCGCATCAAGTGGTCATTGCTGAGCAGAGAGGGAGGGTCTGGTGAGGGACACTTGCTTTTCATGACAAATTCTCGAAGGCTTTACCTCACACATTTATTACTTCTCAACCAAATGAGAATTTTTAAATCAGCCGAGGCTGCGGCAAGTCCTCCTCACCAAGGGCACGGGGACGGGGGTGGAGAGGTGCCACAAGGGACCTAGTGCAGCCTTCTACCACGGGCAAGGGTGCGGGAAGAGGCCCAGGACACGGGGATCCCCACGAGGCTAAGAGCCCGCAAAACGACACCCAGGAAGGAGGGAGGGGGAGGAGGGGGCAACCACCCAACCACCCCCCCCACCCCCCCCGCCGAGGCAGGCCAAGGGGCAGGGGGAGTCCTGTGGGGAGCTGTAGCCAGGCTGCTCCACGAGGCAGGGCAGGAGGGCCCATGGCCCCAAAGGCGGGTCTACGGTGTGTCTACACAGCAGCACTACCCAAAAGCGGTACTGCACAAGCCACGTAATCTAGCATCTCTAGCTCACGTGCTGAATGTATAAATGGCAGTATTTTATTTAACCAGATATACCCAAATGTTATTTCATCAAGCAACCAACGTAAAAAGGTATTAACAAGATCGTTCACGTTCTCCTTTGTACTGTCCTCAGAACCGGGTGTGCATCTACACTCGCACACGGGGCGCCTCTCAGACAGGAGCCGAGACAGCAGGCCGTGGGGCCAGGCAGGGCAGGGCAGACAGGACAGGCGAGGTGCTCCCTGCCACCAGCCGCTCGCTACGGCTCAGGGGAGGCGGTGTGGCTCAGGAAGAGCCGATGAGGACACGGATGGCCGCTGAGCTGGGCAGCAGGTGCCTGAGGCCCCCGGACTCTCCACTGCTGTTTACCTGCTTTTCCAGATGAAAATGCCCATAAGAGAAACAAAGCGGGCAGGCAGGGTGTGCCAGGGCTGAGCGAGGGGGGCCTGCAGAGCAGGCAGGGTGCTCAGGGCCCACAGCAGGTGCGGCAAATCCTCTGTGACCTCCAGGGTAGGCGATCTGTCCTCACCTCAATGAAAGGTCTTGCAATTTTGGGCGCGATGATTTCTGTAGCAGAAGGCTCCTGAGAGAGGACCACGAACTCCTCTGCCTTCACTGGGAAGCCGGCGTCGTCGGTGGGAGAACACACCTCAAACAGCTCCTGGATGGTCCGCTGCACACGAAACGCACATTAGTGTCCAGCTGAAAATGGGCCAGCACCTGACCTGAGCGTCAGACTGCATCACCAGGGAAACCGCCTAGCAATTCCTCATCCACACGCGCCACCCCGCCCCCGGTCATCACACAGCAACCAGGAGGACTGCAGGCCGCTGATGGGTACCTGTGTCAGGAAGGCCATGGAGTAGTCATTGCCCTGAGCGGCTACTTCCCGGATCAAGTCTTTGGTTCCGTTTTTCAATAGCTTCTCTTCAATGGAGTTACCACTCACAAGCCTACAAAACATAGACACGTGTACGGTAAACGGGCGCCTGGAAGCACGACGCCACGAGCAGTTGGGGTGCGGGGGGCCTGGTGGCACGGTTCCAGTGGCTGCTCAATGCCCAGGGTACGGCTGTACCCCAAGCATGGGCATCCTCTGGCTCCCGCTGCGCCGTGTAAACAAGCTACAGTGACCAGTGACGCCACGGGCCAGGGTCCCTGGAGGGAAATGCTGGGGACAAAGGGCACACACAATCTCCAGTTCAGCAGACCCTGCCAACCTGATGTCAGAACAGTGCAACCACCCCACGGCCCCAGTCACGGGTAGGCGCTCCCTCGGCCAGCACCCCGCCGGCAGCCATGCCCACTGCCGACCCGTCTGGGTGCGTAACGAAGGCCATCACACACGCAGCTACCTACTCTCTGCCTCCGAGCCTGGGCGTCCCACCAAACGTGGGGGCAGCTGGACTGGCCCGTTCGGATGCTCAGGTGCCTCCCCCCCTTTCTCAAAGAAGGGCTCATTTATCTTTCTTCTCAACTTACATGAGCTATCTAACCCTCTGTCTGTTGTGAGAATTGCCAATAATTGTCCCAATCTATTATTTGTGCATTAGCTTTGTTTATGGAATCTTCTTGCAAAACCAAAACTTAAGTTTTCATTTTACTACAGTCAGGTATGTCTGCCTATCCTTCCCTCCAAGCTTTCTGTTTGGCTAAAGTGATGCCTTCAAGCCACAGGTATCATCTCTTCAATACTATGCTAAGACCGCCGCTTTGTTTCTACACCTGCGTGCCTAACGCTGGCGCCGGTGTTCTGGCCATAAAGCGGGCACAACACTCCGACCCCAGCTCTTCCTCACGGTCCACGGTGTCAGCAACAAGCGCTAAACGACCTGCACTCCAATGAAGCTGGAACCCCACCCTGCTGGCTCACGCTCGCGCTGTTCACTGCTCGCCCCCAACGACGAGCCTTCCCCCAGACCTCTCCACTGCAACCTTTGTCAGCGTTTCTGTCGGCCGTTATCAGCTACCCTTCACTCCAAATACACTTTATTTATTTTTTTTTTTTTAAGATTGTATTTGACAGAGAGAGACACAGCGAGAGAGGGAGCACAAGCAGGGGGAGCGGGAGAGGGAAGAAGCAGGCTTCCCGCGGAGCAGGGAGCCCGACGCGGGGCTCGATCCCAGGACCCCGGGACCATGACCTGAGCCGAAGGCAGACGCTTAACCGACTGAGCCACCCAGGCGCCCCTGGATAAAGTGGTTTTTAAAGGTATTTGGAGGGGCGCCTGGGTGGCTCAGTCGGTTAAGCGTCTGCCTTCGGCTCAGGTCATGGTCCCGGGGTCCTGGGATCGAGCCCCGCGTCGGGCTCCCTGCTCCGCGGGAAGCCTGCTTCTCTCTCTGCTGCTCCTCCTCCCACTTGTGCGTGTATGTGTGTGCGCTCTGTCTCCCTGTCAAATAAATAAAATCTTTGAAAATAAATAAAAACAAATAAAACCCACTTTATCCACTCACAGGTACACACGCATGCACATACACAAACCCCCATGACAGCTTTCCTGAAAACTCTTCTGCGTGTTACTGTCGCTTCGGGGGGAGGACATTTTACGCACCAGGTCTTCCCGTGCCAGAACATAGCTCAGTCTCCAACTCCCATCTTATCACGTTTTGCACAATTTGATTCTTGTTTCCTACACATCCTGCACCTTCACTGCCAAGACTGTTCCTGACTTGTGGATCAGGGTTACTGAGAATAAAATAGTTTTCCCATTTCTGGCTAGTAACTGCTAATGGGTCAACGATTTCAGTAACTGCTGAAAGCATCACTCAGAAAAACGTTGCTCACACGACACTGGGAGAAGAGGGGATTTAATGAGACTGTCGCGTGAGCCATTAAACAATTAGAAGGATGCGTGGAAAAACATACAGCAAACGTTACTAACTTCTATCTCTGAGGGATACTTCTCCTTGAACCTCAGAGAGGCAGTAATGCAGCTACTTATATTCAGCCTCGGTGGAAGGAGTGGTCACCTGCACAGGTGGAGGCCTTGCACACGGTGCCGCCGCGCACACACCAGCACGCACGGGGGCAGGGCCGTCTGGTGCTAGCACGTATCAGAGACCCACTGTTATCACACCACGATGGATGCTCCAGCAGGTTCAGAAATACAGGGGAGAGGCTCCTCCACTTTCCTCGGTTATGTGAGGGGCCAGTGATCCTCTGTGTCTACAGGCAGTGCCCACGGATTTGAGTTCTTTCAGTCGCTGCTTTAGTGACAGACGACTCAAGCCAGGTAGCAGCTGGAACACTGAAATATAAACCGCCCTCCTTGGGGGTCAGGTGCACGACAGGTGCGTGTCGAGTGCACAGCACAGCTGCGTCTGAGCAACATAATTCGATCAGTTTCAAGCAAACCAATTATAAACTGAGCAAATGTTGGGCCTAAAGAAAGAACAGACAAAGCAGCAAGCAGTCTGCCTCAGAAAAAACAAACGATGCGGCAGAAACTTCCGGAACAAGCTGTAGCGTACCCTTGAGCCCCAGCAGCACCCTCCTGCCCCCAGGCCTCCACGGACTCCGTGTCGCGCCCGCCACCCTCACCTGTAGATGTGGACGTCCTTGCGCCTCCCGATCCGCTCGCACCACTCCTGGGCCTTGGCGTCCATCACGGGGTTCAGGTCGTTGTCATAGAACACCACCGCATCGGCCTCCACCAGGCTCACGCCTGTGGCGCGGCTGTGAGTCGACAGAATTGCACAGAAAATCCTCCTGTCTCTGTTGAAACTCCTCATCAGCTCCTGAGATGAAGTAAAGCTCTCGGGTTAGCTCCCCTGGTCAAAGCGGGCACAGCTGGGGCACATTCTGACGCCTACCAGCCAGGAACAAACGTCTGGCCCTCTCCCGCTTACCGATCACAGACACCCCCCACACTCTGCACATGCCAGGCCTCACTGACAAAAGGAAAACGTCAGCTCCCACCTGACATGGACTGTCAGCTCAACCCGTAGGCCCCAGGAGAACACAGAGTCTTCCCGGGGAGGGACGTGTGCTCGGTCCTGTACCCTCAGGCAATGCCAGGGCCTTCACAGCAAAAGGCCCAGGAGTAAGGCTGAGGGAGCAGGGAAACAGGCCCTGCCGTGATCTCAGCACCAAACCCGACTGTCACAGGGACCCCTCTTCTTCCCGGGGAGTCCGCGTGTGATCTGTTACATCACTGCCGAGGAAACCCGTCTGCCAACCCCATGCTGCACCTCCTTCTAGGCCCTCTGGGTGTGCGCGCGTGTGGGCTCACACGGGCTGGCAGCCTGCTTCCGGCAGGAGCGTTCTGCTTGTGCCACTACACCCCATGCTGAGCGCTCTAATGACCGCCGTGCAGTCCAGCCCACGGCCGCTCGGGACGGCGCCACCCAGCAGCACGGCGCACGCACGACCTAGCGACCCATTCTGCGGCTGCATGTGTGCATGGCTCCAGGGAGGAGCAGTGGAGCCGCACGCCCCACACCATCAGCCTGACTCCTAGAAAGCTGTGCAGCTTCACGCCGGCCAGGAGGGCCTGAGATCACTCATCTCGCTGTGCTGACCCAAGCAACGCACCTTAGCCACTCTGACAAGTGACAGGGGCACGCCATGTGACCTGCATTTCTCACAGGGTGCCTCGTGGGGGCTGCGCCCACGCTCTCACCCCCTGGCTGCGCCTCAAGCGCGCCGACCTGCTCCCTGTGGCCGCAGGCCACCACGCCCCGGTAACAGCGCGCACCCCGTAACAAGACGCACGGGCTGCAGACTCGCTAGAGCCCAAGGACGTGGAGCGGCCCCTCCCCTCATTCCGAAGGGCCGAACACAGCCCAGCGCTCACACGGCTCTGAGAAGCCAGGGCAGAGAGTGCAGATTCATGCGAACGACACTGCACCGTCGACGGGAACAAAGGAAACCCCCTCTTCCTTACCTGCCGTTGCTCGCTATTGGCGTTTTCATCGATCCTGATGTAGGTGAGGTAATGGAAGTTCAAGAACATTTCTAAAATGTCCAGCATGAGAACCATCTGTGACAAGATCAGCACTCGACGTCCTTCAGACTTCAACTTCTGAAGTAAGATGGCTAAAGCTTCGAGCTTTCCTACGGAGTGGACAACATCAGGTTTCTCACAACCCAAGGCAAGGAAGGCCAACCTCAAGGCCAGCGCAGACGGGAGCCCCGCAGTACCTGAGTCAAACTGGACCAATCTGAGCTCAGGAAACCGGAGGGAGCGCAGGGCGGTCATCCGCTGCAGCTGCTGCGCATAGGGAGCCGTGTGCTCTCTCAGGCAGTGCCTCAAGATCCTCATCCTGTGGCTGTAGAGGGATGGCGGCCTCGCCACCCACAAGGACGGGGGTGCAGCCACCACCGGAGGAATCACACACACCACCCTGAGAAGCAGAAAGCACTGTGTCGCACACGCTGCCCACAGCGTCTCCACCAGCAGCTCATCTCAGGAAGCAACAGCTCAAGAAGGAAGCGGGCAGAAACTTCCAATGGTGGAATGGTCAGAAAAGCCAGGGTGCCTAATTACAGTCACCACCGGGGTGACATGGCTGCTGGCCCACACCATCCATCACAGCAACCATGGGAGTGGGTCCCGCCAGTCCTGGCCAACAACCACCCCCCAGATGGAAACAATCAGCGCAGGGCACCCCCAGAGACTGCAGGAAAGGGCGCAGAGATGGCGCATTCCCCATGAAAGTCGTGTGTTCTGATGGGAATCTGGGGGTGCAGGTGCTGCGTCTCCAGGATGGTCTGGGGGGAGAATACGAACCCCAGAGCTGGTACAGCCACCGTGCCACCAGGAGGGAAGCCAGACTTAGCAGGAAGGGGCCCTGCTGAGAGCAGCACAATGACGACTCGGATGGGCCATTACAGCATGTGACACATGCCCTCCAGACCTCTGGATGCCACCCACGCCAGGACAGCCTCACTCTGGAGGTCAGCTCAAGCTGCGTTTCCCTGACTTGCTCCCTACCACACGCAAACAAAAAGGCCATCTAGCCCCAAAACATAGGTGGACAAAATCAAAGCACTAAATAAATGGAGAGCAATTCCACGTTCACTGATCTGAAGAGTCCACACGGCCAACACGTCCGTTCTTCCCAACCTGACCTAAACATTTGGTGTAATCCTAATCCAAACTTCAGCCAGTTACTCGGTAGATTACCAACACACTGAACCTAAGGCTAACATGGAAAAGCCACAGGCCGGAAGGCCCACACAATACCGAACGAGAACAAAGCTGGACAAGGGACACTGCCTGGCACCGGGTCTCTCTGTAAAGGCACAGGGATCATCGAGACAACGCGGTGCTGGTGAGGGAACAGGCCAACAGATAGGATGGAGGGCCCGGAGAGAGGGACAGTCACCTCAGCTCTCCCAACAGAGCGGAGACTATCTCTCAACAAGTGGTGCTGGAACAAGTGGACACCCACACGCAAACACACGAGCGTGAAAGACTCAGCCAGACATCCTGGCTTCCTAACAGCGCTACCCAAGAAACCCCAAATAACCACCAACCAAGATAAATTTGATCAAGCCTCTGAATCCAGCAATTTACAGACAACACGGGGAACAAAGCAACATGTCAGATCATACCTTGAGCAACCAATTCAGCAAATCCAGATTCTGGGAAATTCTACAGGGAAAACCACCAGGTTTCCTCAACAAATAAATAGCAAGGGGAAAAAAAAGGCAAGCTAGAAGCACAATCTACAGATTAGGAGCTACACGACATGTATCAGTCAACTGCTACGTATTTACTTTACTGTGATTTTAATGTGAACCATAAAAACATTTATGAGACAACCAAAACCGTGCGTGTGGAACAGACGCTTAACGGTATTAAAAACTGTTCTTTTTTTTTAAGTGTGATAATGGTACGGCGACTGTGTTTCTTTCAGAGCAGAACAAAATCTTATACAGGAACTCGTGTTTGTCCGGAACTTGCTGTAAATAGTCTGTGCCTCGGGGTAGTCAGCAGGTAAAACAAGACTGTAAGTGTTGAAAGTGGGCTATGGGTACGCTGGGGCTCACTGCGTTATTCTGCTTACACACATCTGAAGATTTTCTGAAATACGAGAGTCTTTAAATGGGGGAAAAATGAATCTAGACACAGACCTAGTCCCTTCACAAACACCAACTCAGACTGGACCGTGGATCTAAAGGGGACGCAGCCAAGGGGCCCCCAGAAGAGGACGCAGGGCGAGCCCGGGTGACCAGGGCCCGGAGAGAGGGGCAGGCAAAGATGACTTTCCAGGCCTAACCCCGATGGCATGGCCCGTGGGAGGACAGAGGGCTGGACTTCAGCAAACCTAAACGCTTCCACCGTGTGAAAGCCAATGACACGAGGAGACAAGCCACAGATGAAGAGAAAGTGTGGAAAACACCTCTGACAAAGGACTGTCATCCAAAACACACAAAGAACTCTTAAAACCCAACAATAGAAAACCCGTTTAAAAAATGGGCCAAAAACCCTAACAGACACCTCTCCAAAAAAGAGACGCACGTGGCAAAAAGCTACGAAAACAGGCTCCGCGTGGTATGCCCTCCAGGAAACGCAGATCACAACAGCCATGAGACACCGCTGCACGCGTGTGAGAACGGCCAGGACCCGCAGCACGGACCACAGGGACGTGACGAGGGGCTGCAGGGGCGCTCGCTGCTGCTGCTGCTGCTGGAGGTGCAGAAGGGCGCACTCAGCTCGTCTGCTGGACCATCTCCTACAAAGCGAAACACACTCCCACCAGATGATCGCACAGTCACGCTTCTGGGTTTTATTCAAAGGGACTGAAATTTACGTTCACACAAAAACCTACACATGGACGTTTACAGCAGCTTCGTCCGTGACTGCCGACACTTGGAAGGAACCAAGACATTCCTCAGTACGTGATGGACAGACGGGCGCATCCGGAGAAGGGAGCGTTATTGGGAGCTAAAAAGAAATGGCCGTCAAGCCACAGAAAGCTATGGAGGAAACTTCACCGCTCCTCGCTGAGAGAAAGAAGCCCATCTGAAGAGTCCGCAGCCGATACGACTCTGGAAAAGGCACTGCTAGGGGATAGTAAAGAGGTTGCCGGTTACCAGGGTTTCATGGGGAGGGGCGACCAGGCGGAGCACAGGGCTTCAGGGCAGCAGGAGGGCTCTGCGCGCTAATGCGGTGGATGCGAGCCGGGCCACAGGAGCGCTGCCGGGTCCCCACGATAAACACTCGGCCACGTGCACAGAGCAGAAGAGGGAAAGAAAACCCATCCTCGGGCTGGACCTGACCTGTGCTCAAAGCAGGGAACGGAGTGCAAACAGCATCGACACTAGGTGGGGCAAAGAGGAAGCCAAGACGCACGGTGGGCGGGGGGCGGGGCTGGCCCAATAGCATCTCTGTTTTTGTTTTCTCTCCTAGAGCTAGTTTCTGAATTTAACTCTTAAAGTTTCTCACCATGCAATGTGAGGTTTTTCATGTGGTTTTTAAATAAAATGTTCCTTTAAAAGAACATGGAGAAACTCATCAACCACACAGTGGTCTGTTCCACGTACCCAGAATGTACCCAGGCCAGCCAACGTTCACCCAAGTGCTGTCCGGGGACCGGCCCAGTGCCCAGGGGAAAAAAAAGCCACCTCAGGACACAAAGCCCTCCCGGAGGGTGGAAAAACGGGCCGGTGCCAAAGCTGAAGACCCAGGAAATGACTCAAGACAGACGTCTGAGAATAGCTCGCAGAGAAGGTGACGGGAACAGACTCCGTGACAGGACGACAAGCAGTGCCGGAGGCCCGCGGGAGCCTGTGGAGGAGAGCGAAGCGCAGGCACACACGCAGGCTGCCCTACCTGTCGATGACATCCTGCAGGCAGGCTTGCCGTTGGGCCAGCGTCAAAATCAGGTCCTTCTGACCATTTGAGGGCGACGTGTGAGCGCTCGCTGGCCCGGCACCCTTCCGCTGACTGCTGTCAGAAGCCCCGGGCCAAGGTGTCTGTTCTCGGCTGACCACGGAACAAATTCGCAGCAAATCTCTGCCATAGACGGGGGCTCGCGAGCAGCGCCGCTCGTTGACAAAGTAGATCTGGTCCAGTCGCTCTTTCAGAAGTCTGCTCTTCTCCTCCTTCGTGGGAAAGTGTTAAAAATGGTCACTGAGGCCCAGGGCCTGGTCTCGCCAAGCCCCGTGGTGTCACTCGCGCACGGTGACCCTGAGACACCCGTGTCCCCTTCTACGGCAGACCGCCACAGGAAGGAGGCATCTGTGTGCCTCAATGTGTGTCTCTAACTGAAGAGCCTCTCTCCAGACACGGTGAGATTTCTAATGCCGGGGAGATGGATATGAAAACGTAAAACGTGGAAGAGAATTTCTGTAACCACAAAACCCAGTTTCCTTTGTTATGAAATGTGCTTTTAAAGTCAAATTCTGGGATTCAGAGGGATGATGTGCTTTCAAAGGCATGTACGTCGACAACACCATTAAATATCACAACCGTCCCCCCAACAAGCAGCTTCTGAAAAACAACTTCCACGGGTGCAGGAGGGGCCCGGGCCCCACACGGTGCCGGTGTGGGTAGGGGCCATACCTGGGTTGGCCCTCCGACAGGCGAGGCTGGTTTGGGGGCCATTCCAGGTTCTCCAGCAGCCAAGGGATTGACCGCCACTCGCCCAGGCACACCAACTGCAAAGCAAGAGGGAGGAGATGGAACGCAAAGCTACGGTGGCTCTGCAGACCCGTCCTCGGGCAGCTCGCTCTCACAACGCATTGACTCAAGCCCTCATCACTCAGGCCCGCCCGCAAAGCACTCCGCTCTCCGGCCGTCATCCGAGCCATGGGCCTGTCTCTCTCCACTGGTGAGTGCCCAGTGCGCTCAGAGGAAGCACGCACACCTGAGGCCCGAGATCATCCTCAATGCCTACCACACAGCGCTGCAGCCACGTGGCCACGCACACATGCCCACACATGCCCTGGACTCCAC
Organism: Zalophus californianus; assembly: GCF_009762305.2. Lineage (NCBI taxonomy): Eukaryota > Metazoa > Chordata > Mammalia > Carnivora > Otariidae > Zalophus > Zalophus californianus. The sequence goes on from NC_045608.1 coordinate 976,129, forward strand.
CTGCCCGCCTGCCCCCAGCAGGGTTGGCGTTGCCCGCGTCCTCCAAAGCAGGATGGGGCCGTCGCCGCACCCCAGCGGCCCACTGCCAGCAGCCAGGCCAGCCACGTGTTCTGACAGACTGCACGGGAGGCACTGAGGACTGACGGGGCCTGGGGTGAGACAGCCCCTTCAGGGGACGGCTGGGGGCGGGGGAGGTGGCTACTGCCTTGGGGGGACAGGTGCCAGCAGCAGCTCTGGTGGGGTGGGAGGGGGCCTGGAGAACAGAACCAGCCACGGGTGGAAACGCGCGCCACGGCTAGAACACAGAAGTGCTGCCCTCCAGACCCCACGGCACGGCCCCACCCAGTGTCACCACAGACAAGACAGAGACCGGGGCTGAGCAGGGACAAGGGCTTCGGGTCAGGAGGGGTCCCCCTGCTGCTTCCACCCACGAACCCCACCCGCCTGCCCAACCTCCTCAGCAGACCACACGAGGCTAGGCATGTCTGGGAGGGCCAGACCGCGGTGGGAAGCAGGCCATGGACGGGCCAGATGGAGAAGGGCCCAAATCCTGTTCCATTACCTGTCCCAGGGGAAATTCTAGCACGCTCACTAAATGTCCGTGTGACCTTAGCAAACCAAATTTCTCATGATTCCAAGCTTCTTGTCAGAACAAAAAGAAAAAACTCTAGGCGAGTGGAGACCAGTCATATTCCAGATTCCTCTCAGAGGGAAAGGAGAGAGAAAACAGACCAGGCTGACAGTGGCCCGTCTGCGGAGAGCAGAGACCGTCCCAGCGGGATTTGCAGCTTCTGAGACGTAGCCACGGGCACAAGTCATAAACAGCTCCCTGTTACCTTAGAAGCAAAGTCTCACAGAAAGAAGCTTCAACGCGTAAGTGTTCCCGCTCAGGACACTCTACCTGGCGCGGTCACGGGGGCCGGGCCTGGGCCGCCGGTCGGGGGCTTGCTTCCCAGGGCGTTGAGGGCGCCCGCCTGAGACATGGTCTGCACCACCACCGGGCCCGGCGGTCGCAGGTACGGCTGCCCTGGGGCAGATACAATCTGAAGAACGCTGCCTGCAATCACAAGAGCACCAAGAGGGTCACGGGCTGCGCGTGCCGCCTCCTACCTGCTACACGCAGCCCATCCAAACACACAGGAACAAATGAAGCCACAAACCAAACATCCAAATTCAGATTTACTCCAACAAGGCAGCACAGAGTTCAGTTACTTGAAAAAAATGAGAGTATTTCATTGACAGTTAATGGAAAACTAAGGAACACAGTCCCTTCTACTTAAAGTCAAGAAAATGCTCCTCTATTCTTTGCCCTTCCTGACTTCGGGCAATGCAGTAGGCACCCAGGATGGGTCTGTCAGGCCTGCCTGAGGCCCCAAGCCAGTGCCAGGGCAAGAGTCCCAGCTCTGGATCACACGTGGTACCGGCTGGCCCGTGAAGCCGATGAAGGAACGTTCAAACACGCCCTCTAGCCTCAAAGCTCAGCTCTCTCCGCACTTAGTTTAATTAAGGAGCCACGTTCCGCCTTTTGTGTGACGAAGTCTGACATCGTTTACTCTGGAGGAACGTCCCCATGCCGGGTTCCGCGCAAAGCAGAGCCTGCCGGAGGTATAGACAGATGGCCTTACCCCTGTGGCCAGAAAACTGAAAGAACAGGGAATTAGGCCAAATTACAAGCTGTCTTTGCTGCAGGCTTCCTGGGGCCTCCACTCCGGTGTGTGTGACCTTCCAGCGCCCGTACGGAGCGTCCCAGTGTGGGCTTACAAGCGTGGCTCACACCCCGTCCCGGGGGTGCTGCTGTGGGTGCCACGTGTGGCCTACGCCCACAGCCAAGGGGGGCTCAAGCTCTAAGCCGCTACCATCCAGTCACTTAGGGCTAATCCCAGGGTGCCCCTCGGACTGGCCCATCTTCTGACAAAGCAGTTGAAAGCAGTTACCACAGGAATACGTCATGCGCAGACAGAGGCCTGAGAGGCTTTGATCTAGGCATCAATGCTGTAAAACCTGTACATGAAAGAACACAGCTTCTACATAATTTGCTAGTCCTGTGGTGGTTCTAGGACAAGTTATTTCACACTAAAATTAAAAAGTAACAAATATCTCTATCTTGATTTTAAAAATAGGGAATATTTGGGGCACCTGGCTGGCTTAGCCAGTGGAGTCTATGACTCCTGATCTCGGGGTCGTGAGTTCAAGCCCCACACCAGGCACAGAACTTACTTAAAAGAGTATAAAAATAAAAAAATATAAAAATGAGCAACATTTCCAAAGAGCCTGTTTTGTCAAAAAAAAACTACCAGCTACACAGCACACGTCCACCACAGGCAAGCAGGTGCTTTGCTTGTTGCCCGGCCGGCCCTCTCAACACCCCACAAGGGAAGGCTCATGCAGGCCGTCTCCAGGTGAGGCACCTGAGCTCCCAGGGCTGCCTGACGCGCCCAAGTGGCAGCGGCAGGGGAGAGACCAGGCCGAAAGCAGGGCACGGGGCGCTGTCCCCTACCTTGCAGCTGTAGGGGCTGGCCGGCGGTGAGCTGCCGAAGCTGGCTGTGCGACAAGGTGAACTTGTTCCCCTGGAACTGCAGTGTCACCGGGGTCTCTGGCTGGGCGACCCGGCTCTGCGGCCCCGCCAGGGAAGCCAGCTGGGCTATTTTGACCACCTCCCCACCTGCGGAAATGCAGAGGAAGACGGGATTAAAACCTCTGGGAGAAGTCTGCAACTGTTCTACTGACGACCATTCGTCGTCCAGAATGACCGTCTGCGGTAAATGGAAGCGTCATGGAAACGTTTCTTAGGTATTGCTTCCTAACGCTTTCAGAAAATAATCATTTTAATAGAAAAGAGAAAATTAATATTGGATCTTAATGGTTAATTTATTTAATCAGAACTGGTAGAGATTTTCGATATCAGATCTTAATTAACCAAACTACCAACCTTTTACTTTTCTCTCCAACCAATGAAAAAGCAGCAAACGTCAAATACAGCAGAAATCTATTTGTAATATACCTTGGAACTATCATATACTAAGTATCAACCTCTTTTTTTTGTTTTTGTTTTTTTTAAGATTTTATTTATTTGACAGAGAGAGAGAATGAGAGAGAGCGAGCGAGCACACATGAGAGCGGGGAGGGTCAGAGGGAGAAGCAGACTCCCCGCTGAGCAGGGAGCCCAGATGCGGGACTCGATCCTGGGACTCCAGGATCATGACCTGAGCCGAAGGCAGTCGCTTAACCAACTGAGCCACCCAGGCACCCCTCTAATATCAACCTCTTTAGAAAACTTTCAAAATGTGAAAAAGTACGTGTCCAATTCAGTGCACAGAGGTACACAAGATTATACCCCTCCGAGTGTAAGAGAACGGGTCACTAGCGTAAACACATCACACAAACGTGGCTGTAAGAGATAAAGGTTCCCACTAACTTGGACTAGACTGTAGGATTCGATCTAGAACGCTGACTGAACAAATGCCAGACTCGACACTGCTTAACACATCGTTTGTGAAAACATAACTCGGATGGAGTCCTGTGCACTCGGCTCAGAAAGGTACTACCTGAAGGCGCTGAGTGAACGCCAGGGGTACAGCGTTCTGCCCCCCAATGGCTGATAGTGGAATATAAACGCTCCCCTCAAAGAAATCCATGCCAGAATGATTAGTGACACCATACAGAGAACAGTTAGCAGAAGACCAGGAAGAAACCCAGAGGCCCTGCCCCCAGAAGCTGTGCACAGGAGGGACGACAGGAGGCACCGAGACGTGCGTGTGCACAGAGTCCCCGGCCCTGCTCCGTCCACACAGAGCGAAGGGCAGCAGGGGGCTCTGCCCGAGCTCAGCTCCCATGGCACGGCCCCTGCAACACCTGTCCCTGGCAAACAGAAATGTCACCCGTGCAGGGGCTCCCTCCCCCAGGCAGCCAGCAGGACTGTAACTCTTCACTCCCTGGCAGTGGAAGCAGCAAGGTCTCGTCACAATAGACTAGCCCGAACTCGGGGTCTCCCCGTGACATCCGCCCCCCAGCTTCCCAGAGAGACCTCCACACACTGGTCACAGCCACCGAGGGGACGTCTGAGAAACGGTGCCTACGACCGTCTGCCTAAGGGCACTTCCTACAGCCCGATCAGCAGGGGCACATGAAAGATATGCAAATATGCTAATGACACTGGTCACAGTAAAAAGACCTAAGGAAATGTGGTAATATTGTGACGTTTTCATCACCAATTTATTATGAGACGTCTCAGCTGAGCAGGAATTCACTCCAGGCTTCAATGTGATCATAAGCGAAAGAGTCAAAACAAGTCGTGGTTTTTAACAACCGGCACCGGTTCCCTCGCTGGCGAGAACATTACGTGCTCTCGCCTGAGTACCACCTGCTCCCCGGGCTGAGCCCCGTGGCCGACGGAACCAGCCTCTGGCTGACACTAAGGACAAGTGAGGCGGTCAGCACACCAGCAGAGCATGCGCGGGAGGAAAGCAGAGCTGATGTCCGGGGGTCAGGAGAAAGGGCAGAGGAGGACAGGGCCCTGACGCTGGCCCTGCAGAGGGCGTCCCTCTGCACACCTAGGGCCAGAAACGACAGCGTGGCGAAAGGCAGAGCCCGGGCGTGGGGTTAGGGAGACAAAGGGAGTGGACAGCAAGGCTCTTCACACACGCTGATCGGAACACAACTTCCCGTGGCAAAGACGTGGCAGAACCGGGAGGGGCGAGGCCACTTACTGGGCAGGCGCGCCTGAGCCTGCGAGGTGAGCACCAGCCCCTGAGGCAGCGCGCTCTGCCCCGCCGGGTGCGAGGGGGCCTGGGGCGGGGGCGGGGGCGGGGCCCGCGGTTTCGCAGGATGGGCTGGGCTAGGTGCTGCGCTGGAGGTCGAGGCGGGCGGCTGTCTCGGAGCGGGAGCGCCGGTGGAGGCCTGGGAGGTCTGAAACGGGGCTGCCGCCACTGCAATCGATAAGGTTTGTTTGTGCAAAGCCGTTAGAGGTTCTTCACGAAATGCAGTATTTTAAACCCGAATTTCAAAGAAACAAAACAAACATTTCATTAAAGTCTCTCAGATGAGAAACCCTCTCTTAAAAAAAGGGGTGGGGGGGTGGTTTATGGGGTGAAATGGAACTTTCTCTATCTGCTGTGCGGTGTTCTCTGAGTTCATCAGCAGGCCACGCAATCCGCTTCCGCAGGGCACGGAGTGCTGGGAGCCAGCCGGTCCGACGGGGCTGCACCCCACCCGCACGCCCGGGGCAGCGCTGCACGTGCACGGCGGGCCGGACGCGTAGGAGCCAGTGACGGAGGCTGGAACACCATCCCGTTACCTTCTGCCAGTCAGCCCTACCCTTCTTCGCAGTGACAGTCGGGCTACGTGCAAGTGGGGCCCCACACTCGAGAGCAGCCTTCCTGAGCTCCCATGCACAGTCGGACACGCACGTCCCTGCGTAACAGAGCCTTTGCCGAGGCTCACCTTCAGCAGCATGCCAACAGCGACTCGACCAAGACTGCAGCGTCTTGTTCGGGGAAAAACTCCAGTTTCAACAAACCAAAAGGCCTGAAACTCCTGGGTGAGCCACGTGAGGTGTAGTCTGGAGCAGGCAGCCTGTCCCCAGGGGCAGGGGAAGTGCCAGACGCTCCATCCACAAACACCCTCGGTAACCCCGAGGGCACGCCAGCACGTGAGGCATACCTTTTGCATCTGGATTTGCAGAGAACGTGGCAATCGGTGGCCGTCCTCGCACGTGGCCCTGCGGAGTGGCCGTGGCTGTGGCAGAGGCTGCTGTCCGGGGTGGGTGTGTGCTGGGGAAAGCCACGGTGCGACCCTCGGGCTTCTGGCCATACTGCACGGGCTGAAACAACCTGGCAAGAAGGCGTGTGCGCCACTGAGACACGGGGGGCTTGGGCTGCCAGAGATGGTGACGGTCCTGACTCCCGGTGCAGCTCAGAGAGGGGCTGGGTCTCCAGACAGGCACCGAGAAGCTCAGCACAGGTCCGGGGGAGGTGCCGACCACCCTCGGGACACAAAGTGGCAACGTCTACCCCGAAGCTGGGGGACACGGCGCTACTGCGTACAATGCAAGTGGAGTGGGCAGGAAGCCACATCCAACAATCAAGTGACAAGACAGCACATGTCACGGTGGCTGGAAGTGGTATCGGCGCCTTGAAGGCGATGGGCTAACACCACCAGCGGGGACTCACGCCCATGGTCGCTGTTTCGGGTGTTACCACCCAACACTCTTTAGAACCTTTTTACCTGGAAAACCGTAATGGCAGGAATTGTCTATTTTCAACTCCCCCATGCCAGGCACCAGCTAGAAACAGCCAGGAGAAAGCCGACGACCTGGAATCAGGCCGGCCCAGGAGAGCCGCAGCCCCACCGGCACACGTGCGGATCTAACGGAGCACTGCAGGCCCCCACGAGAGTCAGGCGGACGGTGGTGGGGAGGGCACGTGCACAACAGGCAATGGCAATGGGCAACAATCTGCACAGCTGGCCCCTTCTCTCTAAACTTCTCTTTTCTTGTTGCTTTCTCATTTTCAACCCAACCGTGAGATGTTCTGTATTTCCAACTTGCTGGATTTAACCTATCTTACTAAGTCATTTATTTCCACTTCATCATTTCATGCGTTCTGCCCCTCCCAACCAGGTGGCACCTACAAACTCCGGTGTCCTTCAGAAGTCCCCGTGCTGCTGTCAGGGGTGGAGCCCTCTGCCCACCACCCAGAGTGCACCCTTGCCCGGAGACAGCGGCCACCAGAGCATACACCGGGCAGAGCAGCCAGACCTCCTCCCCACACACACCCCTCCCACACCTCCCGCATCCCGGGGCTGCTTCACCAGCACCGCCAGGCTGTCCCTTAGGAGGCCGAGGGGCCACACCGTCCCACCCGGCGTGCAGACTGCCCACACAGGCCACATGCAATGAGCTGCCCCACAGACACTAGGGACACCAGCAGAGATTCCAGAAGCAGGCAACCCAGTGAGAGGATGGCCGTTTCTTCCCCCCCGCCCCAGCCACAGCCGGGTCCTCGTGTGAGCTCCCGCCACACATCCCAGCTCTCCGTGAGGGGCTGTGGGGCTGGGTCCTTCCAGGGAGGGGAACATCACCGAGCCCACGGCTGATTCAGGGCCAGCCAGAACCCAGGTGGGGACTCTGGTGAGCAGGAGGCAACGCTCCAGGCCACGCACCTGCTGGGCTTCAGTCTCAGGGCTGCTGGCCTGCCTGGCGGGGGTGGCGCAGTGAACAGCTCGTCCATGAGTTTCCGTGTCACCTTCTTCTTACACAGCAATTCTGCTTCGTGGCGAGTCATTTTATTCTCTAAGCCGATAAGATCAAATATAGAGAGATCTGTTTCCTAAGGAGAAAAACAGCAAAGTTTTGCTCTGGGAGACTGGAGGAAAATGGGAACCCAAGCACATTCCTGATAGGACGGCCAGGCCTGCACAGCCCTGCCCCCTGGGATGCGCCCTGACGCCATTCCAGGGCTCAGGCAGGCTGCTGGACCACAGCATGCCTCAGTGTCCCCATTGTTAGGAGCACCCCACGTGGCAGTTGTGAATGGAGAAGGCAATGCTTGGAGAGAGACTGGACTCGGCAGACAGGGAGGGGGTTCCGGACAGCGCGAGAGCCAGGCCACGTCGACAAGGGGCGCCTTGGGGGAGAGACCCGTGCGTAACAGGGAAGCAGAGGTGGGCACGCGACATGTCACTCGGTCCAGAGCCGTGGGGACGTGCATTCCAACGGGCAGGACACACTGCCTGAATCCCCAGCTGGGGCAGACGCCCCGCATGCCCAGCAGCCCCACAAGTGCTTTTCTAACGAGAAAGTGCAGTCGCACTCCCGCCGCGACGTTGAGCATCAAAGGGGACGACGACGGCAGGTGCTGACGAGCCCTCCTGTGTCCTTGTGCACGTGTGGGGGTGTGAAAACCGCCCGACCGATCTTCAAAAGGTTAAACATGGAGTAGGCACATGACCCTACGATTCCACGTCTAGATATGTGCACAAGAAATATGGAACCTATGTCTACACAAAGCTAGTCCATCAACGTCTGCAGTGACACTACTCACAATGGCCAAAATGTGGAAACAACCCAAGTCCGTTAACTGATGACCAGATCAACATGACCCTTCCGCACCAGAGAACACGAGTCAGCCTTAGAAAGGAGGGAGGTCGGGACACACGCCACAACCCGGACGCCGAAAGCACTACGCTCCCTGAAGTAAGCCAGACACAAGGACCACGTGGTGAGGGATTCCATCTGTACGCAAAGTCCAGGAGAGGTGGACTCACGAGGCAGGTCAGGTACGGGGCTGCCTGGGGCAGGGAGGGGCGGGACAGGGGAACGGGAGGGATGGCTCATGTCTGTGGGTTCTCTCTTGGCAATGACGGAATATTCCGGAATCGGCGGTGATGAATGCAGGCAGGTTCAGCTGTCTTCTCACTGCTGTCCCGGTGGCTGGAAAACTATTGGACACCCAGCACACCTCAAGGCTTGCCGAACAAATGACAACAAACACCACGACTTAACACACACTGAGTTCTCGGAAGCCAGGCACACGTAAGGTTCTTCCCATGGATTCAACACACACAACGGCCATGGAAGCGCACGACTGTCCCTGTCCTGAGGGCGCTCCGCCCAAAGCCCCCCAGCCAGTGTGGGGGCCGGGGGACACAAGGGCTCTGGGCCCAGAACACATATCAGGGCCCCGCAAACGCGCACAATTCAGGAAGAGGACCTCACCGAAGACCTGAGAGTGGCCCGTGACGGCGCTCACTGAGACACCCACGTGTCCTCAACAGGCCTCACCGTGGTGGGGACCAAGCACCCCTCCAAACAGCCCGCACGCCATGCCGTTTCCCATGCTCCGACAGCACATGCGATACTAGGAACCCCTCCCCTGCTATTTCCGAGCCGTGGCTTGTCCCCCCGCTCGGGCCAACTGCAGATGCAGACCCCGTGTCAGCCGAAGGCCACCCAGCACCAGGTGATTCCAAAACACAGGATGAGCACGTGGAAAGCAACCTCCCGGAACCACGGTAGCTGCAACTTGTGTGGAACCGACGTCGGGGAGACACGTACCTTCCAGGAGTCTCCGTCGAGCGCCTTGAGGATGAGGGAGGCAGAGCGGTACTGCAGTGGCCCCGCCGTGTAGGATGACTCCGGGAGCCGGGGCTCCACGAGCCCAGGGTGGTTGCAGATCCTCTGCAGCCGCAGCAGGATGCTCAGCACGTCCACAAAGTGCCCACTCTTCAGCGCCTCCTGGGTTCTGCTCTCAGGAAAAAAACACCAGCGCTACCATCAGCGTGCGTACTGTGTGCGCTGCTGAGTCCAGAGCACACAACTGCCTCGCTCTCCCCAGCTCTGCTTTAGTAATGAGTTCTCTCACAACGCTCACGTCCCAACTGCCCTCCAGGTGGCTCTGGCTCTCCGACTCACTCACTGTCCCCCCGGAACAGGCTGGGGGGCCAGGGAGCCAGCAGTGGGGGTCAGACGGGCACGCAGCTCCCCCTCTGATCCTCCCCTCCCAGGGGAGGACGACAGTCGACGCGGACAGCAGTGACGGATCTCCGCCCCACGGTGCTGAGTGCCGTGGAGCAGGGGAGGGCACCAGGCAAGAGCACCGGACCTGAGGGAAGGAAAGGCCCCTCGGGTGGGACGCCAGCCCCGGCCCTGCAGCCACGAAGAAGGCAGACACACGGGCTAACCGCATGCGGACCAGGACCACGCAGCCAACACAGTCTAAGCAGAGACCTCCAGGGTCTCCAAGTGAGGAGGAGGGCACAGTGCCCCCAGCAGCTGAGGAAGGAGCCGTGGAGGACAGGCCAGGAGGCAGGCTGATCCACAGAGACCGGGGGCAGACGCAGTGGGATGGAGGGACAGACGGGGGCAGAGAGAACGGCCAGCCTTCCAAGTGAGCAGCAGGGCGACGGGCTACGGTGCTAGAGGATAGGACAGCCCAGAGAGCAAGGGCTCTGGGGTCGCCCTGGGGAGAGCAGGTCTGCAACGCTCCAGGGACAGCCCAAGCAGCCACGGGAGAGCGTGGGCCACTGGGGAGCGCGGCGGTAGGCAGGCTGTGCCAAAAGCCAGCAGAAGCCCACACAGGCGGTTCTCAGCCACAGCACAGGGGCTAAGCAGGGCGGAGACGCGCACAGAGGCCGCAAGCTCGGCTCTGGAGAGCGGAGGGGGCGGGGGGGGTATCTAAAGTCACACCTGTCTGTACAAGGACACGCTTCCGAACAAAAGGCTAAAGCACAAGTGAGACCCAGGACCCCGAGAGAAGCCCCTGGAGGGGAAGAGGCTCACACACAGCAGGTCTGCGGGGCCCCCAGGAGGGAGGGGGAGACGAGGTCTGCCGAGAAGAGGGTGCACCTCACGATGGCAGGAACATGAGACACGGCCACCACAGAGTGGCCAAAGTGAAGCTCAGAACCCCCTCGACGAAGCCAGACCATCACATCAACATGCAGCGAGGACACCTGTCGTCAGGAGCTAATGTGAGCTCAGGGAGAGACAAGCTCAACACTTCCCATTTGACTTGACCGATTCAGGGGAAAAGAGGCCCAGAGACACGAAGGGGGACAGTCACTTCCTACTGCTCCATCGGGAGCAGAAGCCACACGACAGCCTAGGTGTGCGGTCACCAGCATCCCACATCCACAGGCAGGACTGACGTCGGCACCCGCCCGCTCCCAAGGCAAGCCCAGCATGCCCATGGCCCAGCCCTGAAGAGCGATGGCCCGGAGATCCTGAGAACGCGGTCTGCTCCTGGCGAAGGAATGTGAGGGGAGCCCGACAGCCGAGCACGGGGCTCCTTCCGCAGGAGAGCAGCGCCCTCCACCGACCCAGCCCTTCCTAACCTCCCTCCAGCCAGCACCTGGATGGGGAGCTGCCCGACAGCCGGCCCGGCGCGGAGGGCTCTGCGGATCCTACCGTCCACGGAAACACTCAGCCACTGCAGCGCCACTGATGCCGTTTCTCAGGGACCGGGAAAGCGTACCAGGGAGTAAGAATGCACACTTACGTTCTGTCCTAAAATTCTCCACACCTAACCCAAAAAAACCAATGTGAACGGCAAAACCGTGTCCTAAAGGCTCTGCACACGCACACTGTCCCGATGATGCTATGAGTGTGATGATGCGATGCCCACAAGGGGACGGCGCCCAGGGGGCGCAGCAAGACCAGCACGTGCAGCCTCAGGGCAGCTACCCCGGGAGGAGAGACCCAGGCGCTCAAGCGGCACGTGCGGCCTGCGCGAGCCTCGACTGAAACACCACGAGCCTTGCCCATGAATTCAGGGAGCAGGCCGGGAGCCAGGCCGGTGCTGGGTCAGCTGGGCAGCTACACGGAGCCCGGGCGAGCGCAGGTTCCAGACGCCGTCCCCACAGACGGCCAGGTGACGGCAGAGGCCCAGCGCCCCCAGCTGGGCAGGACCCGCAGGTGCGAAGCCGGCTTACCCGGGCTGCAAGATCACGTCCTCGTACAAGGCCTTCTGCCGACTCGACAGGCGGCATTTCAGCACATGCTCGTACTTCTTCGTCAGCTGCTTCTCCACGTCTCTCTTAGTCCTCCTCAAGATAAAGGGCTGCGTCACCTGAGAAGAACACCAGTGTGCGTCGTCCCCTTTCCAAGATGACGTCACCACACCCAGCCCACAGCAGGGCACGGCGCCGCAGCTGCCGCCCGCACATACCCGGTGCAGCCGGATGACCACTTTGTGGTAGTAGTCCTGGTTCTCGTCGTTCGGGGCCTTCAGGGGCAGGTGCAGGTAGGGCCTGGAGATGCCAGGGATGAGGAAGTGCACCATGGTCCAGAGCTCCAGGAAGGTGTTGTGCAGGGGCGCGTCAATCAGGAGCAGGCGCTGCTGGCTGTGGGAGAGTGAGAGGCGACAGCGCCCATGGCACCCCGGGAAGCTGGCCAGAGGTGCGCTTCCCGTGCAGACATTCAAGGACAGGAACAACAAGCTCACAGGGCCTCCAGGAAGGGACCTGCGGCCCCCACGCACTGAGCGAGGGGAAGGGAACTGGGTAGCTGAGAAGCAGCTCGGTGTGCCCATGACCACACGCACCCCTCCACCAGCCACACCCAGGACCCCGAGCAGGGCATGCAGGTCAGACCTCCTCAGGGTGAACACGGCCTCCCAGTGCCTCTCGGTCATGCCGCGGACGCGCTGCATCTCGTCGATGACCAGGCACCGCCACCGCACGCGCGTGAAGGCCGCGTAGCCCCTGAAGAACTGCTTGTAGGGCGCGATGCACACATTGAAGCTGTTGGGCTCCGTCCACTCCTGCAGCACATAGAACAGGCTTCACCTGCGGCAGCACCCCCTCCGGGCGCACAGCCCGCCGCCGCTTACCCTGACCTGCCCCTGACCGTGCCGCCCGCCACGGCCTGCTCCCTGCCGCATGTCAGACAGCAGAGCTTGTGTTTTCAGGACCTTGTCCTGTGGGAGTCTACAGTGCTCGTGAAGACAAACCGAGAAGGTGCTCTGAGGCATGAACTACGGTTTCTGGAAAACAGGTCACCAGAGAGCGTCATGAAGGGGAACCAGCTTTCATGGGATGCAACCCGAGTAAGGAAACTACTGAGAGGGGGACGGCAAGCAGGGGCATCCACGCTGCAAGACTACTTTGTAAGCTTTCGAGAAACAGGGAAACAAACTACATCCCAAGGTACTCACTTCTCCGGTAAATACTACTCAACACAACAGTCTAACAATGAGGCAAATGTTTATTTTCAATGAAAAACTGTAGCCTCTGGTACACTTTCACTCAGAATCTGATGCCAGACAGAACAGGGCAGGAAGAAGAAACCCCGGCCAGCTCTGCTCCCATGGCCAGCCTGCGCGTCACCTGTAGCCCTACGGGGTTGTTCCCATGGGAGGCACCTCACGAGACCCCAGCTCAGAACTTGGAGCACACCCCAAGTCCCCGCTCACGCCTGTGGCGCTCACTGGGCCTACAGGTGGGAGGGATGGCTCTGGAAGGAAAGCGGCCGTGGCCGGGCGTGGGAGGAGCAGTGTGCATGGGGCTCTCCTCGCAGGGGCAGGCTGTGCTTTCAAGGGGCTCCAAACCTAGGAACGCCTTGAAGGCCTAGTGTCTCACAAACCAGGGGTTTACAACAAGTACACAAACACATCTCGACATTCTGAAATCTGTCTTCTATACAGACAAGATCATTCCTGTCCAATTTTACTTCATGTTTAAAATAAGATACCTGTCTCTTTGCTTTCAGTTCTCTGTGGCTGCCAACATATAAGAGGGTTTTGAGCCCAGGGCACCAGCGCTTCAGCTCGAGCTCCCATTTGAGGATGTTACAGCCTCTCACGACCACGAGGTGAGGGCCCCAGTTACCTACAAAGGAGAGAAGAGACAGGACTTTCCTCTTGAACCAAAACCATCTGACAAGCCCGGACAACTGGCGCTGTGCTGAGCAGAGACGTGGGGCAGGTACACGGGGGAAGGCCCCGGGCATGACGCGGAGGCGTACTCCTCCATACCGCGCAACCCCCAGACCTGCGGCCGAGGGGCGGGGGGACCTGACACACAGCAGGTGCTCAACAAAGAGCTGCTGAGTGGGGGCTGAAGAAAGTATTTATTCAAAAATACAGTGAATCCCACAGTGAGCACAGGGAAGAACGCGCATCTATGAGAACAGTGCCCAGAAAGCGAAGGAAGCATGCTGACTGGGCGTTCGGACCCTGCCTGGAGCCCTCCTTGGCAGCCGCCAAGTGAGGCACATTGGCTCAGCCTCCAGTCAGAACACGCCCAAACCACCCCAAAATGAACAATTTCAACTTCAGTATTTCAAAAAATAATGCTTTGAATTATTAGAATATACACAAGACAAATCTCCACTTCAGTGCTGTAAAGGAGACGTACACCACGTTGAGAGACAAAGACGGCAGACTTGGAAAGGCTACATGAAGGGCACGCGGCCGTGGCCAGTACCGCTCGTGCGCACAGCACGGCCTGCCGGGCTGACAGAAGAACCGCCCAAGAGGGAAGTGAACAAAGACGTAGACAGAGGGAAGAGGGCAGAAACTCTTTAGCAGGCACACACCACGAGAAGAGAGATGCAAATCAACCCCAGATGCCCTTTCCTCCACCAAGGAGAACCACGATTTTTTAAAAACCAGCATTTAGAACATTGTTCCACGTTTGGTTTTCTGCAAGGCCCCTTATTCCTGACACTGTCGGGGCCCAGTTTGGGCCTCCTGAGGGAGGGGCTCTGCTCTGTTCACAGCCTCACCCTCATGCCCAGACCGGTGCCTGGAACAGCACGGGCACCAGACAGGTACCTAGACTTTGAGGGACTCATTCATTCATTTGTTCAACTGATGAACTAAGAGCCCCTGTTTTTGGAAATGTAGGCTACCTCCAATTTCTTACTATTCTGCATACAGTAATGGACAATTTTTCCACCTAAACAATAAGACAGTAAGGCAAGGTGGTAGTTTGAAGTAACTGTATCTATTAAAACAGATTTTAAAGTGCTACTCTGAAAATTTCATGACACTAGGTCAGAAAACAGGAACAAATTAATGCAAGAAAATAAGGAGCCCTGGTGTCAATCCATTTGTATTTAAAAACCGAGGAGGGCGCCTGGGTGGCTCAGTCGGTTAAGCGACTGCCTTTGGCTCAGGTCATGATCCCGGAGTCCCAGGATCGAGTCCCACATCGGGCTCCCTGCTCGGCAGGGAGTCTGCTTCTCCCTTTGACCCTCTTCCCTCTCTTGCTATCTCTCATTCTCTCTCTCAAAATAAATAAAATCTTTAAAAAAAAAAAAAAAAAAACTGAGGAGGTGCCTGAATGGTTCAGGGTCCTGGGATCGAGGCCCGCATCGGGCTCCCTGCTCCGCGGAGAGTCTGCTTCTCCCTCTGCCTGCCACTCATGCTCTCTCTCACTCAAATAAATAAAATCTTTAAAAATAAATAAAGAAAAAGTAAAAGAAAATAAAAAACTGACTGAGATTGATGAAGATTTTCACACAGAGGGCAAAAGGAGGCACTGCTAGCTCGTGATGGTGAGGGAAAGGCGCAGCAAGCCCGGGGAGAGGGAGGAAGAAGCTTCCCCGAGTCGGGGCGGGTGGTCATCACCCTCTGCACACCCCATCTCAGAGGTCTGCTGAATGTCAGCGGTTTCCATGAGACCTGTGGCAGGATGCCACCTCCCTAATTTAAAGAGTCCCCTCCCGGCTTGTGAAACTCCACAAGGGGAAGAGATGTGTTGGCTCTTCTGGTCGGCTGTCCAGGAGCCCACTCAATCTGCATCTGGAACACTCCCTCTGCAAGAGAAACACCACAGCTGACCCATGAACAACATGAGTATGAACCACACGGGTCAACGTAAGCCCACACAGATTTTTTTCCGATATGTACAGTACTGTATGTCCTCTTCCTTGTCATATTCCTAACGACATTTTCTTTTCCCTGACTTTATTCTAAGAACACACTACATAATACGTAGAACCTACAAAACACATATTAGTCACCTGTTTGTGTTACCGGGACAGCTTCTGGTCAACAGTTAACTATCAGTAGTTAAGTTATGGGCAAGGCAAAAGTTATACGTGGATTGTTATTTGTGTGGGAGTTCAGTGTCCGTGACCACCACGTTGTTCAAGGGTCACCTGTATATAAGACCCTGTCCTGTGTTAGAGACACAGGCACATGCCCTTCTACAGGCCTCAAAGGCACAGAGCAGGGGACAAGGCAGGCACCTGGCCCACAGACTGAGAGGAGGGCGTGAGCGGGGGCAGATCCCTGAACATGCCAATACAGAGGCCACGGGGCCTGGACCAATGTCATGTGAGTTCAAAGAGTCCAGGGGTGGACAGCCCGTTGCAGGGGAGGCAGGCACTCTGTGTCTGCTGCAGTCCAGCTGCCGAGCCCGAGCAAGGTCCAGACAGCACCCCCTAAGGAGCCCCAGCAGTGGGGCAAAAGTGCTGTAGGTGGTGGAGCCCGGCCAGGAGGCAAGGGATGCACACCACTGCTGCACGGGGAAGGCTGACACGTGGCCAGAGCTGCTCGGCACACAGGTGTTGGCTGGCAGGGGACCCTGGAGTCACACAGCCCAGTCACAGCCTGGTGGGCCTCACAGTGTGTTAGATTTTGAGTAACGGTGAGTTGCTCGATCTAGTGTTAACTGCCAACAAGTTTTTCACTTGTTCATGCAATGAATATTCCTGAGCTCTGTTCTCTTGGGTCTTGCACCAGAAGCACAGGGCAAAGGAGCAAAAAGAAAGGCCACTCTCCACCCTCATGCCAGATGCACTGCCTGCAGTCTTAGCAAGTACATACTCTTCAAAAAGACAAGCTCTTACCTTCGTTGCAAGCTAGGTGGGCAAAAAAAGCAATGATCTGTACTGTTTTACCAAGCCCAGCTTCATCTGCCAATATGCCATTGAGGTTCTTCCGGTAGAGTTTGGCCAGCCAGTCCAGGCCAATCTTCTGGTAATCTCTGAGCGCACCGTACAACAGAGATGGGGCATTCAATTTCACCTGCAGCAACACATGGGCCAAATACGCACTTCTCAAAATCATCATCCGAAATTTTTCTGCAACGTGAAGTCAAATCAGTCAAATGGCGAGCCTACTAGAGCACCACAGAAAAGATCTAGAGGTGAAAGAAGCAGCAAAGCCCGTATTCACTTTTCCTGACAACTTCCGCAGCTGGGACAGAGCTATGGGGAAGTACCAAGCCTTTTCTCGGCCTCAGAAAGACACCGCCCCCCACGTGGCAGCTCGGTGCCTCACCGTGGGGCTGACCCGGGCACTGCCCTTGGGCAGGACAGCTTCGGCCACAGCGGTCACCTCCGCGACGTCCTTTGTATGAGGGTTCCCAATAGTCATTCTCTCCGCAGCTTTGAACTGGTCCATGATGAACAGCGAGTCTATGAGAACCACGTCCTTCCGGCTCTCTCGATCACCCGGGGCGTCTTCCACATCTGTGAACAAGAGAAAAACAGATTTGCAGTGGCTGCAACAGTTTTATGAGCCTACTTATCATTTATGGAAAGAAATAAAAGGGGAAAAGTTGACAGAGTCCAGATATTTCAAATGGAGTATTTTTGTTTTGTTTTGTTTTTAATCCACTTTATATACCGAAGAATACTCCCCAGATCAATGGGTATAAACTCCCATGAAACTATCACACATAGGAGCACTCTGGAAAGCCGTCAGGTGAAGATGGAGAATCTGTAGCAAACCAGGAGCTGGTATCACCCATAGACGTATGGGCATCTAAGGGCTTAGTGACCACCCCTCCACCACAAGGAAAGGGGAAAGTCACAAGCGTCACCAAGGACCAGCAAGCAAGGAGGCCACCAGCCCATCCTCTGGCCCTGCCAGCCCCTAGCTTCTCTGCTCACAGGAATCTGTGTCTGATGATCAGAACAAGTGGAATGAAAACAAGGAAAAATAGACTTTTTTTGGTATGTATTTGTTTAGACCATCTAATCAAAGTAAAATAGACTCCTCAAAACTAGCACATTAAATATAGCCTACCCTGAATATACATAATAAAAATCTAAGTCTAAAAAACAATGACTTTTATAAATGTGGAGAATATTTCTATATCCTTTACAAGTCCTCTTATAATTGTGCCAAATTAATAAATGAAAATAAAAAGCATAAAATTTAACCAAACCCTAGCAATACAAAATTACACGTTAAACATACTTGCATGTTTTCATTTCATTTTATTTACTTCTTGGTTTTTTTTTTTAGGATTAACATTTTTTTAATTTTTTTATTGTTATGTTAATCACCATATATTACATCATTAGTTTTTGATGCAGTGTTCCATGATTCACTGTTTGTGCATAACACCCAGTGCTCCATGCAGAATGTGCCCTCCTCAATACCCATCACCAGGCTAACCCATCCCCCTACCCCCCTCCCCTCTAGAACCCTCAGTTTGTTTTTCAGAGTCCATCGTCTCTCATGGTTCGTTACTTCTTGTTTTTTTTAAGTAGGGTCCACGCTAAGCATGGAGCCCAAGGCGGGCTCCATCTCACAACCCTGAGACCAAGGACCTGAGCTGAGATCAAGAGTCATCAGACACTCAACCCACTGAGCCGCCCAGGCGCCCCCACATAATCGCTCACGTATTTTTCTTCCTTCAGACCAAAAGCAAACGAAGGTGACTTAAACCCTGTTGTAAGCACCCTTCCTCTGCATATTTTGGCTCTTGCTTTATGGCTGAGTTCTTGAAAGATGTCAACACAGACCTTCTTCTTCACTCGCCTCCTCACTGTCGGGCTTAGGTTGCGGCCACTGGAAACTGGGCAGAAAAGCTCCTTCGTACAACTTCATCAAATCGATTAGGGGCAATTCAGCTGGAAAGGATCGCGGGAAGAAAGGGGGTTAGCTCACACCAGGAGTGGCAACCAGCTGGGAAGAAAACAAAGCTGCAGCCCTCCTGCAGTTAGTTTTTTCCAAAAGTAACTATTGCCCGTTACTGATACCTGGGTCTAAGGCACTTTCTTTATAAACATGAGAATCTTGAACATGACATGAAAAAACTCAATTTTTACTCATAAAAGAATTTTTAAGGTTTCTAAAATAATCTCATAAATGAAAAGTAAAAGCTATAACCTCATAAACATAACGATAAAAACACCAACAATGGGAAATAATTGGTAATATGAAAAAGAGGAAACATCAAATAAGAGTCAAACAAAAATAAAGCAGAAAAATGCTATAAAAAGCAGACAAAAAGGTTGTGATCCCTTCTGCAGAAAGAGCTTGCCCTAGCAAACCCCCAGCCGGGCTCCCCCGTTTCCGCCTACGGCAAGTGGCAGAGATACTGGCATGGACTCCGACCCGCCGGAGGCCCACACTGTCCTTGGAAAGTGGCAGCAGCAAGAACACAAACGGGGTCCCAAGGAGGCCCCGAGGAGCGCCGGAGCCGTGGAGGGAGCAGCCGCCGCAGGAGGAGGTGCTCCCTTCCAGAGCACAAACATGCGGGGCGCCCCGCAGCAGGATGTCTAAATCCGTCCCTCCCTGCAAGGAGGGCAGCAAGAGGGCCCCGGTTAGACAGGCAGAGCGGCTCTCCGGAGGCCAAGAGGCCACGCCCATGGGGGGGGCGAGCTCCACGGGAGCTGCACTTCCAAACTCAGCAAACACACCACTTACTACAACTTTGAAACAGACAAGGCACCTAGAAATTAATCTCACAAAAAAGTACGTAATTATAAAATGTCCCTGGAGGCTCCTAAAGGCGACCTGCGTGAACGGACGGACAGGTACACTGTGCTCAGGGACCAGAAAAGCTCAGCTTCGTCAAGATGCAAGTGTTGGCTATAACCCTCTGCCTCCAGGCCACCAGTCCCCATGGATGCCTATCCGAAACTGGATGAGCAGATCCTGAGGCGGACCGGGAAGAGACCCGAGGCGGCCAGGGCCGTCCTGAGAAGACTAAGGTGGGAGGACCCCCAGCCAGCTCTCAGGAACGACCACGGAGCCCGAGGACACGCGGGTGGACTGGCTGCACCACAGAGCTCGGGAAAGAGCCTGCGCTCCAGAAACCTGCCTGCCATCTGAGCTGGCCGGGACCAGCAGGGGCAAAGACCGGCCTTTCAAATGGTGCCAGGATGACTGGGATCCGTTTTGGAGAAAGAAAAAAAAAAGAAAGAAATTGCACTCTTATTCCACACGAGACAAAAGCTATTCTTGATGGATCAGATACAGCAATATGTGAGTAAAATAAAAAATCTGTGGACAAACAGGAAAACTGCCTCATGATCTTGAGCTAAAAAGGGATTTTTTAAAACAAGACTGATAAATCCAACTATGCTAAAATTAAGAACGCCCGTTCCCCAAAAGGCCCCATAAAGAGAATGGAAACACATGCACGCACCGTGAGGGGGCCACTGTGATGCATGTGACCACAAAGAAGCCACGTGTGGGACACACAACGCACGCCTGCAAGCTGACGTGGGGAAGAGAGACCATAAGGGAAGAGAGGAACCCATGACAAGATGGCACACCTCATCAGTTCTCAGAGAAGCGCCACCCGCAGGCATGCGGAGGTGCTGTGTCCCCTCACCGGGTGGGCATAGCGCCCCAACGTATGGGGGTTGGAGCGAGCCCTGCAGCCTGGCCAGCCTCGCCCAGCGGACCGCGTGTGCGCCGACCCAGCCCTCCGCTCTGGCACACACACGCGTCGCGGGCACTGGCCACAGGAACGCTCCTGCCGCACTGAGGGCGCAACAGGGGACAAGCCGAAAGCCCAGCAGCAGCCCAAGACGGGAGTCTGTGACACGCTCACATCTGGAACGCAGCTCAGCAGGGAGGGCTAGCGAACCCGCAGCGACAACCGCCGGGCAAAGCTCGGGGCCAGGAGAGCCGAGGGAAAGAGCAGTAAGGCCAAGGCGCGATGCCGTTTAGATGCCGTGCCCCAGGGCGAGCCCTGGGCGCTCCGGGCCGTGCTAAGTGGTAGGGCAGCCAGAGCGGAAACGATGAGCCACCAGGGCAGGTCACCGGCTAGCACGCGGCGCTCACGCTCTCTGTCCCACACTGCCAGTTGGCCCTGACGCCAGCGCTCGAGGTATCTATCGGGTCTTTAGACGTCACACGTTCTCGTGTGCACGCTCCACGGTTCCTAAGTGCATCTCCGGTGAGACACTCATAGCCTACCTTCTCTGGCTAAGTTGGACAGCTCGGCCTGGTGGTCCACGGCCCCCTCGTTAGCTTCTTCCTCCTCTATGGTCTCCTCCTCGTCTTCCACTGAAACGGTCACGAGCAGACGTCAGGGACACCGACCTCACCGCGCCTCCCCAACTGCTCATGAAACACTACCAGGCTCTAACACCGTCTCGCATGGCTACGAGGGGACTCAACGAGGTCTTTCTGTTTCTCCGGTTAAGTTTGGAAGTGCGGGTGAGCTAACTGAGCAGGGTGTAAAACACAGCCTGGTTCCTCCTTACACGACGGACCTACTCCAGCAAAACACGGAGTGATGTCAAACTTCTCATCCACCTGGTGACCCCACAGCAGAAAAACCCAGGAGCAGGCTGTCCGGGGTCACGGGGACTTTGTCATCGCCCACGTCAGGGGCCCCAGCCACCTGCCCAGCATGCCGTTCCCTCAGCTTGGCTCCCGTCCTGGGCAACCACCACCTCAAGCTAGGTTGACCCCACCCCCCGTACCTCACTTCCAGCAGAGACGTGGCTCTGGGTGAGAAGAACCCACCAGAACCTACAGCAGAGCCAGCCCAGCTATGGCCCGCCCCCATCTGAGCACAAGCCCTTGCCCCCAGGGGGCCCTGCCACCAGACTACGCCTTTTCTCCTGCCTGCCCCCAGCCTTCCCTGCTGACTCCGCCACGCAAACAAAATGTCCACAAGTGGCCCTGTGCTGTCCCTCCTTCACAGTCTGGCTCATTTCTGCAGACCCCCTCCCAACCCCCAGGGCGCCTGGCCCCCGACGACACACGTCACTGGGCCATCAGGCACCCTGACAGCATGGAGCAAGCCCTGGGCCTGCAGACGGCAGGAGAGGACCAGGACACAGACCTTCGTCATCAGTCAGAGACGTGCTAGCTTTCCTCTTCCTTCCAGACAACCCCGACTCCTGAAACAGAGAATAAAACTCGCAAACAGAACGGGAAACCAAAGCAGAAACGTCTACTTCCCATGCTCCCGGGAAGGCAGTGGTGAGCCCGGGACAAACACGCCGGCCTCTGGGCAGCGGGCAGGCGGGACTAAATCCCGTCGCCGTGTCTTCCCTTGTCCCCGGATCAACACCCCATGAGAGCCTAACACCAAGAACCAAGCTTCTTCCTCAGAGTAAACACCGACTCTGTAACGGAGGAGAATACTACGGACGATACACACGTTTCCCCGGGGAAAAAAAGGGACTCTGTTTTATCAGACACTGTGTCTTCTTCGCGGCTTCCCTCTCTCACCTAGTATAGCAGCAGTCCTCAACTTACCAGGAAAGCTTCTGGCAACGCATCAAGCCCTTTAGGCCTCGACTCTTTTCCTAGAGACAAGAAACATGATTCAGTTTCACTGGAGCTCCTGTGTAGGCCGCGCCCCACTGGCACCTCCTCACGGGAGGAAGACAGCAAGCGTGAGCTCCGCCTCCTTCCTTCTGGGAACCGGGGCGGCAACACACCAGCCCCCGGCCCTGTGCCTACATAGTTCTCTGGCAGCTCTCCACACGTCTGATCTGGAGAGGGACCGGGGAGCTAAATGGCAACGTGCGTCTTCTATGCTCTCTACAATCTTATGGTTGTACGAGTCTGGGCAGAGCCCACCGCTCCGCCTCCATTTCCTCACCAACAGACCGAGACACACCATGCCCCCTGCCCCGTGACAGCCGCTTCCGCCGGTGCCCGGCACGCATCACGGTGTCCAATGATGGGGAGGTGCTGCAGAGGCTGTGCACCGACCACAGAAGACCCCACAAGGGGCAGACGCCTGTGGGAGTTCATTTCAGCGTCCGGCACTGGCCACAGGGGACAGGAGCCTCAATCCCAAGACGGCCCCAGAGCCCATCAGAGAGCCTGGGGGTGCTGACTCCTGCCAGCAAACCTCAAGAGAGCTGAGGTTCACAGCTTGAGCAGCTGCACGGGGGAGTGTGACGTCGGGCAGAGCGCAAGCCCAGTCCGGCGAGCAAGCGCCCCGGCACCACCTCCATGGCTAGCTGCGGGCGAGCAGGGAGGCCAAAGAGGCATCGGAAACGTGAAGGCTTTTAAAACATATCCTACCTCTCCTGGGAACCTTCTGTAAAGTTAAGGCCTTTTTCCTTTTTTCTTCCAGTTCTACTTGTAGTTTTATCTCCACAACCTGAGTACGAAGAGTAGAATAAAAACATCAATGAGGATGGAAGTTACAGACAACGTCACCTCAAGTCACTTCAGATGAAACTCTCAGTTTGGCACGTAGTCAGGTGTTGTGCAGCTACGTGCCACCCAAGTCCCACGGGGGCTGGGGAGGGGGCGGTGGGGGCTGAGCGTGTTCTGTACCAGGACGCATGCAGCAGAACAGCCACACTGGAAACCAGCTGCCTTCCGTGACTAGCGCTCACACTGAAGGAAACACTAGAAGGCCCCTCGCCAACCGCACGAAGCTCGCAGCCACGGCGCGCAAACACGAGCACAGAAGAACCTCGGGCACATGCACCTCTCCCAGTGCCGCCACGGGCGTGACCTGCCTGAGCTATCGCATCACTCAGTCAGGCATGTGCAGAAGGCACAGTCTAGGTTTTCAGGACCCCATGTAAATTCCAGGATTTACCTGTTCAATATTTGACCAAAAACACTCTATTTCTCTGGCGGTTGAGGCAGCGATTCGTCTCAGTCGGTTCTGCTCCTCCTTCTTTCCCCTCTCCTCACGAAGCTTCTTTTCCTCGTGGTGACGCACCACAGTCCTGATGAGCTAGTAAATCAAAGGTCACGGCCTTGACACCGTGCTGCGGCAGGCGGGCGCAAATGCGCAGATTCGCAGGGGATGCGCCTTCGTCTGCTTGGCGGGTGCAGGAGACACGCCCACACCAGCAAAGACCACGGCCAACACCAACACCCCGCATGACTTTCCACAAAGGGTTGTTTTACTAAATACACTTATTTTTCTCCAAAGAGTATACCATACTGTGTTACAATCGTCTCTCATTTGACATACGATTAACACCTTTTCATCAAACAGAGTAACTCCTTCGACAGGCATCCCTTGCACTGCACGAACGCAGCAGGATGCAATGACCTACTAGGCACGCAAACTGTCGGGTGGGACGACTCATCGTTTCCAAGGCTTTTCCTTTAAATCCCAAGCTGCTTTCCAGGACCTGTGCTCTTACATCCTACCAGCAGTTCTCAAAAAGGTGCTGAGAAGGAACTCGGAAACAGACACGCTGTGAGCCAGAGCATGCCTGGCTGTGGGCCCCCACACCGAGCAGAGAAGCTCGCTGGGGGGCCTGTTGGACACTGTGGCTGGCCCCCCTCCCACAGACTCCTCGGGGCCTCATCCTGGTCCAACCACACCCCCGGCACAAAGCCTCCTGCTCGGGGTCTGCAGTCTCTCCCAGGAGAGGGCAGCACTCGCTGCCAAGCCCTGTCCACCTGGTGCCCACATGCTCAGGACCATCCTCCTTTATGAAAAAAGCATGCCTAAGGAGCAATCGGGTTTTTCTGGACTCCATGCATCTGATTTAAGACCCCCGCCTACAGAGGGAAAGCAGAGTTCAGAGAGGGAGGTGGACAGCAGGGCACACGGGACCGCTCCCCAGGCCTGAGAGCACAGGAAATGAAAAGAGAGCAGCTCCGCCCCAAGGAACAGACGGTGGTGCAGTGACATGAGAGAAGCAGGGCCTAGAGCCATCTACACGTACGTGAGGACAGCTGCTTCGTACTCTGAGACCTAAGGTTTCTGGAACTCTGTCCCTTTCCGCATTCCTAGTAGCGGCAGTGCCATCTGCTAGAGGCTCCCCAGGACTGGGCGTCTGCTTTGGGACCAGTGAGAAGGAAACCAATCCTCAGACAGAGCTGGGGGGACGCTGGACAGAAGACCTGTCCTGAAGGCCCAGGACAGGCCCCCAAGCTGCCCACCAGCCGACCAGCCTCTCTGCTCCCTCCAAACCCTGAGCCTCCTCAGCTCCCTCATGACACCACCACCGGCACCAGCCTGGGTCTGCGGGCTGCAGGCTTTCCAACCGCCAGGAGAGACTGGCAAGAAGAACCGAAATGCATGACGCGTCTGCCCCCAGCGTCCACACTGGGGCTCTGCAGACAGCCCCTCACAAGCAAACCACACCACACAGTTACTTCCTAAACGGTGCCAGAGCACTCTTCGTGTTTCGGAGCCAGACCCCTCCGAGTTGGTCTGGACACTCCCACGTCCGGCAGTGTGAACGAGCGCCTGCCCAGAAGTGCCACCACGCGTGCCTCACCCACCTTCCTGGCCGCGGCCATCTTCCACCTCCTCTCCTGGGCAAAGTCTGTGGCCATCCACTGCATCTCCTCCAGCAGATAGTCCCAATGAGATTTGGGGCGCGGGGCCTCCTGCAGTTTGGGCAACCGCCTGAGGGACCACAGGCCTTCTTTCCTCAAATCTGCTATTCGCTGATGGATCTGGTTTTCCTGCAAGGAGCGCAGGGGTGGGGCACGTCCCCACGTGATTAGTAAGTGCATTCCACTAGTTCAGACCCCAAATTCGGGAAGCCTCAGTAACAAAGACAGGACTGGACACAAAGGTCGAAAGTGGCCCTAGAGAGATGAGCAGGCATGCCCCCCTCCCCAGAAGCAGGGGAAGCAACGGCCACACCCCGTCTCCAAAACACAGATAGAACACACAGGCCACTGTCCACACCAGAGCACTTACAAGGGAAACTACACAGGCCTGGCCCTTGCTCCAAAACCACTGGGAAGGGCAGGGACAGGTCACGTAAGACTGGCCACACAATATCCCTGAGTGAGCACCGGACGACAGGGAAGACTAGGGCTGCAACACCGTACCAGTCTTGCTATGTTTAACTCCCCCCATGAAATTTAAACAACTGCTTAGTCACCCCACAAACGGCAAGCGCTAACTGGGGTGCTGGGCCACGGCCACACCAGCCTCGGCTGTCCTCCTGGCGCTGCCCTGCAGCCTGCGCGCAGCGCCGCCTGAGGTCAGCACAGAAAGCACGTTCCCCCTACAGGTCCACTTCCACCAGGACGGGAGAGCCTTCCCGGCTATAACCCTGGTGTCTAACTGATCAGAAACCACGTCTGACTGTCCTCACGATCGAGTGCTCAGTTTTAAACTATTGCATCCTTTGCAGAAATTGAAATCAAGTAAGCTTCACAAACTACAACACATTTGACAACCTTCTTGGCATTCTAAGTGCGCTTACCAGTGCTATTTGTTCTGCCACCTTATCCTGAGAGCTGTCTTGGGGCGGGGCGGCATTCTGAGCTGGGCTCTGTGGTTTTGGGGGTGCTGACACGGCTGCCCCCGGGGACCGGGAGGTGACCGGAGACAGTGACTTGCTGGCTGCCGAGGAGGGTCTATTCCCTGCAGAGACCCGTGCGGGTGACGGGCCCGAGCCGCCGGCAGGAGCTGCGGACGAGGTAGAAGAGGCCGCTGGCGGGGGCCGCTGACAGGGCTGGGCAGGGTCCACAGGGGCTCTTGCTGACGCCACCGTCTGGCAGGCAGAAAACAGGCCGGCAGTGAACAGGAGACCTCAGCCCCCCTCGTGCAGCCACACGCCAAAGGCCGTGTCGCCCACAGAGGTGAGCACAGGGGAGCCCCTCCCGCAGCGGAGCAAAGGAGTAACGCACACGCAGCGCACGAACACCCGCCCGACCATGCCCGCAAGTGTGACGCGTCCCTTCCCTCCACAAAGCTGCACAAGGAGCACGTCACAAACCCGGCTTTCATGTGCCGTCTTATCCCACGGGAGCCTTTTCTGTTTTTTGCTTTTTGTAGCTGTTTCTCCTGCTTAAATTATTTTTTAGAATTTGTAACTGCATAAGCTGCTTCTTAACTGAAAAATACCGAATGTTCATCTTGTACCTTTTCTTTGAAAAGTGAACACCAGTTCCACGTGCCCCTCTCACGGCAGGCAGTCTGCCAGGTTAAAACTCTGTGTACAGCAGAGGAACGCCTGCCACCCTGACTGTGGACAAAGCTGAGCTCCTACAGGAATTCTGGGGGCGAGCAGAGAGCAGAGAAGGCAAGGTGCTACCCACAACGTAAGAGGCACGTCTGTAACCTGGAATCCGGGGAAGACACCGACAGAAACACTCTCTGTACCCAGGCACTGTGCCATTTCTGCCTCCCCCTCACCTAGTCTCCTCCTACCGCGGCCGGCCTCACGCTCTTGGAGAGAAAGCTCCAGTGGCACCCGGCCAAAGCCCTCACCTCTGTGCTCTGGGGCTGCTCGCCATCCACAGCAGAGCTCAGTGAGGGCAGCGGAAACCTCGTGGCCCGCAGGCCTGACGTGTTTTCACGTCCCCTCTTTGTGGCCCTTCCCAGGAAACGTCTGTCAGCCCTACCCAATCTAGGAAAGACAGGTTTCCATGGGTTTTGTAAGGAGCTGATCCTTTCAACAACAAGGGCAAGTAAAGGAACCAAAACAAAACGCCGGTGCTGCCTGAAGTCAGCTGTGTGGCTCAATGAGACAAAGGACTGGAAACAGAGAGACTGTTTCCATAAAAATGTAACCAAAGCGGTGGTGGGTCCCCAGGGTGCGCACAGAGCGGCCACGGAGACCTGCACAGAAGGATCCAGAATCCGTCAGGATGCAGTTCTCAGCTCCTCCAGCCACGGGCTGCATGATCCTGCCAAGTTACTTAAGCCACTCGGGTCTTTTTACGGTAAAATGGGGATAATAAAGATTCTACAACCTATGGCTGCCGGGCAGAGAAAATAAAACGATGCCAATAGTCTCCCCACAGTGCCCACAGCTCCACAGGTGGTGCACACAAGGCAAGTATGCGGTTACCCCATCACCACACAAGGTCAAAGCTCGCCATCAATCTCAAATAGCCACAAAGCCCTTGACCGGAAAGCCCCCCTAGGAAAGCCCCTTGTTCACGAGGGAAACGGCAAGAGAGAGGGGAAGCCTTCCCAGGTGACGCAATCACACACACCAAGACGATTCTCTGAGAGCACCACCTGCCTCGGGGCTCCCGGTGGTTCACACTCACTTTCGGGGACTCACTGCTCCTTAGGAACGGCGAGCAGCTCCCTGTACACTTTTCCAGCACTCAGTAGGGGAGGAGGAGCAACAGGCTACAAACCCAGGGAAGTAAGGCCTTACGCCTTTGCAGAGCGCACAGCGCCCAGAAGGGGGCGGCGTCCGTGGGGGGCCCAGCAGCCGGCCGGGCGTGGACAAGCATCCGCAGTGGCTCGCCGGAGCCATGCAGCCTAGAGCAGCCCCGCACTCCCGCAGCCCCCCTTGCGCACTGGTGGGCGGGCACCTGCCACCCGCCCCGCATCACTGGACACACCAGCCAGGACAACGGCCACGACACCCTCTGCACAGCCGCCAAACCGCAAGCAGCAAGTAGACCTGTGCTGTTCGCTGGTTCTCCACAACGTAACTGCGGCTGGTTACGGAGGCGGACAAAAGAACGCTGAGCGACGTACTGGTTCCAAGCGGACAGCAAGCCACCTGGAGGGCGGGGCGGCGTGCAACGCACACCTCGGCTTTTCTTCCGTT
The DNA here is from genome assembly GCF_009762305.2 of Zalophus californianus. Classification (NCBI taxonomy): domain Eukaryota; kingdom Metazoa; phylum Chordata; class Mammalia; order Carnivora; family Otariidae; genus Zalophus; species Zalophus californianus. The sequence continues at coordinate 1,004,252 of NC_045608.1, forward strand.
TCTAACAGGACAGGTGCCCACCAAGTACCTGCGGCTGGGACGAGAGCTGAGCGGCCTGCATCTGCGCCTTCCCAGGCATCGGGGCGTGCAGGGCCTGCGGCACGGGCTGCGGCGGCGGAGCGGGCAGCTGGCTGGGCGGGGGCGCGGGGACAGGGGCGTTTGGCTGCTGCGTCTTCGCCGGGACCTGGAGCTGTGCGTGAGGCTCCACCACCTGCGGCTGCTGAGGAAAGTGCAGTGCTGGCGGCAGGGGCGCGGCGGGGAGGCCGGCCGGGGGCAGCCTGCCGGGGAGCTGCGGCGGCGGGGTGTGCAGGCTGGCGGCGTTCTGCACCGGAGGCCCCGTGGACGGGTCGTACTGCTGCTGGCTTGGCTTCTGTCCGGCGAGCTGAGCGGCCTGGGGGGCAGGAGGCATTCCTCCTACAAGACAGGAACAGCCCGAGCAGCGCTGAGCTTGGAGCCCGGAGCACCTTAGCGCACGGCAGACCTCACAGCCCGGCCCTCGTCACAGACCCGTTACTCAGAGCCATCACACACCCCCAACGGAAAATTCTGCTGGCAGAAACTTCCATGGCATTACCTCTGATGTTACAAATGAGCACACAGAGAAAGAAAGGCGCTTGACCCCTGCAAGCTAGCATCCGGCAGAACGGGCATGGCAACCAGCACCCCGAGTGCGGCAGCACCCGCGGGGCGTGCAGGCGAGCGGAGGAGGGGAGCCGAGGGACAACGGCATGCACAGCTCCCGCACCCCCCCCCCCCCCCCCCCCCCCACCGACCCGGAGCTCCAAGCCGGGCCCAGCCCCGGAAGCCACTTGCACCGCGCTGCCACGACCGTGCCAGTGCTGGCCAGATGCCGGGCCGCAGGCCGCCCCCCGCACCGGCGCTCTTTCTGAGCTAGAAGGGCCCGTGCTGCACTGGGCCTTACCTTGAGCTGTCGGCATTAGCTGCTGAAGAGGAACCCCTGCATTCGCCCCCGGGTGCTGGAAAGCTGCCCCCTGGTGGCCCACTTCAAGGCGAGGCCGCTTAGACTGCTCTGGAATAATTTTCAGAAAAGGTGCAGTTTGATGTAAAAACAAAACCACAGAAGTAGTAGAAAAAACATGTGTCAGTGTTTTCATAGTCTTTGAACAGGGAGGCCCTTCCATACGTGAACCAAAATCCAGAAGCCAGAAAAGCTAAGGTTGGTAATTTCTTTCCATTAAAATTTCGCAACTATCAGAAGCAGCCTCCTACAAAAGCAAGGGTGAGTGACACCCCAGGAGACCGCAGCGTCTGCAGCACACATGCGGGCGAGAGCCTGGCGGGGCTGCCGTGTGGAAAGCTCTTCCAAGTTCACGTGAGAAGTGCCAGCAACCAGACACACAGAACGGGCAAAGAGCAGAAATGTCTGAGCAGAGGGACAGAGTCACAAAGGGTTAATGACACGGCAAGGGACCGAGCAACCTCATCCAAACTGAAGAGCTCCACAGCACAACAGAGGACCTGTGTTCACCCAGCAGATCAACAAAGACCAGAAGAGTAATCATGCTTCATAAACTGGCCAAAACATGAGAGCATCAGAAGCTGTAGATGGGACTGAAGAAGGGCTGGCCCTTCTGCGGGGCCGTGTGCGTCGCCCATGTGCTCTGAGCACTTCCATTTCTAGGAGCTTCTCCCTTAGATACGGTGAAAAACATGTCAAAAAAAATCTGGGAGTAGGAATTCAATCTCGTGTTCACGGAAAAAGGTGGTAACAACAAGGACTACCAAGGGTGTGATGAGGGAAGGACCCCCATGCGCTCGAGGAATGCACAGCCGTCAGAAAGACTGTGGTCCTGAACAGGCGGCCGAGGAAGTTACTGCTGGCGACAGAACAGGGCACAGGAAGCGCACCCCCGTTCCCTCGGAAGGACCACGTGGAACAACGCAAGCGTGTGGGCAGGAGGTCGGGCACGCACGCAGACGGCAGCAGCAGCTACTCTGTGGCTGGGGCACAGGAAGGGAACACCAAAGCAGAGGGAGACTCGACTCACACCTTCCTCGACTGCCCAAATCTTTCACATGAAATGTGTGTTTTTATAATGAGAAGAAAAAATTCAGTTTAAAAAATACGAGTGACAACTTGAAAAATAAGGCGGTTTTACCCTCAATCCTGAGGACTAAGAGGCTGGCAGAGCACAGAAAACCGAAATGGGACACACCGAACTCAATGGGCAAACTTCTACCTTCAGTACACACACATACAGCCACAACACATGTTCTCTTCAGCTGATAATCAGCACAAACAATTAATTCTCCAAGTAGAAAGAAAGTCACCAAAACTAAGCACTTCAGCGTTCATGTGGCCGCTACGCTGTACGTCCCCTCAGGCCACTCGGGCTGGTGCTCCAGGACGTACCTGCCGGGGTCCCCGCCTGCTGCCTCTTAAAGGGGTCCGTCTCTCCCACACTTCCAGCCCCCGCCACAAGGGCCCCCGCCAGAGCTTGCTGCTGAAAGAGAAAATGAAAACATGAGACTCTGATCGTGCAGGTGCCTTACGAGAACGGGTACGAACTAAACCATCGTAATTATTCCACACACTGGCCTCCCTACGCTCTAACTAGAGAAATGTTATCTGCCCACTGCATGTAATGTATGTTTATATGTAATAAAGAACTTGAAGTTCTAACTTACCTCTGGAGGAGAAAAAAAGGACTTGTAAAAGATCTTATTCTGGTTTTAAATGGAGTTCCCATCAGTGCAGATCTACACTCCCTCAGAAACGAACAGAGACGGCACAGGACTGGCCAGTGTCGGGAAACGCCAGTCCTCAATCCGACAGCTGAGCCTCCCTGTCACGCTGCCTGTCATCACTTGCCCCCCAAGACACAAAAGCTAAGAAAAAGAAAGGTTGACAATTTCTTCCTCCTGGAAAATGACACTAAAACCCTACTTGACAGACAGCAATCTGATGAACCTGTCACTTGTGGCAAGTGAGCACCCTACCTAGCTGGGTAATGCTGGGTAACACGTATCCAGGTGACGTGAACTGCTGACATGGAAAGCTTCTGGCACACACAGGAAGTGGCCGAGTCGGGGCGCCCCACGTTGTCACATCTCCGTACCATCCTTGCGGGGCTGCTAGGTGCTAAGGATGATGTTTACCAAGCACTAGTTGCTAACTGTTTTCATGGTTCAACTCTGTCCGCTCTACTTAGCCAGGCACTTTAAATGCCGAAGTTACGCACGCCGACACAAGGTAAGTGCCCCGGGGTAGGCACCACCCCGCAGCACCAGCCACACCAGTCAGGGTCTCCCATGGGGATAGGTGCAGTGACCGACTGAGGGGCAAGTAAGCACCCCCATCTACGTTTCGTGAAGATGAAGGGAGGAAAGAAGAGGGAGGGGAAAGGAGGGAGGAAAGAAAAGAATGATGTGAGAAACACACAGGATGTGAACAGTCGTCACCTCTGGGGGTAGGGTCATAGGTAATTTATAATCTGTGTGTGATCACTTCTCTAGACCTTCCAAATATCCTACAATGAACACATACTTTTATAGTCAAAAGAAGGCTTTTTTTTTTTAATAAAAGAAGCTGCTAAAGGGTTCTGTGTCCAGTAATGGCCAAGTGATTCCTAGTAGACTGCACATACTCCAGACAGACATGAACTCTGGAGAATGGGACTGGACGCCTGAGAGAAAGGGGTGGAAAGAGGAGAAGTTTACAGTCTCACGGCATTTGGCGTGACAGCAGGCCCCAGCCTGTGCTGTGTGCACCAGCCCGGAACCAGACCCACAGAGCCTCGATGGCTTGAAGGCCACGAGGGCAGAGAGCACGAAACCACCGCAGAAGGAAGGGGGAGTCACCCCAGGAGATGGCTGGACACAGGGAGGCCCCAAGCTCTCTCCCTAGTCTCTGGCTACCTCCTCAAGCAGGCACACACAAAGACTCCAAGCACAGACCAATGTAAGCACACTAAGATTTCCGGTGCCCTACCGTAGGAGAATTAAAATTCAATCACGTTAACTACGAAAGCAGAAATGATCAATACTCTTCAGAAGACTGTAAAAGAAACCGGAGTCCCTACAGCCTCTCATTCATGACATCCAAAATGTCTCCCAAACACAAAGACACAGGAAAACATGAGCCATACTCAGAGTACAGTTCATAGACACAAACCCCACGCAACGCAAATGCCGGACTTAGCAGCAAGGATCTTACAGTGGCTTTAAGAAGTATGCCCAAGGACATAAAGAAAACATACTGCAAGAAGAACAAGAGAAAGAAGAAACTATTAAGAAAGAGAACCAAACAGAGATGCCAGAACTGAAAAATAAACTATCTGGAATACAAAGTCCATGAACTGAAAGCACAGTGTCGAGGGAGGAGGCGGCGGGGCAGACTCGGCATCCCTGGACGGAGCTGGGCCACTGGGGCGGTGTCGCGCCGTGTATCGGTGGGAAGATGACAAGAGCCAGGCCGAGCCCAGGGGACGCGCACTCACACTGCCCAGTCATCCCCTCAAGGCTGCACAGCCCCAAAGAGGATGGAAAGTCTTCCCGAAAACGGTGCTGGGGGACTAGGCGTCCACAGGAAAAGGTCGAAACACTGGACGTCATTGAAATAAACAACTTGTGCTCATCACAGACACGGGCAGGGAGGGCTGGCCTCTCTTCTCCCGCGTTCCTCGCTGTCATCCACCCCTCCACCCCAGCACCACCACCACCACCCCCCCGCCAGACTCTTGCCTTCAGAATGACTCTGCTTTCTCTTACACTGTCTTCCTGAGTAGTCTACTGGGAGAGATACTGCAGTCTTTAAAATACAAACTTAAGGGCGCCTGGGTGGCTCAGTCAGTGAAGCGTCTGCCTTCGGCTCAGGTCATGGTCCCAGGGTCCTGGGATCGAGTCCCACATGGGGCTCCCTGCTCAGCAGGAAGTCTGCTTCTCCCTCCCTCTGCCCTTCCCCACTGCTCCTTCTGTCTCTCTCTTTCTCCCAAATAAATAAAATCTTAAAAAAAAAAAAGATAGCATTAATAGGGTAAGGTCACAGAGCTGCAATTATCCATTTTCTCTAACATCATAATCACCGAAAAGTAATCTCCAATGAGGATGGTTGTTTAAAAACCAAATAACAAATAAAATACTATCTTGTATACAACTGCACTCTAGCAGAACACCACCTCAAAGGCTTTTAGAAATGAAGTAATACACACATAAACTGAGAACTCTGTTATTTATTTGTAGAGCTTAATTAGCAACCGATTAATTATTAAAAGTCCTCTAACTAGTTACAAATAATGAAATTCATCCTGAGAATATGTCTTAAACTCTTGTTTAGAAGGCACAACAGTGCTGACCAGGCCAAAATAATAACTGGGACCATTTGTGTATTTCTAGCAGCACTTTTACCTCAAAACAAAGTGACAAGATATAGCAAGTACCATAAAGATACTTAGACTTTCCTGATTCACTAATGCCGCTCCTGTGAGTTTTTTCTAAATAAAAAAGATGTAACTTAAAATTAGAAAAATAATTTACCGAATTGCAGTTCCTCAAAATGACGGCATATTAGGAGCTGCTAGAATAAGAATTATTAAAAGTGAATAAAACCTAAGGAGTATTTGTTAAATGAAATAACATTTTCAAAAAGTATAAATACACTCAGTCAACTGGTACAGATGTAATATAAAAGATATTTGGGGCACCCGGCTGGCTCAGTCGGTGGAGCCTGTGACTCTTGATCTCAGGGTTGTAAGTACAGGTCCCACATTGGGTGTGGAGATTACTTAAAAACAAAACAAACCAAGCCAAGAAAAATTTTTGTGTTAGTGGGCGCCTGGGTGGCTCAGTCGTTAAGCGTCTGCCTTCGGCTCAGGTCATAATCCCAGGGTCCTGGGATCGAGTCCCACATCGGGCTCCCTGCTCAGCGGGAAGCCTGCTTCTCCCTCTCCCACTCTCCCTGCTTGTGTTCCCTCTCTCGCTGTCTCTCTCTGTTAAAAAATAAATAAAAAAATCTTTAAAAAAAAAATTTTGCGTTAGAAGGATGGAATCATGGGTAACTACTCATTTTCTCTAACAGAAAAATCACTGCAAGACACTACTTATGATGGATTTTCTCATAAACGAACACACATACATACGTGTGTATCTGTATACACGTCACTTTACCTAGGACACCTGCACTCAATAGTACTCCCTCAAAATCTTCCGGAAGCAGACAGAAATACAGATGTAATACAGAAAATTCTGCACTTACTTCCAGCGTTTCTTTAGTCAATACAGATTGGTCAATTTAAAATTCTACAACTGGTTGTAAATAAAACTCACACTGAGATGTTTTTTCCAAAGAAAAACAAGGGGCATATTTTGTAATACAGAAAATTCTGCACTTACTTCCAGCGTTTCTTTAGTCAATACAGATTGGTCAATTTAAAATTCTACAACTGGTTGTAAATAAAACTCACACTGAGATGTTTTTTCCAAAGAAAACAAGGGGCATATTTTCTTTCTTTTAAAAAAAGAAATTTTTTTTTTAAAGATTTTATTTATTTATTTGTCAGAAAGAGAAAGAGAGCACAAGCAGGGGGAACGGCCGGCAGAGGGAGAAGCAGGCTCCCCACTGAGCAGGGAGCCCGATGCGGGACTCAATCCCAGGGCCCCCAAGGATCATGACCTGAGCTGAAGGCAGACACTTCACCGACTGAGCCACCCAAGCGGTCCCGGGACATGTTTTCATTTCAACTCTTTTCTGACAGACTCCATTCTCCTATTTCCTGAGAAACCCACTAGTGTTTGCCTCCAAGATCTGTAATTCAAACTGGAGACTCCTTGGTCTTCCTCTATTAGCCTCTTAAATATCTGATTATGAAATATATCATACACACAAAAGAAATTATAAAACATATGGATGTGATTTTAAATGCATAGTAAAATTATTAGAATTTAAATAGTGGAACAGAGCTGTCACTGAACGCTTTTCAACTTTTCTGTGTGAAATTCTTCTTCATAAACTGTGGAGAAGGAAAGGAGAAAAATAAATACACAAAGTTTAAAAGAGTGATAATAGGGGCACCCGGGTGGCTCAGTCGTTAAACGTCTGCCTTCGGCTCAGGTCATGGTCCCAGGTCCTGGGATCGAGCCCCACGTCAGGCTCCCTGCTCCGTGGGGAGCCTGCTTCTCCCTCTCTTTCTGCCCCTCCCACTTGTACTCTCTCTCTCTCTCTCTCAAATAAATAATTTAAAAAAATTAAAATAAAGCAACTGCCTGTGTACTCATCACACAAGGCTCAGGAAACAGACTGCTGCTCGTGCCTCACAGACTCTGGGCACCGCGAAGGGACCCACTTCCTGAGCTGTGTGTGAACATCTGGTGATGCTGTCACCTGCAGACTCGTCTCCACACTGTATCTCCTCTGGCTTTGCTTCCTAGAGAACTCCCCATACACCCCCTCTGTTCCACAAAATGTGGCTGAGCCCCGCACACAGCCACGCGTGTTGGCACTGTGGCCAGCCCCTTCCCTACTGATGGCTCTCATCGACATTCCTCTGTACGAATGTGCATGATCCACTGATCTGTTCTCCCTGCCAGGGGACATCCGGTTCTTTCCAACTGGACACTATTACAACCAGTGTCGCTAGGAATACTATTATACCTGGTTTCTGGCAGAGACACTCAAGAATTTCTTAACAGCACGCTGTCGGGACAAAGGGTCTGCCCATGCTCACCTCTTCCAGGTCAGGCAAAATGTTTCCAAACATCTCCGTGCTACCCTCCCATCATAAGTAGATGAGAATCCCACTGACCTACATCTGCAGATTCTATCTAGTTTAATTTCTGGTGATCTGGTGAGTGTGATGGCAAGTCACAGTGGTTTAATCTGTGTCACCATGGAGGCCACATGTCTGTTTCATAAGCTGACAGGCACCCCTTGTCTTCCACTGTCCCACTGTCCTTAGGCAAATACTTACCGATGTGGTCTAGAAACACAATAATACATTACATTCTGTGAAGCATTAACAGGAAAGATGCCCCGCTAATACATGTTCTCACAATCTCAAATGTAAAGGATCTTATTTTCAATTGCGTCAAACTCATCACAAGAAGCAACTAAATATCAGGCTCAGATTATTCTTCCCCACCAAAGGGGACCAGACCCCTTGCAGAAATGACCGATTCTGGGCTAGATCAAGGAAAACACAAGATGAACCTTATTTTGTGCCAGCAAGTAAGGAAGGGCTCAGAGAGTGCCCAGGGTATGTCAACAGTGCATGAGGACCAGATTGAAGGTCTCCATTGGGTCAAAACACACGGTAACAGAAGGGGGGGCGCTGGGCAGCAGATGATGGAGGGGGCACAAGGAGACCTGATGGGAGTGGGTTACCCTGACTGGCACTTGACAAACTCCACAAGCTGCAACACTTAGGACCTGTGCCTTCTCCACCAATGAATTAAACGTTGATGTGATAAAACTCACCTTCTTTACAGACCCAAGAAGAAAAATCACATGATCATGCGAACAGATGCAGAAATACCAATGGACAAAATTCAATATCCATTCAGGATAAATACTAGAAATAAAGAAATCTCCTTCACCTTGTAAAGGACAGCTATAGAATCGGCAGCTACCACATACCTGACTGACAGCGAAACACTAAATGCATTCCCCCAAACATGAGGAAGAAGGTAAGAGTAAGTATTCTGACCATTCCACTTAGCGCATTTGGAATTCCTTGGCAGGGCAATAAGGCAAAAAGATGAAAATAAATAAAAGGTATATAAATAGGGGGAAAAAAAATCTTGCTTTTCTTGGCAGACATGATTCTCTATGTAGAAAATCCCATAAAATCTACAAAAAAGCTCCAAAAACTAACAAACGAGTTTACCAAGGTTGCAGAGTATAGGTTCAAATAATCACCTGTATTCTTACATACCTGCCATGAACATCTCAATTTTTTTTATTTAACTACCACTTAGAATACCACAGAAAAACTGGAAAATACCTGAGTATAAATCTAACAAAATATGTACAGAATTGGCATACTGGAAACTACAAAACACTGATGAAACAAATCAAAGACAACCAAAATAAAGGGAGAGAAATGCCATATTCCCGGACTGGAAGATGCAATATTGTCAAGACATCACTCCTCCCCAAAAGTGGTCAACAGATTCAATGCAATCCAAATCAAAATTCTGCAGATATCAACAGAGCAGATTCTAAAATCTCTATGAAAATGGAAAGGAACTAGAATGATCAAAACAATTGAAAAGAAAAAGAAAAGAAAAGGGTTGAACTCACACTGATTTCAAAACTTACTACAAAGCTACAGTGGCCCAGACCGTGTGGCATTAGCAAGACAAACAGATGAAGGGAATTCCGGAGACTCTAGAAAGAGACCCACAGAGACAGGAATCAGCTCATTTTCGGCAAAGATGCAAGATCAATATATGGAAAAAGAACGGTCTTTTTAAGAAATGGTCCTGGAACAACTGGAAATCAACATGCAGAAAAGCAAACCTCCACGTACGTCTACCAAGTAATACAGAACCTGACTCAAAGGGGATCGTGGATGTACGTGTGAAACACAGACCCATACAAGTTCCAGGAGAAAATACAGGTTTCTGTGACCTCGGGCTGAGCCAAGAGTTCTTAGGATGCCAAAAGCACAATCTATAAAACCAAAAAAATGATAAAACAGACCGCATCAAAACATAAAAAGAGAGAAAGACGAGCTTTAGAACGGGAGAAAAACATCTGCAAATCTGTATGTGACAAGGAACCTGCATTCACACCATACAAAGGGTTCTCAAATCTAACAGTGACACGCAGGATTCAGGCTTTCCCAAAGAAGATACACAAACAGCAACCACTGCAAGCTGGTCACAGACTGGAGATGAGCAGGGAGGACGCACCGGGGCCTCCCCTCCACTGGGGGCAACAGAGCGCAGCAGGGCACAGCCAGGGCGGGTTTGGAGGTTTCTTGTAAACTCGAACCTACACCTATGACACCAGCCAGCCACCTGCTGCCGAGCTATGTACTGAAATGAAACAAAGGCCTAGGTTCACACACACAAACCTCTCCGGGACACTGACACAGCTCTACTCCTAAGTAAACAATGCCCGACCTTCAACAGGTGAGTGGAGACCGACCAGGCACACCCATGCCACCGAACACCGCTCGGGCAAACGGCACAGCGTGGCCGCTCCGCGACAGAAGCCACATGTGGTATGACTCCATCTAGACTTCTTATATTCTGGAAAAGGCAAACTCACAGAGGCAAAGAGCGAAGGTTCCGGGAGGGGGACAGAGCGGTTTCTGGACCACAGTGGTGGCTACACAACTCTGTCGGGCTGGCAAAACTCAACAGAACTACAGACAAAAAAGACTGAGTTTTACTGAATTAAGTTTAAATAAATACTATTAGTGACATAACCCACTGACTGAAATAAAAATCCATATATGAATACGTAAGTGGAGGAAAAGGAAAGCGCACTGATAACAGCAAGATGCCAGCCAATCAAAGCATTAGGGACAACAGAGCTAGAAAATCCATTTTGCAATCTTTAAGGTGAAAACAGATTCTGGCCAGATGGTGGAATTAGTGGCTGAAAGTTTAATGAGATACAGGATATTTACAGAGTCTCAAAGTATCTTCCCCAAATTATTTATCATTTACCAAAGAAAAACTAAGAACCTTCCACAGCAAAAGCCTGATGGACACCAGCCTCACCAAGTGGTCAAAGTGAGCATCACCAGTCACAGGACAGTGACCTCATGGCCCCCTAATACGGCAGCACGAGCCGTGCACAGCGTCACTTCTGTGGTATTCCTCTCAAAGATACATGGCCCAAGTCAGACACAAGGAAACATCAGACAATCCAGTATCAAAGGACATTCTATCAAATAACTAGCCTAAACTCAAAACCGTGAAGGTCATGAAAGACTGAGGAGCCGGCCCAGATTAAAAAGACTGAGGAGGCATGGCAACTATGTACAGCAGGCAATCCCAGTTTGAACTGCGGAGGTCCACTTACACGCAGATTTTTTTCCATACGGAACAGTAAATGTATTTTCTCTTCTTATGATTTCCTTCTCTCCAGCTTACTTTACTGGAAGAATACAGTATATAAAACATATTAACAGACAACATATGTGCTAATCGACCAGGTTATCGGTAAGGCTTCCAGTCAACAGCAGGCTAAGAGGAGTTAAGTTTTTGGGGAGTCAAAAGTTGTACATGGCGTTTCCACTGTGTGGGGACAGTGCCCCTGCACTCTGTAAGGGTCAACTCTATAAAGGACACCATCAGGTCAAGACACAAAAACCCCATATGAGCTTTGGCTTAGTCGTGGTCCTGACGTGACTTGTACCGCATCAGGTAAGAGAACACTCTCACCTGAGGCACGCGGAGCATCAGGGATAAAAATGCGTGACGCGGTATCTGCAACGGCCGGTCGCCCAGTTTGGGGGAGACGTGTGTGTATACACATACAGCAGAGTGAACACAATACAGGGGGGCAAAAAGTGCACATCTGGTGAACCCGGGTAAAGGGCACAAAGGGGGCTCCTTGGAAAACTCTTTTTGCAACTTTCACGTATGTTTGAAATTATAGCAAAATTAAAAATAAAAAAGTTAAAAAAAAAATGTATCACCACAAGATGAAACTACTCTCCAAACCAAGAACCATCCATTCCCTCTTGGGAGAATCTGACCTGTCCTTTCAGGTTCTTGGCATCACTGATCTAACACTGAATGATTTCGTTTCCAAACAATTAACGCTACTCAGTGTGCACTCAGTGGACATCCGGGTGGGGCCTAAGGTCCTGACTTCAGCGTTTCTTCCAGCTGCGGAAAATACCAAGTTACCACCTGCTTAAATCTTTTTTTCTTCTTGTTCTGTTTTGCACTGTTCTTAAAAATACAGAGAGAAGACACAGGAAAGAACCAACATTTAAACACAGCACACAAGGAATCCTGAGTACACATTCAACAGGACTGTAAGTATTAGGTGACAGGCATGCGAAGGCTACTACCGCGTCACACTCAACACAAAAAATAAGAATGCATTAAAATCCGTGTTGTCATTTACTCATGCAACGTAATTTTATCATCTTATATGCAGGAAGACTTTTTAATTTTTTAAAAATAAGGAATGGGCTCTGGAAAAAAATGCTGGAGAGCAAATAGTAAAATTGAAGGTTAAAATATCTGGATGAAGGAAAGTTTGGGATGAGGCTACATTTGAGAACCATCGAAAAGTACCTGAAGCGGTTGCTGCTGGGATGAAAAAGCAGCAGAAACATTTGGCGGAAGCTGGGTTGCTATAGCAACAGGAGTACCAGTCTGCCCATCCTTTCCTGTCACAACCTTTACCTGAGAGGAAATATTTTGAGAAAAAAAGGCAACATAATTTTTAAGACTGCTCGAAATTTTGTCAGAATTTTAATGCTGATAGCTCAGTGACGTCTGGTGGTTAAAAATGGAATGCTTTTTTTGCATGAAATCCTGTAAAAGGACACTAAACTGACTTATGGTGGATTTACAACCTAACGACCTAACTCCAGTGCGCATCCTGCAGGAACTCCAACGTGAGCTCAGATTCTGCAACTTCCAACTATAAACAAAGGAACGGCAGGCAGTCTCTGAGCAGCAAAGCCCTCACGCCCTCACAGGCCATCTGCACGGCTGCCACCCCACCGCCTGCCGTGTGTGGGTCTATCTCAGCAGGAAGGTGCAAAAAAGGGGAGTCGGGTCTCCTCATTAGCACAGATGAGGGGGACTGAGCCTACAGACAAAACTGTACAAACAGAGAGAGAACTGAATTTCACTATTTCATGGCAACAGAGGTGTAATCCTCAAAATAATCACATAAACTTTTTGGGAAAATAAAAATGATCCTTTCTGGAGAGGGTGTTAAAGAAAACACAAAATGGCAAAGCCACACAGATATGTCCATAAATCTCAATGAGGACAGCAGAGCAAAGAGACCAGCTTTTGCTCAGCAAAGGCTGATTTCTTTGCAGGAGAAGAGCTGACGCAGAGTCAGATTGCTTTAGCTGTACCGTAAAACAAAGTAAGCTCCACCAACACACTGCAGACTACACGACACAAAGGCACAAAATACAGTGCGTTACGGTGTCCCTCACTACTGCCCTGGCTGAGTGGCTCCTTTTTCAGGAAACACAAGTACAAGGATCTTAGGAATCACTACAGTGCTGAAAAATCTCAAATGCGGGATGTATGAAGCACCCATTTCAGGCACCCCAAAATTTCACTATCTAAAAAAGATTCTATGTTAAATATCACTCAGTAGGTATCTGCACACATGTGAGTTTAAAATACCTCAAATTGGAGAGTACACCTAAAAATTGAAAAATTCTCCCAGTTTTTGCCATAATCACTATTTTCATCATGAAGACACCATACAGACATACCTAGTGATGTGGAATCATGACTGATACACTCTAAAAAGCTAGTGATTCCAATCCCTGTTTAAAAACCACATTCGTGGTGTTTTTAATGGTGGACCAGCGTAAGTAAAATGCGAAATCTACACAAGTAGCCGGAAGGTGTCCACACCTCCAGCCTCCGTGCTGGACAAGACCCACAGCCCCAGCTGACTACGGGGAAGGCTGGGTCATGCCAGGCCAGCCTCCGGAAACTGGAAGACCTTGCTCTGGGTCAAAGTGCTCGGTCCTGGGCCAGCGCTGCTACGGGGCCGTCCTGCACCCTCGTCCCGACACCCAGAGCCACCCCTCCCCTCCACGCACGAAGAGACCAAAACACATCTTCAGTTTTACTCCTGGATCAAACCCTTATGAAACCACGTCCTAGAAGCACCCCAGGCTCACAGGTTGGGTTATGTTCTATCTACAGGTGCCTAGGCTCCAGTCTGCGAAGCACGGTGCTCTGATTACTAAACCGCGGTCGCTCACCTCGTCATTGATGACCTCAGCCTGCTCCTGCTCCTCCTCCTCCTCCTCCTCCTCCTCCTCCTCCTCCTCCAGGTCCAAATCATTCTGCCTGAGGTAAGCTTGCAGCGGGGCATAATGCTTCTTCTTGAAGGCCAAGAAATCCATCATGTTCCCTTGAAGGTGTTGCAAGAAGAACAACTCAATCAAGTACTCCTTGAAGGCCTCCTTCAGCACCTCCATCTCTCTATAATGGTAGTCCAGGCACTGCTTCCTCATCTGGGCCAGCTCCTGAGAGGCCGGGGGGATCTCCTCCAACTTCTTGGGGGCCTTCCTCACCCCTGCACTCCCCGCAGACGTGAGAGGAAGACTGGAGAGGCCCGGGGGCACTGCAGTCCTGGAGGGGCTGGTAGGGGGCGGTGGGGAGGTCATCCCAAAGGCCGAAGCCCCCCCGACCCCGACCCCGACCCCAGGGAGCAGGGGTCTGGTCAGCGGCGGCCCCTGCAGCACCTGCTGCTGCTGGATCAGCTGCCCCTGGATGATGCTGCTGATCTGGGGTGGCAAGCTTGCCGTGGTGATGTGGCCGGGACTGGCCAGGGGCTGCAGGCTGGCCGCACCCGCAGCCGCGGGGCTCTGGGGTCCCAGGTGGTGGACAGTGCCCCCAGACTGTGCGTGGGGCTGTGACAGTCTCCGTTCTCGGACCGCGATAGGAGCCCCTGCGTGCTGCAACTGCACCTGGGTGCCCGGAGCCATCTGAGCAAGGCCCGAGCTCTCCTGAAACACAAAGTGCCCGCCACTAGACGGGCTCAAGCTCATCTGCCTCACTAACACGCTGGCATCCACGAAGCCTCCAGTGGGACTGCTGCTGCAAAGGCCCAGGCCAGGGCCAGGGGTGCCCGCCCGCACGCTCTGCAGGCCTGGCCCCGGCCCGGGACTGGGCTGGGTGGGACTCTGAGTCTGCACCTGTTGGGACAGAGGCGAGGTGACCTGGATGTATGATGGAGATCCATGCTCAAAGCGCCTCTGCTGGGCACTGAACTGGAAACCTGGAGAAGTGGGGCTGGGGAGCGGCAGAGGGGCGAGCGTGATCTGTGGGCTTCCTCCCACCACTGGTCCAACGCTCTGAAGGGCGATGTTCACGTTCTGCCCGGTCACGGGACTCCTATTCATCAGCTGCTGAACTTGGTAACCAGGAGACTGAGGTGCGGATGGGCTGGCCGATGGCGCGAAGGGCGTGGCAGGGGACTGGGGTGGATTTGGGTGGGCCTGCTCTTCTCCTTCGCTGCTGGCGAAGGCCCTGGACCTCTGCAGCTGGTGCTGGACACTCTGAGGGCCGCTGCCATGGTGCATTATCGCCCCCCTTTTTAATCCAACTTAATGTTCTCCTGAAAAATCAAAGTTAAGATCAAGTTACTTGAAGAAAAATGTAAGCATCTGATCAGCACTTACTAAGAGTACCATTTAGCAACACTGGAGAGACAGTCTGAGGGTACGTTCCAACTGGCATCTGATGCAAATGAGTCATGAATTCTTATCGAGCCACGAAAGAGATGGCACTGGACACGATGCCCCTCAACACACACGAGCAACAGGTCCTTCTGGGTCACTGCTGGGACCCGTAGGTGGGTCACCCCAGCCAGCTACTGCGGAAGGTAACCAACATCACTAGCTCAAGGCCAAGCAGGATCTGAACCCAGTGCTGGCACTTGTGACCAGTACATTTCTTCCCAGAAGCCTTCTCCTAGCCTAGTGGCCCTGCTCCATTCCCACATGCAGAGGCGCTGTCTGCCTGTCCGTCCTGGGGGAGGGACAGCACCCTACGCACCGCCAGGCACCCAGGAGGCGGTCGCTGACTGCTGCCAAATGCAGGCAGGGGCTGTATGCTGCCATCACCCCATCACCAGAACAGAACACCCCACCAACCTCTGGGCTACATCAACTGCAAACACACAGAGCCAACCATTACGTGTCAGACCCTAAGCTCCTGAGGGAGACAGCCCGGGCCTGGGTGCCAAAGCCTCGCCTTAGACCTGTAGTAAGAGCCAGGACAAAACAGGAAGGCGTCCTGAACCTCAGACAGAGAAGAATGGCCAAGACTCGGGCCCATGCTCTGGGAGAGTCTCCCTCAGAGGCCTGCAAACCCTCTGGAGCTGGTACCATAGCTTCAAAGAGCCTCGCAGCCCAAACACTGCTTTGTGCAGAGGACTAGGGAGGCGCTGGGGGAGTGGAAGACATGCTGGGGGTCAGCTCTCAGGACAGGGCTGAGCAGGAGGCGGCCAGTTCTGAGGTGAGGCCCCGAACGTACCCCAAGTCAGACCCAGCTAGTCTCAGTGTCTGCGAGGGACATGTCCCCCGCAGGCCCCGGGGGCTGTCTGCTCCCCACTAAGGGCAGGGGCAGAAATGCCCTTCCACCACTGGAAAGTCTCAGGTCTTAACTGACACACCTCACTCCCCACGTCTCGGTGCTCCTTCCACCTGCCCCCAAGACAAGCAAGACGGCCGGCCCTGTCATCTGCAGGGCATCACAAGCTATCTCACAGAAAACAGGGATAAAAACATCAGAAACCAGAAGTTACAAAAGTTGCAGTGCAAAAATACATACACACACGGACCCAGTCCCAGGCGCCTGGCTGAGACAGATGGACATGTGAAATCAGAAGCTACAGAATGGAGGGGTACTGGGGTACACCAGTAAAGGCTGGGAAAACACAAAAATCAGTGCCTATTTACGCGGCAGAAACGGTGCCTTCTGATCTGAAAGGCTATCTCTGAAGGCAGAGTCCCAAGACCGTGGGCAAGCTGCAGCACACACGTCTAGCAGGAAGTCAGGGGGGGAAGGGCCGTCGCGGGCAGCCCACCAGCGCTCTCCCACCCTCGCCCCCAACCAGCACAGTGGCTCAGGGCCAAGGGCCTCAGCACGCCTGCGGCCTTCAGAACGAGCTTCTGCTCCTGATCCTTGTAAACAAGCGCACATGACAAATGCACACATGAGGGCATATTTAGGATTATTCCTTAGAATACATTCCCAGAACATCAAAGGTGAGCAAGGAGAGAGAACAAAGGTCAGAAACCAGCTCTCCCACATGTAACAATTCACAAAACCAGGGGAAGGTACGACCACTGCACGACCACTGACACAGATTGAAAATCCTATTTAAATCCTCACCACAAATCATTCACCAAAATAAATGAAGCATCTGATAAGGTAACATCCCAAGTTTTATACCAATTATAGAAATGTGAAAACAGAAATACACAGAGAGTACAAAAACGAATACTTACTAAAGCTCTGAAGGGAATTCAAGTTCCTAAACTTAAAACAGTAAAGTTGTATCTGAAAAGACAGATGGATTTGAAGACAGGCAAAATTTAAAAATGTTTAAAACTCAAACGTAAATCATCAAAATCATGAATATTTGGGGTAGTTATGATGGGGAGCTACCACTAATACTATAGAAAGCACTCATACAAACTGAAAATCACTGCAATCCCACAGAAAAGTGAAATAAGGACGAGAGACAGTTTACAAGAAGAAAAAAAAGCATCTACTTAACCAGCTTGAAGGAAAACGTCCAACCTCAGCACTAATAAAAGCAATACAGACTGAAATAAGTATCTCCCAGATCCACTTGGCCAAGATGCTACATCACACAGCTGGCATCCTGCCAACCCCACTAAGGGGGTGTGGGAGGCAGACGGGGACACGGAGCAGAGATCTCAAAGGGCTCAGAGCCCAGAACATGCCTGACGGGGCAGGCAACAGGGCTGGGAAAGCAGAAGCGACCCCATCTCGCCCCATGACCTTTGACCTAGTCCTAGTCTCTCTGGAAATCTCTCCTGAGGAAATTCACCTACCTATTTTTTTAAATTGTGCATAAGAATGTGCATTGCAGAATACAGTAAAAGTAACCAGAAATATCCAGTGTCCAAGTTCTAGACAAAGACTCTAAGAAAAACGAAAAACACACAGACATATTAGGTGAAAAAAGCAGGATACAAATTACATGATATAAGCTCTACTCTGTTAAAGACAGAATGAAAGAGCTATCCACGAAACGTATCAAACCATGAATACTGACCTGCACCCGGCGAAGGGACACAACACTGGTGCAGCCTCACGCAGAGCGCGCCTCGGTGCTACGAGGACCAAAGTACTGACAGACCCACACCGCGACTCGCGAGATGCCAGGGGCAGAGCCAGACCCAGGGGTCACGCAGCGCAGGTCACGGACATGACAGGATCTTCTGCAACAGGTAAAACCACAGGGACAGAGATTAGACAGAGCCTGAGGGCTAAAGGTGGGGAGGGGCCGGCTCGAGAGAAGCAGGAGGGAGTCTGGGGGTGTGGACCCGTTTCTCCACTTGATTCGTGAGGATGGTTACGCACGTTCTTTTGCCCAACGTCACAGAGCCACACACTAAAGCGTGAACTTAGCTACATGTAAATTATACCTCAACTTCCCGACTTCCTTGAGCTTATAGTCAAGTTAGAGAAACAAGCCCAATGGACGACGATACAAAGAAACTGCTCATCTGAAGCAGCCTTCCCCAAAAATGTGCCACAGTCACCCCGATGGGGAGCAAAGCTACCACCAACGGCGAAACAACTTTTTCTCTGTAGTAGCTGTTTCCACTTTCGAGGTCCGTCTGAAAGAGCTGGAGCCGACCATTCAGCTCACCGCCCCGCACAGGTACTGCGCAGGCCAAGGCCCACATCAGCAGCACGAGGTGAGAGCAGGCCTGCGGCCTGGCAGGGAGCGGGGCGCAAGCCCTCAGGTCACCGCATGCCGCACTCACCGCCTCCCCCTGCTGCACTGTCAGGACGACAATGACAACAAAGACGCCCATCTAGACACCAGGAAAATGCCACTCTAAGGAACACTACGTGCACTCTGCGGGCAGTGTAGGGCAGGGGTCCCCAGGCCAGAACCCACGAGAGGGCTCGAGAGACTGGCTACTTCCGGCAGCTGCTCCTGGGCCCCCTGCTGAAGCCTGGAATTGCTCCCGCTGACCACCCTCCATTCCCAGCTTCCCGTCTGCGAGCAGCCAGAGTCCAGGCCACTGGCGATCAGGAACCCTCTTCTTCCCCTTCAACAAGCAACTGTGAGCCTGGCTCCCCTCCCAAGCCCACCTCCCTCTCTGCCCCCACATTTCCCAGATCCAGCCAGGGGCCATCTCCCCTGCTTCAGGCAGTTCTGCAATCCTGTCACCATGGTCAGGTGCACCTGTCACCATGCACAGTGCACCCCCCAGGCCAACGCCAGGACCCGGGCACTGGTCGTCACACAGGGAGCACTGCTGTTACCGTGGGGAAGTGTTCCTGCACAACCATGACACCACCCGAGTCCAGCACACAGAGCACGAGCCAAAGAGCAGACTGTGAGCAAACACCCAGTGGCAAACACGGAGCTGTCAGAGACAGTCCAGCCTGCCAAAAATAAGGACCGGGCGCCTGGGCGGCTCAGTCGGTGAAGCGTCTGCCTTCGGCTCAGGTCATGATCTCAGGGTCCTGGGATGGAGCCCCGCATCGGGCTCCCTGCTCAGCGAGGACACTGCTTCTCCCCTGCCTGCCGCTCCCCCTTCTTGGGCTCTCTGTCAAATAAATAAATAAAATCTTTAAAAAAAAATAAATAAAAGTAAGGACCAGTCCATGACTCCAAATGCAAAAACCAGGGCCTAGACTTGGCCCTCGTGATCCATCAAAACACTGAGTATCTCTACAAGGATGCTCACAAGTAACGAGCTAAATGTCTGACTCAATCACTCACTCCCAGCCCTTACTTATGAAATGACATTTCCTATTACAAAAATCAGTAAAACAAAGTAGAACTCCAAGAAGACTTGAAGCTGAATTTTTCAAGGACATTAACTTGTAAATCGTCTCTCCTAATAAAAGAATTGCAATTACAACTAAGCTGAAATGCCATTTCTCATCTCCCAGATGGAACAATTCAGAAGCCAGACAACATACTGCTGGTGAGGCCATGGGGAAGCATGCGGCTGAGCCGAGCTGTGGGAGCTGTCCGAGGCCACACGGGGGTCTGGCATGACCCCACAGAACTGCCGTGCTCCTACACATGCTGGATCCACTAGTCCCACTACAAATGCACCTCCAGCACAAAAACATGAAGTTCAGTCACTACAGCATTCTTCGTAAACACAAAACGTTGGACATAAGCGACACGTCCACATTCAGAGACTAGTGACTCCATCTGGTGCATCCATTTGATGGAGCAGCACGCAGCTGTACAAATGAAGGAGAAAGCTCTCTGCAAACTTGTACAGAGTGATTTCCAGAATTCTAGCATTAAGTAAAACAAAGTCCAAAAGACTGCGGGACCCTACCCTTGCATAAGGGGAAAAGAGAGACAGATGTACAAATAGATACATCTTGCCTGCATTCTTTTCTACAAAAAAAAAAACCTGCACATATTTTTTTCTCAAACAATATATTTCCTAGTTAAGTTCACTCCAACAGTCTACAAGCACTGACACCCCATAAGTATCTGCAAAAGGAGCTCATGAAGAAGTCAGAAACAAATGAGGCTGACAGCCTACTCGGGTGGTGCGAGCAGTGACAGGGCGATGAAGAAAGTGACACTCCTGAGCACACCAGCTTGTAACACTTTGATTTTTAGAATCGTGTTAAAGAGTCACATAGTCAAGAAACACAACTAAATCGATAACAATGAAAAACTCCCTAAAACCCAACGTACAAAGAAGCAAACAATCGAACTCTAGGAAGGACAACATAGTCACCAATGGAACAGGGAAGGAAGGGACAAGGGAATAACGTCGTGCTGCTGGATGAGAACTAGGAGTATGAACTTAATGGATTTTTCCCTTAAAACACATCCCCTAGTTCTGCCTCCCGAAATGGCCTACAAGCAATGACATCCTAGCAGAACGGAGGACCCTAGGGGCAGTGGGGCCAAGACACGATGACGAGCAAGTAGGCAGCCTCGCCTCAGCAGACAACAGAGGCAAAGAAGACTAGGAGATTTTAGGACGGTGGCTCCCAACTGTTTTAACCTTATCCATCTTTGAAAAAATAGTCATGCCGTCACTTAATGTGGTTTTTTTTGGTGAAAAAATTTATATTTAGATTTAGCCAGCTGGACTCAGTTTAGATGACTCCGATTTTGTGGGTAACATCCAAAGCATCAAAGTCAGGAGCCAGTCGAACATATGCCTTCTTCTCTCCATCAGGCCTGATCAAGGTGTTGACCTTGGCCACGTCAATGTCGTAGAGCTTCTTCACAGCTGTCTGATCTGGTGCCTACTGGCCTTGACATCCACAATGAACACAAGTGTGCTGTTGTCTTCTATTTTCTTCATGGCTGACTCAGTAGTCAGGGGGAACTTGATGATGGCATATTGATCAAGCTTGTTTCTCCGGGGGGCGCTCTTTCGAGGATATCTGGGCTGCCTCCACAGACGCAGTGTCTCGGGTCGTCGGAATGTAGGTGACGTGCGGATTTTCTTTTTTTTGAGACTGTGGACGCCTTTCAGCACCGCTTTCTTGGCCTTCAAAGCCTTTGTTTTGGCTTCGGCTTTGGGAGGGGCAGGGGCTTCCTTCCTAGCCTTCGGCGCCATCTTCGTAAAAGGGCCGTCACTTAATGTTATTTGAATTTCAACCTGAAGTTAATGTTGAGGCTAAAAACAAGTCAAGGGAGTAAGACTAAAGCAAACTTTTTTTTTTGTTTTTGTTTATTTATTTGAGAGAGAAAGAATGAGAGCTAGAGAGCACCAGAGGGAAGAGGGTCAGAGGGAGAAGCAGACTCCCCGCCGAGCAGGGAGCCTGATTTGGGACTCGATCCCGGGACTCTGGGATCATGACCTGAGCCGAGGGCAGTCGCTTAACCAACTGAGCCACCCAGGCGCCCCAAAGCTTCTCTTTTCCACTCAGACTCTCTACAAACAGAGATGCTGACGCACACCCAACTCACACTCCTGAAAACCAGCAAACAGGTAAGCCTGGCAGGCCTAGGAAATGGCCACAGGTGGGTAAGACAGATCAGGGTGAGGGACGCTGCTGAGGCATCCCACATGCGGCTGTAACGCATTCGGTGTTGGCCAAGTCGGGTCTGAGGCCTGTGAGGTCCGGCCACCACCACGTTTCGGTTCTGTGAGGAAGCAGCTCAGGGAGACAGAGTCCATCCCCAGCAGTGGCGGCTACACAAGGACCTTCCCCCCAAACACCCATGTCGAGCCACATGAAACCTCCCTCTTTTCCTGGAAAACACTGCCACCCTCCCAAACGTCTTTCTGTAGAGAACGCTCTCTGCCCTCTCCTCCCTGGTAAGCCTGCGCTCCAGCCCTTTCTAGGAAGGGTCTCGCACCCCCCTAAGCAATGTGATAAACACCAAAAAAATGGAAGAAGTACCTCTGCCTGAGGGAGAAGAAAAGAAAAAAAGAGGGGGAGAAGCTTAAACACTGCTTTCACTTACCTGAAATGCTTCCCAAAACCTTACAAGACGGATAGATGGATGGGTGATAAAGCAGATAGCAAAATACTGAAAAACGGAAACTAGGTCATGGGTACATAGGTAGTTTACTGTAAAATCCTCTCAACCTCCGTGTATTGTTGAAATTTTTCATAGTAAAACATTACAGGAAAAAGACTTTCCGCATAGGATAGCGACAGGAGATACCGCTCAACAAAGTCAAGGCTGGGGGCACCTGGGTGGCTCAGTCATTAAGCGTCTGCCTTCGGCTCAGGTCACGGTCCTAGGGTCCTGGGATCGAGCCCCGCATCGGGCTCCCTGCTCCATGGGAAGCCTGCTCCTCCCTCTCCCACTCCCCCTGCTTGTGTTCCCTCTCTCGTTGTGTCTCTGTCAAATAAATGAATAAAATCTTTAAAATATATATAAATAAATAAAATAAATAAGTAAAAAATAAAAACAAAGTCAAGGCTATAACAAAAATCCCAAATACTGAAAAAGCGTGCACTCCCCTCCCCTCAGGGCAGATTAGGAAGGCTCCACACTCATTCCTAAAATGTGTAAGTTCCAAGTGACATAAACTGGGCCACACGGAGTTTTAAAACTCTGTGGGCTTCACTGTGCCACATGCCACATCACAGTGCCAAGGTGGGGAAACAGGGATTGAGGTCCCCATGTCCCTTCTAACTTAACAGGCTATGACACCAGGAGCTTACAGTCATGGCGGTGGGGGCAGGTCCTTAACCCAATGGGACAGAGAGAGCCCTGCGCTCCCCAGATAGGCAGGATCGATCTCAGCTTGGGAGGGAGTCAAGAGAAACTGAAGAAGTCCTTCCTCAGACACAAGCCAAAAAGCTGCAAGCCCCCAACTCACCGTACCTCTCGCTGCTGTTTCTCAACTTTTTACCCACAGCTCCTGAGGGGCCTGTTTAGACCTTTCTTCTCCTTATCCCTCCTGACACCCTGTGAAATTTTAATACCACAGCCATAGCACAGATCTCTGGATGCACTGTGGCCCTCTGTGTGCGGCCACAAACCACCGTCGTATCTAAGATTTTTTTCACCCTCCTCCCAAGAACCAATTTCCAGCCCCTTGTGAGAAACAGCATCATCATGGAGAATGCAGCTTCTACTGTGTAGAAAGAGACCGGGAAAAGTGCAAACCAGATCAGCTAGTCCCAGGGAGAAAGTCAGGAATGGGGAGAAAGAGCGAAGAGGAACCCTGTCATCCCACGCGTCCTTGTGTATCATCTGAACAGCACAAGGCGAGTCGCTTGGGTACCGCTCACATCAGGGGGCCAGCAACAGCAGGGAACTGGATCGAGTGTGGCACACCCACACATCCAGCCCACCCAGCAGCAGAAGGAATCGAGTCTTTGGTCTCACAACAACCTGGATGAACCTCAAATGCATTATGCTCAATGAAAGAAGCCAGACTCAAGAGGCTCCCCACGGAGTTCCTTTAACTGACATCCCAGAAAGGACAGAAAACACAGTGACAGATCAGCGGCTGCCGAGGGGGAGGAGCTTTGGGGTGAAGAAGCTGTTTTTTGGGGTTTTTAAAGATTTATTCACTTCAGAGAGAGAAAGCGCACACGTGCACACCACTGGGAAGAGGCGCAGAGGGAGAGACAGAATCTCAAGCCGACTCCACACAGAGCATGGAGCCCAACACGGGGCTCGATCTCATTATGCTGAGAGCATGACCTGATCCGAAATCAACAGTCAGACGCTCAACTGAATGAGCCACCCAGGTGCCCCAGAAACTGTTCTGAATCCTGACTGTCCTGGAAATTACACATCTATCAAAATTCTCAGAATTCTACACCAAGAAAAAGGAATACTACGATGTGTAAAGTATATTAAAAAAAAAAAAGCTAAGTAAAATAGGAATGTGAGGTTATCCAAAGGCCTTCCCTTCACTCAGTACATAAATGATTTTTTAAATTTATTTCTACAGTAATGCACCAAAACAAGATAAAAATTTCCATTGACTAGAAATAAAGCAGGAACCACAAGAGGGCGGGGCTGAGAATATAGGCCCGAAGGACAGAGGCTCTGCCCAGAAGAAAACAATGAGGGCCAGGCTGGACTCCTGAAGGCAATGGGCACACGGTTCCTCTCCAAGTGGCTAAGGAGCAGAGCCAGGCTCCCTGAGGAAGACCCTGCTCTTTCACCTATGAAAAGAGGCTCGAGTTGCCACAGGCTGCAGACACAACCAGCGGCTTGCCCTAGACTCCAAGGAAAGGAGCAGACTAGCCAAGCAGAGACCACCTCCACACTGGGACTGTAGAACCTCAGGGACTGGAAGACCCGGTTCCAGGGGTGGACCCCGGAGGCCAAGCTGGGCAGTCACAAATCCCCTGACAGAAAAGGAGAGCTTCCCTCCTACGCACGGGGAGCAATGAGACATAAAGGGGGGGGGGGGGGGACAGACAGAATTCACTGCCAGCACTCAGGACAGGCTACACAGACAGTCCACCTGAAGAGATGCCACACCCAGCCTCATGCTGAATGCAAGATCAGGTGACTGACTCCTTCCTTGAACGGCCTCACGCCTTCCCACCTCCAAGCTGACTGCCTTTCATCTCTACTCACATCAACCTCGCTCCCTGCATGCGTCTGTCCGTCTTGGAAGAGCCAGCTTCCCTCTTCTAAGCATGTGAGTTCTATTCCTCAGCAACCCCTAGAATCATTCATTACCCCTGTACGCCTAGGTTCCTACCAAATCCACCTGCTTTAGAAAAGAATTTGTTTGTTATTATATTTACTCAACAAATATTTATTGAAGGCTTACTCCATCGAGCATTATTTTGGAGCACTGGGGATACGACAGTGAACACGGCATAGTCCCTGCCCCCAGAAGGGAGCAGACACACACAGCAGTACGTGGCAGACAAGAAGGGCAATGGCAGAGCTCTTGCAAGGGACGGAGACAGTGAGCTACGTGGGCAGCCTCTCTGCAGAGGGGCTTCTGAAAAGAGAGACTAGGACCATGGCATGTAAGGCCCCAACACTGCACACAGAGCCAATGTGTGCCTGGGCCCCCAGCCAGGTGTGACTGAGCCAGGGAACAAGGAGTGCGGGGTAGTGACAGGAGGCAACAGGGGCAGTAAGGACCTGCTCACAAGGGGCTTCATAAACCGCCTGAAGGACATTGGCTTTTTTTCTGAGATAAGAACCATGGAGAGCTTTGAGCAAAGAAGTGCACAATCTGAGTTCTGTTTTAAAAACATCACTTAGCTGCTGTGTTGAGATTCAAGTGCAGAACAGCTCACGTAAGCAGGCAAAGCAGGGAGGAGGGCATTGGAATGAGCCAGGTAAGAGATGGGGGGGGGGGCAGCAGTTGAAGGACAGCTGTAGTCAAGAAGACAGGAGCAGTCAGGTTTGAATTCGATTTTGAAAGTGTGGACAGATCAGATTTAGGATGTGGAAGAAAAGCAGAGATCACAAGAGAGTTCTGACCTGAGCAACTATGAATGTGGAGCTGCCTCTAATTGAAATGCAACAGCGTGTAAGCTGCACGTCTCACACAAGTAAAAGTGCGGTCTGGAACTTGCAACAGGAAGATCCAGCCAGGAGATACACATTCAGGACATGCTGACACGTGACCTACAGTCCTGACACAGGATGAGATCACCTGGGTGTACAGACCAGAGAGGAGGTCTGAGGACTGCCCCGGGGCATTAGAATATTTACAGGTGAAGGAGATGAGAAGCAACCAGCAAGGTAAAAGGAGAACCAACGGAGTGGCATCTCCGTGCCATGAGGAGACAGTGTTTCAAGGAAACCACGGGCGACCAGGTCAGAGGCTGCCCACAGGGGGCCTGGGCAATACAACAGCACTGGTGTTAACTCCCAAGAGGAGCGGTGTCGGAGAAGAGAGGGGACGGGAGGACCAGAAGCTTACCTGAAGTTGGTTCAAGAGAAATGAGAAGAAGAGAAAATGGTGACAAGGAATACATGATTTTTTTCTAACTGTGGTATAAAAGGAAGCTAAGACCTACAAAGAGTAGCTGGAGGATTTAATGTCGGTAAGAATACTTTGGAGAGAAGATAAACTGAAGACAAGAATGCTAGAGCCACGGCCTAGAGTAGGCAAGAAACGGTGGATCCAATACAAGAGAGTAAATAATGGTTTGCGGATACTACAGCACTAACAGGAATTACTTACAAGGCCTAACAGCACGTGATCATGCTGTCTTTAAAAGCACATAAAATTGGGCGCCTGGGTGGCTCAGTCGTTAGGCGTCTGCCTTCGGCTCGGGTCACGGTCCCAGGGTCCTGGGATCGAGCCCCGCATCGGGCTCCCTGCTCGGCGGGAAGCCTGCTTCTCCCTCCCCCTCTCCCACTCCCCCTGCTTGTGTTCCCTCTCTCGCTGTGTCTCTCTGTCAAATAAGTAAATAAAATCTTTTAAATAAGTAAATAAATATTTTTTTTTAAAAAAGCACATAAAATTACATTATACAATCTCAATTATAAAAGAAAAACTACATGGATAGAACAAGGGGCCGTAAAAACATTAACTGTGCTTATCTTTGGGTGGTAGGATGACTTAGTTTCAAAATATATTTTTACAGGGACGCCTGGGTGGCTCAGTCGTTAGACATCTGCCTTCGGCTCAGGTCATGGTCCCAAGGTCCTGGATCGAGCCCCGCATCGGGCTCCCTGCTCAGCGGGAAGCCTGCTTCTCCCTCCCCCACTCCCCCTGCTTGTGTTCCCTCTCTCGCTGTGCCTGTGAAATAAGTAAATAAAATCTTTTAAGTAAATATTTTTTTAAAAAAAAAGCACATAAAATTACATTATACAATCTCAATTATAAAAGAAAAACTACATGGATAGAACAAGGGGCCATGAAAACATTAACTGTGGGGCGCCTGGGTGGCTCAGATGGTTAAGCGTCTGCCTTCGGCTCAGGTCATGATCCCGGGGTCCTGGGATCGAGTCCCGCATCGGGCTCCCTGCTCCGCGGGAAGCCTGCTTCTCCCTCTCCCACTCCCCCTGCTTGTGTGCCCTCTCTCGCTGTGTCTCTCTCTCTCTGTCAAATAAATAAATAAATAAATTTTAATACATATATATATACACACACACACATATATATGTACACATATATTTTCACGTTTTTTGAAACCATTCAGAGAGCATATTTGTTTTATTGGTTCCACTAAAAAAAGTTACCAAAACCATTTTATTGTATACGTCACTTTAACAATCCATCACAAAGTACACAAAGACTCCAACATGCACAATCGCAGGGAAAAGCTCCACCGGCACTGGGCTGCACTATCCTTCTCTAGTAATAAGGTGACATCCGTGCGGAGACCTGGGGGCTGCAGATTTCCGTGGCTAGTGCTGAGGGCAGAGGGGACAGCCGGCGCAAAGGGCTGGACGTAAGAAGGCTGAGCCCTCTGCGGAGCGCCGAGTGGGCTGCGCAGAGAGACTGTGGGGCCCCGCACATTCCGACCACGGTGCTGGACCGAGCGCAGCAGCGTCAAAATGAGCCGGGTTTGAATGCACCCAGCTGTCCCCCACTGAATGGCCTGGACCAGTCACTTCCCCTCTGCACACCTGCGAAGGCGGCACGCCTCGCGCCAGAGGACCAACGCAGTGAGGATCCTATCCTGCCGAAGGGGCTGGCCACACAGACCCAAGAACCAAACCAAAATAAAGAGCCAGGCCTGCACCGGGAGTTGGGAGAGCCGCCCCCGCCTGGCGCCCGGGTCACGGTGGGCCGCCGCACCGCCGTGGGTCTCTGCGCTGCGCCAGAGCCGCGACCCACCCCCGGCGCCCCATCACCGCGGGCCGCGTCTCGGCGCCGGCGCCCCGTCCCGGTGGGTAGCGTCCCCGCATCAGCGCTCCTCACAGCCCCGGCGCCCTGTCACCGCGGGCCGCGGCTCCGCGCCGCGCCGGCGCCCCCTCCACAGCCCCAGCGCCCCCCACCCGTCCCCGGCCCACCCCTGACTCCCGGCGCCACTCCCCCCGCTCCCCCGGCGCTCCCGCCTTCGCGTGCCGCGTCTCCGCGCCAAACCAGTGCCACCTGCACCCCCGGGGCCTCCACCCCCCACTCCCGGCAGCGCCCCCCCACCCCGGCGGGCCCCCAACTGCACGCCCCGGGGGCGGGGGGGGAAACGGCTCCAGAGAGGCCGGGGCGCGGGCCACACGACTCCGGACCCTGACCCCCGCCGTTCCCGGCCACGCCGCGCCCTCACCTACCGGAGCCTGGACCGCACTCCTGCCGCGTCCGGCCGAGGGCTGGGGGCCGGAGTCGAGGCGGCGCCGCTCCGCTCGGCGCATCCGGGGCCGCGAGCGGAGGAAGCGGCGGCGCGCCCGCTACGGCGAGCCGGAAGTGACGTCGCGCGGCGGGAGGCGTCGAGACGGGCGAAGGGCTAGAGCGGCCGGGCGAGGAGCGGGACGACGGGCCGGCGGCGGAGCCCCCCCCCCCCCGCCCCCGCCCCCCGGCCGAGTCGTGCGTGGGGCGAGGCTGCGGCCGCGAGGGGCGGCGGGGCGGGAAGCTCCCGGGGCCCGCGGACAGCGTCGGACTGGAAAGGCCTGGCGCGGTGAACGCCGCCGAGAAAAGACGGGACCCGGAGCGGGGGAGGCGTCTGCGGGTCAGACCCCGGGCCAGGGGCCGGCGGGAGAAGAGATGAGGGGCTTAGGGTCCACGCACGCCCGCGGCCACCGCCTGCCGCACACGGTGCGGCACCGTCCGAACCCGCGGCTCCCGGGGAAAGGGCCCGCTGCCCACCCACCAGCGGATGGGCGGACCCGGGGCGCTGGGTGCGGACCTTGGAGACTCGGCGCTGGGTGGGCGGGAGCCGACGTAGCCGGCCGCGCGCCGTGGGGCCCCACTGATGGAAAATGTGCGGAGTAGGCAGAGCCCGGGAGGGGACAGTGGGTTGGCCGTGGCCCGGGGGACTGCCTTTGGGGGCCGGTGAAGATGTTGCGGAATTAGGTAGCGCCGATGGTTGCACAACTTTGTGAATGTACCAAAAACCATTGAATTGTGCGCTTTGAAAGGATGCGTTTATGGTATTTGAATTATGTCTCGCTACAAAATTCACCTAAAAAAAATGAAGCCTAGGGGCGCCTGGGTGGCTCAGTCGGTGAAGCGACTGCCTTCGGCTCAGGTCATGACCCTGGAGTCCCGGGATCGAGTCCCGCATCGGGCTCCCTGCTCGGCGGGGAGTCGGCTTCTCCCTCGGACCCTCCCCCGCTCGTGCTCTCTCTCATTCTCTCTCTCAAATGCATAAAATCTTTTAAAAAAATAAAATTAAAAAACCTTAAAAATTTAAAAAAGAAAAATTAGAAGGCTGATGCAATAAAGCACCTCAGCAAAGTGCAGGTGCAAATGCCCTCTGATGTTAAACTGAAAATTTTAGAAAAACAAACCCTGGCTACAAAAAGGAGACAGGAGGGGCGCCTGGGTGGCTCAGTCGTTAAGGGTCTGCCTTCGGCTCAGGTCAGGATCCCGGGGTCCTGGGATGGAGCCCCGCATCGGGCTCCCTGCTCCGCGGGAAGCCTGCTTCTCCCTCTCCCACTCCCCCTGCTTGTGTTCCCTCTCTCACTGTCTCTCTTTGTCAAATAAATAAAATCTTTAAAAAATAAATAAATAAAAAATAAAAAGGAGACAGGAGTGGGCAGTTGCACTGAGCAGTTGTTCTAGAGCCATGGTCAAAAGAACATTCTCCATCCAATTGAATCGCCTGGGTGGGGGCTGGCTCTTTGAAACTGCATGCCCCCCTCCTACTTGGTGAAGCCGGGAAGTTAAAAACTTGATCTGCCAGAGTCCCGGCTGAGTGAGGCCCCTTCTGTTCGCTGCATTTGTGCAAGACGCAGTGGGAGGGAGGAGGCCACCTCCTTCCTGCTGCATTGCTGCCCAAAAGCAGGGCTGACAAATGTCTCTCCTGCAAGGGAGGCCCAGTGCTGGGTGGCCATCAACATGGAGCCGTGGACACTGGTGGCTTCCTGACATGAACCCCTCCCCCTGGGCCACAGCTCTAGGCAGCTTGTCAGCAGCTCCAGGTTCGTGGCCACGGGTTGGGGGGGGCGGGTCTGGGTCCTCCGATCCCCCCAGCTCCAGAGGCAGCATGAGGAGCAGATGCCTCAATGGGCCAGTTCTGTCTTGTTCTGGGAAACCTTCCAGGGGATCTGGTCCAGTCCAAAACCAGGTCCTTGAGCCCCTCCACCCCCAGCAATCTGTAAACCCCAAATTTGCTGAAGAAAACACCTGCCCAACCACACGCAGAACCAGACAGTGATGTCTTCCTTCTCAGACACCTGCGTGGTCCCAAATACACAGATGAGAGCAGCTCACGAGATGTCCCGTCGCTTCCCAGGTGCTGACCTGCGTGCCCATCTTACGTGCTGGCCAATGTGGGGACCTGGCGGGCAGCTGGGCAGGGAAAGGAGGTGCGGATTCTTGGCTCTCCTGTGTCCTTGGGATAACACTGCATTCTGGCATCTGACCCCCTGACTATGCAGATCCCGGCCCTAACTTTCTGCGCCTTCCATGCTCAGGGAAGGATCATGCAGCCCAGGAAAAGGCTGGCCCCAAGGTCAGGCGTGTTCCCCTGAGGTTCTGGAGAGAGTGAGGGGCAGGTACCATCATGCGATGTCGGCAGGGTTCTATGGAGGGGAGGAGCCATCAAAGTCAAGTGGCCACTAGAAACCCATCAGACCACTGATTCTGCATCCACGGCTACTCACACACATCAACGAGGACGTACAGGGATGGTCTGGACAAAGGCCCGGCAGCATGCGGGGTGGCATGGACAGTGAGCCACCGGCAAGAACGATGCAGACCTTCACGACCGCAAAGCCATGCTACGTTGGGACAGGCAAGAGTCGAGTGCGCCGTGAGCCAGCATCTGTGTGAAGAGACGGATCAGATGGGCTCATCTGTGCACAGGGCTCTCTGCGAGAGGCCCTGGGAACCAGTGAGGGAAGGGCTTCTCTCGTATGTACTGTTGCCGCGAGCACATTTGTTCCTTTAGAATGCTGCCCTCCCGGGGATCCTCCAAGGTGGCTACACAGGTCACGCATTCGTTACCTGGAGTCACAGTTGGGAGTTATCTATTCTAGAGGTTTGACTGATGCTCAGATCAAGCCCTCGTAGCCTTTCATGGGAGAAGCAGTGGTCCCAGCGGTTATTTGGGCTGATTTCTGCCCTTGGAAATGACTTAGCAAAGAGCCCTAGTTATCCCCGGGCCCATTACCACGCCTAACGCCAAGCTGCGCATCCAGACCGCGCCCTCTGCTAGCGGCCCCAGGTCCTCAGGCCCTCAGTCCCTTAGACGTGAAGCCCAAGTCAGCCTTCTGTCCTCCCGCCTGTGCTCAGCTCCGTCCCCTTGGCAGCAGGAAGCCCAGCTGCCTTTCTGGCTCCACACACCTCACTCACCCTCTGCACACACGCCCTCCCCCCTCCCCCCCGGCCACCACCAGCATCCTCAGTGGTCTTCCTGATGACACTCATGCCACCCTGTCTGTCCACCCAGAAGAAACCCTCGAAGAGATCTGCCCAGTTCCGTGCACACATGGGTGTGCCCACACATGCCCCCACACGCCACACATGTGCACACAGGTGTGCATAGAGGCACCCGTGCAGACTCACAAGCACACGCACGTACCCCTGGGTACAGACGCTGTACATCTCGTGCGTGCACGTATCATCAGGTGTGTGCTCACGTGCCCACGCATGAACACCGGCACGCACAGAACACACCACTTCCCCACAGGACACTGCCCGTGCCTTCTGCAGACATGCCCAGGGCCTGCCCGTCACCCAATCCCCCTTCTCACTGACAGGTCACTTCTGGGCTGTGCTTTTTTTACCTTTTACCTTTTACCCGTTTGGTAAAAGGCATCTTCCAGCATCCCTTGCAGCTAGACCAGACAGCATGACATGCCCTTGACAATGAGGGGAAGAAGCTACTGGTGGGTCTTCTGTTGGGAGAGCTCACCGAGGGCCACATCTGCCCCACTCCCCCCAACCTGGGACATGGGCAGGGCTGGGGTGGATGTGACCAGGGGCAAGGGCCCTGTTGGGGCTGCCTTCTACTACACGGCCAAGCCACCAAGCCCGGTCCTGAGGGCCTGACGGCCGGTCCCGTAGGAGCCTCTTGTGCCCACCGGCTCCGGCCTCTGCCCACCAATGCCCCTTTGCTCCTAACAGCACGCAGCATTCTCCCCCTCCCTCCCCTCTCCGGAGGCTACAAGCATAGCAGAGACCAAGTGAAGGTAAAAAAAACGGCGTGACTTTAGCAAAGTTCGTACTTATTTAATAAGAAAATTGCTTCTTTAAAAAAAATAGTGTCTTTACATGCTGAGGTGTATACGGTTAATGCATGAGCTGAAAATAGATTCGCAGCAGGTCCTCCCTGTGATGAAACCCAACGTGACGCAGGTCTCAAGACCCTGAGGTTGCGGGGCGGCGGCACGGCTCCCGTTTGGGAGGTGGGCCCGCGGTGGCAGCAGGGGCTCCTGGCGCACGTTGGGCCAGCCTGAAGGCGCTCCAGCAGGTGGCCGCCACCTCAGTCACTGTCTCCTGGGGGGTCAGGCACCTGCAGAACAAGAGCAAAGTGTGGGTGCTTCCTCCCTGGGGGGGCTGTCCACGGGGGGCTCAGCATCAGGGCCGCCCCCCAGCCCGGCCTGTCATCAGGCACACGCGCAAGCACTTGGTCTCAGCCCGACTCCTGGCCCCCACACCAACAGCTCAGGAGCCTGACCTGCTCAGGGAAAGCCAAGGCTGGGGACACGGGGGTCGTCACAGGGCTCCATCAGATCCCCTCAGGGGACACAAAATGGGGCTACTCCCAGCTGGACGAGCGCAGGCCCTCCCTCAGGTGTGAAGACAGCAGGAGGCAGGAGCCTGTCCCAGCGGGAGTCCAGCAGAGGGCACGTCTGGCCCCCAGCTCGAGTCTGCACACACACACCACCGGGCCTCACAGCGCTTGGGAGAACTCGGCACCGACAACACTCACAGACCAGAAGACTCCACGTAAAATCCCAGAATGCCGGTGTCTCCTGGGAAAGCCTCAGCTCTCCCGGCGCGGCCCTCCCCCCGACGGGGCCGTGAGACAGGGCAGGAGTGCTCACGCCTGCCAGGGTCCGACCCCCATCACCTCCCTGATGCTGCGGCCCCTCGTCGTCCCACCTGCACACCTGCTCTCCCACACCTGGCCCACCCGGCCGGCTTACCCCACCTGCGTGCGTGGGTTTACAAGCCCAGGTGCGCGGAAAGGAGCATGCTTTTCTGGGCGCAAAGGCGATGGGAAACACTCTCCCAGCACTCCAGGTGGGGCTGCACCCGTGGAGAGCTGCCAGGCCAGCAGGGAACCCGGGCTCAGGGACGTCTCCCGCCCCAGGAGAGAATCCAGCTGCAGACTGCGGTTAGCTCCAGGGCCTCGACACACGCGCCCTCCTCCTAACACTCTCCTGGCAGGGACGAGCCGCCTGGAGCCGTGGCCCAAGTGGGAGAGTGCGTCAGACAGCAACCACCTGCAGTGGGCGCCAAGCACCCCACGTGCCTCTCGAGGGACCCCACGCCCCGGAGCAGGCGTGACAACAGACACGCGCTGAGGACCTCACAGCCTCCGTCCCACGGGCCGTAAGGCCGGCCACTGAGCACAGCCTCTGTCTGAGGTCACTGGGTACGGAGTGGGGAGCGAACACAAAGCAGCACTGCGGGGTCGCCAGCCACCCAGTCCAATGCCCTGGCCCTGTTCGTCGCAGCTGTGTGACCCCGAGAGCCTGACGCACCTCTCTGCGCCTCGGCTTGCTCGTCTGCACAATGGACACAAGGACACCAGTGTAGAGCGGGTGAGAAGCTTGGCCGAGCGCCCAAAAGGGAGGGCCTGTGGCAGCCCCAGGGCCCCGGCCTCCAGCCCCATGGCCCCAGCCCCCACCTTGGTGCCCGGGCCGGCTGCCGCATGGGCGGTGGCGTTGAAGTCATGCACGGGCAGGGTACTCAGCCACTGGGCCATGGACCGCTCGTGGCGCTCGGTGCTGATGATGGTGGGGTAGATGTGCTGCTCCTTGAACGCCGTGACCCCCGCCTCCTCCCGCGTCCAGTCCAGCGGCTCATGCAGCCCGTCGTTGCCGAAGCGCTGGTTGTACTTCTCAAAGTGCACGCGCTCCAGGACCAGGCCGAGCCCCGGCGCCTTGGGCACGTCCACCTTCGCCTCCCCCCAGCTGCGCTCCAGCACGCTCTCGGGGGCGTAGCCCTTGACGATGGCCACCACCAGGCCGACCATCTTCCTGATCTGGTGCGTCATGAAGCTCTGCCCCTTCACCTTGATCACCGCGAACTCCATGCCCTCCCGCACAAAAGGCTCCTCGCAGAACATGTCCAGGATGTAGCGCCGAGCACTGGCCTCGCGGGGCCCCTTCTGCGAGGTGAAGTTGTGGAAGCTGTGCGTGCCCTTGTAACAGGAAAGGAGCCCGTTGACGCGCTGCAACGTCTCTGCGCTCAGCCGGTAGCTCTCGTCCTGCACGTCGTGGTCCTTGTGGGCGAAGGCAAACGTAGGCAGCATGTAGAAGTAGGTCCTGGCGTCACACTTGTTCTTGGAGTTGAAGCCGCCCGTGACCCTCTTCAGTCCTTGGGGAGAGAGGAGGCAAGTGAGGACAACGCTTCCCTGCCAACGAGCCCCTGGACCAGACGTGGGCCCGGCTTCCGTGCACCGAACCCGCACGCGCCCGATGCTCAATGGCAGAGTTATGCAAACCAACTCATCGAAAACACCAGCAGTTTGTTAAAACCCGGGGTTCGCAGATGGGCAGGGAAGCATATGCTCATGCCCTGCACAGCTCTCCACGGAATCCACTGGGAACCCGAAACCACGCCCTACGGGTCGTCCTACACAAGGCCACCAGATAGCGGCAGGGCTAAGAACAAGAACTAGAGACAACTTAGAAGTCCCGTGAGAGAAACACGATCGCACACGTTCTAGAACGTCGGCAGGACGAAGCAGCAGGCAGCCCCCGAACACCAGAGGCCCCGTGCCCTGAGAGCGGACAGACCCAGCAGGTGCTCGACAAACACGCTAACTAGGAAGTGAAAGAATAAAGACAGAATGAAGCACGCAGGGCTCCACTCGTGAGAAGCACGGAAGCATATGCGTGCGTAGAGAATCTCCCCGACGACACACAGGTACTGGCGAGGACCTGGACCCGGGGGTGCTGCCCAAGCTGCACCAGGGCCCTGCGGGCACCTCCAGCCGGCCCAGCTCCCAGGGCTCCTGCCCTCCTTGCTCTCGCTCTACTGCTGTGTCTCATTTGGGGGTAATTTCAGGTTTTCCTTGTTACCTGGCATTGAAAATTCACTTTTGTCTGCACCGAGCATCGCCAGGACGCGTCATGCAGGCGGCTGTCGGATCAGCACCCGGGCTGCCTGATGGCTGTGCTCCGGGGCCGCAACGAAGGAAACCACCCCGCATGTCAGGTTGCCCGAGGAGCACTGACACTGCGGTAACTATATGGGATTCAGTGTTGTTTCAGCAAAACTGGGGCCCGATCTGTGGACTACATGGAAGACCTTCCGGTGCAAACGCATCAAGGCGCCTTCAGGAGGGTTTACTCAAAGAGGAGTGTCCCAGGAGGGGACCCTCCCTGCAGCAGAGAAAGACCCCAGCAGAGCAAACAAAAGCCACGTCACATACAAACACAGACGTTCAGTAGCAGAAAAAGTAATCAGTAAGCGTTACCGACTTCACGGTAAGAATCTCCGTTTACTTGCGCCAAATGCCTGCGGCAGCTCTGTCCGTGACAGCGCAGAAACCCAGCGCCCTTGGGGCACATGGAGAAACCACGTGTGGCACGCCCACGTGGCGGGGTCCACACAACACCGGCTCCGTGAAAGCAGCCAGACGTGTGACCTGATTCTGTTCAGTGAAGCACTAAGAGTAACGCAGATCAGTGGTGGCCCGTGAGGAGGGGTGGGGGGCGGAGGGGCTCACGGTCCTACCCAGGATGGTTCCATAGGCGTGGGCGCACATACGGTGCTCATCACACATCAGCCACATCTCAAAGGACTTTTTCAATTGGCTGCTTAAATGAAAAACGCTGCGTGGCTGGTACCACACGTGGTCACATGATAGGCACCCGTCAGCGGCAAGGCCGGGGGGACGGACGCAGGACAGTGCCGCCGTCTTCACACAAAACGCGAGGTGAGAAGCAGCTCCAACGGACACGGCCACCAGGCCACCAAATGGCCCACCGGCAACAACGGGGGCGGCAGGGCAGTTAAAGTCATGGGGCACGCAAGGCCGAGATCAAGGTCGGCTGGCCACGCGGCCGGGCCCGCTACAGAGGGTCTGCCAATTCCTGCCTTAACCCCAAGCGACCACTAAAAACCACGGCATGTTACACCTAACAAGGCAACCAAGGTGATAATTAAATGGAATTATAAAAAACATTCATTAATCCAAAAGAATAAACAGAAGAAAAGGAGAGCACAGAACAGAAAAGACAAAAAGCACCAGACGGCGAGGTCTACGCCAACCAACCAACCCAAGAGCGTGGGAAACCACCAGCCCGCGCACGCCACTCAAAAGCAAAGAGTCAGATGGAATTGTTTTAACAAAGACCTAAAAATCCCATTTGAGAGGCTTGTTATAAAAGGGAATCCTCACCCGTTTCAGCTTTACCAAATTGGGACTTTTGCGTCGGTGTTTGGGTCAAACAAGGCGCTGCCATGAAGGGAGCTCCCAAGTGCGTGTCCAGCTCATCCCTTCAGGAGGAGGGGACAGCAACCTCTGAGCTGACTCACAGCCTCTCCTACCAACCACTCAGCACCCGCCCCGGCATCTTGATTCCACACCAGAGAAATCTGGTGAGGCTTCACGTCCCTCCAAGACCAGCCACCACGCGGCACGCAGCCCTGCCCTGCTGCGCTTACCCAGTATCCGAATGTGAGGCGGAAGGTGGCTGTTGATCTTTTCTAAAATATCGTCAATCAGCCACACCTTCAGGGACACGACCTGGCCGGCCGCCGACACGCCCTGCAAAGGAAGCAGAAGGGTCAGGCACACCCCTCCGTAAGGTAGTCTCCTGGACCAAGGACCACACCAAAGCTACACCGTTTCCTGTACAAGTTCTGGCTTTAGAAACGCATTTGAGGGGCTGGTGAGACCCAAGGATGGCGCTCAGTCCGCCAAAGAGCCAGGCGAGCACAACCGGTGAAGGATCACCGATGGCCTCGGCCCTGCGGGACACACGTCACGCAGGTAAGAAATGAAGGCCCCCTCGGACCAGACTCCGCACAACGTGGGGAAAAGAGCAAGCGATTTCCTTGGGAGAATGGGAGGCCAAGCAAGGGAAAGCCGTCGCCCCACCTCGCCCATGGTGTCGCCGTCCCCGCTCCAGGTGCACGCTCACCCGCGCTGCTGACGCTCCACCTCGCGCTCCAGCACAAGCCCCCGCCCTCCGCACCCCCATCTCGTCTCCCTTTGTCATGGGGACAGCGGGTACGGCTCAGAGGCCTTCTGAGAGCCCACGCTCACCTAACTTCCAGGCCAGCGCATGGCTGTAATCATCCTGGTTTGCCCTGAGCGACCACTGCTCATCTCTCCCTGGGCCGCGTTTACGAGCACACCGTATCACGGGGCTTCAGCACCAGGGACAGGCCAGGCATCCACCAGGGGTCCTGGAACGCGGCCCCCACAAACCAGGGGGGACCACTGTGCCACCTAAGTCAGGAGAGCAGTTATCCTGTGGAACAGGGACGGGGTAACGACGGGGACAGCGAAGGGGAGCTGGTTACACAGGCAACTCCCAGCAGGGTGAGCATGCTTCCCCACCCCGATGCCAGGCCTTTGCCTAAAAGCTGTGTGGACAGTCAGCATGGCAGGACCGTGCGGGGACAGGGAAGTGGACAGGACGGCTCCTAGGGGGCGGGGTGCCGTCCTGGGCGCAGACGCGCAGGTGTGCGGCTCGGCACCACCCGCGTCACCACACAAACATCATCTGAAGGCGCTCCACAAACCTGTGCCAAGAAATCGACTACAGCGGGGCGCCTGGGTGGCTCAGATGGTTACGCGTCTGCCTTTGGCTCAGGTCATGACCCCAGGGTCCTGGGATCAAGCCCCGCATCGGGCTCCCTGCTCGGTGGGAAGCCTGCTTCTCCCTCTCCTCCCCACTTGTGCTCTATCTCTGTCTCTCTCTCTCTCTCTCACATAAATAAAATCTAAGAAAAAAGATAAAAAATAAAAAAGCAAAAAAAAAAAAAAAAACTACTGGCCTCACCTGTCCAAAAAAAATTAAAAAAAAGCAACAAGGAAACCATTTCAGATTACAGGGAGCTCAGAGGAGGGAGCAGGCACACACGCCAACCACGGCTCAGGCGCTGGGTCAGTAACAGACCGAGGCGCGTGGTAGCGGCACCCGGTCAGCACCGGACCACCCGAGGGGAACTCCCAGGGGCGCTGCCATCCCGGCACATTCAGGCCTGTGGCTTTCAGGGTGAATGAGGTCCGCAACGGACTCTCAAACGGTTTAAGGGGAAAAAAGAATGTAAAGAGGAAACAAATGTGGCAAAACGGTATCACTGCTGAATCGAGGGGAGGGCTGGTCCAGCGTCCACCGTGATACTCCCCACACATCTGCAGGGCTGGTATTTTTCCCAATAAAAAACTGGGGAGATGGGGATGCCTGGATGGCTCAGTTAGTGAAGTGTGCAACTCTTCATTTCAGGGTTGTGGGTTCAAGCCCCATGCTGGGTGTGGAGATTACTTAAAAAAGCAAAATTTAAAAAAAAAAAAGGTGAATGACACCACTACGTTTTTTGTATTAATCACGTGTAAATGAGAACATTCTGGACGTGCTGCTGGGGCGGGAGAGATGGCTAAGGGGCCTGGGCTCCTTTCTGCGGAGATGAAAGTGTCCCCAGACCAGCTGCAGGGACGGCCGCACAACTCTGCAAACACTCAAGAATCCACTGACTCGCACACTCTGGACAGGCAAACTGTAAGGAGTGAATTGTATCTCAATAAAGCGGCTTTTTAAAGAATCTGAAATAAAAACTAAGAAAATGCTATCATTTCTTCATCCACGGGGCTGGATGCACAAGTGGAGAGATGAGCTGGGACGTTAGTGCTGGAAGTTTCGGGTTTCTTCAGGTTCCCCAAACTGTAAGAGGGAAACACATCTGAATAGAACAATCTCCAGCACTGGGTTAAGCCCCACGCTCTGAAACGCTCTGTTAGTTATTTGCTTTCCTTTTGCCTTGAGAACTACCAGAGGAGCTGTCACCAAGCCAATTAAAGAGAAAAGGGAAACTGTTGGAACCACGGGACCCTCGCCTGAGCCATGGGAAACATCACCGCATCACCTACAAGAAGTGAACCCACAGTCCGTTTGTTCTCCGCTACCTGTACGATTCACCAGTTCTGTGGTCCCCACCTGGCGCGTGAACCCAGGGGATCTGGTACCTGTGGACCCGGGCGTTGTTTGGCTGCTCAGGATGCTGACCAGCCCGTGTCTGTGTCGCACCCCCAGGGACCTCAGGTGGCCACAGAAGCATCCCAGGGTCAGGGCTGCAGAGCAGGGGCAGAAGGCATGCGGTGCACTCTGCGTTTCATATCTACTGGAGAAGAGCTCGAGGTTTGTGCCCTACCCGCCTGCCCAGCTCCCCTCCACTCTCCTTGGGGAGCTGCTGCCCATGCCAGACTGACACCCAGGAACACGACAGGGCGAGACTGAGCCCAGGACACATGTGTGAGGCAGTGACTAAGTGCGCTGAGACCCAATCTTGAGACCGAGTGGACAGCACGGGGCCACAGCCACTGGGGCTCCCTGGTCCATGAGACGCGGCCAGTGTGGTGGTGATGCACCATGAGCGTGGAGTACGTACCCGACTGCCGAGCCGTGACACGCAAGCACATGCGCACGCACACAATGGGAACTGCGTTCTGCCTGTTACACTGGGACAAAACACTGTCAGGGACGTACTAAGCTAAAACAGATGACTCACACCAGGATCACCCCCTTCCTTTCCCCTCTCGGAAGACGGGACATTCAATCCTCTATGTACTGGCAAACCTGAGCTGCGTGGATATCAGAACCACTGTGCAGCCACCTGCAGGGGCCACGCAGGAGAACACGCAGACACGAAGTCTGGCCCGCAGGGAGCACCCAGGTCCAGCCACACCTGGACTGGAAATGCTTGAGAGCTTCCTGGTGACACGAGGCGACGGCTTTCTTCCCGTTTTGGCTAGTTTGGTCTGTGCATCTGTCATTCACAGCCAAGAATCTTGACGAATAAAGACGCTGACATGTGGTGTGAACGACGTACAGACCAGGAGCTTCAGGTCTGCTGCTCGAACCTGCAGGGGAGGGGCAGAGATGGCGCCTACCTTATCTGTCCGGGCGCACCGCTGGAAGGACATTTTCTTCATGTCTTCACCGTGATTTTCAGGAATACAACCCGACTGGACCAGGGCAGACACCAAGTCATCTTCGATGGTCTTGAATTGTGAGGACCCAATATTCCTCTGAAAGAACGAATAGAAAACCAGTTTTCTTCACTCAGTCGCCGCCCACAGACGGGAGCCCTGGGCCTAAGCTGCTCCCCGCAGGGCGCCTGGGGCCTGGGCCCACATCTGCGGCCCTGGGAATACACCGCGGCTCTTCCCCGTCCCGTGGCAAGTGGGACAGTTACCTGAGGGTACCCAGTCTCTAGAAACGCCCCACCCTGCGCAGCCAGGTCAAACAGCCCACAGAGAGCATCACCCGACAGTTTCCTCCCACCTGGTCAGGTCTGAAACCAGTGCCCCTCTGGCCAGAGACCCATCTGTTGGCAGCAGCGGGCTGCAGAGGGCCACCCCCCCTTACCACACGGGGAGGCAGACCCCTTGACTCAAAGCAGGAAACCCACCCCAGGATGCCAGGGCTGGATTCAGTATCCCTTCAGCTCATGGGACCGGCCCGTACGACACCCACTGCTTCTAGAACCTCCTAACACTGTCGTCTTAGCATGCCCTAAGCACAACCCAGGGCCTGCAGGACCCCCCTGGCGCTTCTCAGAGAAAACCCCACACCAGGGACACGAGGGCGGATGAGCACTCTGCCAAGACCACCACAGGAGAAGTTCTTCCCGAGGTCTACCCTACGGTCCCTTGATGCAAGCATCAAGTCGTAAATAAATGCTGCTCAAACGCCCCCACGCAGGGGCAGGGCTGCGGCAGCAGGGAAGGTGGCCGAGTGCCAGGCTCTCACTACGTCCTCCCATCAGCACGGTGAGCCCCTGTCACTCTCCAGCCTATTTCCCTCACGGGGAAACTGAGGCACACAAGCTGTTGAGACACAGCAAAGTTCTCAAGACCGCGCCTAAAGCAAAAATGCACCTCCTCAAGA
Organism: Zalophus californianus; assembly: GCF_009762305.2. Lineage (NCBI taxonomy): Eukaryota > Metazoa > Chordata > Mammalia > Carnivora > Otariidae > Zalophus > Zalophus californianus. The sequence goes on from NC_045608.1 coordinate 1,045,914, forward strand.
TCAGTCACAAAAGCCTTTCATCACCCACACAGAGCAACAGGGATGGTCCGTCCCTTGGCACAGTCGACCCCACACTGCGACATCAGTTTCCCCCGTGTGACCTCAGCTCTTCCTTAAAACGAGACCCGAAGAACCCCCGTTCTCCCGCTGTTCCTGGTGACAGTCATCACACCACCTGGTGAGCCCCCGGTTAGACGCTCCGGGCACGCTGGGGCACGGCACGCAATTCCCTCCTCTGAGTCAAGCTTCAACAGGCTTACAGAACACAGGACCCACGTTTCGGAACCCACTAGGGGGCCAAGAACCTCTCCGTGCAGGTGTGGGGCTCCTGCACCCCCAACTCTCAGGAATTCTGAGAATCCTACCTCCCCCAGCCTGAGCTCCAGCGTAGGGCAGACGACGGCGGCTGGCCCCTCCCTGCCCCCCGGCCTCCGGGAGAGAGCGCACAGGGAGCCGGTCGCCGGCTGCTGCGGCCACAGGCTGCTCAGCGGCAGGGGAGGCTCCGGACGCCCGGAAGCCCCAGCGCCGCACCTCCCGGGGCCAGAGCAGAGCTCGGGGCAGCTTGGGCTCCAGCGGAAACCCTGCCCCCGGGGGACTCACCGCGACGCTGAAAACCGGGTGAAGAGCGAGGCCCCGCGTCCTGAGCTGGCCTAACCGGGCAGCTGTCAGCCCGAAGCCGGTCGGAGAAGAGAGCCGCGGACCCTCACCTGCATGCCGTGGTAGCCCTTCCCGGAATACGCCATGAGCAGCACGATCTTCCGCTTGGGCAGCTTCCTGTGCGGCTCCCCGTCGGGGCTGCTCTTGAGCTTCTTGGCCTGCTGCTCGGCGTCCTCCCAGACGCGGGCCCCGCCCGGCCAGCCGCTCCGGGCCCTCCTGTCCTGCTCCCGCGCCGCGCCCGCGGGGGCGGGGGTCTGCACGTTCCCGGCCATGGGGGGCGAGCTGCGAGGACACGGACCGAGTGAGCGCCGCGGCTGGGGCGCGCGGCCTGGACGGCGGGGGCCCGGGCGACGCGCCGCCGTTACCAGAGCAGACGCCGTCCCAGGCGCGGGCTCCACGCTCCGCAGGCTCTCCGCAGGGCCCCGGCCGCCGCCCGCAGGCTGGAGGCCGCCATGCGCGTCGGGGAGCGGGCTGTTGGGGGCTGGGGAGGCACGGGCCCGCGGCCCCCGCCCCCGGGGCGCCCTCGCGGCCGGCGGCCGACCTCCCCAGCGGCCCCCGCCCCTCCTGGCCCCCCCCGCCCCGCCCGGCTCCCCCTCGGGAGTCCAGGAGGCGCCGGCCACTCTCGCCGGAGCTAGACAGACCCGCTCCCACCCGGCCCCACTCACGGCGCCGCGGACTGAGCCGGAGCCGGACCACGTGGGCGAAGGCGGAAGCGGAACGCGCGCCCGACGGCGGCCGGCCGTGGACAAAAGTCCCGCGGGGCGGGGCTCAGGGCCTGGGACGGGCCGCGGCTCCCGGGAGCGAGCGCGCGCGCGCAGGTGCTCCGCAGACGGAGCGTCGCGGCCCGGCCTTCCCGAGGCGAGCCCCGCGGCGGCTCCCCAGACTCTGCGTCTCCCGGGCCCGTGGTGGCCAGGCGTCCGCTCACGCGACACACCGGGGGGCGCGATCCCCGGGAAAACCTTGCGGGGGACGGAGCAGGAGCGCACAACAAAGTCTGCCTCGGAAGCTCACGTTCCTGTGGGGGGACGCCCAGGGACCAACCAAACATAAAAACAGATAGGGCATCACAAAGCACTAAACGTCACGCACAAAGGGAACCGAAGTACCGGCGCGCCCACGATGTGAGTCCCCCCGCGGTGGGAGAAACCAGATGCGAAGGGCGCGTAGGGTAGGGTCTCATTCATGTGCAAGGTCCACAGCAGGCAGGCCCGGGCACAGAAAGTGGGTTGGTCGTTGCTGACAAGGGTCTCCCCGGACCACACCATACTCCTCTGAGCTCAAAAGTGAGGATGGGTTGAGGAGGAGATCATGCGGGTGGGAGGGGCCGGCTCACCTGTGCTGAACGACCCCCAGGACAGCCCTGCCCAGTGCAGGAGGGCAGAGCACAGCCTCCATGTGCCAGGGCTGACAAAAGGGCATGGTCACAGGAGACCTGGGGAGCTCCGGGGGCTCAGCAGCTTTAGGAAGCACTGGGCCATCTCTGCAGAGAGGACCGACCTTCATACAGGGCACCTCCCCCACCCTCTGCCAGAAGATTCCCTCTGTGGGGAATTCTCCCTCCAGGCCCTAGCAGCTCTGAGGGCACGGGCCCCACCCTGGCACAGGGAGATGGACATGGGACCCCAGGCTGAGGGCATCCACAGGAGTCCAGGACCTGGACAAACCCAGCCGGGGAGCCGGGGAGGCTCGATGCTGAGGCTTCAGGCTACGCCACTGGGAACAGAGCCTCTCCCTCCCCGCCACACGGGAGCCGAGGGTTCCTTGGTGCTGGAACAGAGACCCAGACCAGGTAGAGGGCTGTGTCAGGGGCAAGCCCAAGGCCCTGGGCTGTGCCGCATGCAGCCCCTTGCTGGGGAGCCCCCAGCCAGGCCACATCAGGCAGAGAGGATGGAGGCACGTGTCCCTGCAGGAGCCTGCCCCAGGATCCTGGTAGGAGTGAAATGGGCAGGAAGGTAAGCACTGTCATGTTAGAACTGCCCACTGTCAGGGGACAGAGGCTCCCTGTGACCTGTCGTGTGGGGAGCAGACCACCACACCTGCTCCCTCCTCAGATCCCGCCAGCTACAGTGGCCGGCCTGAGCCTGGTCCTCCTGGCCGAGGGCCCCTGTGGGCCTGGGCACCTGTGAACATGCCTGGAATGTGCTGGGGAATCGGAGGTCCTCGGGCAGAAAGGAGGGAGCCAGCCCTTCCTGCAGTTGCCACACCCCCGGCCCAGCCCTCCTGGGCCCACCACTTACCACCAAGTTCCTGCACTGGGACCTTTCTAGCAGTTTCAGCCATAATTGCCCAAGCTTGGAAGCATCAAGGTGTCCTTCAGTCGGTGACTGGATAAATAAAGTGACCCATCCCATCCAAACAATACAGCATCATTCAGAGCTAGAAGGAAATGAGCTACGGCAAGACACGGAAAACCTCAGATGCGTCTTACGTGAAAGAAACCAGTCTGAAAAGGCTGCACACTGATTCCAACTCTAGGACGTTCTAGAAAAATCAAAATTAAGGAGGCAATAAAAAGACCAGTGTTTGCCAGGGGTTGGGGGAGGGAAGGAATGGGCAGAACAGATTGGGGGCAGTGAAGCTACTCCGTGTGACACTGTGATGGTGGACATGTATCATCACACAGGTGTCCAGCCCACAGAATGGACAGCAGCAACTATGGACCAGGGTGATGGCGCGTGTCCATGTAGGCTCACGGATTGTAACCGTGTCCCCCACCACTGCAAGGTGTTCAGAGACACGGAGGGAGGGCAGGGGAAAGGATTTGGAACTCTGAAGCCTATTAATTTAGCAACACAATGCCATGATTGTCTTAATCCTCAGGGCATTTCTTCCAGTTACTGATAGACCAGGAGCCCCACCGAGCGGAAGGGGCTCCGCCTCCCGCCCCGGTCCCCACCAGCACAGCCCTTCCTGTCTGCAGACACCGCGGGCACCCTGCAGGAAGCCAGGCAGGGGCGGACCTCACCCCACCCCCCGCCCCACCTTCCCAGGCCCCACACTCCGCCGCCTCTAAGGCTACCCCTCCACACGCTTCCATGTAATACTGCAGTTAGCCTTTCTGGTAAAGGGTTATTTTTAAAACTCACAGAAACAGTATGTAGTTTTAAAAATGCAAATCCTACAACTCAACCGACCTAGAAATGGCCAGCAAACAGGAGAGGATGCTGGAGATCACCACGCATCAAACCCCAGCACAGCCAGAACCCAGACAGAACCACCGCGTCAGGGAGGGTGTGGAGGAAGCAGGCCCTCCTGCACCACAGATGGGGGTGGACGTGGAGCTGTTTCCCCTCTCAACCCACACCCCCCTCCCAGGTGTACCCCAGGGACTGAGACTGCGACCCTGGTGGCGGGGGTGGACGCAGCTGTGAACGCACGTTGGAGCACCCAGTGTGCCCTGGGTCAGCAGTCTGGGGGTCACGCGCAGGCTGCTGCAGGTCCCTGGACGCAGCGCGTGACATTAGAGATGCTGACAAACCAGCGTCAGCTACGCCCACTCAATTCCAAAGGTTTATTTCCTTCAATCGGTATTACACGATGTAACGCAAATGGGGGGGAGGGATCACACAAAACTCCTGTAAAGTAGACCAAGGGTCAGGTGCGGACTCGTGGAGGACAAGACCGGCTGGCAGCACACATGCTGGAGGCAGGCGCACGGCGGCCCGCTGCACGAGCCCCCTCCCGTGGCACCAGCCTCCGGTGGCCTGTGTCCCAGCCGACCGTAAAGCAATAAATATGCACAGGTTCCGTGCAGCAAGGAACCAAGTCACCAGTGGACGAGGCAACGACTCACAGGGCTGCTTCGAAATCCAAGCACAGGGGCCATGTTTCAAGTATTGCAAAGAAAGAGACACAAAGATGTCCATGTCTTGATGTAAAACCTTAAACCCCTCGCCCAGGGCGCCTGGACTCAGGTGGGCTTCCTCAGCCCTCTCCCCGCTGGCCTCCCCCCAGAGCAGCCAGGACCCAGCCTGCGGTGGGGGGGGAGGGGGGAACACACAACTTTGGCATCAAACCCACCATGAAAGCTGGACAGGAGGCTCTGCAGGAAACGCCCCCTCGCCTGCCCACGGCCTCCAGGTGGGGAGGGGGCGGGGGGAGGGCCGCCCTCCTAGGCAACCCCTGCCTCCACCTGCATCCACAGAATGCTGAGGATCCACCCCGCCCTGCCCCACCCTTCCTAAACAAACATCCTAAACTCCTACAGATTTTCTTCTTTTGTTAAAAAAAAAGAGCTGCAGAAAAATAAGACACGTTTCAGGAGTAAAGTGTAATAGACTTCAACGTCTGTTCTGGGTTCAGAAAGCTTGGTGCTTCGTACTGTCCGTCCCTAAAAGAACATTTAAATAAGATGTCTGTGTCTCCCCGGGGTGGGGGGATCCCAGGCAGCAGGCCCAGCGCACGCGCTCGCACGGGCTCGCACGGCTGTTCATACATGTGCGTCTGTATATAGGTATGTACACGCGTCTCCTAGTGCGCCTGCGTAAAGTGCTCCGTGATTCACAAAGCTGGGTGGGTGATCTCGGGGAAGGGGGTCCGGGAGGCCACACCGTTTCCTGGGCAGAGCAGGCCTCAGTGCCTCCTCCTGTCCTCAGCACGGCCGCCGGCATCAGGGCTGCCCTGGGGTCTGGCTGAGGCTGGGGACCGGCCGCAGGTGCCCACCCGCCTTCAAGGCGGCCGGGAGCTCAGCCCATCGGTGAGGCAGGGGGACTGGCCGGATTCGGGTTGTGTGGAGCCCTCCCAGCGCCCTGAAGCTCAGGCCTGCAGCTCAGGAGCCCCGCCCTCTCCCTGACACCAGCAAGCCGCACCAAGGCTGCAGGCTTGTCCCTTCGAGCCTGGCCAGCCGGTCTCCCCCAAGCCTGGGGGACTGGCAGAGGAGATCCAGCCCCCCGGGCGCAGTGAGCCAGGCACCCCGCAGGTCAGGCACAGATGCCGGTCAGCAATGCCGAGAGTCTCCGCTCGATGCACAGCTTGCCTGCAATGAGGAACGGCACCGTGAGGGGGCACCCTGCTACCCACCTCTCCCTTGTGCCGTCCCCTGGCCGGCCCAGTGGCACTCACACTTGGCAATGTTCTCCACGTCCGCCTGGTCGGTGAGGATGTGCTGCAACCCCTCCATCAGCAGCAGAGCCTTGTGATAGCGCTGGACACAGTCCTCCCGGCGGTGAAACATCTCGTCCAAGGCGGCTGACTGCACCTGCTCGAGGGAGGCCAGGGGCTGAGCCCAGCTGCCCCGAGCCCCACACCAGGCACAGAGGGTCAGGGGCCCGGACGTCGCGGCACACACATCAGAGGGCACGAAGGAGGGTGTGGGACGCGGGAGCACTGCCAGGGGCCTGAACAAGGGCTCGTGCGGCCTTGGGCAACCAGCCGGCCGACACTGCCCCAGGGGGACCAGTGCTCCCAGGCAGAGCGCCCCCTTGGCAGACAACGGTCATCACCGGGCACGAGAAAACAAGCTCTCCCCCAGACCGTTGTGCAGACTGCACATTTACGCTACACCAACGAATGTTCTCAATAACAGCCACCACCTCAGAGCCAACCCTTTTTAGGCACAAAGACCCCCAAAGCCAGGGAAGCAGAAAGCCGGGGCCCCCTGCGGCCCCACCGCCCACGAGCTGCATGCTTCCAGCGGGGCCACCTGCTCTGGTCTCTCCTGGAAAACACTCGCCCACTACAAGGCTTGAGAACCAGGCCTCCTGCCTGGACCCAGGAGCCAGACAGGCGTCCAACACCGGGCTGGGCCTGGGGAGCCCGGGGCCAGCGCTGGCTGTGGGGCAGCATGGAGTCACGCCCCCGCCCAAAATCCAGCAAGCCGTGTATGTCAACAGCCCCCCCCCCACGGCCCCTACCACCGCCATCCCACGTGCCACGCGGTGCCTACCGTCTGCACCGCGTGGCTGAAGATGAGCTTCTCGGCAGTGACGCTCTGGATGCGGTCCAGGAGCCGCTGCTTGTCCAGGAAGAAGCGCTGCAGCCGCAGGCTCAGGCCTTGGCAGGACACCACGCTCGCCTTATACAGCTCGTTCAACTTCCGCACCACTGCGGGCGGGGGCCGGGGACGAGGGCAGCCACCGTCAGCGCAGGCCCCCCGCCGCCCGGGGCCGCCGGCCACCCTCACGTCACTGGGAAGGGCCTTCCTCAGCCCCCTCCCTCCTCTGCCTGCCCCCGACCCTGTCCACACTCTCTGGCCTCCATCGCTGCCCCTGGGGCTGCGGCACTCACCCTGCTTCACGGTGGACGACAGACACAGCTTGCCGGCCCGGATCTGGTCGATGGCAGTCTGTAGGCCCGAGGAGAGCAGCTCGGCCACCTTCAGGTAGAGCACCAACTGCTCCGCAAAGCTGAAGGGCAGCAGACGCATGAGGCGGCGCGGAGGCCCCGGACCCCAGGCCGCCTCCCCCCTTGGCCCCACAGGGCCCGCGCACCCCCACTCCCGGCTCAGCAGGCTGATCTGGTCGGCCACCACGCTCTCCTGCAGCTGGTACTCGGGCCCCCCGGCCGCGTCGCTGGCGCTGCCCCTCAGGGCCGCGATCTCCAGGACGTGCTGGACGAAGACAAGCGTGAAGCGCAGACTATGCAGGATCTCCGTGTGCTCTTGCTGCGGAGACACGGGGCGGCTGAGGCGGCGGCCGTGGCCCCCCGCCCTCCCCGCCCCAGGACCTGCTGCCCACGGCCGGGGACCCTCACCTCCATCAGCGTCTCCTCAGGGAGGTCAGGGGCCTCGAAGGTCACAGCCCCCTCCAGGTTGGCGGTGACGGGGTCGGTGAAGCTGCAGCAGTGTCCGGGGGCCGGAACCTCCGGGGCGGCCTCACTACAGGCCCCCGGTGCCAGGTGACGGGCAGAGGGGGAGCTGGCCGAGCCAAGGGAGCTCGAGGAGCCCACTGCAGGCAGAGGCCGGTGGACAGCCGATTCAGGACACGCCCTTCTTAACTCCTGGACGCAAACCCCTTCCCACCCGGTCTGGATGCCTCGGTCTACACTCCTCCCCTGCCACCCACCGCAGTCGCCCTGCGCTCCTGCCAGTGGGCCCTCCGGTCCAGAGGCGGCAGCTGTGGGCGCGTCTGAGCCCCGAGCCCGGGACCCCGACCCGACGAGGACAGGCTGCCCAGAGTGGCTGCAGACACGGGTGCCGTGGGCACTATCCCTGCTCCACGTGTAAGAGCGAGGCCACCTCACCCTTCCTGCCCCGTCCTGACCCATCTGCACCGCCGTTTACGCCCTGCGGCCTGCAAGAGCGCCGTGCAGTCCTCACCTGAGAACACCCTGGCACGGGGGCCCTGGGGCGGCGTGGTCCCACTGGGGGGTGAGCCCACGGTGAACACCACGGGAGACGGGCTGCTGGTGCCCCCAGCACGGGCTCCCGGGTGCAGGCTCCCTCCAGGGCCAGCAGAGGGCGCTGCAAGAGCGGGAGGAGGGGCTCAGGGCCTGGCGGTTGGCGCCCGCCCCCCACCCCGCTGGGAGCCCACCGGCCCACCGATCTCCATAGGCTTCTCCTGCAGGCTGTCCGTGCTCCCCGAGTCAGGGGCCTGGGTCCCAAACGCAGCCTTGAGGAGCAGATCAGTGAGGCGGCCAGTACTGAGGGACCTGCAGGGTGAGGAGCCGTGGGGAGCCGGCCCGGGGCCCCCGCCCCACATCGCCCGGCCAGCCTGCCCTAACTCACCGCACGCCAGGCACACACAGGGCCTCACATAGGCTGGCCGTCTCCTGCCCACCCTGGACGCAGGTAGTGTCCCCCATTAACACACAGGCCAAGTGAACCCACGAAGAGTCACACAGGGTGGAGACGCAGACAGGGCCCCTACCCACACGCAGGTCTCCTCCCGGCTTCTCCTCCCAGACAGCGAGCCAGCGAGCGTGTCGGGAGAGTCCCTTCCCACACACCTGCCAAAGGGGCTCTTGTCTTCAGTGGGCCGCAGGCCGGGGCCCAACTGCTGCCCCTGGAAGGGTCCTGCCTCGGAGAGGTCCGGCAGCGTCCGGTTCCGAGGTGGTGTCATGACCACACCCTGCCGGGCCAGGAGGGTCAGCAAGTTCTGGGAGCTGGGGGTCTTGGGGAAGTCGAAGGCAGGTATGGCCTAGGAGGAGCAGGTGGGGTGCTCAGACAGACCACCATGAGGGCGCTGACACCTGCGTGGCCCCACGCTTCCATTACCCGGTCTCCACAGCAAAGGCACAAGGCCTTGTTTGCTGCAGGAAAGCAATACGTGCCCCGCACATGCCCACCCCCCAGGCACACGTGCGCCCTCGGAAACCCCGCATGTGTCGCTAACGGGTCTGGCCCCACTTCACCAGCAAGAACGCCACAGCAAGGACTGAGCTAAGTGGCCTGCCCGGAGCGGTACTGGAGCCCAGGGGGCACCTTCTGCATTTCTGGGGCCCGAAGCGTGTCCCACAGGAATCCTGCCAGGCGGGTGGCCGACAGCCTGGGCAGGTGGATGGGAAGGGGTCCTCAGTACAGAGCCACACTCTGCGGGCTTTTCCCAGGACTGGTCACTCCCTCCCTCTCCCCCTCCAGCTCTGTGACCCAGTTACCTTGGTGGGGGAGCCCAGGATGGGGGGCAGGGGGTTGCGCTGCAGAAAGTCAGGCAGCTTGGGCGAGCCTCGCAGGGGCCGGCAGGACTGCAGCCCGTGGGCTGGCTGCGGGGGGCTGGACTGCGGGTGGCCGAACGCTGCCCCCAGGGGGTCCGTGGGGGGCTTGGGCAACTTAGGGCGGACGACGTGCAGGTCGGACAGGTTGGGAGCGCTGTGCAAGCGATAGCCCAGCCCAGCGGCGTGCGGGCAGTGCTCGGGCGCAGAGGAGCCTGCAGCAGGACAGGACAGGGCCTGGTCACTACCGCGTGGGGCCTACCCAGCCCAGCCCCCACCAGCAGCAAGACGAGCGTGTATGTGAGGCCCTTGTGTCTGGACTACTCCCCCCACCCCGGCTGCTCGGCGGTGCGCCCGAGCAAATGGGCGCAGGTCATACCGCACGGTGGGTGCGGACACTGAGGCCCAAGTGCCGCTCCACAGCCCAAGGCCTGAGCTTGTGAGCAGTGCCCCAGGACCCGACCCTCCCTTCCCTGTACGAGTGACCGTCATGAGCAGGAAGCTGGCCCCTGCCCCTGGCCCACGGCCACACCTACCCGCACGAGGGGATCTGCCACCCCGCATCTCGGCTCCTTGCGGGGAGGGTGCCCCACTCCAGCCCTGCCGTTCAGGGAGGATTCCAACTTGAGGAGAGAGAGGGGTCACCAGGGTCATGCCCCGACAGAGCCAAGTCCCCTCCCCCGCCGCCCCAGCCCGGGGAGATGCCCGATCCCTCATCAGAAGCTCCCACCACGGGCCTCAGGTTCACCTTGTGGAGATGGTGTGTAGGGCCGGCCCCCACCCAGGGAGAGCTTCCTGGCCAGGGCAGCTCCGTGCTCGGCGTGGGATGGGGGTGACGGACTGGCCCGGGCAAAGCCCAGGGGGCTGGTGCTGCCCGACCTGCGGATGGCGGAGGACCTGGAGACAAGAGCAGGCGCGAGATGAGGGTCACAGCCATGCCAGACGGCTCGTCCCTATCTGTTCAAATAACAGTCTCACTGGGGAGCCCCCAGGAAGGTTGGACCACTCACCCTCCTGCCTAGACTGGTAACTAGGAAGCGAAGAACCCCAGCGTTCCCCCTGAGCACCCTCAGGCCTGAGGTCACAGTCCCTGCCGGGACAACCACTAGCCCACAAGATCCGTGAATTACGAAAAAAAAATAGGGAGCCTTGTCCTCCGGCTGTGTTTGTTGAAATTTGTCAAAAATCAACACTGGGTTTTGTAAATTCATGATACTTCACTGACGTCTTATCAGGGAGCTGTCCTAATAAACCTCAAACCTCTGCACGTCCGTGAACAGTGGCAGTGAGACTTACATAGTGTACAACCTGCACAACTGTGCACGTGGGACAACCCTGTATCACTCCAAGGAGGCTGCAGGGGAGCTTCTCACTATAGTTCTCTAGGGCATGCCCTTTGCCCCCAGGGGGACCCCTACAGTCACGGGGGGATGAGAGGAGAGGGGCGACCATGCTCACCGTGTGGTCTGGTACTGGGTGGGTGACTGCAGGTTCTGCTCAATGCGCTGGTAGTTGTGCACCTGCGTGGGGACCGGGATGGGGACGGACACACCGCACCTGCTGCTGAAGGGGCCGGCCCGGCTGCAATAGGAGCAGAGGCGGGGCGGGGGCGTTGTCAACGGAAACAGAGTCCTGAACTGAACCCGAGCCCCAGACACAGTGCAGCAGAGACCGCCAAGGCCGCCTGCTTCCTCAGCTCTGCACAGGCCACTGCCACCGTTCAGGCACCAGGACTGTTCACGCCCACCCCCCGCACCCTGGGCCACAGGGACACGTGGCAGAAGGCCAGGCGGGGGCCGCTCCCCCGCTTGGCTCTGGGGACTCGAGCCCACCTGGCCCCGCAGCTCCCCCCCACCCCACCCCCTGGGTCTACATCCCTCCTGCCACAGCCCCTCCTCCTGGGCCACCCACGAGAAACCCGGTGTCCTGCAAGGCCTGAACCAGGACAGGACCTGCGGACACAGTACAGCCTGCAAAGCCCAACCTGGGGCTGGGGGCCCTAGCCCTAGCTTAGCTTGGGGCCCTGCACGGCCCTGTCCCACCCCAGCCCCTGCTCACCCTGAGGGGCTGGGAGAGCTGCTGCAGGGTGGGGAAGGAGACGGGGTCCGGCCACGGCTCTCCAGGCCAGCGGAGGCCACCAGCGAGCTCCTGGTAGGGACAGACAAGATAGACAAGGCAGAGGGGCAACCGGCAAGGGCTAGCATTTCCCTCTCCCCAAACCAGGAGCGGGCAGGGCAGGGGGCTCACCCGCTACACATCAGACTGTCCGGTGGGGGCTTGGCACCGGCCGCCTCGGCCACCAGGTCACCTGTGGACAAGAGATGAGTGAGGCTGGGCCTGGGTACCTCTCACACCAGGACAAGCGTCCACTCCACGCTCCTGGGCCACCTCACCCACCACGGCTCCCTGATGGCCCCACACTCAATTCCAGACAGCGGGGGGAGACTCCAGGCAGGGAGGGGAGAAGGCAGCGCTCCCAAGTCCCCACTTCCGTCCCCCAACCTGACCGGACCTCAGGGCTCTGAAGGAGACCCTGGGTGTGCTCTCCATACCCCAGCCTTCAGCCACCTCCAGGCTAGGCGCCCAGGGCTCCCAGTCTGGGACTGACCTCTGCTCGGGGACGCCGGGTCAGACACCTGCCCCATCAACCTCCCTCACGGCCCTCTCTCCCGCTCACTGCCCTCCTGCCCCTGCCCTGGAGGTCCAGGGCCACTCCAACTCAGCCCTGAGTCCCAGGAGTCATGGGATGGCCACAGGCAGGGAAAGGACCTATCAAAGCCCAGGGTCATGAGAGGAACTTCAGACCCCAGGACAGAGTTTTAGGAGGTGCTGGGCCTGTCCCTGAGGCCTGAGAACTGGGGCTCAGCAAATACGAAGCTGGCAGCAGCTCCCTCCCTGGGAGCAGATGCTCCAGAGGGTGCAGAGGGCAGGGCCCGAGCACAGGGATTCCGCCCACAGACCAGCCACAGGTAACCGGGACGACATGGCTCTGACTCCATAGGCAGGCCGACCTGGTACGGAAACTGCCAGAACCACCCTGAGGGCACACAGGTAGAGAATTTCGCAAGTGCACACGCACACATACACACACAGAGCTCACACCGAAGCCACCCCCGACCCCTGACCTGGAAACTGGGCCGGGACCATGACGAAGTCATCCGTGTCGCAGGACGAGTCCTTGCTGCTGGCGCCGGAGCCCCGGGAACCCTGCAGGAAGCCAGCTGCTTCGGCCGGGGAAGTCAGCGTCTTCTGGAGCTGCTGCTGCATCTCTCCCAGGGACTGGGGGTCAGAAGGGGAGGCCACTGAGACTCAGCCCCGGGGCCCGGGGAGACCGGGGCTGCTGGGTGCCGCCGACCAAGGGCTCAGCGCGCCCTCCTCCCCCACCAGTTTCTGTGGGGTCTGCCGCTCGCCAGGCCCAGGCTGGGCCCCACAGCGAGTCACACGGACGCAGCCACCCAGCTCCCGCTGGGCTCCCGGGGAGACTTCCCCGCGTCTCCATCAGTCCCGCAAAGGGCCTGAAAGGGGGGGCCGCTCCGCGCTCAGGACATAAGGCATCCAACGTCCGCCCTCAGTGCGGGCAAGAGCGGTCCTCTCTACCACGGGCCCTGGCGCCCCGGCTCTGTCCTCGCCCACCCCGTGCTGAGGTGCTGGGGACACAAGCTGGGGGGCGGGCTCCAGGACACAGGGCCCCCCCGCTCCCCGGCCCACACGTGCACAGCACACACAGACCCGCACCAAGCAGGTCGGCCTCTGGGACACGAGGGCTAGGGGTGGGGGGCTACGAGGGCTTCTGCCAACTTGTCAGGCTCCGACATTTCACAGTCCAAACGTGTCTGTCCACGGCTGGTGGGAGCTGCCAAGAGCAAGAGAGCGCCCCGCCTTCCTGGGGTTGACAGTGAGGGACAGCCCTCCGCATGACATCCACGCAGCGCCAAACCCCAGGGGGAGGAGCCCAGGGCCCGGCCCCCAGCGGAGACTCACCGGAGGGGAGGCCAAGTGCGAGGTAGAGCTGCTGCTGGAGCTGCTGCCGGACCCCGAGCTCGGGTACGAGGGCACAGGCACGGGGGGCGCTGATGGGGGGGCACAAGTCAGCACGCAGGAGACCCCTCCACCCTCCCCCTACCGGGCCAGCCCAGCAGCAGCAGGTGCGGCACCTGCGCCCCCCTTGAGCCCCACCATGGCCGTGGGGCTCCAGGAGCCTAAGGGGACTCACACTTCTTCACAGTGGCGCTGGCATCGAGGAAAGGGTGCCGGAAGAACTCGTCTGCAGGAAGAAGGACAGCAGAGGCCTGAGCAGAGCCCTGACCCCAGGGCCCCCTGGGGGAAAGATGGCGCCCCGCCCCCCCAGCTGCCACTGGGGCCTGAGCTCCAGCAGGCCTGGGCACCCACCCCGGCCGGCACCGTGCCAGGCGTGCAGGGACACGGCCCCAGCTGGGGGCTTTTCTCGCCGGCTGAGGCCCCCCCCACCCTGCCTCATGGGTTTTCCCAGCGGCGGCACTTCCCATTGCAAAACCGGGGTTTCCACAGCCTGGGCTGCTGGGAAAGCGCCGTGGGCACCTGGGAGCTGATGGTGGGGGGCATGCAGCCAGGAGGCGGCACCCCAACCCGGTGGGTGGGCCATCAGGACACACGCTGTGGGCTGGCCGGGGGCCGCTCACCGAAGTCCATGCGGTCCTTGTGGTTCCGCTGCAGCAGGGCCAGCAGCAGCTGTCTCAGCGGGGCCGACGTCTCCCTGGGGATGCTGGGAGGGGCCAGAGACAACATGACCCGCCGCCCGCCCGCCCACCCACCCGGGGTCAGCGGGGTGTGGGGGCGGGCAGGACCCGGACACTTACGTGGGTACCAGTGTCTTGTTCCTCTCGTAGAAGAGGCGAAGGTCCTGGGGGCTGCTGGCCTGGTGGGGGACGGCAGCGTGAGCGCCCCTCAGAGCCTCCAAGCTCCGTACGAGGCCCCCCAGCCACACCGGCAGGCCGGAGCCCTGGACCAAGCACCGCAGGCCCTCCATGCTCCCAGGGATGCCCCCTGCCCCCGTCCACGTAGACCATGGGCACCACACAAGGGCAGCCAGGTGGGCCAGAAGCCAGGCGGCCAGGCCTCCCTCCCCGCCAGGGCACACCGGTCAGGGTGGTCTTGGGTGTCCGGTGTGACTAGGTATTTGCTTCTTGAAATAAAACAAGAGTCCACGCACCCCCTCTCCCAGCAGAGAACCCCAGCATAAGCTCTCCCCTCACAGTGTGCACCATACCCGCTAGGGAACACCTGGTGGGCACGTGTGTGGTCAGCCATCTGCGGTCACCGCACACCGCCACATTCCAGGCACTGTTCCCGGCACCAGCAAGCAGCCAAGAGCAAGAGAGTGCCCCACCTTCCCGGGGTTGACAGTGAGGGACAGCCCTCTGCATGCTCATGCAGGGAGGAAACGGCAGACAGGGAGGGGGGCAGGGAGCCAGGGGGCCAGCCAAGGAGCTGAGGAGCCAGCTGGCAACAGCCGAGTGCTGCGTGGTCAAGCCAGGAAGTCCCGACGGGGTGTGCAGCCCAGCACAGGAGGCTCAGAGCCCCCAGCCCTCCAGAATCCCACTGCTGAGCAGGCCACTGCTTTTCACAGGTGGTGCTCCCCAGGGCCCAACACCAATTCAGTGCCGCACACCAGCAGGGCATGGGCAGGAAGGAGGGCACGAGGCTGGGTTCAGACATGCACATGGGCACACACGGATGCACTCTGGAGCTCGCCGACTCCAGCTTGGCCTGCAGCAGGACGGGGCCCCCCGTGACTGCGTGGTGGGGAGCCACGAGACCACCTGCCTCTCGTGAGCGAAGGCTGTGGGCCTGCAGTGCTCGGTGGCCGCGCTGGGACCGGGAGCTGAGTGTCAGGTGCAGAGTGCGAAGCGGCGGCCAGCCCATGCCTGACCCGGGGCTCGCTCACCTGGAAGGGCGCCTTCCCCGTCAGGCACTGGTAGACGATGGTGCCAATGCTCCACAGATCTGCCTTCCCGTCGTAATGCTGGGACATGATGACCTCGGGGGCCTACGGGGGTCAGGCATACAAGTCAGCACTGTGGCTGGAACGGACGATGTACGGCGGCGGCCGAGGTCTGGTGCCAACACCAGCCAAGCGGAACGGACCGGAGCCACCTGCCGCCCGGCCGCCACAGGTGCGGTCAAGAATAGCGCAGCCTCGCTGGCTGCAGCCGACGTGCGGCGGGGAGCCCACCTACCATGTACATGGGGGAGCCGCAGAGCGTGGCCGCCATCATGTTGCTCTGCAGGTACCGAGCGAAACCGAAGTCGGCTGCAGGTGAGGAGGGCGCGTGAGGGGGCCGCCCTGGCTCCCGGGCCTCCCCGCGCGCCTTCCCCCTGCCGGCCCTGGCCTCACCAATCTTGACGCGGATGTTGTTAGGGTTGGCGCGGCGCCCCCCGGGGTTGGACAGCAGGATGTTCTGGGGCTTCAGGTCACGGTGGATGATGCCCTTGCTGTGCAGCAGGTGCATGGCGCCCGCGATCTGCTGCAGGAAGAGCCGGATGGTGTCCTCACTCAGCGTCCGCATGGCTGCAGAGACAGGCGCCCAGGGTGAGGGGCCGCAAGCCCTTCGGGGGGCTCCACACTCCACCGTTCCTGCACTGCGCCCCCCCCGGCCCCGCCCCCTCATTCACACCGCATGCGCATGCCCGGTCCGGCCCACCGCGAGCCCATCCGCTGCCGGCTGCCCGGCTCCTGGGGTCTTCACGGCACTGGGCCACCCGCCACCACGCACCGCTGCCCTGTCACACCCCCTCTCTCCGGTCCCATTACTTCTCCGGAGCCGCCTCCACCCACCACTGCAGGTGAGCCCCAGGGCCCGCCCTCCTGAGCGAAGGGATGGACAAATGGATGCCGGGGCAGCGACCAGGAGAGTGAGTGCCTGCCCCCCCCAACCTGTGGCAGGGTCCTGGGGGAGGCCCACCCCTCCGTGGTCAGCCAGGCCTTGCTGGGGGCCCAGGGTGCTCAGAACAGCCCAGCACCCTGCAGGGCAGCCGGCCAGGTGCTTCAGGTCCCCTGTAGGGCCAGGCGGCCATCAGAAGGCACCGCATCCCCACAAAGCACTTAGGGCCCTGCTCACAAGGGGCCTTCCAGACCCATGTGTCCTGTGAGGCTGTTCCACGTTCCACAGCAAGTGCTCGGGGTACGGGAAGACCCTCCACCTCCATCAGGCTGCCTTGCAGGCTGGGTCAGGGTGAGACTGGGCATGCAGGCCCCTGGCCAAGGGGTGTCCACTCACTGTGCAGGTAGTCAGCTAGATCCCCGCCGTTACAGTACTGCAACAGACCATTGGCACAACCTGGTCAGCGGCCCTTCCTGGATCGCCCCACCACCCTACACCTGCTCCCTTGTTCCCAGCCTCCTTCCTGGGGCAGGTGTCCCTTGCAATCCGTAGTTGAAGAGGTCAGTGGGGGTCTGATCACCTCAGGCACCTGCCACAGCCACGAGGGCTCCTGATGGGGTGGCCCTACGCCCACGGACATGCAACCAACCTCTAACCCCCAGGTGACGAGGAACCAGGAGCCAGGAGAGTCCGGCCTCCCTGTCCTCCCAGCCGGGGCTGCAGGAACTCACCTCCATGACCAGATAAACAGAATTAGCCATCTCCTGCAGGACACAGAAACAGCAATGAGAGGTGGAAAAAAGCACCCCCGCCCCCCCAGCAGTGCTCCAGGAAGCCTCTCTCGGCCTCAGCGTGAGCCACGCACTCGGCACCCATGCCCCTCAACACATCCCCTGGGCTGTGAGCGAGGGAGGCCAGGGAGCATGGACAGCGGCTGGCTGGGTGGGCCCAGGGCCTGCTGTGCCAGCGCTTGCCCGGTTGGGGAGTGGCCAGAAGATGAGGGCCTGGGCTGTGATTTGTTTCTGAGGTCCTCTGCACTGGGCTTGACTGACAAGAGCGGCAGCCAATCAGAGCACTCTTATTTGCCAAGTCTGGGGAAGAGGCTGAGGTCCCGGAGGGGTGCCTAGGGTGGACATGAACCCTGATGCCAAGGGGCAACCTTCAACTGCCCAGGTCCCAGTCAAAATCAGGGTCAGCCCAGGCGTGAAGTTTCAACAGGGCTCAGCTTCACGTTCTACCTACCCAGTGGGGGACCCAGGTCCCCAGGAAGGACACAGTCAAAATTATGAGACCCATGACCCACAATCTCAGAACCACCCGACTCCAGGATCAAAGATGCCAACAGGATTACAGAGGGCAGCGCCAGCCAGGCCAGCTTCCGGCGCCGCTCCCAGCCACCCATGGCCTCAGGGTGGTGCTGGGTCCGCCCCCAGGAGACTGAGGAGCTCAAGGCCCAGGCTGGTGCACGGACAGCCCCCAGCGCCCGCCCCAGCTGCCAGCATCCCCACGGGCCCATGCCTCCTGCAGGCTGCGTCTGCTGCCAGGAGTGCCGCTGAGATCCCCAAGTGGTATCCAAGTCATCTGAGGCCCCAGAAGCCAAGTGAACCAGGCAGGCGGGGTCTCTGTGAACCCCCGTTGTCCTGCAGACAGTCGGCCTGGATCTTGCCCGCGCAGTGGCTCTGCCAGCCAGCCCCCAAACCTGCAGCACCCGTGCAGCACCAGGCCCTGGGAGCCACAGCAGGAGCCCTTTCTCTGCTCCACACAAAACCCCAACCTCTCACTCCCCACTGTGCAAGGAGCCAAGTCTGCGAACCGGCCCCGAAGCTCTCCAAGCGTGGCAGGGGGATCCTAGAGAGGGGGCAGGGAAGTGACTCCAAGAGGGACATCTCTCAACAGCCTTTGGGGGAAGTCTCCGGAGGCCCATCCACAAAGGCCTGACCTCCAGCAGTGGACTCAGGTCCCAGGGATGCCCCGACCCCCACCTAGCAGGACAAAGGTCCCCTGGTCAGCCACCCTGTCACTGGATCGGGGTCTGGGCACAGACACACACTCAATGCGCGTGGAGCAGGGACACAAGCTCCTGCACGGGGCGGGGGGGGGAGGGGGGAGACACCCCATGTTTAAATGTCAGCACCCCCCCAGAGCTCCACCAACAGAGAGCGTGAGTCCAGGACAAAGACAACCTGGGCGGCAGGAGTGGCGGGGCGTACTCTTAGGGTCGGGGGAGGCAGGCCTGCTCCAGCACGCCCCCACCCTGCGTTCCAGGCCTGTCACTGGGAGGGGGCAGGCCCGCCCCACTGTCCTTCCAGGCCAGCTGCAGGGGAGAGATAACACAGGGGCAACTCCAGGAGAGTCCCAGGTCACACGCCTGGGCCAGAGGAGCAGGGCAGGTCGCAGAGAGCGCGCCAGGGAGGGGGGGGGGCTGGCGGAGGGGAGCGCGACGCTCGCAGGCAGAGGACCCCGACAGGGCGGAGGGCGGGCGGGAGGTGAGGACCTAGGAGGGGCAGCCCTCGGCCCTCTGTGCTGGGCGCGCCCCACAATTACTCCTCACCAGTGAGCTCTGGGGAGCACTCCGAGCACTCTGGTCTCAAGTGGCCCAGAGAAGCTAAGTCCCTTGCCCTGGGCCACACAGCAGAGGGGCAGAGCTGGGAGTCAGGCCCAGGCACCTCCAGAAGAGCCCCAAACTCACCCCGCCGAGCCAGGACAGGCAGGGACAGAGTGATGGACAACAGAGAGACAGAGTGTCCCCAGGGAATGACCCACCTGGACTGGTGGGGATGCCAGGGCTGTGTGGGAGCAGTGAGAGTAGACCCCTGGCCTGCCTCTCTCCCCCAAATCTGGGAGTGCCCCAGACCCCACAACCGCCTCCCCTGGAAAGAAGGCCCCCACAGCAGAAGTAACAAGAGTCCCCTTTGTACTCAAGGGCCCGCAGGACCCCCAACAGGGCCTAGGCCCTGCTCCCACCTCTGCCCCCACACTTGAGCCACAGCAGGCTTCCAAATGGGATGGTGGATGCCCTCTCTCCAAAGACCCCACCCCACAGGCCCTTGAGGCCCCTGCGCACCCCTGCGCATGCCCCATCCCCACTGGCCCACTGTTCCGAGGGCTCCCCAGGGCCTCCCTCGTCCCCACAGGAGGTTACAACTTATCGCCTCCCCAAAGGCCTCCTGTCCTGAGAAGACCCTGAAGCCTCCCCGAGGCTTGTGGATCCTCAGTGGACAGTCCGTTAGCAGCGGGGCACCGGGGCTACGGGGACCTAGCCTCCCTCTCCCCACTGATCTGTCCCTCCGCCTGTGGCCTAGGATCAGCCTCACCCTCAGCAGGCCCTCCCAGGCGTGGAACACAGCAGGCCAGCAGGGAAAGAACACAGCAGGGCTGGGGCCAAGGGTGGGGAGCCAAGCCAACCTCACATGGGGCATTCAGGCTTGGGGCGACCCAGGGAAGCCAGACTGGGATCTCCCACGACGCTGAGCCAGACGACGGCTTCAGACCAGCCCCTTCCTCCTGGCCTCTCTCCCCCCACCTGGGACACCCTAACTCCACTGGTGGGTGCAGGCTGGGCCACTTCCCAGGCGAGGTCAGGAAGCATGCCCAGGCCTGGGAAGGAGAAGCCAGCTCGCGTGTGTCCTCAGCCTGCCCCGTGCCAACAGCAAGCCAGGTCCTAAGAGAGCCCGGCAGCACGGCCGCCAGCCCGGACAGGGACCAGGAGAAGGGGCAGGCAGCATGTCTCCCCGCCCCGGGGTGGGGCACCTTTCCAGACAGGCTCCGTGCGCAGGCCCCTCCCAGGGACTGCCACCCCCCCCCCCCCCGGGGCCACGCCGTCCGTCCGTCACTGCTGGGTAGCCCCCGCCCCTCCCAGGGAAGCCAGCTCCCTGGGCCACCCCCCCCCCCCGGGGTGGGGGGGGAGTGGCCAGCACTACCTCGGTGGTCACGGCTGACCTGCCCCTGCCCAGCTCACTGTCCACCCACAGCCCCGCTGGGCCCCCGGTCCCACCCCTGCTGCCCCCCACACACTGGGTTTGCACTAGCTCCCTTGGGAGTGAGCGGAGACCACATAGGCTCCAGGCACAGAGCCCCCTCCCTGGGGTCAGTCTAGATTCAGTCTACACACTTGAAATGACCAGGATCGCTTCCGTCCTGGGGGAGGCAGATGGGAACCGGGGCCTACTCTCATCCTCAGGTGGCAGGTTCTCGGAAGCTCATTATAACGTTAAGACAGAAACGTAAACGCGGCCAAAGCACAGGCCCTCCAGGACCCTGTGACCTCGGGGGAATGCACCAGGGCTGTCCTCACAGCCCCATGGCCAGCTACCCACACGCCGCACTGCCCTGCTGGCCTAGGGACATGGCGGGTCCCGTCCGTGTCACAGCCCACCCCAGGAGAGGAAACGGGACACGGTCATACAGGGGCAAGGGAGGGGCAAGGGAGGGGCAGAGCTTGGTGGGAACCCTCAGTCCCGACCACCCCACCTTGCAGCCCCCAAGAAAGGGGGTGATGGGTGATGAATCCCAGCCTAAGCACCTGACGTGGACAACGAGGCAAAGCCTTACAAGGAGATGAAACGGAGCCCTCTCCCTCCCCTGGCAGGGTGCCCACAGGCCCTGGGGACAGGGCAGGCCCGAGCGTCACGGCCAGGTGTGCTGGGCAGCCTGGGACGGGCAACCAGGCACGTAGGAGGCCACCCCGCCATGGGGCGCTAAGGTGCTTTGCCTAATAGGATCCCACTCCCTGCCTGGGCTGGGCCTGGGAGGTGGGCCGGCACTGACCTAGTTAACTCCTCGGACGCTGGCCCTCTTGGCTCGGGAAGGTGGCAAAGGCTCCAGTGGGGGCCAGAACACAGCCGCCCAAAGGAGCAGGGCCACTCCCCACCCCAGGCTGGGCCCTTGAGCCAGCTCCCAGAAGCGAAGGGTGCCCGGCCCCACCCTCCTTCCTCGGGGAGTCTGCTGCGGCTGCCGGCAGGCCAGCCGGCCTGCCCTCTGCGGCACCCTCCTGCCCGCACACCCGGCCTGCCCGACTCGGGAAACAAGGGGAGACTCTCAGGGCAAGAGAGGCGTGAGCTGGTATGATCCCTCGGAAAACAGAAACCACATGCTCCTCCCAGAGACGCACCATGCCCCGGTCGCCACACACCAGTGACACGGCAGACGTGACCCACACAGATGCCCGCAGCAACTCCGTTCTAGGGCACTGACCGAGACGGTTGAAGATGGGACACCACACGGCCACAGAGCCCCCCTACCCCCAAGGTGGTGCCGAGAGCACACAGGCAGGCAGCCGAGCTGGGGGGGCTCCAGGGCTCGGAGGCGGTGGACCGGGAGAGAGACATCCCCACAAAAGGCAGCGCAACAGACCCCACCTGCACGGAGAAACTCGGGGGCTGAGCTCCTGGGGCCAGCCGCGTTAGAGTTCTTTCCTCAGCTAAGTGCTTAACAAAGCATTTCGTGATCTGCGTCTCCCACCGCCTAGTATATGTTATACTTCAAAATGCTAAGTCAAAAGAATTTTTAAGTTAAAAAAGATAGATGAAACAACAGTAACGCAACTTTGCAGGCATTTCCAGAACCACCTGGACCATCGGGCCTACTCATCGGCCCCCAGCTTGGAACCCGGTACCGAGGGGCTGCCACCCAACCTGCATCCTGCCCACCTTCGCCCCAGGCCCAAGGCCCCTCTCTGCAAGGAAAGGCAAGGCGGAGGACTGGCACTGCCCAGAAAGGCCCTTGAGTAAGTCAGCAGGAGGTGGGCTGGCTCCGTCTGCGGCTGGGCCGGCCGTGAGTCATGTCCAGCTGTGGGAACCAGCCGGCCTTGGGAGGGGGAGGGTCGCTGTCGGCGAGGACTGTGAGCATCAGCCCTCCTCCTGGGCCATGCTGGGCACGGTCCTAATCCTGATCCCTGCAATGGCCACCTTCCCCAGGCAAGAGCATGTCCAGATACCACCTACCACACTGAAGGCCACAAGCTCCAGCTGCCTCTCCACGGGTCTGGGGGGCCTCAGAACAGAGTACAACCCCCCCAAGCATCCACACCACGTGATAAACATCCCTATTCCGTAGGATCACAAAACAATAGAAAACAATCTCCGAGGAAATATTTGCAACCCATCACAAAAGGGCTTTCCTTAACATACAAAGAGCTCCTACAAATCAATAGTATTTACGTAGCAAATACTACGTAATTTGCTGTGTCTGAGCAGACACAGCTCTCTATCACACAGGCGTACGGTCACCGTCTCCCACTTTACAGGTGACACTGAGGAGCTTGCCCAAGGTCAGTCACACAAGTAAGTCAATGGAGCACCTGGGCTCAGAGAAAGACAGTATGGTTCAGGGCCCATGCCACTAACCATGGCGCCATCCAGCCTCAGTAGAAAAAGACTAACAGGAATCACGCCAAAGGCAGGTGGCGTTCCTAATACTCACATACTGAGACGCTGAGCCTCACTCACAGTAAGTGAAAAACACTGAGAAGTCATTTTCCCCTGAGATCAAAGTCTGATAACCGACCTCCTGGAAAGGATGTGGGGAGACTGGCCCGTCCGTACGCAGCCCTGCTGCAAGTCCAGTCCAGCCTCTGGGGACCACAATTTGGCAACTGTCCCAAACTAGAAGCACACGTCCCTCTTACCCAAGGATTCCTGTCTAGGAGTCGACACACCTGGCCAAAACTGAGTGCAAAGACAGTCGCTACCATACCGCGGCCGTGTCAGAACCCCAGAAGAACCCACGTCCCGTCAGTGGGGAACCGGCGAGGTCAGCTATGGAATGTGGGGCAATGGAACCCAATACAACCGCAAAGAACACCCATTGCCACGTTGTAACAACAGCTAACAAGCACACAGGGCTCACCATGGCTGTCTCTAGTCAACAACTGCAGGGTCTCTACCACAGGAAGAGATGGAAGCACAGACACCTTAAGACACTTGTCCAAGGACACACAGCTGGTTTAGGGCCAGGATTGGAACTAGGTCATCTAGCTTTAGAGTCTGGGCTCTGAAGCACTCTGCTCAGGGGTGGGAACCTTCCCGGGAGAGGGGTGTGTCTCCCACGTAGAGGGAGACAGAGATCCTTCCCCAAGATACAGGCTCAAGTGAAAAAGGCACTGACTTTACGCAGAAGTGGATGGTGTGGTGGCAAAGCCGTACGTAGGAACGTGCTCCTGCCCCTGGAGAGATCCAGAAACCGCCAATGGCAGTGTGGGAGCCAACAAGGAGAGAGGGGGGCTACCTCTTCCCAGGTCCCCTTTTATGATCATTTCTTTTAGCCCAATTATGTATTACCTAGTTTCAAAAGCCATTTTTCCAGGGTCCTGTGTGTCTCGGAGAAGTCTAAGGACTTGGGGACCACTGCACACCCCAGGGGGGTGAGGGCACAGAGCCCCAGCAGAGGCCGGGCCTCGGAGGGGAGAGGCCCCACTGGCCTCCATGCACTTCCTCCGGGCGGGGGAGGCTGAATCGCTGCCAACACTAGAGGAAGCAGCACCGCTCACAACCAGGTGTGCGGCCCAGCCAGGATGGGGCAGGAGGGAGAGCGAGGTTCCAGGAGGGGAGGGCAGGGCAAGGGGGGCAGGGCGCTCTCCTGGCCCCGGGACACCGTGTCTCGGTAGCCCAGTGCCCGGCTTCTAGGTACTCGCCGTCACACTGGACCCGTGCCCTCCCATGTCACCTCACATCATGCTACAGCCCCCGAGGCCACAGCCTGGCTCTCAAGGGGGAGGGAGGAGGCCACCCAAACACAGACAGCCGGGTTGGGAACTTCCCCTCAGCCAGGGGCCGGTCCCGTGGCCTCAGTAAACAGGTTTCAAAACCATTAGTCAGCACTCTGGCCTGCAGATCTGCCTCAGGTTCCCGGTCCCCAAACTGGCTCTCCAGGGTCCTGGACCCTCACCGAAGCCAGGCCCCACCTGCGGCCCCAGGGGCGGTGAGGGGACACGGCGGGGGCCTCCCGAGCCAGCTGGGCCTGAGGCGGACCGCCTCCCCGCTGCCGGCGGAGGCAGCCTCCGCCGGGGCCGTCTGGCCCCGACTGCCAGCTAGAAGGAAATCTCCGTGGGCCCCTCCCCTCCCCCAGCCTGACGCAGGGAGGGACTGGCCAATGCCAGGCCGTTGGAGCAATGTCAACAAACAAGCTGCCGGCCCAGACAGGTGGGCCAGGCCAGCAGCACCGTCCTGCCCGAGGCCTGCACCGGGGACAGGACCCACGGTCGGGCCCACTGGGTCAGACACCCCCGAGGCCCCCGCCGCAGTTAGCTAGACCTCCGTCAGTCCAGGAACGCGACGCGACCCAGGGTGCCCTGCTGGTGCCTGCAGCAGTCAGGCAGCTGGCGCTGGCGGGACTCTCCCCACATACCCAGAGGAAGCCGGCCCTGAACTGGGCCGAGAGAGAAGTCTCCAGGGTCCTGCTCAGGACTCGCAGTTGGGCAGGCCAGACAGCGATCTATACCCAGGGGTGCCCAGCTCCCTCTCCCAACATGAGACCCTGGCCTAGAACCTTCCACTACCCACCAGGGTCTCAGCACCTGGCTGGCCTGGGACCCAAGCTCGTGGGGCCTGAGGCTGTGCACTAGCCAGCCTGGGAGGGTAACGCACCCCCTCCCCACCGCCAATGCAGCCCCGAGCCTTACCTGAAAGTCATACAAAGCCACGATGTTTTCATGTTTCAGTTCCTAGGACAGAAACCCAAGTTTCTTAGGATCAAGGCTAGCTCACCCACCACCCTCTCCCCCTACCGCTTCCGAAGCCCGCTCACCTTGAGGATCTTGATTTCCTTCCCCAGCAGTGTCTGGGACTTGGCGAGGTTCTTCTTGTTAATGCACTTGACTGCGACCTCCAGGTCGTGCTTCTGAAAACCAAGCATGGATGTTCCTCAGCGGCCCGGAACCCAGGAAACCATACAGGGCCACCCCAGGCCAGGTAGGCACCTGGGGAGGGATTCTGGTGCCAGTGGCAAGGCCCCAGGTGTGGGGTGGGAAAGACGGCGTGTCCCGGGATGTAAGGGTGAGAGAACCTGGGACGTGGGGATGGGAGGGAAGGGCCCATGGGGTGGGGTGGGCATGAAAACCCCCGGGGTGTGTGGTGGGGATGGGGGGGCCCGGGTGCGGGGAGGGGATGCGGGTGGGGCTCGCCGGTGTGGGGCCCGGTTGAGGGGCCCGGGGTGTGGGGTGGGGGCCGGGTTCCCCCGGGGTGTGGGGTGGGAATGGGGGGATGGGGGTCCGGGGTGTGAGGCAGGGATAGAGGTGTCCCCGCGTGTGGGGCGGGGATGGGGGATGGGGGCAACGGGCGTGCGGCGGGGAGGAGGGGGTGCCCCCTCGCTGGGGCTCGGTGCGGGCCCGCCGGCGCCCCTCACCTCCCGGTGGCGCCCCTTGAAGACCACGGCGAAGGCGCCGTGGCCGATCAGGTCCTTGCGCGAGAACTCGAACTTGCCCACGGCCTCCAGGCCGCCGCGGCCGGGCTCCATGGCGCGGGCGGGCGGCTCAGGCGGCGGCTCGGGCCGGGGGTGGCGGGCGGGGGGCGCGCCCCATCGGGCAGGCCGGGCCCGCCTCCAGCCCCGCGGGCCGCTCGGGGCGCCCCGGCAGCCCGGGCTGCTGATCCGGATCCCTCCCCGGCTGCGACTCCGGCTGGGGTTCGGGCTCCGGCTCGGACTCCGGCAGGGAAACAAAAGAGCCGCGGCCGCCGGGCCCCAGAGCCAGAGACGCCGGCGCAGGCGCAGTGCGCGCCGGGGGGGCGGGGCTGGGGGCGGGGCCTGGCGGGGCGGCCGCGCTCCGTGGGCGGCGGGGCGGGGCGGGGCCTGCGGGGCCTGCGGGGGCGGGGCCATGGCGGGGTGGGGCGGGGCCAGCACTCGACTCGCCCCCACGGTAGGCCGGGGTGGGGGTGGGCGGGGAGGGAAGAGGGGGGAAGGGGAGGACCCCCCCCCGCGCTGCGACCCTGCCCCGCATCCCCTGTCCGCTGCCTCGTCTCTACACAGGCGCATAACACCCGGACGTGGCCTGTGTACCCCAGGGCTAGGGGCCGCATAGAATAAATCGGGCTGCTTTAGAGCTGTTGCATTTTATTTACTTTTATTATTATTATTATTATTTTAGTAGGCTCCACACCCCAGGGCGGAGCCCAGCTGCGGGGCTTGATCTCACGACCCTGAGGTCACGACCTGAGCGGAAATCCGGAGTCGGAGGCTTAACCGACTGAGCCCCCGCGCCCCCCCCCAGGCACCCGAGGTGATGCATTTTAAATTGTGTTCAACGGTAACAAATTGTCTGCCACACGGCACCAAAACATAGGAAATCAGAGGGAAAGTTTCCATAAGTCCTTTCCCTGGGATGATACACCGCGGATTCTTAGACACAGTGTTAAATAGACATGTGCTCAGGCGCAAAGTGCTCCGAAGTTTAGAATTAAGAGGCAAAACAGTGAACCGGGCTACTACTTGTCATTTTAGGAAGTATATGGCCGTACACGCGTAGGTACCCGTGTATAATACACGTATGTCTACGTCATGTGCGATAGAACCGCTAACCCGGGCTTGCCATATGCCAGTGTGTCCATATTGTAACTCATCCGTTCCCCCCAATGACTCCGTGAGACACTTGCTATTCTATCGCCGTTTGACAGATGAGAGAATTGAGGCCCAGAGAAATGTACCTGAAGTCACGGGGCGAGCCAGGCAGAGCCAGATTCTCACGCAAGAGACTGTCAACAGCGGCTGCTTGGGGAGGGGTCGGTGCTTTTGACTGTCTCCCTTGAGTACTGGCATGAGTTATTCTTGTCACGTTTGAGCCCTGCTTCTGTAAATGCCGGGTATGAACAATCCCCCTCTCGGCCCCCAGCCTGCAGTAATAGCCTGGGATGGTTGCACCAGCCTGCCCGTGGGCCCAACGGGCAGGCTCTCGGGTCAGGCTCCTGCTGCCCTCTCTGCTGCCTTCACAGAGCCGCCTGGCAGCTAATCTTCCTGCTGCTCTGGGAGGAACCCCACCCAGGATCTCCCGGAAGCCCCCTCACCTGCCCCCGGGCCCTTCTCCAGGCCCCAGCACGTGCATGCAGGCTCCTGACCCTGGACTGAGGCCAGAGGCCACCAGAGCTGGGAGGGACAAGGGGTCTCCTGGCCAAGCACCTTGCTCTTCAGGGGAGAGGTCCCCCAGTTTGAGGTCAGCCCACAGCACTCCTAAGGTCACTTTCCATTCCCTCAGTTGTCCAACACCAACACCAGCTCCAGGGCCCAGGCCCCTGGAGCTGCCACAGCACAGAGAGTCCCTGTCTTCAGGAGTGGTTGGGGGTGGGGAGACATGAGGGGCAGTAATCGCAGAAAAGCTCATGAAGTTGCAACTGAGGGAAGTGTGAAGAGCAGGCCAGGTGCTGGGGGCGGCAAGGGGGTGCAAGGTTGCTGGATGGAGCTGGTGCCTGGGGGCAGGAGTCCAGCCCACCCTGGGAAGGGGATCTTCAACCTCAACTCAAGGAAGGACGGTGAAGTTAGGAGGGGGTGGGTCGAGGTAAGATTTGCATTTGGAAGAGGTTACCGGGCGAGGAGGAGAGCCCCCCCCCCCCGCCCCGCACCCCGGCCAGAGAGGCTGGGAGCGCCCGGTTCCCGCCCCGTGGGCCCTGTGGGCCACCGCCAGGCTCCTGCCCTCCTCTGTCTCATGGTCAACACTTATATCCTCCTTATTCACATCTGCAAATCTGTGTACTCACTAAATTGTTCTGTAACCTCCCTGTCAGTCCTCAGGGTGTTTCCCTGGGCGCACAGTCCCAGCTGAGGGCGGGCGGGCCACCTGACCCTCTGTCCTGTTGCAGCTTACTACTCTAAGTGACCTTCTGGGCCCTTCAGTGCCACACGGTTTGCATTTTTGGGCTTTTTGGTGGGGAGTTCGCTGTCGAAAACGGCTGCCGGGGTCATGGTGAAGAGCTGTCCCTTCCTGAGCGCAAGGAGGCAGCAATGTGCCTCCAGGAGAAAATGCATCAGAGGGGCTCCGCCCCTGCAAGTTGGATGTTGTTGAATCAACAGCATGTATTAAATACAGTGTCTTGAAACAGAAACACACATAAAACGGATTATGAATTGGACGCTTGACAAAGACGTTGTGAGCAGAGGCGGCAGAAACCGAGCCCTGCGTCTCCCCTGGAGTGCAGTGTCCCGCTAACTCCCTGTTCCTCATTGGCAGGGGTCAACGGGGTACAAATACTGTGACCGAGAACTGACTGTATGGGCTGTGTGTCGGCTGCACTCTTTAGAGTGGTGGCTCTCGGATTTAAGCCTGGTTACCCTGAACCCACGTGCTCCTCGTCCTCTCGGGTCCCCCAAGGCAAGGACTGAGTGCTGTCCATCTCTGACCCCCAGGGTTCAGCCCAAGGCCCGGCAAACGGTAAGGAAACTTTGAAAGGAGGTTGAGTGAACTCCAAGACCCACCCCAGGAAAGACCCACCTCACTCAGCCTGCAAAACCGCGCCACCTGCTGTGGAGAGGCTATACCCACCCACACAGGGCTCCAAGGCCGCTGCCCCTTCTACATCAGGAATGGCAGACTGGTGTCAATTCCAAGGGCCTGGCCCGGCTCCCCAGAGCCTTAAGGCGAGAGCTGGGGGCGGTGGGGGGGGGGGTCTGTGATCACTTAGTAATGTCTGTCACACACGCTGGGGGTGTGGGGTGGTTTGCATGCCTTCAAACAGTCGGAAGTCCACATTTTTTTAACTTGTTTATTTTTTTTAAAGATTTTTAGTTATTTATTCATTTGAGAGAGAAAGAGCATGAGCAGGGGGAGGGGGGCAGACAGAGGGAGAAGCGGACTCCCCTCTTGCTGAGCGGGGACCCCGACGACGACACGGGACTTGATCCCAGGACCCTAGGGATCATGAACTGAGCCACCCAGGTGCCCGGAAGGCCACATCCTTGTGTCACCGTGACTTCAAAGGTGTCAAACTTCCAAAAAGTTAAAAACCTTCTTACAAATATGGAAAAAGCAGGGGTTGTGAGTTTATTTAATTCATTAACAAGAGAACCAGCAGGATAGCAGAGATGGTTGCTGGGTGGGGGCCCTCCGGCCAGCTCAGTCGGTGGAGGGTGCGACTCTTGATCTCAGGGTTGTGAGTTGGAGCTCCACTGGGTGTGGAGTCTACTTAAAATAAAAACAAAAAAAACATACAAACAAAAAAGATGGTTGCTGGGTGGAATTTGAGGAGTTGGTTATTTGCAGAGATTTGAAGACTGTTAGAGTAGATGGTTGGCCAGATACAAAACTATTTCTTGTTCTCCAGGGCAAACATTTAACCTGTGATTATCTTTCCCCTGTGGAGGAATCATTTGTCCTCTGCTTGACAGAACCCTACAAGTTTACCTGGAGATAATATCACAGACCCAGAGCCTTCAGTCAATGGTCAACAGAAACGCAGACTTTCGACTCTTTGGGGCATATACGCTGATGTGGAATTGTTGGATCATATAGTAGTTCTATTTTTAAATCGTTTGAGGAACCTCCGTACTGTTTTCCAGAGTGGCCGCCCCAGTTTGCTTTCCCACCAATGGTGCAAGAGGGTTCCAGGTTCTCCACGTCCTCACCAACACTTGTGATTTTTTTTATTTTTTTAAAAATAGACATCCGAGGGGCGCCTGGGTGGCTCAGTTGGTTAAGCGACTGCCTTCGGCTCAGGTCATGATCCCGGAGTCCCGGGATCGAGTCACATATCAGGCTCCCTGCTCAGCAAGGAGCCTGCTTCTCCCTCTGGCCCTCCCCCCTCTCATGTACTCTCTCTCTCGCTCATTCTCACTCTCTCAAATAAATAAATAAATCTAAAAAAATAAAAAATAAATAAAAATAGACATCCGAGTGGGTGTGAAGTGGTTTCTCGCTGTGGTGTTGATTTGCATTTCCCTGGTGATCAGTGATGCTGAGCATCTTCTCATGTGTGTTGGGCATTTGTTTGTCTTCTCCGGAGAGATGTCTGCTCAAGCCTTTGACCGGTTTTTAATCGGGTTGTTGGAGTTGTAGTTCTTTTTACGTTCTAGATAAAACCAGCCACGTCCACTTGCTGATTTCTCGTGGTGGCTGCTTTGGAGCTGCCCCTTCAGAGCAGAGGAGCTGGGTGGTCTGTGTGGCCTGCAAAGCCCTATTTCCACCTGGCTTTATGGAAGCCGTTTGCCCACCTCGCCTTGAATCCCCAAGCAATCCTCGGATGGGCCTGGTCAAGGACCCTGTGGTATATGACAACGAAAGGGCATGCCACCGTCCTTCCTCAGCAGCTGTGGGACATTTTCCCCAACCGCGTTAGTGGGTCCAAGCAGAACCCCAGGAGCACCACTCAATTCCTGCCCCTGTCACCGCGACCACAACACCTGGGGCAGATCTGCTCGTCGTTTGTGACTGAAGGCTGCGGGCAAGGAGGTGGGCCTGCGGACAGCATCCCCTCTTCCAGCCCTGACCCTCTCCCCTCACCACTGTGCCGGGCGCCTCGGTTACCTCCCTGGAAAATGGGAGAGAGGTCCCAAAGAAACTTAAGTAGAACAATGTAGAGGAGCCAGCTTGGTCTTGAGGAGTTCTCCAGAAGGACAGGGCGCCTCCCTGCCCCCAGGGCCCAAGCTGACTGATTCCAGCCCTTGAGCCGCCCCAGAAGGCACTGCTGAGGCTAGAGCTCATTCTGGAAGGTCTTTGTCTTCCTCCAGGGGAATTCAGGCCACAGGCTAGCTCTCAGGCCTTCCGACTTTGTTTAAGCAAAGGAAGACCTCGCCCCACTCTGCCCCTGGGAGGGGGCGGGATGAGAATTTGCCCCTTGGGCTCCCTAAAGGTGGGAAGAGTGACAGCTCGAGGGCTTCCAAGAAGGCTCTGGGCCAGTTTCAACCCAAGCCCGGAGGGAAGAGTACGCCTGCCTCCCTCTAGGGAGAGAAAATTGGTAGTTTTGTAACTCACAACATAAACTTACCCTACAACCTAGCAATTCCACCCCGAGGTACTCACACAAAGTCCTGAACGGGAAATGTTCACGACAGCCAATAGCCCAGAGCTGGAAACAAATGTCCATTAGCCCCAGAGAAGAAACAAATCGCAGGAATACTTCTCAGCACCCAGAAGGACTGGACAGAGGTCTGGCCCCAGCGAACACTCCACGCAGAGGCGAGCAGCCAGATGCAAAGGCCCCCGCCGAGGGCAGCATTGGCTGGCTGGCGAGGCTCAGTCATCCGGGGTGCAGGCATCGGAAACCCGATTGCTGCTCGGGAGCGGGAGGGTCCGTGGGAAAGGAGGGGGGACCCTGGGGCTGATAGAAGTGTCCTGGGCTGACCGGCGTGATGCTGGACACTTGGCTTCACACAATTGTCAAAACGCACTGGACTGGGGTCCCTGGGTGGCTCACTTGGGGAGCGTCTGCCTTCAGCTCCGGTGTGATCTCAGAGTCCTGGGATCGAGTCCCGTGTCCAGCTCTGTGCTCAGCGGGA
Organism: Zalophus californianus; assembly: GCF_009762305.2. Classification (NCBI taxonomy): domain Eukaryota; kingdom Metazoa; phylum Chordata; class Mammalia; order Carnivora; family Otariidae; genus Zalophus; species Zalophus californianus. The sequence goes on from NC_045608.1 coordinate 1,077,422, forward strand.
AGTTTGCTTGAGATTCTCTCCCTCCCTCTGCCCCTCCCCCAGCTCGTGCTCTCTCTCTCTCTCTCTCTCTCTCTCTCTTAGAAAAACGCAGTGAACTGTGTGCATCTCATCGTGAATGAATTACACCCCCTGCAGCTCACTTTAAAGGGGAGCGTGGACACACAGTGTGTGTGGACGAACCTGGAAGGCATTCTGGGAGGTGAGAGAAGCCGGATACCAAGGGCCACACCTTGGAGGATTCCATTTACGTGAAATGTCCCGACCAGGTAAATCCAGAGCCCGGAAGAAGGTGGTGGGTGGCCGGGGCTGGAGGAGGGAACGGGAACGGCGAGGGCCTGCTGCGGTGGGGGTCTCCACCCTGCCCGTGGGCACCACTGCGCTGGGGGTTGGTGGGCGGGACCCTCAGGGGCATGTCTGGTGCCAGTGTCCCCCAGGGCCTGGAGGGGAAAGGAGTGAGCGGCTGCTGGGTCCAGGGACCCCAGGCTTTATCTGGCATCTTCCAGCCGCAGAGGGTTCCCGTCCGTGTCCTTCAGCAGCTCCCAGGGGAGGCCCGGACTGGCCCCTGCCAAAGGCCTTAGCAGAGCACCCCGGGGCCTTTGCACCCTGCTGGCGGTGACTCGGCCTGACAATAGCCACCCTGCTGATGGAGGATAGAGAGTCACGAGCCTTGCAGGACATCCTCAAGGCATGCAGAAGCCCTGGTGGCCTGAGTCACCACAGGGCTTGGACAGGGACAGGCCAGGGCTGGGGGCTTCCTCAGAGACCCCCTCCCAAGCCCTGGGCCCCAGCTCCAGAACTCTTCCACCCAGACAAAGCTGTCCTCCCTCTAGCCCTCTAGGCCTTGAGTGCCACCCAGGGGTGTCTCTGGGGACCACACTGCCGCTCCCTCCGGCCGGATGCTAGTGGGAGCCTGGGAGGGTCCCAGCGCCTGCCCGTTCACGCCGGCCGCCTCCTACACTCCTGCTCTGTGCTGTAGTGCCCTCCGTCCCCAGACAGGGGGGCAGGGGCAGCAAGGAGGGTGGGGGGCAGAGAAGCAGCTGGGAGCTACTGTTCCTGCTCAGGCTCTTGAGGGGGCTGCTGAATTCATGGATTTTCAAAGTATAAATAAAATCGGTCCAGGCTGATGAGGACAACGTACCGCAAATCAAGAAGCATGCAGGCGGTTAGAAGTCCGGTTAGGGTTTTCTACGGGGGACGTTATGTACCCGCGCGGGGATGCATGTTTACTCTCCCCTGCGCTGGTGGCCTCCAACTACAGTCAAAGGTCACGTGCCGCACGGTCCATTTCTGCGGCGGCGCATCCGGGACTGGTAAACTGCAGAGACAGGCAGCTTGCTGGTTGCCAGGGCCCGGAGGAGGAGGCCAGTGCGGAGCCCCCGCTAATGGGCCCAGGGCTTTATTTTGGGGTGATGAGCATGTCCTGCAACCAAGTGGGTGGCCTCAGTGAGGGCCTAGCTCGGTGGGGGGGAGGTGCTGCGAGAGGCTGGGGCAGGGCTCTGCAGGCTCTGCTCTGAGTGGGGGTCCGGCGACTCTCCCCATTTCCCAGATGAGAAAGCCGAGGCCAGACTAGCCCAGGGTCTCCTGCTGGTGGGTGTGGAGCTCGGGTGCGAGCCCAGCCCGGGCGCTGGGGGCAGGTACCACCCCGCACCTGTCAGGTGCCCCCAGACGCTTCTGACGCACCCCATGTGGACGCAGGCAGGTGAGGCCGCACTCCATTTTCTTTTGGTTAAAAAAAAAAAAACTTATCGTTCATATACCATCAAATTCACAATTTTAAAGCATCCATTTCAGTGGTTTTGGGTATATTCAGAGCCATCGCCGCCACTGCTCATTCTAGAACGTTTTCATCTCAGTAGAAGGACCCCCATCCCCGTGGACAGCACTGCGCCCCGCCCCCCCGACAACCTGAAGCTTCCTTCCGTCTGCGGATTTGCCTGCTCGTCAAGACACTGCACAGCCTCTTCTGCAGCTTATCTCGTGCAGCATGGCGTTTACGGGTTCGTCTACATGGTAGGTGCGTCTGGCCTCACCCCTTGTTACCGAATAATGTTCCACTTTGTGGATAGAACCCTTGCTTTTTTTTTTTTTTTTTTTTTTTTAAGATTTTATTTATTTATTTGAGAGAGAGAGAATGAGAGATAGAGAACACGAGAGGGAAGAGGGTCAGAGGGAGAAGCAGACTCCCTGCCGAGCAGGGAGCCCGATATGGGACTCGATCCCGGGACTCCAGGATCATGACCTGAGCCGAAGGCAGTCGCTTAACCAACTGAGCCACCCAGGCGCCCTAGAACCCTTGCTTTTAACTGTCAGTTGATGGGTATTTGGGGTTTTTTCATCCTTTGGCCATATGAAAAATGCTAGTGACCGGACTATTTTACCTTTGTGCCCACGGTTCTTGGTCGCACCGCCTCAAAGAATGAGCGGTGGGCAGCAAAGCGAGGTTTATGGAGCAGCAGTGAAGCGAGAGTACGAAGACCCCCGAGGGGGGAGGGACCCGAGACGGTTGCCATCGGCGTTTCTAAGTCTTGGGGTTTTTATGGGCTTGTTGGCAGGCTGTTTCCATCTGATTACCCCTCCCTGCACCTGTCATCCAATCAGGTTCTTACACGTCTCTATCAAGTGGGAAAGGGTGGAGGGCTCCATCCAGCGTGTCAAGTTCTTTTAACAGTAGACTCCTCTTCGGGCGGGGGTGAGGGCCTTGTCCCTGCGTGCCTTTCTTCCGACCACCCTTCATCACTACCACAGCCCATCATTCTGGTTTTCAGGGGAGAAAAGGGGAGGCAGAGCCAAAGTACGTGCGCGGGAGCTGGTGGCCAAGTGACACAGGCAGGGGGCCCGGCCAGTGCAAAGGCCCGGGGGCTCCTATTCGGGGAGGAGGAAAGGGCCCAGGGGCATGAGGGGAGGCCCAGTTTCTCCCTGCCCCTTGTGCTCCCCGCCAGCTCCAGGCCTGGCCCTCTGTTGTTAGGTTGGGTCCTGGCCAGGCAGGAGATGGGGAATACCGCCCACTGTTGGGCCTCTGGTCGGGTGGCCCCTGCCCGGGGCGTCTTGGCGGTTCCCCGCTGGTCACTCAGGCAGGGCCGGCAGCTTAGCAACTATGGGTCCCAGTCACCGGATCTTCCCCACCTCCGGGGTTCCAGCTGCATCCTTTGTGCTGCTCAGGCCGGAAGCATGCAGGCATCCCTGACCCATCCTTTCTAGCACCTCCGGAGACCCTGTTGGCTCTGTCTTCCAAAAAGACCCAGGATTTGGCCATTTCTCGCCACCGACCTGAGTTTCCCTGGGCCGCCCTGGCAAGTTACCACAAACTGGGCGGTTTCGGACAAAAGCATTCTCTCACGGCCCTGGAAGCCGGAAGCCTGAAATCAAGGTGTGGCAGGGCCATGCTCCCGCTGGGCGCTCGAGCAGAGGGTCCTTCCTGCCTCGCCCAGCTTCTGGGGGTTCTGGGAGAGTCCCTTTCCTGTGACTGCACCCCCCCATCTGTGCCTCTGCCTTCACGCAGCTTCTCTGTGTCTCTCCTCTTCTTAGAAGATCGGCAGCCACTGGACTTAGGACCACCCTGATTGAACATGACTCAACTAGCTTATCTGCAAAACCTTTTTTCTTTTCTTTTTGTTTCTTTTTTTTTTTTTTAAGATTTTATTTATTTATTTGACAGAGAGACACAGCGAGAGCAGGACCACAAGCAGGGGGAGTGGGAGAGGGAGAAGCAGGCCTCCCGCGGAGCAGGGAGCCCGATGTGGGACTCGAACCCAGGACCCTGGGATTATGACCTGGGCTGAAGGCAGACGCTTAATGACTGAGCCACCCAGGTGCCCCAAAACCTTTTTTCTAAATAAGGTCACCTTCTGAGGTTCCAGGTTGACATGAATTTGGGGGGATACTATTCACCCCAGCACAAGAGCTAACCCAGGTGGGAGACAGGCATAGGGTTCCTTAAACAAACCCAGCAACTCCCATGTCGCTCAGAGTAGGAGACGGGTCCCTGTGCTCCCGTGGACGCCATCTTCCTTCCTCTGGCCTTGGTGCTCTTCCCGATTGCATGGGGCATCTCTCCCACCCCATGACCTCTGCACTAGCTGTTTACTCTGCCAGGAGGAACCTGTCCTCCCCCAGATCTGCCCCGGCTCCCCCTCTCCCCCAGGTCCTGACCTCCATACTTAGAATCATGGCTGCCCCTCTCCCCCAGGACACCTTTCCATCTAACGGAACTTATGTTTTACTTACTACAACGTATTGTCTGTCTCCGTCACTGGAATGAGAACTCTAAGACATAAGGGATTCTCCAGAACCTAAATTGGTACCCGGCCCTCAGGAAGTCCTCAGTGGATGCCTGTGTGAATGGCCACAGGCACTGTCCCTGCCTACAGTCCCAGACCCGATGAAGTAGCCATTACTAGTCCCCTTCATCGGTCGGCTTCCTGGCGGGAAACAGCTCTACTCCAAAGGGCTTCCCTGGATGTTGATGAAGAGGTTACGTGCAGGGAGCTGGGGCCTTGCAAGGCCTGCAGGGTGGGGCTGGAGCTGGGGGGTGGGGCGGTGAGGGGGGTCACCGGGCAGGAGCCCCGGTTGTAGAACTCAGGACTGGGAGCCAGTGGAAGTGGGGACTAGGGGCTCCCCCAGCCCGGCGCCTCTGCTTGGCCAATCCCAGGAGAGGGGACCAGCCTCCAGGAACCTAAGCCTGGCCTGCCATTCACAGGTCTGGATGTGGGGGGCAGAGATGGCACAGGACATCTGTCTCGGGGACAAGGAGGCGTGAAAGGACCCCCCCTTGGCCCTGGGCAGAGCTGGGGCTTAGACAGAGGCCCCAAGGCCCTGGTCCAGGCCCCGCATCACCAACGGCACGGCTCCCCCAGGGACTCGGGGGCCTCCAGGTTGGCGAGCAAGTGTCCAGCAGCAGATTGCAGCCCTCTGACGCAGAAGGCAAAGCCCTCGTGCAGGTGTCCTGGGCGGGAGCTCGGGCCCCGGACAGCCACACCCACCACACCCCTCCTCACACTAGGACCAGCCCTCCCTGCTTCCCAAGAACCAGGTGGGACACCTTGGGCAACCTGCTTTTATCCTTTTTAAATTGGTTTCTCCTGTGTAAAATGGGGCCCTAATCTACAGGGCTTCCAGCTTTCCAGCTCCGGGGGCCCGGTGGTCATGGGCCTCTTGCCTCCGGGGGGCTAGAGCCCCGTAATCAGTTCGGGCTGACCAGTTGCCAGCTTGCCTCTGGAACGGAGCCCTAAGGGCTCCTCCCCAGCCCTTCACTCTGGCATGGCGGTGTCTGAGAGCCAAACGCTTATCAGGGACCTGGACACCGGTGAGCGTCCCCCTCCCCCCCGGCCCGGCAGGGAGCACGCAACAAACCTGCACGGATTTGAGCGGCTGAGCTCTGGGGAGCTGTTTGTTACTGTGGGTGACCCGGCCCGTCCTGACAGACAGGCAGGGAGTCATAGGCTGTCTGCGGATCCAGGAGCTGAGCCTACAGCGCCCAGCACACGCGCATACCCGACAGATGATTCATGGAGTCAGGTGGTGGTCCAGCCCCAAAGTCTGCGCCTGATGTGTTCACTCAGCTCCTCTGGGCCCCGGCCCTGCCGCCCGCCCCGCCTTCACCTGCCGCCCGGCCCCTCCCGCCCCACCCACGCCGGCCCCGTCCGCCTCTGGGCCCTCCCGCTGGCCTGCTCTCCCCGGCAGCTCAGCTCAGCCGGCTGCCGCCGGGGACTCAGCGCAGGCGCCCTCCTCGCACCCGAGCCACTTGCTCTCCGCCTGGTGATGGCAGGACCGTCACAGGATGGTGGGTCCCAGCTGGTCATCAGGGTAAAGGCCTGGGAGAAATAGGGGGCCGTCACAGATTAAAAGATTTACAAACATATCCCGTGGTTCTGGACGGGGTCCTGGGTTGAACGAATCCACTGTAGAGACATGTGGAGGCACAAAGGGGGCAGATTTGATTGTGGACGAGAGTGAAATGACATTAGGGCACTCTGGTTAATCTCATGAAATGTGATGGTGAGGTTGTTGTCTGGTAGGAAAATGTCCTTATTCTTCATGAGATATACAAAGTACTGAGGAGTAACATGTTGTGATGTCTGTATTTTACTTTAAAACAGCTTTGGCAAAGACAGAAATAAGGGAAACAATGTGGCAAAATGCTGCCAATCGTTGAATCTACACATGGCTTCAAGTTGGACTTCTCTAAAGCCTGGAAATTTTCATGACAAAGGGGAAAAAAAAGCTGCAGGAGAGGAATTTAAAAATACCTATTGTTATTGTACACTCCTATATGTTTCCTTTAAAGACCCTTTTATTAGGACTCAATACATATGAAACAATGAGCGCAGTGCATGTCAAAGGCCTAACGGGGTACCACACACCCTCAAAGCCGCCAGGGAGCCATCCCGTGGTCTCAGCCCCTCAATCGGAGGTGGCCATGGCCTCCGTTTCCTGTTCGTCATTCCTTTGTTGTAACTCTTACCCGGGCGTCACCGACACGTGGTCAGTGCGCTCATCTTAACGGTAATTTTTACAAACGTGTCGGGCCGTGTAACCCCTGCTGGGCGCAAGGTGCAGGGTTTTCCCAGACCCCGGGAGCTGTCGGGTGCCCCCCGCACGCCCGGCCGGAGAACCAGCATCCTGGTCCATTTCTCCGCGGAGAGTGCTGCTGGTCTTGAACTTGATAAAAGTGGGTCATAGAGAGCTCACTGTGTCTGCCCCTTTCAGGAAGCATCCTCTCCGTCAGAGGCGCCCATTCCCTGGCTTGTGCAAAGCAATGCCGGCACATAGGTGATACGTACACGTATGGATTTGTCCAGGTGTGTATCTAGATGTATTTTTCAGTTCTGCTTCCTCTTGAGCTTTACAAAACTGGTGTCACCGTGTAGAAAAAGAACACAATAGTGCAGGAAAGCATGAAACCCATCGGTGCAGGTGAATCTATAGACAAATCGATAATACTGTATTACTGCAATGACGGTGGTAAGCCACTTTTAGTTCTAGTGTAGAAGCTATACACAGAAGTATAAAAAGTAACTATGACTAATAAATATGTTAAAATATACACAGTAGGAAGAGATACAAACTGTGACCAAAATACCGTAAAATGTGTGTGTGGGACCAGAGCTAAAGCATACGGTCTTCGTGTGTGGTTGAACATAAGTTTTCGACCTAAAATAGACTTCTGTAACTATAAGGTGTCGTATGTAGGTCTGAGGATAACCACAAAAAATACCTATAGAAAGAGGAATCAAAGCATAACCGTGTTGAAACAATGTTCGCAAGCAGGGAAGGCACCACCAGCCACCGAGCGGGATTGGGTTACAGTTCCATCACCGTAAACATAGATCAATCAACGTAAACGGATTAAATGCCCCTGGAGTCCTAGAGAGGCTGGAGGATGAAATGTCCAGACCCATCTAACTGTGAGCCGCCAACTAGAACCCTCCTGAGGCTCGGGGCCGGGAGAGAAGCACTCCGGGGAGTCCGCCGGCCGCCCTGGGGGCTCCGGTGGTGAAGGTGCACCAGGGCGCCCCCCTTGGCCTCCTGTGCCACCGAGCTGTCTTACAAAACTCTGTGCGAGTTGTACAAGTGGACAGACGAGCAAACTCTTCCTTGTCCACCGGGCTCCTGTGATCTCCCCTCCATCCCACGGAAAAACCCGGATTTTCCTCCATGCACTTATTCATCTCAGCATTTCTCATCCATAAGGGTGTCTTTCAATTTTTTTGCCAACTTCCTAACATCTGCCTGGTTCCCTCCTTGAGCAAAATCTTTAACACCTCTTCATTTTTATAGCTCTGTGAGTCATAATTTTCCCTGTTTTGACCGTCTTTTAAACAATAGCACGGGGACTGTGTCGTGCATGCTTTCCTCATTCACCGTGGTGTGGACGCGCTCCCTTCTGGGCCGTGCGCGTCGCGGCCGCTCGCCCTGCCTGCTGCCCGGGCTGCCCCTGCCGCCAGCTCTGTCCAGGAACGCGCCATCTGTTCTGGCCACGGCCCGCAGGCTGGGTCTGGACTTCTGCCGTTAACATCTCACTGCTCTTTCCTCCCATGGGTCTCTCTGGGTCACATCTGGGGGTGGGATTGCAGGGGACTTGGCATTACAAAATATGCCAACGTAGGTTCCCGAGGGGGTGCAGAGAGGGGTGCGCCCCCCCAGAGCTCCCCTTGACCCGCCCCTCCCCTGGCACTGGCCCGGGACTGCCCTTGACGCAGGAGAGATGCTGATTTCAAAGAGCCCCAGATGGCTGCTCTTCGGGACGTACCCGCTCCTGTGTCCCAGCAGGCCAGGCCAGGATGGGGGAGGAGCCGCCTACGGGAGGGCCTGGAACAGCACCCTCTGGAATGGAGTGGCGCTCTGCAAGCACCTGTGAGGCGGCTGAACGTGTGGAGGGGTGTGTGCCCAAGGCATGCGGCCAACTCCGCGTGAGGCTGCGGGACCTTTGCCCTGCGCTGGGCGGGTAGGATGGGAAAGCCGAGGAGACCCGGGGCTGACACACGTCCCCCGCGTGGCGTGGGCGATGCAAGGGTGGAGGTCTGTCCTACCCTCTCTTCATCCTTTTGTCATGCCCAGAGGTGGAGCCCAGGAGCCACTCGGGTGGGCCCCCTGCTGCGGCTTGGGATGGGGAGGCTAGAGACCCGATCTCCTGCTTGGGGTCCCGCGGCTGGAGGCTGTGCTGAGTGGGCCTAGGGGTCCGGCCTCCTTGCTGGGGCTGCTCCACAGCCCGGGGCCGGCTTGCTCAGATGCGCTCGTGTCGTTCTGACTCCAGCATCTGGGGAAGAGAGTCCCGGCCGCCGCCCCCCCGCACACTGCTCTCACCTGCCAACTGCTGTAGGGCCGCATGAGGTCAGTCGAGTCTGCACCGGACACTGCTGGTGCAGACGCCCTGCTTTCCAAGCTCCAAACCCCCAGAAACACCCTTTTCATCCGCACAGATGAGGGCCAGCTTTGGCACATGCTCCAAATCAGTGTGCGGAGACGTGGCTTCGACAGCCGTGACCCCCGAGCCCGCCTCCTGCAGGCAGCCCTCACATGCCCAGACCCCGGGCCCAGCCCACACCTGGGCAACCCTGGACGCACCTGGGACTCATCCTCCAGGATGCACCGCTGGGCCTTCGCGGGAGCCCCGGCACCCCCCCACCCCACCCCAGACCAAGACAGGCCTGCAGGGGCCTCTGCAGGACCAGGGAGAGCGCGGGGGGGGGGGGGGGGGGCGGGTGACTCAGAAGCAAAGGCAGAGGCGTTAGATGGGTTCATGCTTTTGAGTGACAGACGCGTCCAGGGGGTGAAGGGGTGACTTCTCTGCTCCAGCCTGGATGGGGGGCCGGGGGGCCTGCATGAGCTCCCACTCTGCTGCGCCCTGCGGGGGGTACAGGGTCTCCCGATGACAAGTCCCCTAGGGCTCCTCCTGTGTCCACACCCCAGAGAACTGGAACTGGGCTCTCAGCAGAAACGTGTGCGGATGTCCACGGCGGCTCATTCACAGGTGCCAAAAGGTGGGAACCCCCTGGCTGTCCGTCCGCAGATGAGCGGACGGACCAGACGTGGCCGAGCCAGCTCAGCCCCAACAAGGAACGAAGCTCTGATTCAGGAGCCTTGCAGCCACGTCGGAAAGAAGCAGCAGATGGGAAATGACCGCTGCCGCGGGGTCTCCTCTGAGCAGCAGTACCTGGACGGAGCGAGTGCACAGGGACGGGTGGGGGGCTGGGTCCGGTGAGGGAGCCCCCAAGGCTCACGGCTCAGAGGTGAGGGGCGGTGCAAAGGGGGGCCTGGCTCGCCCAGCCCGCGGGGCTCTTTGGGGAATGAAGGATCAGAAGCGGGAGTGACTCGGGGTGCTGTCTGGGGACACGGGGGGGTGTTGGGGCAGCTGGAGGCTGGAGTTTGGGGGTGGACTCCTGGAAGGGCAGGGTCCAGGCTGAGGGTGGCGGGGCATTGCATCAGGGTCCATACTGCTGTGGCCTGGAACCCCCGGGCCTTCCTGGGGTGACCGACCCTGCCCACCTCCCCGGCAGCGACCCCATGGCACACAGACCCACAGACACCCCGACACAGCTCTTAGCCTTGGCTGCCCGAGCAGACCCCTGGGGGCTCTGTTCCTTCCGGGACGCGTCCCGAGCCTGGTTCCGGCACACGGTCAGCGTGGTCTAGCCACTGTCCCCACAGCCATGCAGGGCACCCTGCCGGAGAAGCGGGCATTGTGACAAGCACGGGCCTGCCAGCGTCCTCCATGAGGACACTCGGTCTCTCTGCGGCCACTCGGGCTCCGTGGTGGGGACTCCGCGCGTGGAAAGCAGCGGTATGGCTCGCGTACCATGCAGCTGTCTCGTGGGGGCAACACTGTTCCCAGGGAAGCTGGCCAACCAGGCGGGCTGTGGGGGGCCGGTCGCACGCCGAGCTCTGTTCCCCCACCCCGCACCTCCCTGACCACGGGGCGCTGACCTCTCCCGCCGGAATCAACGGGGACAGGTCTGCCACTGTGTCGGGCCACCCGGCATAGCCAACACCGGCTTCCCCTCCATCCCGGTCTGGACGACAAATCAATTAATTAAGGAAATGGCTGCCCTCCGTGAAGCCACGTCCTGGGCCAGACCCCTGTGCGCGGCTGAGTGTGCCCGGGGCGTCGGTCATCTCTCCGTTCCCTCGACAGACACTGGCTGAGCCGGGCACGGTTCTGGGTGCTGGGGCCACGGCACGGAACAGAGCAGGTCAGATCTTTGGACTCTCGTGAGGAGGAGAGACACCCAACGAAATATCGGCTAAAACCACCAACGCGCTACTGGTTGCGACGGTGGGAGGGGCATCACTGACCAGGCAGCCGCGGAGACAGACTGGCGCGCGCGGAGGCTGCGGGCCGGGGAGGGAGGGGACAGAGCCCCACAGAGAGGACTCGTGGTCTGGTGGGGCGTTCCACAGGCCCCCGAGGCTGCCACGCAGAGAACACTCCAGAGGGGCCCGTGGGGTGCAGGGGACCGGTCAGGGGGCTGCTGGAACATTCCAGGCCTTGGCTGGGATGTACCTGGACGGTGGGGCAGGACTGGGCCAAATGGCGAGGATGTGTCTGCCTCAGGAAGTGGCAGGTGACATGGGGTCTGCGTCCAGGATGGGCGGCCCCCGGGGGAGCTCGGGGCCCGCTGTTTCCCTTTGCAGCTGGAGCTGTGGGGCCGGTCGGACTTTACAAGCCGGGCACCGCAAGTCCTCCTGGGTCTCGGGCGCCTGGGTGGCTCAGTCGTTGGGCGTCTGCCTTCGGCTCAGGTCATGATCCCGGGGTCCTGGGATCGAGCCCCGCATCGGGCTCTGTGCTCCGCGGGGGGTCTGCTCCTCCCTCTCCCACTCCCCCTGCTTGTGTTCCCTCTCTCGCTGTGTCTCTCTCTGTCAAATAAATAAATAAAATCTTAAAAAAAAAAAAAAAAGACCTCCTGAGTCTCATGCGGTTTTCGTAGGATGTGGACTGACTCTTGGTCTCCTGCAGAGGTGGGTCTGTCCCCTCCCGTGGCTCAGGCCGCCCTAAGACCTCGGCAGGAGGACACCCACCTGACCTCAGAGACGAGGTCACGGTAGTGGTGCGGTCCCCCTGCGGCCACCACGTGAGGACGTGTGGGCACGTGGAGACCCCTCTGCAGCCGGCACCACTAACCCCCGGGCTCGGCCACCACCCGGCTGCAAGACCGGACAGCCACCAGGGGAGAGTCGCTCGGCCAAGCTGGGGGAAGTCCGGACGCAGGCCCGGAGTCGATGGGTGTCGCTGTGGCGCCACAAGCAGACGCCAGGGAGAGGGGCTGCTGGACACCAGCGTCTGGGTGCTGTGGGTCCCTCTCATCCCTCCAGACGCACCAGGGTCCTGTCACGCTTCGTGGGCTCGGGGAGGGACAACAGAGCCCGCAAGGGCCCGATTCCCGGCTGCAGGCACACGGCGGGCGGGGGCTGCATCCCCAGGGTGTGGAGGAGCACCCGAGCAGCAGCAGATGGCTGCCCCCACATGCACTCGCACCGGACACAGGGGGAGCCACACGGGTTAGCCCACTCTCAGAGCATGGCCACCTGGGCTCCACCCCCAGGTCCCTCGCCCACCAGCCCCGGCGGCGGCTCACGGCCCCTCTGTGAGCCTCGGTTTCCTCCTCTGGAAAACAGATGTGACCACATTCCCTCCCTTCACAACATGGAGAGGATCCAATGAGTTTGTATTTGTAAAGTGCAGAACAGGACCAGAACCGTACCATCGCAACTATTCTTTGGGGTGATGAGCCCCCCAAGCCCCCCAAGCCCCCCAGCCTGCTCCCAGGGAAGGTGGTGGGAGAGGGTGCGGGGTGGCCGAGGGCTGAGTCTGGCCTTGTGGCACCCATGATGCAGGCTTGGTGCTCTGGCCCACGCTCCCACGTGTCCACCAAATGTTTGTGTCTCCCCGAGTCTGCCGGTGGGAGCCCCGCCCCCAGCAGGATGGCATTTGGGGGGGCTCTGGGTGGTGAGATTAGGGGAGGTCACAGAGGTGGGGCCTCCGTGGACCAGTGTCCTTGTGCAGAGCTCAGGACTCGTTCTTTCTCACACAAACAGCGGGAACGTGCCATCTGTGAGCCAGGACGTGGCTCTCGGCGGACGGAAGCCACCAGCGCCTGTCGGCCGGAGTCCGGGCTCCAGAGCTGTGTCTGCTGTTTGGGCCCCGTCCGTGGCGCTGGCCGCACAGCCTGAGCTAAGCCATGCATCCTCTTCCCCCACCTGCAAGGGGCCGGGGGTTCAGAGCCGCTGTGTTCTGGACCCTGAGGTCCCCTGTGCGCCGTGTTTTGTAAACTCGCTACCCACCCACGCGGAGATGTGCACGTCCGCTCACGAGGTAGGCACGCGGAGGCCAGCCAGCACCGGGGCCCTGCGCGCGCCGCGAGTGGGGTCCTCAACCTTGCCGCCGTGGGGCCAGTCCTCTGGCCTTTCTCGGAGGGCTCTCTGGGCCTGTCCCCGGGCTGCTCCTTCCCCAGGGGGCACAGCCTCCCCAAGCAAAGCCAGCACAGCCCGGGGTCGAAACAGAGACTGCCCGAAAATCCCGAATTCATCACAAAATGTCCGGGTGTCCAGATGGTGACTCAGCTACATTGAAGGACTGTGTGGGTAGCACCATTCCGGGACATTCCCGCTGTTTTCTTCACGTGGCCCGTAACGGCAGGAAAGTTTTAAGGAAGAGCCTTTGGCTTTGACCCAGCACTAAGACCACCGCCCACATTGAGAGCCCTGGGCTGTGCACCCTGGGGATTGGGGACCCTCTCTGGGCTGTTTTCCCACCCACACAAGGGCCTGGGGGGGCTCCCCCAAAGCTGCAGGAGAACAAAGTGGGACCACGCTGGGCAGCCTGCTCCCCAGAAGGACCTCTGGTCCGTCTTGCCCGTCTGACAGGCAGAGACCCCTCCCAGCTCCGCGGGTCACAGGGCAGATAGACGGAGGGGGCTGCCATGCATCTGCGTCCAGGGTGGGCTCCGGACCCGCCTCTTTGGCCTAGGTGTCGGGTGGGGAGGGGCTTGGGGCTACAGGTGTCTGCACTCTCCTCTGAGAGCCAGTGGTGGAGAAGGGGGGGTGGGGGACTGGATGACCCCCATTTTGCAGGGGGGATCCCCCATGGGCTGGCCCTGCCTCCTGGGTCCCTCTGCCCCGACAGTCACACCTGCTGCTCCTTTCCTGGCCTGCCTCTTCCATCTGATTGCACGACCAACTCCTCCCTCAGGTTCTGCCCATCCTGCTGGGGCAGGCTCTCTGGAGCCCCAGGAGAGAGCACGTCACATACGGAGGTGGAGGGTTGACACACACACGGCCGGCCCCGCCCACTGTGCTCTGGTCGTGGGGGCAGGGCCGAGAATCTGCATTCCACCAGGTCCAGGGGATGCCGGGGCTCTTGGGGACGCTTGCTCTAACATGGCCCGGCAGGCCCTCTGTGCACTCCCTTCAGGCCTGTGAGCACCTCTGCAATCAGGGATCGCCACCCCTCCCTGGGGATGAGGCGGGGCCTACCACAGGAGCAGAGGGGGGTGTGGGCTTGGGTGAGGAAGGGGCAGCAGCTGGGGGGTAGGCCACCCACCCCAGCTTCCGGCACAGGCCGTGTCTCCTGACGGGGGGTGCGGCTCCCACTGTGTCTCCGGGTGGGAGGGCGGTCCCTCCACTGGCCGCCCAGCCGCCTCCCTGCGCTTCCTGTCGGGTGGCTGCCTGGTTTTGGCAGCTGGTGTCCCGGGTGCCTCACCGAGAATGGGCACTGGCGCGTTCTGCACGTCCGCTCAGGCAGGGAGTGCGTGCACGCAGGGAGGGGCTCCGTCAGCGAGCACTGGGCAAACGTGCTAGGGCCTCAGCCCCCTGCCTGGGAAACGGGTGTAAGGACGGGGGCAGCGGCAGGGTCAGCCGGAGCTAGACAGGAAGGGGTCGGCGAACGCCAGGGGGGCACCGGTCTCTCCCTGGAAGCCCCCACCCCTCCCAAGCGCAGGAGGGTCTGGGGCTGGGTCTGAACCACCCCTCCAGGCCCCTGAGGACATTCACCCGTGGCCCCCGCCTGCCCGCAGGGCATCAGGGAGCCGAGGCTGAGCCAGCAGGAAGCAGGGAGATCGTGTTTGTCTGAAATGCGTCAGGAGGGGGACCGGCCTCGGCCGCAGCTTGGGGGACTCATCTGCGGGTTAGAGACTGCCCTGTGCCAGGCAACCGCAGGCCCCCGGGGGTGGGCGGAAGCACCAGGGGCAGCAGTCTGGGCGTGGGTCGGGGACGGTGGTGCCGCCAGCCAGGGGGCTGTCCCAGGGTCTGTCCCGGGGGCCGGCGAGGCTGGGGGCAGAGGGGCCACCCCGCGCCCTCCCAGCCCTGCCTCCTGGGCTCATCGCTAGAGTTCTGGAGATAGCTGTGCGCGGGCCGGAAGGACGGCTCCGGTCCCCAGCCCGGTGGGACAGTCGTTCCCCGGGGGGGTGGGGGGGGGTGGGGGTGGGGACGGGGTGGGAGCAGGAAAGGATGGGCGGGTGGCTGAGCGGCACCGCCCTCTGCTGGCCTCTTCACAGCCCGCAGGGCACCACCAGGCGGCAGTGCGTCCTTGTCCACCCGGCGGGGCCCCCAAGGCCACGTGTGGCGCGGCAGGAGCTCTTGGTCCGGGCACCGGGGGTGGGGGGTGGGGGCGCCCGCCCTGGCCCTGTGAGGCCCCAGCTGTGACCCCCCCTGCCCTCTCGCGGGCTGGCGGCCGTCAGGGCACCAGGGCCCGGGCCGCTGTCCACAGGGTGCTCGGGGGCAGCAACACTGAGACCACCAGCAGCGGGCCTGAGGCCCCTGGGGGAGGGGAGGCGGGCGAGGTGCAGGAGCAGACCTCGAAGGCGTCCTCTGCGCGGCTCTGGCCCTGTTGCCCTGGCCGGGCCTGGGCCCCGGCCTCTCTGCCCGCACCCTCCGGGTCCGCCTGTGGGTCTTTGCAGACCAGCCAGTCCCGCGCTGTGGACTGCGGGTACCCGGGCGCGGCCTCCAGCTCGCTGTCCGGCACCTTCCAGTACTCCTTGCCGCGGAAGAAGTAAGCAGCACCTGGGGGAGAGGAGAGCGTGAGCTGCGGCGCTGCAGCACGCAGGGATGAGGCTAGACAGCAGGGGGACGAGGCAGCAGAGCGTGGGCCAGGGTAAGTGGGACAGCGGCCTCCGGGCGGTCTGTCTGTCTCAGCCCCAGCGGCTGACTGTGGGCACCCAGGGCCTCCCAGGCCCAGGAAAGCTTGGGGGAGCCGCCAGGAGGCAGGGGGATGGATGAGAGGCCCTCTCGGTTTCTCTCTCACGGGATATTTATTGAGGGCCTACTGTGTGCCAGGCCACTCTAGGTGTTGGGGACGTAGCTCTGAAAACAGAAAGGAAACGAAACATCTGGCCCCGTCAGCTGTCCCTGTGGAGGAGCTGTGCTCTCCCCTCAGCCAGGCGGGGCTGCACCATGTGGGCCTGAAGCAGGTGTCGGGGCAGCGTCCACGGGATGCAGGGCAGGTGCAAAGGCCCTGGGGCACATGAGGCAGCAGGATGTTGCACAGAGCGGTGACCCCGGCGGGTCAGTGGCAGCAAGGGGCACAGGTGCACGCGTCAGCTCCTGGGTCCTCCCAACGAGCCCGCTGCGATCCCCATTCCACAGGCGGGGAGACTGAGGCTGCATGGGGCTCACCATCAGACCAGCGCATGGCGTCGTCGAGCGTGCTGGGGATGCCCCTCCATGGGGGGCTCCGGGCAGGGTGGCCGGGGTCCATGCGCCGTGTGTGCTCATCGAAGCGCCAGTACAGCTGGTCCTTAAAGAAATAAGTCTTGTCATTGTGGGCCCAGGAGAAGGCAGCGTCGACGCCGCCCGGCGGGAGGCCGAAGTCTGAGACGGGCCGTGGGTATCCTTCCTCTACGTTATTGTCCTTAAATACCCAGTATCTGTCTCCTGGGGGTGAGAGAGAGCGCCGTGGGCCAGAGTTCGGCCCACCCCGCGGGGCGGAGGCTCTGGCCCCTCCTCCCCGCGTCAGCCACCCCCGCGCCATCACCCCCACCACGCCCCGGGGGCCTGGCGCGTATTTACTGAGCACCTACTCTGTGCCTGGCCCAGGGCTGGCCCACCTGCTGGCAGCCTGAGAACCCGGGTTCTCACACAGACAGGGAACGGAGTGCCCGGCCCCCAGGAGGCCGCGGTGCTGGGCCTCACCCACTGCTGCGACCAGGCAGGCCGGCGGCGTCTTCACGGGCACTGACAGGCCCTGACATGCGGGTGCACCTCTCTCAGCGTTTACACAGAAGAAACACGTTTAGAAATCACCAAGAACTTCAAATCCATATGCAAAATTGAAAAAAAAAGGTTTAAGATATTTTGGGGAGTATCTCCTTGACTGGGCTCTGGAAACATCACTCCGTCGTTCTGCCAGCGAAGTCCTTCCTCTGGCGTGGCGATGAGCAGCCCGGTCATATACGGGGAGGGGGAGGGCGGAGGGGCGACGGGGCAGGGGGGGTGAGAGGAGGAAACATTTAAAAGTTTTTTGCCAAAGAATTGGAAGGGGCATTTCTCCAAGGAAGACACTGAAATGGCCAACAGGCAACATGAATAGATGCTCAAGGTCACTAATCAGGGAAACGCAAATCAAAACCCCATGAGATAGCATCTCACACCCATTAGAATATGGCTTCGATCAAAAAACCTGAGAAGACCGAGTGTTGGGGAGGATGTGGAGAAACGGCGCCCTGTTGGCGGGAACGTAACACGGGGCAGCCACTGGGGAAACGGCGTGGACGGTCCTCAGAGGCTCCGATAATCCCACTTCCGGGGAGATACACAGAAGATTCGAAGGCAGGGTCTCAAAGGGGCACCTGCACACCCACGTTCACAGCAGCATCATTCGCCGTAGCCAAGAGGCGGCAGCGCCCCGGGCGTCCACTCGTGGGCGGTGGATACGCACCAGGTGGGCCATCCACACAACAGATTACTCAGCCTTAAAAGGGACGGACGCCGGGACGCCTGCCGCAGCACGGGTGAGCCCTGAGGACGCTATGCTGAGGGAAGGGAGCCGTCACGGAAGGACACGTACGGCGTGGTTCCACGTCTCCGAGGCGCCCCACCCAACCCAGACAGGAAGTGGACGGTGGGCGCAGGGGCCTGGGCGGTTGGTGTTTCATGGGAAGACAGAAGCCTCCTGGAGGTGGACGGTGGCGGCGGCTGCACACCGTGGGAAGGTGCTTCACGCCCCTGAACCGTGCATGTAGACGTGGCTAAAGTGGCCAATTTTTATGTGTTTTTTCTTTTTTACCACAATTAAAAGTAAACATAATTTTAAAAAATCCTTAGCCAGAGACAGCAGACGACGGGAGTGC